>NC_138829.1:59288156-60028156 GCF_965183815.1 Platalea leucorodia
TCTTTCTGCCAGCTCTTCTGCAGAGGGCTGGCTCAGGTCAGGATAACCTACAAGGATTGTGTTCTGTTTGCACTTGAAGCAATTGGAATTCTCATATACAGGAGGGTTTTCAGCCCTCCCTGATTTATTAACACCTAGATGGTGAATTTAAGCTTCCTGACAACAGTGTGCTTTCTTCTTTGGATTTTGTGGATGCCAGGGATCTGCTACAAGCAACGGCTTTGCTAGAATAGCAGAGCTTGATGCTAGGAGCATCGTGTAAATTACGCCAGTATAACTAGGTTTATTTTTACAGTACCCATCAGAGATATGTGTGTTTCTCAGAAAATAATCTTCCTTTCTCTTTGCCTTCTTCATTTATATCTGCCTGGATCTGGAGGATGAGAGCCCCTCTTAGCATTCATGCAAGCAGCCACCATATAAGAAAAACACCCACAACAGGTGTATTACAGACGGGTTTATCCCTAAGCAATGCAACTATGACGTGCTCACTGTCATCCTGCTATATAACAGTGCGTGGTTTTTTTCCCGTGCGCTGTTTCCCACCCTGTGTGTGCGTCGCCAGTCAGAGGACACGGCTGCAAAGACGTGCATGGAAGCTTAGCAAAGAAACTGCAGAACCGAAGCCATTAAGATACGACTCTCCTAATACTGAAGAAAGAGCTCCTCCTGAAGGCAAAAATCGGGACCTGTGGCTCTTAAAATTGTTTGAACTTTTCCTGCGTTTGCATTGCACATAAGAAGATGATAACACTATTTTATTATGCTTGTACTACACGGAGCCCTAAGCCCAGAAAAAGGAATATACAGTCCAAGGAGTGCAGTTACAGAGAAGCAAACAAAAGTGCAAACGGGCTCCCTTTACAGATGTGGAGGAACGCCAGCGCACAGGCAAGGCAGTAGTACGTGCTGGGGAATGACAGCGGGGTGATTTGCTGCCGGGTAATTGGCGAGCTGCGCGGCATTGCTTAGGGCGAGTGATGGATTTCAGTTTTCATTGGTAGACTCTGATGGTCACTGGTTGTGTTGCGTTATACTGGTAAGAACTCGGCCCCTACCGTTTGTTTCTCTCCTAAACAGCTTGATTTATGTGCAGATTTCTTCACGATGACATTTTCACCCATTTACTTCTATTTAGGGCCTAATCCAAAGCCTGCTGGTGTAACTGAAAGTTCCTTTCTAACTGCTGTTGAGTCTCCATAATGCCACACTTGCGTGTCTCTACAAGAGTCCCACGTCTTCTCGTCTGTCTTTGTTTAAAAGTGGGCTTATCTGGATCTCAAAAATTGGGCAGTATTGGCATGAATACTTTGGAAAGTGGATTTGGAAGAGAGGCCAGATTTTGCTCTTACGTACATCCCGTGAAGCCTTGTTCACACTCAAAGGGGGATCTAAAATGTCTATCGGTGAAGAAGTTGACCTTTTCTATTAAATGTGCCGTCAAATTCTATGATGTCATTACCGCAACTAAACAGGGCATGTAGAAAAACAAAACATTGCTAATAGTTGCCCATGTTTTAAGGGATAATACTGGGTAACTGACCCCGCACAAGACTTAGCAAATCACACAGAGAGTTCCCGTAAGAAACAAAGTCTATAAGAAACAAACCTCTTACGGTGGGTTACTGTAAAACATGTATGAAAAAAGACAAATTTTGGAGCTTTGTTAATTTTGTTAGTATCTTAAAAGTGTAAAATTATTTTCTTGTGATTGAAACTAACAGTTTATTTCAAATAAAAAATCTTGTACTTGGTGACAGTAAAATATGGTCATCTGGCGGTTATATACGAAGTATAAAGGGGATGCACATACATGCCCAGTACGGCAGGATTCTCAGTATTAGGAGATCGTGTCAAAGACCTTACAGAAGTCCAGACAGATGACATCAGTAGCTCTTCCCTTGTCCACTAATGTAGTCACTCCATCATAGAAGGCCACTAGGTTGGTCAGGCAAGACTTGCCCTTGGTGAAGACAAGTTATTGGGGAACCTTTCCGACATCTTTGTGAGAACACAGTAACAAAGATGGGGTCTTATAAAAACTGGAAAGACTTCTACCTTCTTAGTTCCACCTGCTGATCCCATAGGAAATCCTTCTCCAAGACCTCATCTCAGCTGAAGATCCTTGTCAGATCAAACTTTTACTTGAAGTCTAAAAGCTAATGGAGTTAAACAAAACCAGCAATGCACAAGGCCTAAGAGACAATCTTCAGGACTCCAGATTACTTCCAAATTAAAGAATACTACTAAACACCTAGCTCAAGTTTCCAGCTCAGGTTTATGTCAGCCCTGATTAATCTGTGGACTTTGCCTACCTACCAAAACACAAGCTGGAGGCAGAAGCCTGCCGTTCTATGACATACAGCAAAGTATCTCTGAAAATTGAGACTGATTTTGCATATCAGTATGCCCTGATCCATACAAAAGCTTGCTCATCCATCCCAGGGACAACAAATGAACAAACTGAAAGCCCTCTGAAAACAAAAAGCTCTAGACAGTACTGGCAAGGGAAGGAATGGTCAGTGAAAGAGCTATTTTCTGAGAACTTAATGACAGGCAAGAGAACTAAGATACAGTAAATATATGAGCAATGCTGCTAGATGTTTAGTTTTTCAAAAACAAGATTATCATCTTAAACGGATGAGATATTGTTTTTCCAACAGCTCTTTAAATGTTTTCAAAGATACTTTATGAAACATGAGAGTTTTAGTATAAATCAGGCAGAGTGCCAGATCTAAGTGGTTTCCTGCAAACAAGCCTAAGCAAAAAAAAAAATTGTACTGACGCACAAACATGCCTCTACATCACCTACCATTAATTATTATTTAACCTTCATTTTTTTAAGAAATACAGGGAGACTCATGCATATCACAGGTGAGCTTCAGCTAAGCCACATGGCAGCTCTTAGCTCATTACAAATGTGAGGTAAGAAAAAACTTATACAATTAATTCCTTTGTTTTTGTTCGGAGCACACGCAGGATGCTTTACCTGAGTAACTCAATACTTCCAGCCCTGACTTCAGATGCATGTCACAAGGAAAGGATACTGAGTTTCAGCTAATTAGTCAATTGGCTTACACTGGGTTTGATTTCCTCTGTTTCTTTTTTACAACTAGTTCTGGGGAAAAAAACTCAGCTCTGGCAAGTGTTAGCATTTGGCCCATGCGACAGAGTCAGAATATACCAATACTGACAGGAAAGCCCTAAGATAGTTTTGTGTTTATATAATTCTGTTTGGGTGGGAAAGGTAAACTGCTAAGCACTCATTTAAACCAAGCAAATCTACTGGTAGAAAGTTTAAGTAATAGCGACCAGTGCTAGAACTGGTCTATGCTGTTATCATCAAGAAATTTCCTGTATGTACTTTTTCCCTGTTTTATAAAACATTTCCCCACTTTGTTGCAGTGATAGGTACTGGAGAGGAGGAGAGAGAAAAGAGGTTTTGAACCATGTATTTTGAACATAATTTTGGCAAACATTGGGTGAAAACAAACAAAAACCACAAACAACTGTATATGTATAAGATGAGATTTTAAAAAATACAAATTTGTGATTTTCCTCTCAATAACACTAACCAGAGCTTGCGCATTTTGAGAGCGCTGCTGGGACTCGATTTGCAAAGTTTCCTTAGTACCTGCAGCTAGAAAAGATTCCTAGCTTATACCTGCACTGAACCCTGTGTCACAGCAGGACTCTTACAGCCTCACTGCCTAAGCAGGTGTGAACACTGATAAATGCTGTGGTGCAAGAGGCTTGTTAACCCCATGTTGAACCCAAGAAAGAGCAGGAACACTCATGGGAGTACAAAAATTACAAAAGTGGTTTTGGAAAAGAGCCAAGGTCTAAGTTGAGCGTAAGCTGAGGTTTATGTATTTTGCTAGTTTGAACTACTGCTAAAAAAACAAGCCCAAGGAAGTGGTCAAGCTGAGAAGCTAACTCAGAATACAAATGCTCTTATGAGGAAAAACAATTTTCTGCAGCACTCTCAAGTCTTGATTCTCACCCCAATAGATGACCAATACTCATTACCAGATTAAAGTAAGCCAGTCAGCTTTGTCTAGCAGCCTCCATCATGTTATCCTCAGGTATGACTGAGATCAGTTCATTTATGGATGAGTTAGAAACTCCAGCAGATGTAAGATACAGAGCTATCTGTTTCCAACTGGTATGCCCTAAAGAAAAGCAATATAAATCACCTGGAACCAGGAGAAATTATTTTTTCTTTTTGAAGGGTTTGGTCATTCAGTACTTCTGTAAGTGTAGTTTTATACTAGTGAGGAATTCCATAGCTGCTGTTAGATGAATGAAGAAGGATTTTCTCCTTTTGCTTTTTAATAATGTGCATCTGTGAGAGTTCAGTCCTTCAAAACTAAACGTGTGTAAAAATGTTGAAAGTCAATGTTATGCAATCAATAATAGAGGTACAAGAAATACATGGAGCACTAGAAAACTCCAAGAGTCATAGTTAATTCAGGAAGGAAAATAAATGTGGCAGGAGCCTTAGAAGGAAAAATAATGCTAGTACTGAATTCTCAGGCTCCAAAGGCATTTAAATCCGTGTTGTGTAACAAAATCTATGTAGGTACGCTTTTCTTTCTGCAGAGGACTCTGAAATCAGTGGGGTTTTAAGCCAGCTCAAAGGTCAGCCAAACAAGAGATGTAGACTCTGAGCAGTAAACTCTTTGGCCTTTTCTAATGAGTCACAAAAATCATCAACAATAGTGAGTCATGAAGTCCACAGCAGGATGGTTCAGTTAGACTAGCGTATCTAATTTCAGCAGAGATTTTGTGAGGAGGGAGCTATCTAATGTGTCTGTCTCATTTAGTAAGTATTTTCACCCCTATCTCTCCTCACACTTTATTGTGGCTACAGCGTACAATGTAAGTACATTCAGTATGTGTGTTTACATATGGATACAAATTGTGGCTACATACGTATAACGTAAGCACATTCAGGATGTGTGTTTACATATGGATATAAACGCAGATATACGACGCAACAGTTTCTTGCTGAGTGAGAAAAAGAATTATGAAAGCTACTCATCTGATAGGTCTTTCTGTAAGGCCATGTCTTTCCAGTTTCTTTTCTGCCTCTATCAGGGACAGGATGAATATTTGAGGTCCAAAATAGCTCTCTCCCTGCACTCTTTTTAAATGCTTCAATTGATTCTCATTAATCTCTGCCTTTGGTTTAGGAGCTGAGTAAGCTTCTTCTTTCATCTTAAAATTAAATTTGCTTGATAGATTATTATTATTATTATTATTAGGTAGGGAAAACCCACCTGTCATTTGATGTGTTGGCGTCTTTTCCTTCAGACGTCATTCGTGGATCATTTGCTGCCCTGATCACTGTCATCGCTTCAAGCAATATTTTAAATCATTACAGAAAAATCATCATCTGGTGATTTCCAAATTATTTTTCATTTATAAAATTCTCTTAACATCTGACTTTTGAAACATAAATCTAGAGCTATTTGGAGTGCTTTAAATAAAATACTTAGTGAAATATAAAATCAATAGATAGCATAAAATACCAACATAACTGACTGCAAAAACCATGCGTAAATTATATGGGAGCCAAACAAGTGCAGAGTGGTAACCTGGCACCAGCTCAAATTTTCAAAATGAAGTTGGAGGGAATTGCAATCTAAAGGCACTACTCCAATTTGATCTTGCACATTGAAGTGTACACCTCAGTAACCTGGCATAGTCTGAGGACTTTCCTTTTCAGCTTTCAAAATGTATTTCAATGAAACTTGTCTTTTTAAAACAAGAAGAAAAAGTCTGAAGACACTCCATCTTCTGCACCTCTGCTAAAAAAAAAAGAGAGGTGTATAAAAAAAACAGAGCTGAGAGATAGATAAGGTTGTTCCTGTTAGAGTGACTGCATATAGGGGAACCAAATGCCAAAGTACAGCTAATTCTATCAGCTCTCACTCTGCATGAATGCTACTGTGGAGCTATGAAAAAAAATACAACAGAGCAGTGGCAAGGTCTACTCTCAGCACATCATCGATAATACCGGAATGCCACTGCAATGCCTTCTCCTGATCAGGTCTTACTGAAACATGACGAAACCTGAATAAAACAGGGCAGCTTTAACTGTTATGAAATTTTTGTATGTGGACATGTTATCACAGACCCATGCTTAAGCAATATGCCACTTTAAGCACAGGACAAAGGGAAGCAAAGCCTAAATCTGTGGGTGGCATGGAAGGACTCATGCTAAAGGCAAAAGACTTAAAGTGTTCATTGTTGGGTTAGAAGACAGCTCGCACTTTTGTTATCAATTTATAGATAGATTTGTATATCAACTCATAGACTGCGTGCTGTGCCTCTTATTGAAAAGACAGACAAGGTTCATCAAAAAGGTCTTGTACCTATTTGATCTGACTCTGAAAGTTTTGATTTGTTCCACAGCACTGTGTGTTCAGTGACCACCAAATGAATATTTAGTCTGTGAAACTTATTGCAGTCTGAAACCTCAATCATGAACAGACCAACAGACGGGCATCTCTGTTGACATTTTCAACAGGTAGTGGTTCTCTTGCTTTTAAATTAAATTACTTGCATGCTTAAGGCTAAGTGCATATGTATACGTTTGCAGAGTCTGGGCCAGGCCTGATATCTAAATGAGGATCTACTGATAAACAACAGAATCTGCGTCCTCCAAACAGCAGCTATTCACCAACTCCTTAGCTAAGTCTCACATTGTCCTACTTTACCAGTATTATCAAAATGTTTATCTTTAGTGCTATGCTTGCTGGCTCCTTTCTCCCTCTTCTAAAATCTATAATATGATTAAGGTGAAGCAAGGTTTGTAAGGAGAGGTAATATCTTTTATTAGAGCAACTGATACACATCTCCTTAGACCATCAGAGCTACAACAACACAACCACTATAATTTAATTAGTCATTTTAACAGAATTGGAATAATAGCAGTGACCTCAGCCAAAGCATTTTGTGTATACTTTTTTCCTACAGAGATCTGGCAATGCCCCATAATTCTGCACTAACATGTCTGTCTTTATTCAATTCCATGTCTCTTAAATAATAAGTCCACCAAAAAAAACCTTGTTTGTTTGGTTTTTTTTTTGCATGATAAAGCGGGTACTATCATAAAGCAAACAAATTTTAATCTGCTGCATAACTGGCAGAAGGTTTTCAACAGACCCAATAATACTGCAGAGATTAGCTGCCAGTTGGTTTTGGGGTTTTTTTGGGGGATTTTTTTTTTGGTTAGGTTGGCTTTTTGGGGGGGGGGGGGGGGGAGCGGGTAAAAACATATTTTCACACTGATTTTCAGTATTCAGAACCATGTGCCTTCCATGACTTCCAAAGCATTTTGCCCTAGAACTGCAGCTTGTCGCATCTGAAGATGGTCAGATTCTGCAACAACCTAAGAAGTCTTGCTACGCTTGCCTGGAATTGTGCTGAAAGAAGCTGCATTTACTGATTACATGTACATAGCTGCGTAATCAGGGGGTAAAACTTGAAACACCACGGAATAGAGAGGAAGCCAGCAGTTGAGGAAGGAGAGTTCCTGCACTCTTAGATATGATTTAATGAATCTTGCAGGGGCTTCGACAGAAATGTAATTTGCCAAACCCAGCACATTTTTCACTGCCAATTAATTAAACAGCATTACTGAGAAGAAGTGTCCAGTAAATTAAAGAGCTGCAAGCCTAGAACTTTACATTATCTAATTGTACCACAAACTCAGCTACTGAAATAGATTTGCCTGGTTATCAAAAAGGCAATATGAAAAGCAGCTTTTGAAAATGTTGTTCCCAACATTGTTCCTTAAGTTGACTTATATTTCTGTCTCATTGTAGCTCTTCATTTGCCTGTGATCTGTACAATTACCCCATGACAACAGAGAGACACAGTTCCCAGCTCCAGCTATCAATGATACCAAGTTTCAGTGTGCTCTGCACTGCCTGTCAAAAGTTGCCTGAATTAGTCTTTAAAAGGTTATCCTCCTCTCTCAAAATTCAGAACAACAGAACTCTCTTTACCCATTCCTGCTTACTGTTCATAACTTCACAAGTGTGATTTCAAAGCCTGGCTACAAATAGCTATGGAAGATGAGCCAAAACAATGTTCTCGGATGGAGAAGAGTGCATTATGCAAACCAGAAAAAGAGTTGACTCCTCAGCCAAAGGGCTGTAAAAGGAACACATCACTTGAACTCTTTCCATCTAAATCATCTCACGTGCTCTTAGCACACAAGCCAGTGTTAGGTGGTTTTAAGCATGCAGAAAGAAAGTTTCCAGTCTCTTCCCATCCATGAAGCTTCACAAGCACTATTTTGGGGAACAAACAAGAACGATATTCCCCTTCATAAAACAGTGTTGAGAATGTGTTTGTCAACATGACCCATGGAAAACTCGGAAAGGATTATAACTTTATGTGTTACCTGTTTTTGTGGGAAGAGACAAGAGAACGGCCCCTGAACAACTTATCCCCTTCTAATGTTTTCTGAAAGTCCTTTATTTTGCTGTTAATACTCAGCCTTGCCCTATTTCACTCAAGAGACAGAATAACATGAAATTTGACTTTCCATAATTAAAACTAAATTTTGAAAACTATGGCATTTTTGAAAATATTTTTCTTAAAAAAAGAAATGCTTAATCTTTTAAGCTCTTGAATTCAACTAATTTTAGAATAAAATAACTATGTAATTTCTATCATCTTATAGGCCCATTTAATCCCTTGTTCTGAAACTAACTGCGTGCGAAACCACTGAAACAGGCCATAAGAATTTTTCATATATTAACCAGAAAAAGAGAGATTTTAACACAAAGCTTTTCTCTGAGGAGTGAGAGAGGTTAACAGGCTGAGGCAGACCTCTACAATTCCTGAGATTTTCTCCTTGCTGGAAGTCCTGTGAATAAGCCACTACTTGCCATAATAAAAATTAACATTTCACTGCTTCTCAGAAAGCTGCACGCTACTCTTGCGCTTCTTAAAAGAAGCAAACAATCTGCAGACATGCTTTTAAATGTAGCAATTTATGGGTCTCTCGTTCCTAATCACTGACAATCTCACACACCTTTTCTAGGAGACCCTTACTAATGTTTTGCTTTGCCTGGTATTTTACATTTGGAATATTCAAATATGAAGATAGCTATATAGTTCATTCAGATCAGGCAAATTTGCAGTCTCTTGTATGGTACAAGGTTATTTCCATCATATACCAGGTACTATGAAAATAAAAACATTCATGATTGTGTTGATCTGCTGGAGGGTAGGAAGGCCCTACAGAGGGATCTGGACAGGCTGGATCAATGGGCTAAGGCCAACTGTATGAGGTTCAACAAGGCTCAGTGCCGGGTCCTGCACTTGGGTCACAACCACCCCATGCAACGCTACAGACTGGGGGAGGAGTGGCTGGAGAGCTGCCTGGCGGAAAAGGACCTGGGGGTGTTGGTCGACAGCCAGGTGATCATGAGCCAGCAGTGTGCTCAGGTGGCCACGAAGGCCAATGGCATCCTGGCTTGTACCAGGAATAGTGTGGCCAGCAGGAACAGGGAGGAGATAGTGCCCCTGTACTCGGCACTGGTGAGGCCGCACCTCAAATACTGTGCTCAGTTTTGGGCCCCTCACTACAAGAAGGACATTGAGGGGCTGGAGCGTGTCCAAAGAAGGGCAATGAAGCTGGTGAAGGGCCTAGAGCACAAGTCATACAAGGAGCTGCTGAGGAAGCTGGGGTTGCTTAGCCTGGAGAAAAGGAGGCTCAGGGGAGGCGTTATCTCTCTCTACAACTACCTGAAAGGAGGGTGTAGCGAGGTGGGAGTCGGTCTCTTCTGCCAAGTAACAAGTGATAGGACAAGAGGAAATGGGCTCAAGTTGTGCCAGGGGAGGTTTTGATTGGATGTTAGGAAAAATTTCTTCACCAAAAGGGTTGTCAAGCACTGGGACTGGCTGCCCAGGGAAGTGGTTGAGTCTCCATCCCTGGAGGTATTTAAAAGATGGGTAGATGTGGTGCTTAGGGACATGGTTTAGTGGTGGACTTGGCAGTGCTAGGTTAATGGTTGGAAGTGATGATCTTAAAGGTCTTTTCCAACCTAAACAATTCTATGATTTTATGATTGTGAAGTGTTCACATGCTGTGCCAATGAAATTCACAGGCCACCAGCTAACTTTTGTGTTTAGAATTTAGAAGTGGTGACTGTACCCTCATACCAGGCCATCCAAGCTCGCATAATCAAAGTCCTCTCCATAATTTTCACTTCCGTCTCATCCTACAGCTACATGAACCTTAGCGGTTTTAGCAGCTGAGATTTAAGGCAACACATATACTTCATCTGAAACGAAGTTACTCCCTGGATTTGGCTGAGGTCAATACATGAAACTGATAGTTCAAAGTGGTGAATGAAGTAATCAGCTCACATTCACTCAAAAGCTATGAATAAATTGTAGTTGCAGGTTCTGTAATAAACATTTTACTTAATTCCCACCAAAAGCTTTTCATATATATCATTGACAGGCCACACCCCCGTCATGCAGAAATTATTATTGTGTATAAGATCATGGTTGTTCTTAAAAATCAGACTGGGTTCACAGTGAACAATAGATTTTAAGTCACCTACGTTTAAGAAGTCTTTGTGAAATTCATACTGTTTCCCAACCACAAAATTTGTACACTTCGTACTTGCTTTCCTCTTCTTCAGATTCTTTTTCTGGAGGTAAGTAATTTGGTATAATGTGCTTTAAATGAAGAATTCAAAGCAATTTATAATCCATACCTAGGCAATTTTGCTTGAAGCACAGTGATAAAAGCTGTGTCATTTGTTAAAAAGAAGGCTTTATTAATGAAAGTAACAACTGGTGTCACCAGTCTCTCTGGAATATCTTCTCTTAATGAGTTGATTCCAGGTGTCTTGCTTTCTGGAGTAGTTTAAATAGTGTACGTAAACATACACTGCACAGAGTTAATATTTAGGCAGCTGCTTGAATGACTATTTGTATAAATCATTATGTGTTTGTGGCAGTTGAGCCTTGATCTAGGTCCCAGCTGAGTTGCAGCTTTTTAATGTAGTAATGTTTCACATGCACCATAAAAATTGCAACACATTGCACTATCTGTTTGCTGTTTATTTCTGAACTAACTCTGCAGTTCTTTTATTGCAGCAGGAACTTTGCCTCAGTGAAAAATCGCACAACTGAGGTTCAGCATAGGGTAAAAGCTGGAAAGCCATGCCTTCTAGCATCTGTCGACAAGCATTGTATGGACAGACCTGAAGCAGAGAAACTGCTACAGTCTTTAGACTTTAACGAGGCTGCATGTCAAGCATACGTATAGGAGATGCTTTGTTCAGAGAGCTCTGCAAAACAAGGACCTAAAGCAGCCTCAGGAAGGGAAAGGGCTGAAGAACTGCTTTAGGCAAACAACGTGCTAAAGATATATGATTGTATTCAAATACAAACCATTTTTGCAGGCAAGGTTGCTTCATGTTGAAGACAATATCAGATTTTACGTGTGTCTTGACAATGAAAATGGTATTTGAAGTACAGTTATTCCTAATGTAATTTGCAGGATGAACATTATCGGACAATCAAGATAATTTTTTTTTTTACCTTAAGTTTCATGAAACACACATTAATCTATCCAAACTCTGCGCCTTCAACAGTCCTTCCTATATGGGAACCCTTGAGGTAAATTAAGTTTTCAAAGCACACTCGTGAAGGTTCAGATATTCTTCCCTCTAGAACCCTCAACAAATGTCTATGTTGAGAACCAATTTCCCACTACATCATTGTATTTCTGTCCTAAAAGTCAGGGCTGGATACACAAAAAGGTCTGCATGTGCAGCTCTAACACTGTTCTTCAGTCTCCAGTCATGCTCACGTCCTCGAAACTCATTTCAGTTCTTCTGGTTTTAGTGATTTTAGCTATTTTCTGTATTATCTGTTACCTGTATTATATATTGTCTCTGCATGAACTCTGGAATGCCTAGACCAAGAATAACCATCCTTTCTGATGCAGTGAGCTTTCTCCTAAAAACTTCACATGCTCAAGTGCCACAAGACACAGATGACAAAGCTCTCTTGGGTACAGGGACAGGCAGCTACAGGAATAATGCAAAGGAGGAAAATTCTGATTGCTTTTCCAGGGTCTCTCCACTCCTCTCTGAAGTGGGACTGGTCAGGCAGCTGAGACCAAAGAATGATCTCAAACCTGCTGGGGTCACAGTGGATTATGAAGTTAAGGGGTACCAAACAACCGGACATCCATAAGCAGCTTGAAGCACCAAAATTACCACTTGTGGAGCACAGGTTACATAGAACCACGTTTATTTACACACAGTCCTCAGTCACAAAATGAGACTACTTCTTCACTCTCTTTCTACTTTAATTACCAGACTAATTTGTTACTGTTGAGTTCCTGGAGTTCTGTAGTTCAATGTACAGAAAAGTAACAGTACCTTTTCAAAAGTCAGTAAAGTACTTGAAAGTTAAATAGTAACTACTCTAAAACTGGCGTTTTAACCAACTAATTTTGCATTATCATACATACAGCCAACTAGATTCACCTAAAAGAGTAAAAGCTAGTCATTGCAACAACTACTTGGTCACTGTAATTATAGCAAAGATCGGCTTGTTTATCAAGATGATGAAAAAGTAATAATGGCTTTTTCAAGTGTGCTGGTAAGAGAGTAGTGCAGATATACGTTTAAAGATGTGTGACTGGGAAGAACAAGAATTATTTTTTTAAAAAATGAGGAAAATATTTTTGCTTAAAAAAGCCAATTTTCTACATCTTTAGAAATGAGCACTCAATTATTACTTTCCTTCATTAATGAATGAGGACAGTATTTCCACATTGCAATCCAAAAACTCACTCAAGACTGTTATATTGGTTTAAACCCAGTATAACATCATTTACATTAAATTTGCACTAATTATAAAGAAAGCCTAATATTCAGGCATCTTAAAACCCAAGAAAAACGTTTAAAAACTCTCTGCTTGGGTTGCCTCCTGTGAACTACTGACTTCCTTGCTTGCTTTCTAAATAACCATCTACATTAACACAGATGTTCTTGTTACCTTCTTGTGTTGCTATTGAATTGGCAAGATCAAAGAACATTGGATAAATAAACAATATTCCTAACGTTTTTAGCAATTAAGCACTGCAATTCCTGCAGAAAGTATACCACCACACTCTTAGTTCCCCTCCCAGACAAAAGTTCCATTAGAAATGATAGCTCTTGCTGCTTTCTTTTAAGTGATCGTTTAAACACTTTAATGGTTGTGAAATCTAATTGAAAAATAGAGGGGGTTGGGGTTTGTTTGGGTTTTGTGTTTTTTTAATTTTTTTTTATCTTGAATTACCTAATCTGAATTATTTGGAGGCCAAGCTTTATTTGTTTGAATGAAGTTTCTGTCATTAAAAATCAAGTTCAAATTGCACTGATGTTTTAATACACTAGGTGGCATAATGATATTCGCATTAGAGCAAATTAAATGCTTCACCACCACGTAGGTACTTTACTTAGAGAATCGAAGCCGCCCTTTAGACCAGGTAAGAAGTCCTATGGTAATTTCTGTAATAACAGGAATGCTAATATTGTTAACCCTCTTTTTTGTTCTTTGCCAGAGTACTTCAAATTTTGACAGAAAAAAATCATTCTTATTTAAAGAAGACAATATAAAAAACTGGAGTGCTGTTCACATCAAAATACTGGTCACCTGATCCATGCACTTTCCATTGATTCCCTGTGGTCAGAACATCTTGTTGCTTTTAAATAGGTGTACAAGAAGGCTGAAAAGAGAGTACAAAGGATAGTAAAACTTTCTTGTTTACCATCCTTCCTCGGCTCTACAAACTGGCAAACCTGCTCTGTCACCAGCTAATAGATTATTTACAGATGATATAGCATTGTGTTGGCCTGTGTTGTTTAATCTCCATTAGCACTTGGAGGGACATGAACCTCCTTGCAGAGAAAATTTCTTTGTTTCTTTTGATATATGAAGTATTCCATTCTTCCCCACCAGAAACCCAGGCATGTACTGGACCCACATAACACATGAATCCTCAGCAACACCATTTTAGGCAAAGTAGTTGACAAAGTGATAACCAAATACTCCTGTCATAAACCTGTCTGTTCAGTCAGGTGAGTAGGATTAACATCCAGCCCCTCATGTTGCAGACTTTGGTTTTGCCAAGATGCGATTTAAGAATTGAAGGCACAGGTGAAAAATGAACTACTGAAAGCAGTTGTAGGTGTTTCAGTCAAAAATCCTTTAAACCCTACTCCAATCCTGACTGTGACAAAGTTTACCCTGAGCAATTTTACTTGCAACCAACATTAAAGTAGATCAAAGATATATGAGCTTGAGAGTTATCACTTTTTCTAGGACTCCTGTTTCATCAGCTTTGATATGGGCCACATTAAATGCATGTTGACACTGCCAGCAATTGGACCCGGTGAGTTGAATCAATCTTTTGCATTTCTAACTCTATTAATTCCACTATTATAGTGGACATAATGAAAGATCCTTTTAGACTGATTCTGGTGTCAGTCTGAACCAGCATTATGTAAAAAAAAAATTTAAGTCATCTTCATTTACTGTAAGCTCAGAGACTTGCTTTTTGCTGCAGATGTTCTGTCACGGTTTGCTTGAATTCTGGGCAGTAAATTACAAGATACGTCAATGTAAAGTGGCAGTGAAATCATTTATCATTAACTTGAAGAGGCCATTATTCAGCTGTAGAAGATGACTGTTTTATGAAATACAAAGGATGAGATCATGATTTAGTGACCAGAAGTGTTCATTTTCCAAAACACAGCAGTATGTAGTGAGAATGAGAAAGGAACGAAGCCTAAGCAGTTGATATAATTTTATCTGGATAATGTTTTGATGTTTGCAATCCCAGTTAAAATTGGCTTTTATGAGACTTGTTGCTGATTAGCAGACTCATTTTTCTATTGGCTAGCTGTTGTATGCATCCCAGTTCTTTCTGTGCAATTACAACTCTCACAAGTTACTGCAGTACCACAAGCAGGTGCCCTACCTGAGCATCAGGAAGGGATTTAAAGAGGTATAAAGCTTTCTGTCTCTTTTAAGGGTTATTTGAAACATTGGAGTTTCTAAACAAACGCTTCAGAGAGTCCAAAGATTATAATTTCCCTAGTTTTTTTGACGTAGTCACTAACGTATTTACCCGTTTTATGAAAATTATCCTCCACTTAGAAAGCTTATTTGTGCAAGCAACCGAACAGGATAACATTATTGCTGGGACTAATTTTGTAAAGACTGAAGATGTGTTCAGCACAGAAAAAGTGAACATAGTATGCAGCAGATTATTAAACGCCACCAAGTTATCAATTCATAGAAGAGATTAAAGACAGGACTTCACTGTTTTATGATGCAGTTGGTAAAGAATGCTGAAGTGCCTACCTTTTCCAGCTGGTGCATCCCTTCCTCTACACAGCAAATGGATGCCAACGTTCTCAGCGTCTGGGGATAAAGGCACCTGAAACAATCCTGGCGACAGATCTTGAAGAGAGCAACTACACCTCCTTCCTGCAGGGGAAAAGCAAAAATCAGAAAAGCAGCACTGAATGTTTCCCTAGTACTTAACTGAGATTGGGATAGGGGGCATATTCCTTCTGTAATTTATCCAAATTAGCTAGCACCAACAAAGAGGATGTTAAGCTCACACAGAGAACTCAAGTTGATTAACGCTTATATACTAAGTGATGAAAAAGTAATATAGCCTCAGTGGGAGGTGTGCTTAGGCAATTGACTTTTACCAATTACAAGCATAATTTAAATTAAACTTGACATTCATGTGAAAATTACAAAGAATTATCAATAGGCAGCAATTGGAGTAACATTTAAGTGACAGTTCAACCATATGCTATTAGTTTAAAACAGATTTTTGTTATCATATGTTTCCCGTTCCTCTACATTTCTGAGCTCCATACAATATTTACTTAATGCTAAAATATGAAAGAGAAGGTCATATTGTTGAAGAGCTACTGAAAATAATGTGGACACAGGTGTCAAGTTCTATACAGTTACAAGCCGTATCTTCATCCTCTAATACATAAAATTTGCATTCCTAGACTTTTTTCTTTAAATGTGGCAACAATGACAAAGATTTGAGTACATATACATCCTTACAATAGCTGTCCTTAATAATTTCTGACACGGTTTGTAAACATGTAAGTGTTAGCAAAGTTCACATAATAAATGGAAAGATATAAATAAATACAGACAATATATGCACTTCATGTGGTGGGATTTTTTTGGATTGTCCCACATTTCAAAATGTTATGCCGTCAGGTAGACTACAGATGCCTGATATTATGTAAAAGCAGACATATAATGAAGAGGGGAAAGCATTTAAAATATTAATGACAGATGAAAGATCTCAGATGAAAGTATTCAGATTACACTAGTAAATTAAAAATAGTTGGAATCATGGACCAAGTGTAATATACATCCTTAATTTTAGGCCTGTTTCCGTAGCCTCTATATAAAAATATTTTTCAAATCCACAGAAATAATCTTTTTCTCCTCAACCATTTGTGTTATTTGAAAGCTCAACAGGTTGTACTGACATAAAACCTCCAGACTACAATTCAGACTTCGCTCATTTTCAGAATTCTACATATTTGTGCTAGTTCTGCTGGAATAGAGTGAAGAATAATAGAGCAAGCAAACCTATCTGTTCATTCTAACAAAAATATACATCAATTTATAAGAAAATTAAAATTCAACAAAATTAACACCTCAATATATTTTCAGGGTATAAGTTTTATATTTTGTCTTTGCACATGTATATATAATTTCTTTGAGATCAGTGAAAACAGTAGGCTTACTAAGGTTTGCTAAGAGTAAAATTTATTTCTGGAATTTTAAGGAGTGCACATGTATCTGTATAAGTTATTTTATTTCTAGTACTGCTATACATAGCCTAATGCAGAAAAATATTTCTGAGCCTTTAAAATAAAGGCTGTATACTAACAAAAAAAGGTCTCAGTCATATTTTTCCTTCCACAAAAGGACATTGATATTTCACCCAAGCAGTAAGTAAATTATCTATGAAAAATATAGAAAAAAAACTATTACACTGTTGTCCCCAAACCTAAGGTAACTGGGATATTTTTTTTTTATTTTATTATCAGTTTGAAAGTCCCCACAGTTCAGCGGAACCAGAGATGATCTGATTCTCTGCTTTAGTCATAATAAGCAGAAATTTGTGGACAACACTAGTAAAGCTCAAGTGATGTTGGCACATTTGCTTCAGGCTTTCTGTATGACAAATGGGTGGCCTGATTTTGCCTCTGATGGACAGGAAGTGATTTATTACTGCGTTTGTCAGGAGGACATCTAAACTGTTTATTTTGTGCCCTGTGTGCCATTACCAAGCTGTAAAATATTGATCACAAGTAATGAACCTAGAGAGCTGTAATTGAAATATGGAATAGGTAGGAAATGCTGAGCCTGATTCTATGGCTTGTCAAAACCACTCCCCTCGCTGGGATCTCAGCATTCCCCTGAATTTATTCACCTTTTTCAAGATTTTTCCCCTGTATCTTTTGCAATGATGACAAAACTGTTCCATCTGACAGGGATACAAATAAATTGGTCAAATGGGTAAACAGTACCATTCAAAGAAACGTAACAGCACTGAGCTTTGCTTGCTTTGAAGATTAACTTGCACTTTTCCCAAAGCTTCCAGTATGTCTAAGCATGCTTTTATTTATCCTTTGCAGACTTTTGGTCAAAAACTGGAAATGCCAAAATAACACATGAAATGCTTGCTGTAATTCAAGTTTCATTTGGGACAGGCTTCACATACTCTGTGAAGCAGTATCTGAAAAAGAGGAGAACTTGCTTTACTGCTTGAAGACCTACTTCTCTCCTGTATTGGATAAATAGGAGTTAAATTTCCTGGAGACATCCCTGAGATGCTGTTCAGAAGGGCTAGCAGGAGATAACAAAATCACCTGAGATACAATCACAAAAAGTATGTGAAGGAGGTCATGAGTATAAAAAGCCCCACTGTGCATGGTGAGTTGAGTGAATAAAGAGGGGAGACAAAAGACATCCAACTCTAAGGTGTAATATTTTGCAGTTTCAGCCTGAAATGACTTGAAGTGCAGCAAGTTCTCATCAAGCCTTTCCTCATGATGGAGGACAACATTTATAATTAGCTTGAAAGATTGTCTGCGAAGAAATCTTCATAGTAAATACTTGCTAGAAAAGGAACTGATGTATAAAGAAGGTAAGGCCGAGATGTATTAGAAGCTTCTCAGAGCAAGTGATCTGCTGCACATCCATATAGGATGCTAATGGTCAGGCATTCTCCAAAGAAGGGTGTGATCAGCAGGTATGGCTGTCTTCATTATCATTTCTGCCTCTCTCTCTTTTAGGAGACTATTATTATAGTACACAGTTCAATACAGTTGGTATTAGACTCTAATCATCAGTGAAATGGATTTATTAACAAAGGCTTTTTTTCTGTATCACTGTACCCAGCATTTATTTCTTGTAACTCTAGAACTGATTTTTACTGATTCTTCTGGTTGTTACAAAGCCAAATCAATTTAGAACCAGTCTACTTCAAGTAATGCTAATTTCTGACAAGTGCTCAAGTCCACTCAAAATTTATAACCTCTGGTTTTCAGCACCTCCTTATGCTGTCAGAACATGAAGGTAGGGTTTTAACAACCAAGACTAATTTATAATTTTTAATATGAAAGATCTCAGGATCAAAATCTAATAGATATAATCAGAGAATCATAGAATAGTTTGGGTTGGAAGGGACCTTTAAAGGTCATCTGGACCAACCACCCTGCAATAAGCAGGGACATCTTCAACTAGAGCAGGTTGCTCAGAGCCCCGTCCAACCTGACCTTGAACGTTTCCAGGAATGGGGCATCCACAACCTCTCTGGGCAACCTGGTCCAGTGTTTCACAACCCTCATAGTAAAACATTTCTTCCTTACATCTAGTCTAAATCTACCCTCTTTCAGTTCAAAACCACTACCCCCTGTCATATCGCTACAAGCCCTACTAAACAGTCTGTACCATCTTTCTTAGAAGCCCCCTTTAAGTACTGAAAGGCCACAATCAGGTCTCCCTGGAGCCTTCTCTTCTCCAGGCTAAACAACCCCAACTCTTAACATTTTTGTGGCCCTCCTCTGGACCTGCTCCAACAGGTCCATGTCTTTCCTGTGCTGAGGACCCCAGAGCTGTACGCAGTACTCCAGGGGGGGTCTCACCAGAGCAGAGTAGAGGGGCAGAATCACCTCCCTCGACCTGCTGGCCTTGCTTCTTTTGATGCAGCCCAGGATACGGTTAGCGTTCTGGACTGCAAGCGCACGTTGCCGGGTCATGTCCAGCTTTTCATCCACCAGTACCCCCAAGTCCTTCTTCGCAGGGCTTCTCTCAAATCCCTTCATCCCCCAGCCTGTCTTGATGCCAGGGGTTGCCCCGACCCGGGTGCAGGACCTTGCGCTTGGCCTTGGTGAACCTCAAGAGGTTCACATGGGCCCACCTCTCCAGCCTGTCCAGGTCCCGCTGAATGGCATCCCATCCCTCAGGCATGTCAGCTGCACCACTCAGCTTGGAGTCATCTGCAAACTTGCTGAGGGTGCACTCGATCCCACTGTCTATGGCGTTGGAGTAGATATTAAACCATACTCGTCCCAGTACAGACCCGTGAGGGACACCGCTCGTCACTGATATCCATCTGAACATTGAGCTGTTGACCACCACCCTCTGGATGCAACCATCCAGCCAATTCCTCATGCAGTGAACAGTCCATCCATCAAATCCATACATCCATATTGTAATAAAAAATCCATACATTCACGATGTAATAAAAAAGACTTTTGCAAATACATCCCTGCAATGCAACCCCAGACACTGATACAGCAAGTTAGTCATGTTCTTTAATGCTTAAGTATGTGTCTTAAGACCTGACAGAGGAGTATTTTAGCAACATTTGGTTCCAAAGGTAGGAAACTGATCTGCAGACAGAAACCTGACTAAAAATTTCCCCTGGTAGTTGCAGCAAATGCTCTACTTGGCTCTTCCTTTCCTTTAAAATTAATTTTCCTTTAAAATTAATTGCTTTTAAAAATATTTAAACCAGTAGAGTTTCCATTATGCTGCCACCAGTGTAGTTGCCTGTAGATGAACACTACATATTATGGTTTGAAACTCACAGTTCAATGTCGGTTATTCTATTAGCTCAGAATTCAAGGATTTTTATTATTATTGAGGTTTTCTCTCTTCACTTCTTATCTTGCTCTTGCTACTACTCATTTGTATTAGAGATCTTAGTCTTTATACGTCTCATAGCTAGTGAGAACAACTAGCTGGCTGCCAGCGTGAGTCAGCAACATGACTCTTTCACAGCAGATTACGAAGTTACATGCTAAAAGAAAAAAAAGTCGAAGAATGCCTCCAGGTGGAATAAAATTATCGGTGACACTTCAGCATAGGGGATTAGCATTTCAAAGCCTTTTTAAATTTTGGTAAAAATATTGTCAGGGGGAGTAGAGGGAGGGAGAGAGAAGACTGAAACTCTTACCAAAATGTAAAGTGAGAAAACAGTTCATGTAATATTGTAGCTTTATAACGTTATCATGATTTCTTGTTTGCGTGCGCAAGATTTTGGTGTGCTTTAGAGTTGTAATTTATAGCTTGGGACAGAAAAAAAGCTAACAACAGCGTTCCACAAGATCACACATTGTCATGGAGGGTAAGACTTCAAGTTTACATGAACAAATTTGTTGAGTTTTCCTTGCACCGTAAACAAACATTCCACTTCTCTGGCTAGTTTTTACAAAGATAATGACAACTCTCAAGGAAACTTCTGTATATGTGAGAGATTTTGAGACCTTTACAAAAATTGAATCCATTCTCACCCCTCTTAATAAGTAGGTGCAGTTCTGGATTTTTTTTTTTTTTTTTTTTTTTTTTTTTTTTTTTTTTTTAAATCACCCTGCACTTTCACTGGCATAGCTAACTACTCAAGCAACTGAATTAAAAATTCTGGTCTGTTACAATTCCTCTGCCCCTTGCTCACTGATGCAGATAACTGAAGCAATACAGAGGGTGAAGGATGATGGTGAGTTGGGACAAATGTATTTCACAGTGCACAGAGGGAACAGACACACGGGACAGGCGATGCAATCACTGCTGTAATTTGGCGACCAAACGCCACGTAGGGTTCTTTGCATAAGGGGATGCATTTCCTCACTTGTAAACCTGTGAAACATTCAGGTTTTAGCAATAAATTAATTTAGTGATTTATGGAAGGCCAGACTTTATTTCTGCTAGCATTAAACTATTATGGAATTCACACAACGATAAAATCACAAGACCAATTTTCCTCAATTTGTTAATTCTGCACTTCTTCAATACTCAACATTTTAACGTTGTTTTTGGATACCACTGAGTGGAGCTCAAATATCAATTTAGAAAAAATTAAACCTCTCAGGCTGTTGCCAGGATCCACTACACGTTTCTGAGTCTACCTCATTCGCAACCTTCAGAACAGAGCAGTACCTTTTATGGTTCAAACATCCATCTAAAGGCAGATCAGAAGTTAATTAAATGCCACTGTTTAACCTCATCCCTGAGCAGGACAAGGGATTGGCACACCACTCCGCAAGCAGAAGCTTGGGAAAGGAGGTTTTCTTGTTTCTGTATACTCTGTGGACGTGATTATCCTATCCTCAACCTCACGCAATGCCCTGCCTTTCTCACTTTTTCAAGATCCAAGTGTCCTCAAAGGTGCAAACTCTGCAAGGATTGCCAGTATCATTGATCTTGGCAGAATAATTCATTTATACCAAAAATTAGTACCAACTAGTCAGTGAATGAGAACACGCACTGCCAGAAGTAACTGTAATGACGTTCCTCTGTAAAAGGAAAATAATGGATGCAAAGTATTTTTAAAACTGCATCTTTAATAACGTCACTAACCTCCTCTGTACATACAGCTGAAGCGCCTTGCTGTTTCTCTGTGTACTTGTCACCCATATACATGGCCAACTGTAAAGTTTCTCTCCGCTTCCATGGCTGGTTTTTAAAAAGTACTCTCAGGAGAGACACTAAAAAATGCCCAAGATGCTGATAGTGATGCCGGGAGTGATAATACATCAGGTGGCACAAAGACAACTGTAGCTGAATCAATACCCAGAAGCCTGTTGGAGCTTACCATCCTACTGCAGTTGCTTGCACAGGCATTGAGCTTTACTGAATTAAAGATTTTGGGGTTTGCGCCTTTATTTCCTTTTTTTTTTTTTTTTTTTTTTTTTTTTTTTTTTAATCTAAGAGGATAATTGTAAGGCTTGCAAAAAGCAACAAAATAAGAAAAAATAGTTTCTCAGAGTAAATTTTGTTATTCTTTAAACTAGATTATTTGTCTCCTGAAATACAGGATTTCATCTTATACTGTACATTTCAAAACTTACAACCACTACTGTGTGAATTAAAATAACTCACTTGTATTACTAGGTTACTTTGGATTAATTCACAAATCCCCTTACCTTAGCTATGATACGGCACAGATGAGCACCTTCCTGGGTAAGACTGAATAAACTACTAATCGCTGACTCAGTGAGGTACACACTATCCGACAATTCTATTTGTCTCAGCAGGTTCTGTGTGACATAAGATAATAAACATGATTTACTTCCAATGAAAAACATTATATTTATAGTGTTATAGTTAAAGATAAGATGGAGCAGAAAGTTTAGTTCATTTAATCCATATCATCTTACTTCTTACCAAGAGAAAGGAAAAAAACATGGACAGGAGTCTAACTCATAACACTTTAACAGATTTATCATTGCATTTGAATAGATGTAACCAAGAATAGTGATATTTAAAAATAAATATGAATAGAGTAAGAGATCAGTATGTGTGTGAGAACATTCAGTAAAGAACTCTTCAGTTATTTAGTAAATTATTATTTGGTTTGGCCTGGGATTGAACTAAAATTTTCAGAAGGCAACTAATTGTCTTAGGGCTGAAGCTGTATCACAAGGTGATACAAGATTTCCACCTTATTTATAAGGAATATTCCTATACCCTTTCTAACACTACTTTCTAAGGCTCTGGGTTCATCACTATTCTTAGTATACACAGAAAATGTCATTGACCAGCACAGGGAATTCTTGTAGAGAAATATAGTTTATTTCTCCAATGTATGAAACAGGTTAAATATTTTTATCTTTGTAAATAGTTATCTTGCTTTTGCATGTGTGCCATTGCATTTCACAGAGAAACACACCTGTCAGAAGAATATGAATTTTATTTAATTTTACTCTTTCTAAAAGTACATACACTCATTAGAGGAAGGATTAATCATACTTGCTAGGAGAAAGAAGGTAAGCATTTTTATACTTAATCCAAATTTGAAAGAAGTGCAAAGAAATATCCCATGGTTTACACTGTTATTGATACAAAATTCAATTATCTTCCCGTTAGAAAAATGTTCCATAAAAGATATAACTTCGCAGTTCACATTTTGATATGAAACTATCCTGAATAAAATCCTGATACACTGATTAGAAAAGAAAGCTCTTGCGTACACAATTTAAGCTGAGAGTTCTGGCCTCTCACACACTTAGTCTGCTCCAAAGCAGCAAACTACCCACAGATGATGCGGTTGTATGGCAGAAGTGGGCACACAGCCTGACTGAATGGCTCAGAAAACTGTTCTTAAAAGTGTTTTTATTAAATGACCTCTAATCCAAGTCTTCAGCCACACAAACACACATGACGTGGTGCAGAATAATTAATTCTGCTCCCTTAAAAGAAAAAGGGACTAGGATTTCAGGTGTGTCAGTAGGTGTCAAAGTGCCCAAAGACAGAACTATTTGCAATGAAGAACTGCTCTTCCGATTAAAAAGAATAAGCATCAAAACAACCACAACTTACTCACCGAATTTGCAATATGCAAATTCATTTACACACTTCAACTCATATGTGGCATTTAATTTAGTTCTCATAAATCCTAACCAAAGAACATTAGCAACTAGCTTGTTAGTTTGACTGTAATTCTGCAAATGTATTCTGGAGATTCTCACTTCCTAGCAATAATCTTTTAAAACTATAAGGGATGTTTCTGAAAGAGCCACGACTTTTTTTTTATTTCTTTCTATTTCAATGCCTCAAGGTGTGTTAGAATTTAACCAATACCATGCATTAATTTTGTTTTAGCACTGTAGTAAATACTATTTACTCTTCACTAAGCCTCTCATTTCTTCTTTTTCTATAGGGACAACATAAAATTTCAGCATAACATCACCTCTAAAACATGGACAAATTAATTGAGTGTAATTACATTTGGGGTTTTTTATTTGAGGAAGATTAGAGGGTGCAAAGGGATTACTAATGAGATCTCAAGAAGGAAACCAGTGTAAGCCAAGATAGATTGGTTAGACTTGCAAGTTGCTACTATTTCAAGAATGGTCTAATGGAAAAAAATTAATGCATTTGTAGTCTCAGCCTAATTACTCAGTGTATTTATCTACGTTTAATCACCACTGGAAACAATACATCATGCCTGCAATGATACAGCACTGTTTCTGGAAGGTTACACACACACATATAACCTGTAGACAACACCGTATTTTATCACTACTTCCTAGAGTGTAAGACACGGATCGGTTAAAATGTGTGCTGTAATAATATACTTGTTATATGTACATCTTCTAAAATGTTCAACTTTTAATGAGAATCATTGAGAGCAGGAGAGACTTTTTTCAAGATTTCTAAAGAAAAGCAGTGTCTGCATGAAAGGAGAAGAAAATGTGTCCAAAGGTTATTAACAAGATATTGTCCAGAAATTAGATGCCTTGCAATGAAGGAGGCCTACCAGGAAAAGTAAGTAACATATTGAGCCACAATATCATTGCGTTTGGGATTTGAGGTTATTGGAGAATTTGAGAATACAAACACCTAAGTCTCTTTGCAAGATATTTGAATTACCGATAATAAGTTTGCTGAAAATTGAGAGCCATAATTATAATCCTTCTCTTAATGGATGCTTTCCTTCAAGATTCAACAATTTTGAAAGACTTTGTTGGTTTGGTTTTTTTTTAAACTATAAACTAACCTGTGCCTCACGTGTTAAAA
This sequence comes from Platalea leucorodia, assembly GCF_965183815.1. Taxonomy (NCBI): domain Eukaryota; kingdom Metazoa; phylum Chordata; class Aves; order Pelecaniformes; family Threskiornithidae; genus Platalea; species Platalea leucorodia. The sequence continues at coordinate 59,313,282 of NC_138829.1, forward strand.
CCAGCTCTATCAACTGGCCAAAATACTGAGCAATAGTAGCGAGTGTTTCATTAATACAAGATTTCATGGACTTCAGTATCTGTTCATCTTCAGTTTGGATGCACCTGAAAACAAAGAGAAAGGGATGAAGGAAAAAAGATGCAACAGACAACTATTGTTTTATCAAGCTGATTGTCACGGGTGAGCCCTGTGTTAATAATGGGACTATAATGGGATTTCAACAGTTCACATGAGGACACTGTCTTTGTGCCATTAGCATCACACCAGACTTTAATCAAAGCTTTGTCTACATATAGTAAGTATACCATCAAAGGACAACTTTGGACATCAATGAATAATTTTGGGATCACAATTTACTTCACAGACTGAAGGCCAAATTTTGCTGCAGATGCTATGCTTATACCAGTGTAATGCTGCTATTTTCCATTTATGCTTACAGTTACAGTCACTCTAGGATGTCTGCATTTCAACTGCATCCGTGTATACCCATCCATATTTCAGGACCAAAGAAGTGCTTTCAATAATTTTCATTTCTTTACCTTCTTTGCCATAGTTTAATGATAGCAGGATAAGGACCCAAAATGAATGTGTGCCCAGATTAGTAAAGTTCATTTAAATATAGACAGCGTACTCAAAAGTAAAGTTTGGCCTTCTATGGAGAAAGATTACATACACCAGCTTTACAGAGTTAGTATAACTATCCTGTAACCAGTGATATTTGGCTATAACTGAAGAAATGAGATAAAGATGGAAAACTTTATTAGTATAACTATCCTGTAACCAGTGATATTTGGCTATAACTGAAGAAATGAGATAAAGATGGAAAACTTTATACAATTCAAATTAAATAAATAATACTTCCTCACAGAAATGCATTTAATTTGAATTGTCAAAACATCTTCCATCCAGGCAGGCCACTGTAATGGAAGATGTAGTTTGGTTGCTCAGTGTCTCCACCTACACAGTAGGTCCCCTTTTCAGCTTTACCTGTCTTTCACCCACCTATATCAACTTTTTGTCAAACAGACAAGGAGGGAGAGGGCTGATTTGGGGCAGACAGTATGAGATCAGAGCTCTCATTAAATCAGTGTGCCTCATAGCAGAATATAAAAGTAAAGTCTGAGCTGTGTGGGTTTGGCAAAAAGCAATAGTGCTCAAGAAATGTTCTTTCCTGATAATTAGATGGTGTCTTTTTCCCTGATGATCCCCCAAGCAGAATCACTTGCACAGTGTTTAAAGTAAATCGAAGAAGACTGAACTGTGCTGGAGGAAACAGGATAACTTATGTTAAGCAGGGGAAATATCACGAGAAGAGATTCTTATTTTCCAGTCTCAGCATTCTGGAGTGCACAGAGCTGAGTAAGCCTACAACTGCAATTTAAAGAAACGCGTATTTATTTGGGTTTGATTTACTAATACATGGATATGTGCATACAGGAACATGTTGTATGACAGTCGTGCAATGTAAGTTTTCACACCAGCTGAAATCTTAGCTCCACAGAACTTGAAGGGAACTTTGTCACTGATATCATTAGAGCCAGACATTCTCCCTTGATGTCTAAAAGCACTGAAAAATCCACTTAGATGCAGCTTTGTGTCTATGCCAGGCTCTTTGTGCAACCGCAGATACCATCTTTCATTAGGATGCAGTTTAGATAAAAGCAACTCACTTCACCCACCAGAGGCTAACATTTCAAAAGCCTTTCAGAGCTGCAGGGGCCTAGTTCAAACATTTGAGGGTGTTAGTAGATTCGTACTTCTCATTAGAAATTCTACAACATAATAAAACAGCAAAATGAATATTTCAACTAGAAAATTTAAATTACCTTTCTGTGAATGCTGTAAATTCTGAACACTTGTCTATTAAAAGTTTTTCAAACTGCAGAGAGAGAAAGAGAAAGTGGTTTTAAAGCAATATCCATACACACAATTGTTTTTTAAAAATAAATAATGCTTGTTTATGATAATTAGGTGAAAACCCTCCAGTAACATAATATTTCATATTGACACTCTTTTTCTACTTTTCTGCAGAAAATGAGTAGAGATAAACCTGAAGTTAACAAAAAAGTAGTATTTTTTATGTTGTAAATGCAAAGGAACTCACAGATGGGGCACCTAGTTACTTCAGTCCAGTAGTCCTCAAAACCAAAACTTTTTCCAACATAATTTGTCAATATTATTGTCATTCAGAATCAGGCCTATGATAAAATAGGATCCAAAATGAGTGAAGAATGTTTCCATAGCTGAAAAGGGATTAGAAACTCTTAAACAAGGGACCAGTATCAGTATATAAGGATTTCTTACAGATTGTTTAAAGTAAGTTTTAATTATTACAATAAAAAGGTTAAACACGACAAACATTACATCAGGTAAGGCATCCTACCTGGTGCATTTCTTCTGAAGAATTCCTGGTGAACGTATTGTATTCATTTATCATTGACCGTACATGGCAGTTAACTCTTACAGTCATGCTGTGGACTCGCTGCCATCTATTCTTCTCCAGCTTTTGAGCAATCCTGGTCAACTCTGTGCTTATGATCCAAGCTCTTTTTAATAGTAGCTGTAAGTTATCACATGTGCTATATTGTGAGGAAAGGATAAGTTCATTTTGTTCATCCTTCTCAATGCTGATTGGCTTGGACTGAAGAATACACATACATTCACAGTCTGTCATCAACTTCAAATCTTCCATCCATCGCTGAACAGAGTCCACCTGAATTAAATGCATGCTAGAAGGCAGAGAAAGAGAAGGAAGAATGAGGTAAAGCAAAACCACCTTAGAATAACCACCAGGTTGCAATTGTTCAATTAGCTGCCTTTTGTCAATCAAACAATTTGCTTGCAGTAACACAGCAGCATGCTTAGCTTTCATTTGCAAACACTGGTTTTGGGTTGCTAATCACCTTTACACCACATACCCTGCTATAAAATTATTTGTGAAAAATCAGCAGAGATTAGAGACAAGTAAACAGAAGAAATTTAGACTACACTTTTGCCGGGAAATGTTTCTTGTACATTCAGAGTTTAATATGATAAAGGAACAAAGTTATGGGTGTGTTTGCGTGTTGTTTATGGGACTGTACTGTCAGCTTTTTCTAGACACTCTGCCTGTTAGACTCTTAACAGAAAAAGTTTTACCTTGCAGCATCTCTCCAAAGCCCTTCCACCCAATCTGGCACAGCGAAACCAAGACAGCAAATGATACTGTCAGCAATATCTGTTTCTGCCATATCATAATGCCTTAAACCTCAGCTGGATTCTACTTTCTGACCCGCCTTTTACCTTCCCCCTTATTTCTTACTGCTCTCTGTACAACTTGCACATCTGACTTGCAAAGCTCATTTTTGCACTACAGCAAATATGCTGTGAACCAGTGAGGCTGAAAGAAACTCCTTGATGAGTACACCCAGACACAAGGGCAATGAGCTTGCATTTTATGCCCTTGCACCCTCCAGCTAGCAATATGTGGTACCCAAGACAGCAGCTGTACTGAGCTGTTCTGAGCTCATCTTTGTAAGGGATCCTGAGTTCCCCAGAGCCTTGAGGTAGAGTTGCCTAGAACTTTTTCTTTTAGTGAGGTGCCCACATCCTAATAAAAAAACCTTAATCCTCACCCCAACATACACACATACAGAACCAGGTTTTATTAGACATAACGAGTGTTATTAACATTCTATCTAACAGTATATAAAGGTCAGGTATAGGACCCTAGGTCAGACAGAGCAAAGTTTGCACAACTGCATTCATTCTCACCTACCTTGTCTTTGCAAACAGACTATGATTTCTCCTTTTGTTTCATTTAGCTCAGGGAATTCCTTAATGGCAGCACCCTGATCCCTTTGACACCCTGGAAATTTGCTCCCTCTCTCCGAGGCCTGCCTGGCCCATTGCTGCCTCCTCCAGTCTCTCAGACTGTCTGCACAAAATGCAGGCTCCCAGCTTTGTATTTTGACTCTCGCCTACCACACCTAAGGCTGGACCTCTGTTTCCCTTTGCAGGAGGGAGCTCCCCAAGGAAGGAGCATCACCTCTGCCAAGGGGCCCCATCTGACCCTTGCTTCCAAGCCAAGGACAGAACAGACACTGTCCATCTCCAGAAATCATCTGTCCAAAATTCTTTTCAGATTTAACAGTGGGTCCCAGATTATTTCAGTTTACATTTCTCCTCCCCAATCCTCACAAGAGACCACTTCCTCTGGTAAATATATGCATAAATATATATAAAAGACATTTTTACTATTAATAGTAGATATATAATAAGTATATATATAAACATATATATAAAAATCTAAGGGACAGTTGTACAGATGAATGGGGAAAAGACAAGAGTTACTGTTAAAAAGAAAGCCCTAATGTATTTTCAAATTACTTAAATTTTCCTTATCTTTATGCAAAAGCTTAAAAGATTCTCAATGATGGTTGCTGAAACTAACCATGGTTGCAATGGTAAAGACTGACTTTATCAGTATCTGTCCCCCACTAGGCCCATTATATCCCCTCTCAATGCAATGTCATTCACTGGTAATAAAGAAAAGCAGGAGGCCAAGAGTTCAAAGAATCTCTGCAAGTCTCCATGGCATAGTAGATTTTGATTTTTATGTGTCTAAAACAGTTTCTCCAGAATTTATAAACACAAGCATGACCAACAAATGTAATATTCTCCTATACAACACACTTCCAAAAGGGCCACTTTACTTTGCAAGACTTTCAGATTGCTGAATTGCAATGAATAAATAATTTTTCTGAGAGTTTTTATCAGCTGAAGACTCAGTCTTAATTTTTGGCAAGTCTTCTTAACATGAAATACTTCAAAATTTTAGTATCTCTTCCTCAAGTGAAAGATGGATTGATACTAAAGGATTCCAAATAAGTAAAGATGAAAGGTAAAGAAGAAATGAAATTAGGTGAAAGCAAGAAGACTGGGCTTAATTATCTTTTCCAAACTTCTATGGGTATCCTACAGCTAGTCTGACAGTGTAGCAGATCGTTGTCAACCTTCTGGATACATGCTGAAGTTTTATAAGAGGCTATACCAGAAAGGACAAAAAGAAAGTTTTTATTATAGCTCCCATTCTTTTAATCCAGATACTGATTTATTGCAACCCAGCATCACAGCAGTAATCCTCTTTGCTGTTATACAAAGCTTTACTGTTAGAACAAAATCTTCAATTATATTAGCCAAGCTAAGGATGACCAGGAGGAAGGCCTTTTTAGTTCTTGTGCTTCCATTTGTCCACTGAGCACCAGCTGAACTCAAGAAATGTCCTTCCAGACTGCTGAAGTAATATTCCACAAATGACCAGAATTTATTAACATACATATGAAAAGGAGGCTCACGTCAGGTATGATTTCATATAAATCAACAGCAAACAAGATACAAGAGATCAGTTTCATTGATCCAATCCCCCTTTTCACCATATGCAATGAAACTACTTTTAATTTTAAACTTTACAGGCTACTGCAATTTAAGGTCTTTATTTCTCTCAGCTTTGAATATTGTGTAATTGCATTTCATGATCGATTGTGGCTCACTTTCTTCTTGCTATGTGTAGTCTCCTTATTGCCTTTTTGGATCTGAAGCAAGGTTTCCTAATAAACAAAAACAACAACTTTATAAGTTTGAGACCATGATTTATAACGATGTGCGTAGTTCGCATGCAGTACAGGATAAACTCATTTGACACAGAGTAATGTATTTTTCATTTTTAAAGTGCACTATGATAATTGATTAAATCTCTGTTCAGTAAGTACAAATAAACTCCTACATTATGAATTCACATGGAAAAAAACTAGAATAGAAGGTTAGTCAGAAAAAAAACAAAAAATCATTCATATTTCCTTTAATCCCAAAAGCCAATCTTCACTCTGAGAAGAAAAAAGGATGACAGAGTTGTACAAAAAAAGGTACAGATGTTAAAGAAACTCTCCTTGTTGGCTTCTGTTCCTATTGTAAGAAGTACAACTGTAGAATTTAGGATGTTCTGCAACTGAAACTTAGTATTCCTTAACTCATAACAATGGCAAAAATAATACCATTCACCTCCTTAAGAATAACCACAGAAAACTCCCCCTGCTCACTATGTCAGCTTTTCTGACACATTATTCTTTAAAATACACGTATCATGATTATTCAAGTGAAATACATAAATGATTCACCTTCATCCACATCTCGCTGTATCTAGAGAAAAATCTTTCTAAGCATTCAGCAGATGAATTTGTAGACTAATTTTTTATATATTAAAATAAGGAAAGCAAAAAATGTGATCATTCCTAATTAGCTATTAGGAATCCTATTCCAGACAGCATTTGCTGAACTCCAAAAACAAGTTGAAAATTTCCATTTTGTCTCCCCATTACTGAAAAAAAAAAAAAAAAATCTACACCTACAAAATAAAAACAGCCATTATGGGTCAGACCAAGAAAATCTGTCTAGCCCATTATCTTGCTCCCAACATGGCCATTAGGAGATGCATAAGGAAAGATTATAAGAGGCATGGCAAAAGCTGAGCAACCCCTCCTTCCCATCTTTGGGCAATTAGTGGTTCAGAAACTTCCTAAGCCAGAAGTTGTGTCTAAGCAGGATGTTTTTAGAATTCATGAAACAAAAGTAGCCATTAATCCCTTTTTGAACTCAGTTAAACTTTTGGCCTTTACAACATCTAGTGACAGTGTCTCACATTGTTTGATTATTTTTTGTATGAAAAAGTGTATCTTATTGTTTGTTTTAAACTTGCTGCCTGGAGATATTAACACAAGCTCTTTAGTTCTTTTATGCTAAGAGATACTGAAATGACAGTTCCGCATTCACCCTCTTCGTGTAATTCATTATTTTATTTGCTCTACCCTATCTTCTCTTGGTTATCTGATTTCCAAGGTAGAGAAACTCAGTCTATCTAGTCTGTCACCATACAGAAGTGATTCCGCTCCTCTGATTATCCATTTACTCTCCTCACCTTTTCAAAAAGCCTTTTCCAGTTTTCCTATGTCCTAAGATGTGATGGCAAGAACAGCACACAACATCCAAGATTCAGGTAAATTATGGATTTGAATTTGAATTACATGTTCTGTACTGTCCCTATTTTCCAAGAATTCCCAAAATTAAATTTCTCTTTTACGTAAGTATTTTCCAGAGAGCTGTTTCATTTTTACCTTCCAGAAAATCTACTTATTTTGATTTCAGAATCTTTTCCATGAGTTATAATGCACAATTTAGAGTTCGCTGTTCTATGTGTATGATGAAAGAGATTGTTCTTCAGTTCCCTTCCCCTCCTCACGTGCACTACTTTATGTTCATTAACATATAATTTCTTCTAGCATTTTACATTTCAGTGACCCAGTATTGTGAGACTTTGTGTTTGCACGTTATTTTAAATTAACCTGAACAGTTTTGCATCAGCAGGAAGTGTTGTTGTCCTGCTCTTATAACTATTTTTCAGGTCCTTAAATACATCAGGCAAGATTGGTTGAGCATAAGGGATCTTACTGGTGTGATTTTCCCCAGTTCTGTTTAATTGAGCAACAGTAGCTGGGTAACTGGCAGAGATCCTGATGTATATAGATAGTAGTTCCCCACCAGCTAGAATTTCTGAATTTAGTATGTAATGGCATATTGACAAAAAAGCAATTTGTCTAGACTCTACACTATAAAAGCAGCATTTCATGTAAAAATAGCAGTAAAAATAATTCAGTGCAAAATAAAAATTCAAAAGAAAGTCTCCAGCATTTCTTCAAAGTCATTCTATTTTAATTGAGGTTGTAAAATATTTGATGAAGTTTTCAAGAGCACTCAACTGAACTAGAGTAACTAGCAATTTGAATACTCTGAATTCTAGTGTGCTTGCCAAAGAACAGAGTCTTTAAAAAAATTGTGTTCTTTTGACAAAATCATTTGGTGTCACTGGCTGAGACCAACTTAGAGCAACAGCATGTTAAAAGTATATTGCTTCAAAAGATGCTCAGACGTTTCATACAGACATTTTTGCGCTATATAACACACTGCAGGGAAATTTCATCCTGGAGAAAGACTCACATAAAAAAAAAGTAATCCCATTTTAAATTTCTAAAAAGAGGCATATCATATTCAGAGTTCTGTTAACAGCATTTTTTTTTTTTTTTTTTTTTTTGCTATTTTCTATCATCTAGTAAGTAGTTTGTTAACTAATGAATCACAAGATCTTTAGGACAGACAAGATGGATTGACATGTAAAGAATTGCTCTATCTCATGTTGGTGCTACATGAATACAAAAGTGAAAAATTAATAATTAGATCATTTGTTTAAAACTTCCAGCTTGGACTTCTCTACTATAATTTTACTGGCAGCACAGACACTTCTTTTTTAAATTGCAAATGTTATAATGAAAAAGAGTTATACCTCTGTTTTAGCACTGAGTTTCACTAAGTGCAAAAGTTTCATGTTTTATAACATTGTGTTGAAGTCTGAGCTGATCAATTCATGTGAATAATTCCAGTAGTCATATTTATAAAGTGTAAAGACTTCTGTTCAGTCAAATTATGTTTTCAAGGCTTCTTAGCATTTTATCCATTTTCACCTATTACGACAGATTTATTACCAATCCTAATGATAGCATTTAGTACAGATAAGTCTACAGTGAAAGTCAATGCCAAGTCTTACAACTGCGCTCAAATTTATTATTCTAATTAGCAGTAGGTAATTAATTGGCAACAAACAACTTCTTGAATGGATTTAGCCCCCTCTTTGAACATAAATCATCTCTAATTTTTTTCTAATTCATCTTTGCAAAATTATTCATACGTACCCAATATACCCAGGGCCAGTTTCTACATCAATACAATGACAGCAGAACTCAACACTCAGTGGAATGATTTAGTGAAGAGCTGTAGAGACAGCTCTTATTTATCTTCAAGTTGCTTTACACAATATTAATTGCATACAAGAGCCTTGTAGATCTGTGATATTGTATTTGCACTGACTTTAGCAAAATTTTATAGAGCTAGCTAGACAGCTAGATTAGGAGATACAGAATAGCTTTAAGGTAGCTGAGAATCAGATTCCTGATTTTTAAGTGAACACACTTGCTTTGTAGATCACTCCTAATGTAATAATGGTCTATGAATATTTGGTATTTGTAATTGATGTGGCAAGCTAAAAGATTAGCTAGATGATTTGCACTGTGTTCTTTTTTCCCCTTGATTTTACATTCTTCTTTTCCAGTAGAACATCAGCAATCCAACTTCACTAGGACAAAAGATGAGTTTAGTAGCATCAATCGCCCTTCTATGTTTTAACATTTCCATTTCATTTAGGAGTAGGTTTAAACCACAAAGAAATGCAGCAGAAGTAATAGAGGCATTACCACTAGTTTCAGGAAGCAGCATGCCAATGGGCAGAATAAATAAATATTGCTAACAAAACCAGCATTACTCAAAGCTCCTAAGTAAAACACAAATGTATTACAACAGTGGTAATAAATTAACTGTTTTGTTGACTAGGGACATCTCAATATTGCTACTTTTCTGGTAACTAATATCTATGTGTCCCTTCGCCTGACCTGAAAACAATGGTCCCTCCTTGCCATGTACTGAAACTTCAGTACCACCAAATTCAGTTTGGCATCTGCACTCTGGGATGATGGAGTTACTCAAACCACCAGCCTCCTCAAAATCAGTGCTACTATGGAGAAAACATGTTAAAACCACAAACAGCTTGTGCTTTCTTAAGCATCCATCCAACTTCTGCAGGGAGATCAAATGAAGACCAGCCTGTGGAACTTAGAACTAAACATTTGTGGTCAGGCTACTACATTTTGTGAAATCTTATGCATTCGCCAATATAGAAATGTCTATAAGGAAAGTAAAAACATTATAAACACTTGTAATATGTAAGGCATGATGTGTAAATGAACTATAGCTTCATCACACCTATTTAAAAGGCCACATAAATCATTTAGTGTTAAGTGCTGCACCAACGTTCTTCTCAGATCTTTATGTTTTTCTGAGAAATCCTCACTGTAAGTTGTCCCTCTAAAAATGTCTGGAAATATTATACCATCCCAGAATTACTAGCACACTATAGAACATAAGGAAGACACAATATAAAATCACAGACCAATTCAGCTTGCTGATTAGCTTATGTAAAAATCTAGGATAAACTTATCATGCATCAATTTTCTTTATATAGTTAGAGCTTAAGTAGAGCCAGGTCCTTTCCAGCTTCTATCAACTGAAGGGATAGTCAGAAGGCAAAAGCTCTAGTTCAAACTAGCTTTGTGGATTTTGTGCCTGGTACATTAAATTGCTAAAACAGTAGCTGTGTCAAAAAGCACGTAAGCCACTGACTTCACAGAAAGTAAAGACAGCAGTAAAGGAGAATATAATTTCCTGACAGAAAGGAGGAATATGCTAAATAAACCCTGCTATCAGCAAGTTAATGACAGTATAAGGGTGCTAATTGGCTTACAGGCAAAGCTGAACAAACAGTATGCTAATACTCTCACAATGATCACCAACTAAAATATGTCTGCTGAATCTATATTTGTATAGTATTATTAATTCAGAATTGCAATGAATGCTATTGCATTTTTGGTGTCATTATAAACTAGTAAACTGACTAAAATTCCCAAAACCAATTAGCTCGATCAACCCTGTGATATTTTCATATTCAGACTTAGTAAACTGTTATGCACTCAGATCAGACTTAATGGACTTTGATCCAAGTTGAGGAATCCACCAGACTTCAAAGCAGGCAATTTTAGCCACTCTACAATTCAGACAATATAGTAGATGAGGAAAAAATGCTCTCCTGCTGGCCCTGCTGCTTGAGAGTCCATTCGTGTCAAAGTGGGGATGGGGGACTGACAATATAAATCCACTGCTCCTAGATCCCTTCACCCAAATGTGTTTGTATGAGTTACAGACATGTTTATATTTTTTTTAATCTCCACTTGACCACTGGCAAAACTAGAAATGAAGGTGAACTTATCAAATTCTGCAAGTGAAACTCTGATATAGCACTTTTTCTTTTTCTTTTTTCTTTTTTTTTTTTTTTTTTAATATTGGCCTTTTTTATTCTGTCTGTGTTTAAGAGAGTCTGTCACTCATTGAAGGTCAGAGATAACCCATTTGCAACAGGACAGTGATCATCATCTAAACTCTGCTTTCCTCTGCAAGTTCATTTCAGCAGTAGTATGCACTTTATCAGCTACACTGGCCTGGATGTTCTCTGGGCTGAGATTTCTCATTTAGCTAAACCTGCCAAACCATACGGCAGTTTTGCACTGTGCACAAAAAAAAAAAAAAAAAATGGATAAGACCATCCAATGAATTCTCTCTTGGATCAGCTCCTGTTCATTTTTAATGATATTTACAGAATATCAGTGTGAGATAGACAGAAGAGTTATACATGAAGTAAAAAATGAAAAAAAAAAAATCCACTGCCCAAGCTTTGTGAAGGATATTGGTTCTTCTGTTCAGTATGTTACTTGATCATTTGTTCTGCAGTGAGTAAGCAGATTCTCTTCATTCCTCAGGCAAATTGCTCTTTGATGAGCTGGATGAAGTAGACATTCCCTCCATCTGAGGTTAGGTCCTGAAATAAGAAACTATTCTCCCCTGCACAGACAACAGCAGTGCTGAAGACACAAGATCCTGCCACTCTTGTTCTCTTTGCAAACGACAGCCTGGATCTTGCAAAAACATGAAACAGTTATAGTTTTTCTGAAAAAATGAAATATCAGAGCTGAGGGGTCTTAGGTTTGTGCACAATGACAGAATCCATGACTTTGGACTGTGTTTAGCCCAATGTAAGCAGAACAGCATAACCTGATGGAACATCACAAGGCAGATCTACTCAGAACATTTTTACAGCTTCTTTCAGGACTTTAAGTCCAACTTGGTGACTGAAGTATGTTGATAATCTCGAAGGGATATTGTCATCAGCATACATTTAAATTGTTAATTACTGAGTACACACAAAGTTCTCACTCCCATAAAAGGCTGGGCATGTTTCCTGCATCGAGTGACAGAAAAGTCAACAAGGCCATCAGCAGGAGAGAATGTGCTCAAGATATTAATCAGAGAGTTCATCCCAGTTCACTGCTTCCTGATGCTCAGGCTACACTTGTAATTGCAGAGGACAATATTCCTTATAGCTTTATAAGAACAAAATGCCGTAAGAGAGAAGTCCTTGTAAACACCTAGCAGGGAGGGAGAAATAGAAATGAAAGAGAGAAGGAGAAAAACAACACTGGAAATAATTTGGGGCCATAGACCGTGGAAATGCTCAGACACAATCACAAGCAAGGACTAATTTGGAGACTAACATGAGAGCCCATGAAAATAGTGCCAGTGCCTCATTGAACATTTTTTTTTTTTTGTCCTCCAAATCTGCCTTAATTTGTAGTTTAATAACAAACAGTACAGCTCTCTGTGCCTTTTTCAAGGGAGTTATGACATGCATTATGAGCACCACCATTAGCCTTTCCCCTTTTACTATTTACTCATTTAAGGTCCTAACCCTACTGATTAAGTAAAGCCTGGATTACTTAATGAAGGAAGCAACAACCATTTTACAGCGAGTTATGAGATCAGTATCACTCAGGAGACTACAGAAATTTGGGGACCCTCAGTCACATCTATTGCACAGCAGCTCTAGCTAAAACTGTCAAAAAAGGGGTAAAAAAAGGATAGCCTGGTGTTGGCTTTTAAGGTTCACATTAGGACATTAATCCTTCAACAGACAAGTTAAAAAGATGAAAACTAGCAACACAGTGTCACAAATATCAGAATGAGTTGGTAAAAATACCTTAAGTAGTCTCATTCAAATAAGAAAGCAGTTTCTAATCAAACAAAGCTTATATACTTCTGTAGAAGTATAGAGGACTGAAATGAAATTTTAAATCATTAAATCCACTCTTCTGATACCAGAAGTAACCAGATCAGATAATTTTCTCATAAATGGCTTAAAAATCAACTCTAAAAATAACTTATTGTGGGCTCAAAAGTGTTCTATTAGGTGGCTATTCTAGAACTGCACTGCTCTGATAGTTAGAAATTTCTTATTTCTGATCTAAATTTCTTAAGAGCCAATTCATTCCCATTTAGTTTCCTCTTTCCTTTTAAATAAGAATTTATCTTCCAATGCATTTCTAGAAAGCAAACACATGCTCTCAGCTTCTCTTTTGCAAGACTTGACTTAAACAAAGTTCTTTAGATTCCTTTTACGAAACTACATTGCTTTCCACTCCCCCTGCCCTGAACACCCTGGTAGCTCTGTAGCTGCTGCAAAATTCATTTTTTACTGAAAGACTTGATATCCTGCTTGATAGCAAATGACGTCTCACAGTAACTTGCACAGTGACATTACTACACCCTTATCTCCACCAGAAATATCTCGCTTCATACAGTCTAGGACTGACCTTGCTGCCTTCATCACCACATCTTACTGGCAAATGCAGTCACAGTCATTATCAACTAGTATACATGGGTCCTTCTCCTAATTATTTTTTCCATTGAATGGGTTACAAATTGTTGCAGACTTTCTTGTTCTCGGGCCCTAAATGCATAACCTTGAGATTTCAGTTATTCATCCTTTTTCTTCAATACTTGACGTCTACTTCTAATTCTCTGCTTTCAGAAATAATCCTTGCCATTACCCTTTCCCATTTTACCCTTTGTCTAATAGCTTCTGCTTTCTGTATTTACTAGTAAATTATCATGTGTATAATCTCCACTGACTTTCCTTTGTTAAAGGGAAAATAGGGAAAACAAAGTTGCCTTATCAGAGAACCATAGCAGGTTATTCAGTACAATGTGTCTTTGGCAGGTTCACATTTTGGCATCCCATTTCCAATTTAATCCTAAACCTTTAGCTACTCTTTACTAGGACTTTTCCTGGATTTCTCCTCTCTTCCTTTTCCTTTCCAGTTATCTCTTATTCCACCCTCTCTCACTCCTTAGATATAAGCATTATGTTTTGCTACTTTCGACTTGGAGTTGCCACAAAATTTTGCTAGCAGGTTCAGCAGCCTAGAGTCATTTTCCTGCCTTTTTAGATTGTGTTTTGCTTCTCCCTCAGATATGTTTCTTTCCATGCACACGACAGTGTCAAAACTAGATGGCTACATGTTCCTGTCTGCACTGAAAATTAAGTCTTTGTTCTGTCAGGGTACTATGATTGCATTTAACATCTACTCCCTGCTAATTACATGAAGCAAGCATTTCTTACGTCCTTCTCTTTTAATCTGCGTGGTTATTGAATTCAGATAGTATTCATACATATTAAATTGCTTTCCTGAACAAAAGTCTCATTGGAAAAAGTATAACTGACAGTATATATAGACTAGAGTCCTAGATAGTCAAAGCACCTCTTAAGAGGCTATTTAATACACAGCCCTGCTGTGTTAGTTTCCCCACCTGGACCCTTCCTTATTCTCCAAATTAGGGTACATTAACACCAGTTACGCTGGGGGGGGAGATACATGCACACACATGCGTATAACATTTCCCTTCTCTACACACGACATCTCTCCCCAACAACAGATTATGTCTAAGGCTCTGATCTAATTGGAGAAGACCCTGTTTCACTCCTGCCTTTTGAATGTACTTCGAAATTCTGATTTCTCTTCCCTTTCCCTCTTTCTGCTGATACTACTACTTCATTCTTTCTGCTTACATATCCACTGCTGCTGACAGAGACCCCTGAGCCAAGTAGAAGCAGGAGATATTTGCACTCCATTTGGTGTTCACAGCCAGACTTTTATTTTCTGAATTATTTAAATCATAGAATCACAGAATACCAGGTTGGAAGGGACCTCAAGGATCATCTGGTCCAACCTTTCTAGCACAATCTAGATGAGATGGCGCAGCACCATGTCCAGCTGAGTCTTAAACGTGTTCAGCGTAGTGGAGTCAACCACTTCCCTGGAGAGATTATTCCAATGATTGACTATTCTCATTGTGAAAAATTTACCTCTCGTGTCCAATTGGAATCTCCTGGGAGTAACTTGTACCCATTACCCCTTCTCCTCACCATGTGACTCCTTGTAAAAAGGGAGTCTCCATCATCTTTGTAGATCCCCCTTAAGTACTGGTACAAGCTTCTGTGGCCCTCCAGCCACAATAAATATACTCAGAGCAGCAGAGTGATCTAGTGGACAGACTCCTTGAGTAGAAATTCAAAAAGTTGGGCTCCACTCTTTGCTTTCCTACTAATATTCTGACAAGTTTTGTCACCTCCTGTCATCCTTCTCTCCTGCTAGACTCTGTCTCTCTCTTCCGCTTAGCATATGAAGTGACATTTTCTTGCTTTTGCACTGAGCATTGTGCACAGCGTTCCGATCTTGGCTGGAGCTTCCAGATGCTACCATAACACATGTAGTGGAGAAAGGCAAAAATTTAAGTTTTTCAAAGCAATCCTGAGAGGAGCTCTGAAGGCTAAATAGCAAAAGGAGAAAGGAAATGAGTGGTTATTTTTACTACCATAAAGTTGCTTTTGAATGAGGAACAACAGCTGAAGTTTGAAGAATGCCCGAGCTAGAACAGTCTCATTAAAATATAAAATTCAAAGCAATTGGATTCCAAGACCTGAAAAAAAGACAAGAGTTCAGGAGGGTTCTTCAAAATGCTCAATGAGGTGAGGAAACAACCACAGCCTGATTTCCTGGTGAAAGTAAAGATGAGTGGGTTAGGAGTCCCGCAGATTGCTCATTCCTTGGAAATAATTCATTAGTGAGGACTTTTCACCTTCCTGCTGTTCAGAGCAGCTCTGGTAATCTCAGATGTAAAAGAGGAGCAAGGGAGAGAGCAAATCTTGCTGACAAGAGCCCCATTGCACAGGTGTCAATCTCCATCTTCAGAAGGGAGCAGGTGAAAAGAATTATATACCATGGAAGATAGAACCAGGTGGCTTTTCAGAGACTGAGAGAATATTACAAATGATGACAAGAAGAGAAGACAGAAAAAAGATCTCTTCTTTTTCCCCCTTCTTAGTGAGGAGGATGAAACAGCATATCTATTTATTCCTCTTCATTTAGTGAGAGCAGGGTTTGGGTCACTGTCAGTGAATCTCTGGCACAAATGAGTTATCCATGATTCATAAGGGTATGCAGGCTCCACATTCTGCAGTGCATTAAAAACAGAACAATGATGTTTTCCAGAAAAAAACAAACAAACCAACCAACCAACCATAATTCTGGTATCATTGCAGATAAATAAGTCAATTATCCCTTCTTAATTATTTATTTAGCATTAATAAACTCTTACTGGCTATGAAAGGAACCTGGGAAACAGCTAACAGGAGCGAGAAAGTGTAGTGAACACCATTGTTTTGCAATAATACATCCCAGGTTCAATGAATTAGCCTCTGGCACCAAACATAAACAAATGGGTATTTTATGCGAGTACAATATTTTGCATTAAAAAACAATTAAAGGATAAGTGGAACTAGGTTTTTGTCCTGCTATAATGCTTTATGATACCTCACAGTAGTGCAAGGAAATTGGATGTGAAACTGTATCAGAAATGGAAGCAAGGAAATATTCCATAATATTAAGTCTGTTATAGTCACCAGCCTTAGCTAAAGAAATTTGCTTCATATAAGTTACTATAGGATAACAGAACTTCCTCACAAACAGGAAATACATGTTTGATACACAAAAAATAAGTGTATATTCATTGAATATTCTCTTTTACTTTCCGTTTGTCAGACTATTATGACAGTAAAGTCTTCAGAGGAAGAAAAAAAGCTCTCTGTGTATTTGTCAAGTGTCTGATTAACAATCCTTTCCTGCTGCCATCATATAACCGGAAAATAAGATAACTCACTTCACTGTATAGAGAAGCAAATGCAAGTAGATCCAGTTTTCTATGTGATTTCTATGTTCTACTGTTTTCCGGAGTGAAAAAATAAGTCAATATAGCTTTATTAAAGGATTTTCATCACTTCATAAAATTTTCAAAGCACATGCTCAATAGTTTCTCAAAGTCTATCAGTTCTCAAGCAGAATGTACTTTTCTATAACTGCCATTGATACAAAAGTCAGGCAGGAATCTCAGCGCTAACTTGGCACAGACTGCAAGCACAAGGCTGTGCAATTCGGATTCCACCTCTCACCTGACACCTCTTTCTGGAAGGACTCAAACCTAAATCTGAAAACATTTGAAACAGGACCAAAACTGTGTATTTCGGGCCATCTCTAACTTGAAGGGAGATGGAGTTTCTCTCTCCAGTGTCCCTCTCCCACAAACGTTTCATTTAACTGAATTCATTATTAGACTAGAGATTATCCATCAAAAGCAAAGCAACTCAGCCTTCCTCCTGAAATCAGGAGACAAGAACCAATTATGCAGTTCCCATTTTGGGAAAGGTACAGCATTTCTCTTCAATATATTCCAGAGATTAATGGTTCAAATAGATGTGCTCTTTAAAAGGCACTGACAGATACCTCTGTTCTTTGTTACCAATAAAAGAGGCATTAAAACCCACCCACCCACCCACCACAAACCAAACAAGAAAGTGCCCCTGCTTTCCTGCTTCTCACTACTGCTATGCGCAAAAGCTGAAGACAACTCATTTCCAGAAGACAATGGAAAAGAAATGCCAATGAACTTATTTACAGCTGGTCAAAAAAACAGGCATTAGAAACAGTGTGATACAAGACACAAGCAAAACAATAATAGCTCACCACAATCACCCACCTTTAAATTACATTCAATTCTCTATGTAGAAGTAGTTAAAAAAAAAAAAAAAAAAAGAAAATCCATGCTACATGGTGCAAACTTACTCCTATAATTAAATCAGTGAAAACAACATTAAATATCTTCTGTCTGTATTTTGCCAGATGCATACTGACAACAGTTGTGTGCTTATGCTTTTGCTTTTTTCTTCCCCCCCCCCCCCCCCCCCCCCCCCCAGCTTTTCCCACCACCTCAACCCTCCAGACATCTAACCGGAACTCAGAAGTTTTGAAGACTTGAGATATCCCAGACTTAACTATTCAGGTCAAAGTGGGATAGTGAGGCTTTGAAGAGCAATGCTGATAGAAGTGTCATTGGTCCTACTGAGACTGGGGAGGGATGGGACAGTATCCTCTTGCTGTATTCAGGGAATGTTACCTTTGTCTCACTGCACCCTTGATCTACTAAATATATGGTTGGATTTTCCATCAAGCATAACCTTACTGGAATTAATCTTTCCTGTACTTCACAGCTGCCTAGAAAGATGGCTGGTGATAACAGAAGTGAAACTACAGCAGGGCATATGCCAATTAAGCCATTATCTTACTTTTGTCGATATTGTGTGAATATGCTCACTTGTAGAAACACACACAGTTTAGATCAAATGAACATAATACTTCATAAGAAAAAAAAGTAATTGCTAGATCCATAAGACTACAGACCAAATATCAAAATGCTGTTTAACACATCAGACCTAGTAATGGCTGGCCATTTTTGAGCAATTTTTTTGTTTCTTTCTTCCCCAACTCCCGCCCCACTTTTTTTTTTTTTTGTCAGATTAGTTTTTATGTACCAGACTTAACGTGCAGTCACAATTAAGAGCGCACATATATGCAACCTATGCTAGTCAAAAACCTAGCACCTGTGGGTTAATAACAGGCCAAATATCTCCTGACTCAGACCACGAAGTGCTTCCATTAACACATTTTAACTTCATATTCCAAGCACTAGCTATTTGCTGTTCTCATGTTAGCCTCATGCAATAGATTCTGTTGGAACCATTTGCCTATCAATACATGTATACATGTTTATGCAGAAAAATATCAGGGCATTTATACTGAACTTAGGCTCAAGTCCCCACTTCAAGGGATACTTTTAGGAAATAGAAGCTATCTGGGAGAAGGGAAGACCTTCCTCTGCTGGATTCAAATACTTGTGTGGAATAGACAAGAAACGCTATCTTTATGCAGAGGTAAAACAAATACATCTGAAATCTCAAATATTCAAACAGAAGAACCATTTCTCAGTCAACTGTACTCAGAATTTCTGTCAATTTGGTGCACAGCTTCAGCTTTGAGAAAAACAAATGCAAAGACTTCATAAACGGTCCTACAACGCCGTCTTATTTCCCTTCGTTTTATTCACAGACCTAAGCTGTTGTGAAATAATCATCTTGCATCTGCATACAAGATTGATTCAACTTTCTACTTTCATATTTCTTGAGAACACTGTAGAAGAGAGGTTCTCAAGGGAATTCTCTAGGTTGTGCTAAATAATCTTTGGGTCACACTAGTATTAGCTAGGATAGCCTTCGAACGCCTCTTCACCAGTATGCGGCTCAGTGTACCACTTGCTTACCCCTTGCACAGGTGCCTAAAAGTGACAGCATTCTAGGCACCACAGCTTCACAGGCACCCAGAAAAAAAAGTCTGGAGAATAGTGTTAAGGCAAATATCAGTACCACTTTGCTGCCTATTAGCAAAAAGTTTGACTATTTCTGACATAAAAGAATGCCTGAAATCCTAACATGTCTTCTCTTATGTAACCATAGTAAATTAGCTAATCTGTACCATATTTATCTGCTTGAAGTAGAAAAACTTGTCCTAACAAGCTGCAGGGATGTATACAGACCTCTGATGATAATGGGCTGTTTTCACTGTTAAAGCTCTTTGAGATATAAAACATAACTAAGCTCACTTCTAGTTATAGATTACTTAAGGACCTAATTTGGGAAGCAGCACTGCTGTACTCCAGCGCAAGAGTGATTGGAGGATATATATAGGTTCAAATAAAGCTAAGGTTAATATACCTGCAGAAAGCATGTATGATTCCTGTATTATGTTTCTGAAATATTACACATGTTCGAGCTTATCAGTTTTATCTTTCCTGATTTACTTAATGCCTAGGTGATCATACTTGCCAAAGGCATTTCTTCAGAGTATGAAACAGTTAATCAGTGTAGATGCATATGAAAAGTGTTAAGGGTGGCTTCACCTGTTCTTCATATGGGCCTCCACATAAGCATACTTTTAGAACATGGGCATGTGTCCATGTACAAACACACATTGAGGGAGGTCCAGATGAAATGCTGAGTAGGGGGAGAAAGAGACATGACACCAAGTAGATACAAAGCTAATACAAATGGAGGGATGATCTTCCCGCATAGTTTTTGGTTTTTTTGTATCATTTGTAAGCAATTCTAAGAAAATCTCAACTCAAGTGCCATTGTCAAAAGAATCATGTGTACAAAATGGGAAGAGCAGTGAGGCAAAAGCATTCCTTGAGACACACTGGGAGGACAGCAGGAGAGAGAGTTATATGTAAAAAATAAATTATAACCCTCAAAGAGAATGAATTACTCAAAAAATGCCACAAAAGGTAGAAGTAGAGAGGGTAGACAGAGAATGGCAGTAAGTTTTTGAAACGTATGGAGCCATTTTTATTTCTTCCAAATGCAGTTTTAAGCCTTTTTCCTGGAGACACAAGATGCTGCATGGATTTGCTAAAAGAACAAACTGAAATCAAGTTTCATGTGCTATTGCACTGTGAATAGAGTGCGTACTCAAGGTATATCATACATATCCCTATGTTGTGTCAAATTAAAAAGCAGATAGCCAAATGCTGTCCTAAATTTTAATTGAAAAAGAACATCAGAACTGTCCAAAGACCTTCCCTGTTTCTCCCACAAGCACATACACACACACACTGAAATTAAATTTGTAAGCAGAGAACAGTATTATTTTCAGATGCTGGAAAGTTCACAAAGATAACAGAAGTGACTTGAACTCTTGTCTACCATTATAAAGAGAGTAATAAAGCCTTATTATTCCAGTTTCTCACCTCATGAAGACATGGGGCCTGATTCATCCTACCTGCCACTAGCAAAGGCTGAGAGTAGATGCAACTGCAGTGTGGCTCTGACCCTACTGCAGACAAAGCAACTGTCAGTCTGCTTTAGCTTTCACCTCTGTTACCATAGTCCTTATAGCACACACAAAGCACTGATGATGCTGTGTGCCTGCAAACCTCCACCACACCTGGTCTTCTGGCACATCTACTCTTGGATGTTACACTACACTTAACAGTCCTACAAGGCTGGTGTTCTGCTGGCTT
Organism: Platalea leucorodia; assembly: GCF_965183815.1. Classification (NCBI taxonomy): domain Eukaryota; kingdom Metazoa; phylum Chordata; class Aves; order Pelecaniformes; family Threskiornithidae; genus Platalea; species Platalea leucorodia. The sequence goes on from NC_138829.1 coordinate 59,334,327, forward strand.
AAAGGCCCTCTGTGTGGAAGCGTTCAGTGCGTGGGATGTGGAGGATTAGTTCATGCAACCCAAACTAAGGACCTGAAGCAAACAACAAGCTTCTCATGTCATGGCTGACATTTAAATTAAAAATCCAAATTAGTTTTTTTCAGTTGTGGAATCAGTTGAAGAGGTGGGTAAACTGATACTGAGGTGTCAATTTAAATAAGAAATGCTCAATTTGAGCATTTACTGAAGGCCTTGCACTTGCAGCAACTGCAACTGCAGTAGAACAATGCTGAGTCCAATGCACACTTTGAAATACCCTCCTATTTTACAGCAGGGCAGCTGTGTAGCAGTTTACTCAGTTGGGCTGTCTTCACACTTTACCAAGAAAAAGATACTTTTTCAAAATTACTGAGGTCAACCTCTCACCCAGCAGTTGAATCACAGAGGATGTTCCGCGTGATTCCAGCCCTTCGGAGCAAAACAAAATGCTTGGGGAAAAAAATATCTTCTTTTCCCCTAGCAGTAGCACACTGATTTCTTTCCAGATGGTTCCTGATACTTTGGCCGAGAGCAATATGGGTTTAGACTCTCTACCCAGCAAAACCAGGAGTGCCCCAATCTAATCACGTCCTGATTCACTGTCACAACATAAACACAGTCCTTACCCCTCCACATCAGGACCGTGCCACGGGAAGTTCTGACAGGCTTAAGAAAAGTTTGTTTGCTTTTAAATGAGATGGAAAAAACTAGCTTTATGCCTGACCCGTTATTGAGAGAGGTTTCTGTCAAAAGAATGTGAGGTACAATTCTAATTCCAATCTAATAAAAAAAAAAAATCTAACTTTAATGACATTCACATTATTAAAAAAATTTACACCAAAGAAAGGGTAACATTCTAGCTACTTTTTCAAAGCATCTCGGCTATGCTACAAGGGCAAAGAAGGCAGAAATCTTCTGTGATGAGCATATCCAAGGTTCTCTGGCCATAAACTGGCAGTACTCTCAGAGAAGTCATAGATCATTCTGTTCATTGCCAGTGTAGTGACCCTACTGGCAGGCCTGGGTGTTGCGAGAAAACAGACATAGTTAAAAGTTACCATTTAGTTCTCCCAGTTAGCAGTACACTTTGTGCTCTGAACTCAGCAGAATGTTTTTGAAAATGAAAAATTTGATGGAATAGTGCACTGTGAATGTTTTCTTCCTGGCCAGTTACAAACCATAGATTCATAATCATATAACATCCTTTACTTCTCAATTTATTTATTTTTAAACTACAGATAAGCCAAATTAATTTACCCTTCTTGCATAAGTAGTATCAGATTGAATCTACAAAGTTCATTTCAAAATGCAAAGTAGGTAAATTCCAAAATCAAACATTTATGTGTGCACAGCTGATATGGAACAAGACATTTTTGCTCTGTAGCACTTCCCAAAAGTTTGCTTTCAACTATCTTGCCATCCATTGAATAACCTCCATCTACTTTGATACCATTTCTTGGTTCTCCCCTTTCTCCTTTGTTTTTTCAGCTTTCCCCTGTTTTGCTCCTGTCTAATCTTTATTCTGAGCTCAGTCCTGCTGCCATTTAAGATAGTGTAAAAATATTTCCATTAACTTTAGTTGGATAGAATATTATGTTCTTGACGTAGATGTTTCCTGTGTTTCCATTGTACCCTTGGAATAACTTCAACAATAAAGTGTCCACAAAAGGCAAGATACGAAAGTCAAATACCTGAAACATAATCTATATGTGCAACATAATAATTTTTTTTTTTTAAAAACAAGTAAAAGATTGCATATCTATAGTCCTTTAGGCATATTGCCCTAAATAAAATAACATGTATATATATACACACACACTTCATCACATTCTCTAAAATACTGTAAGGACCAAAAAGAATCAAGGGGCATTGCTAACAGTCACATTTCAGCTTAATGTTAAACTCTTGTATGCATTTCACTCCATCAGTCCAAATCCCTCAGGGTTAATATGAGCTCAGAAATCTGACCACTAACAGACACTAGCAAATTTAATGAGACTAGAAATGGGGTCAGACCAGCACATTTCTTAAGATCACTATACTACTTGTCAAAAAGGGGGAAAAAAAGCAAAAAACCATTTACAAAGTTGTAGCATTTTTCTGCTAGCTTTCTTAAATTTGCTCATTACAGGTTACTGAACAACTGATTACAAGATCCACCCACTATCCCCAGGCAGCAGTGAACCAGATTAAGAGAGACCAGGCAATTAAGTAAGGAAGAAATTCCCAGGAAACGTGAACTGAAGTGACAAATATTGTATTTAACACAATATGGTACTAGTATTTCTAATAAATAACTGAGAAGACTAGTCATAGTAAGATCATTAAAATATCCTTACTTAAGTGATTTATTTTTTAAAATCAGATTGTGGGAAAACACCTCAGAAATAACAAGGTATGAGTAATTAATCATCATCCTCTGTTATAGCCATGGTTGTAAAGAGAGTTTAGTGAACTCACTTGCCAGGCAACACCACTGTGAAAATGATGGTGAAATGTAACACATGGAAGTAACAAGTTAGTTTTTGTGAACAGAAACCTACTCTTCACATTTTCTAAAAGCAGCTGCTAGGTAGTATTCAACATTACCAACCTGCAACAGTGCAATGGGATGATGCACACACATCAGGCATAACAAGGCATATGAGGTCATACATACCAAGTGCTATATAAGTATCATTAAAATAGCAGCTTGTGGAGATAGCCTAATAAAGACTTCCATTGCATTTCCCATTGCTGAGGTGGAGGAAGGAAAGACAGGAAGGTGAAGTGGTTTGCCTAAGGCAAGAAGATTAATCAGCAGTATAACCAGGGTAAAATCAGGAGGAATGATGTATAATGCTCAAATCAAAATTAAAGCTTCAACAAACCTTACTTCCCTTTTGAAGACAGACGGCAACACTGTCTTTTCTCAAAATAAGACAATAACAAATTCAGTGGATCTGCTTTCTTCAGCAGTAGGATCCCTTCATTAGTTTGATCTCTGTTTTCAAGATGCAGGAAGAGCTGTATTCCCTTTAAGAGCAGCCACTTGATTCTTTTCCCTCTTGGTTAGCACAGTGAAGGTGAATGTGCCTGGAAGGCTTCAACAAAGCTTGCATATTATATAGGAAAGATATTTTGGATATACTGAAGTCAACAGACAGGATTTCATCCTTAATTGTCTTCCAGGGCTAACAAGAGTAATTCCAGCTACCTTACATGATAGCAAAAATAATATGGCCTAGCTGCTAAAATGAGACAGATGTATGGATCTTTATTCTTGCCAGCAGAACACTAAATTCAGATTGCTTGATACACATAAAACTGCATAGAAAGTCAAGGTCTCACAATAGTTTTGCAAAACAGATAACCCTATATTGTAAATGGAAAAACAAAGACACAGTCTTTACTGTAATTTGTCAAAGTTCAGAAAAACCTGGAAAGTAATGAAGTCAAAGATTAGACATTGCAGGCACTATGTTTTCCTTGTAAGCTGTACTGTTTACAACTTGCACCCTTCTGTGTGTGACAAAGTTGCTAACAAATCCAAAATAAATTTTCTAAGATGCACACCAAAAACTGCAGCCAGTGCAGCAAAAAAGTTTGCTGAACAGTTCACAGGGAGGGTTTCCAGGCACTCCTATGCTCTTGTGGAGCAGAATAGGAACAAGGATGCAGTTAGTTTCAGGTTGACCTGCCAATGCCAGCTCTACCATTTCTGGCTCACTGCTTCTTACACCCAGAAGACAGTGTTTGAGAGCAGCCTCAACCCCTTGAGCACAGCATTACTGCCAGGCACACAGCATTGTTCTGTGACCACATGCGACATGATTGCGAGATACAGGCTTGAGTTCTGTGAGACACAGCCCTCCGAGTTCCTCCAGTCTTAAGTGCAAGTTTGACTCCTCCTTATCTTGCGTGTCACAAAACATACCAAGTTACCATGATGGTCTAATCCTTTCATGCTCTACTGTTTCTTATTCTGTATTCCTTTTTCCTTCTTAGCCATACAATTTCTGGGAGAGGTTCCTTCTGCATATCCCCTTCCCCACAGCTAATACACTGGGTTCAGAAAGAGTACGCTTGCAGTTCAAGCTTAGTATTCTTTGATGCCAGGAAGCTCACACAAACAATACAGAAGCCAAGAACGTGGCTCCTACCAGCTACCCACAGCTGAAACGTTATTACATGACATAACATTATTGCACAACAAGTCAATCAAAAGAGCTATTTAACTTTTATGGTAGGTTTTAGGAGGTTTTTCCTAAGCCTTTGTGGCAAATATAGATAGTAAAGATATAGTAAATAAGTGAGATGTCTAGATACTATACTTAAAATTGTACCAAATGTAAACAGTTTCAGATTTTGAATTTTTTTTTTTTTTTTTTTTTTTTTTTGGGGGGGGAGGCATATGGAACACCACCTGTGAACTAAAAGGGAAGACTGTTAATGCTAAAACAGGTATAAAGTGTAAAAATAATAGGCAAATACCAAAATAAAATTTTGAGTTAAAGTAAAAAAAACTAAGATGACAATATAAATACATATATATCCCAAACATCCAAGAATCCATCTACGTTACTAGAAGACTTCACAGAGCAGATTCATGTCAATTAATGCCTCTTTCACAATGTTAGATTTACAAACAAGGAAGACAACTCCCACGTACAAGACAAAAATCTTAAACACAGAAATAACTAGCAAGATTGTCTTCTGAAAACAGAGCACAGACATCCAATAGGGGTGGTAGAATATGTGTAAACCTGATCAGCATCTCTTCTGAAATATGTTACAGAAAAACAAGTATGATGAAGACTTGAATGCAAGTAAACATAACTGACCACAAACAACATAGGAATTCTTTGAAAAGGTCTTGCTAGTACCAGGGAAAATTTGCAGAGAAGCACAAACCATGGAGTCAAAGCCATAAAACAATGCCTAGAAGAGATAGCTACGGGGTGTAAATTTGACAGGATTACTGGTTTAATGTCACAATTAAAGTTTCATGCCATACTTGTGAGGATATAGACAGAAACCAACACCTATGTCTGGCAGATAAAGTACCCTAGCATTCAGGCAAGTTCTGTCACTGTTAAATACATTAATTTGAGGGTCCTTCCAGAAAAGGAAGTCCCAAACACAATATATTCATCAGGGAGGTGGGAACTGCTATTTCTCTAATACACAAAACCAGAAGAGTCTTTCCTATAGACTCCCACATTTCAAAAATATGCGTTCTGCAAATAATCAGCCAAACAACTTCAATGATAAAGGCTATACCAGCACTAGCTTGACCCCTTTACAGTGCTTGTGTGCCACCTGCTATGAAACATGCTACCTACCCTGACAAGAGGGATTCAGGATAAATTCTTGACTGCCTTTAAGGATGAAAGATGGTGCTTGATCATTTAAAAAAGTTCCCAACTAACAGCAAACTGCAAATATGAAATACCGACTTTAATGAAAAAAGGTCTAGCAAGGCAAGTTGAACGGATTGTTTAAATTCATCAATTTGTTCACATTTTAAAGTCATCATAACTTCACAATTACTATAATGGACAAACTCAAATTTCCTTCAGGTTAAAAGCCAAAATTCTTTTGTGACTTCTACAGTTCAACATAAAATATTTTATAGCATAGCTCTGGGAAGTAGTATAATATGTTTCTACAGCATGTTATACAACTGAATATAAAGATATAGTGATAAAACTATCAGAATGAAAAGGTTAGGAAAAATCTTGCATTCTGGCAGACTTGCACACCCCAAAAATGCATAAAGTACAAGTGAAATGCAATTATTTTTACTGCCTGTGAGCTAAACTGCTGACCTACATTTTAACATCCTGAATATAGGAACAGAGATATTTTACCCAAGGATTCAAAGAGAAAAATAAAAATCTGTTGAGTTCGTATTCCTCATGAATGCCACCAAATGATGGCAAATCAATAGTTGCTGCTTTACTAACATCATCCTTTGGATCCAGTCAACTAGCATATCTGAAAACCCTTCCCAGAAGGACCATATGGATACACAAATCTGTTTTAACTACCACCATCAAAACCCCCACAAACAACCCAGCTTTCAGTTTGGTTACACGTGCAATATAAATCACTAAAATCAGAAATACTTCACAGTAAGGTAAGCTCCCTTTCTGAAGCTATAAAATTCTTTGCTGAATTGTTACAGGGTAACTGAGTGAAATGAAAAGAATGCAAGGTCATTAAATAAGGCATCATTAGTGCCTTGAGTTACGCAATAACTGAATTTGTTCCTTGTCACCAGAAAGTAACTTGATTGCATTATTGGCAGAGCACCTTCCTTGCTTCTGTAGTACTCTACTCCTACAGCTTACTGCAAAAAGACTTTTTTCAAAAAACATTTTCAATTCTGCAACAAGCATTCCATTCTTGAATGGTTTGTAAAAATTCATAGAGCAACAATTTATATATAAGCACACTGAACTTTGAACTCTGAAAATCTTCAGCTCTGTCTGTTGTATTACAGATAACATGCTTTTTTTCCCCTAGAGTTTCTTACAGTCTTTATCTGAATGCTTTAAAGAGCCACAACATCCAAGTTCCTGAAATCATCCAAATAAAACTGATTATAGGGAACATAGGATTCAAATTAGCAGGGCAAGGTCTATGCACAGTAAGTAGCCTGTAAAATACAAAGAGGAAATACAGCTGTTGTTTTCTACTTTGCATGGAGTGCCTGTCAGACAGGAAGTTCAGTTTACAGACATAGGTGGGAAAATCCAGAAACACAGAACAAGCCTTTGATTGTCAGCAGCAGACACTGTAGGAAACCATGAAATAGAAAGAATTCAGCATTTACAGATGTCTAAACAGTGTAAGGACATATAGAATCACTGATTAGACAAAGCATTTAAAGCACTTGTACTTAGACCTGATTTTATGGCTAATTATGAACTTGAGCACAGTCTTAGAGTTGTGCATACTTACAAATGGATTGCTGATTCTTGAAGAGTCAAGGTGCTATAAAAAAAGATGAAAAAGCAAAGCAAATCTTGTGAGGACAGGCACTAATAACAGAAGTGGTAACAAAGTGCAGAAGCCATGCAGATATGAAGTAGAAAGATAACAAGAACTGAGACAGTTAAAAAAAGTATAGACCAGAATGAGACAACAGCAAATAACCTTTATTCAGGTTAATTCACAGAAGTCACACCCTAGGAATCATTCACTTGAGGGATTCATATCTAAGAAAGACAACCAAACAGGAAATGTTTCATTGAACTGGCATGCAACCAAATGATTTGCTGCCCAAAATTCAGTCAAAACCAGAACTTAACTTGAACTTAAGGCCAGATGAACAGATGGCATCAAAACCTACAGATTCCTATCACCCATAGAATATAAGAGGCAAGAGATCATTGGCTAGCTGAATAAAAAGGAACATACCCATGCAATTTTGGCCAAGACTCACTTTTTGTGACTGAATGACATAATTTCCCTGCCTTTGACTCTGAGGACTAAATCACCCAGTATTTGTGAAATTTTAGACACTCTAGGAATAGAAACGCAATAGGTGGATCCATTCTTTTCCTGACAGCCCTATTTGGAGTTATATTTCTTAATAAAGAACATCTGAACACAATATTAAACATATTGAAAGGCTCTTCACAGGTCTCATACCTCAAACTCAATGTTCTCGGAACACCTCTTCTCAGCTGTACAGGTGCCACATGAAGCTCTAGCAGTAAAATTTGATGTGAATAGTCCTTGAAATAATTAAGTTCCTGAACAGGCAGCAATGGGTCTTACCTTACAATTTTTTTTTTTTCTTAAACACATCTTCCTTACTAGAAATATTTTGTCAAGTGTTGGGGGTTTTTTTTGGATGAGAAATGCAGTTTGCATTATAAAAAAATAACCCATTATGGACTTCCATATTTTTCATCTCACATGTCCATATATTCCATAAAGTTCTGTATGTTTGTCATCCTGATTTGGCAGAGAAACAATTAGAATCAATGCAATTTCTGCAGTATAAAATTTCTGAGTTTCTCCTGCTTCTATTTCAAGTCGCAACTTTCAACTTTTGGCAAACATTATCTGTCAAAATATCGATTAATCCCAAATATAAACAATTATTTTCTTCTTCTAGTTTCATAAAGGTTTTAGCATCATTTCAATCTTTCCCCACTGGGCAAGTAGCAAAGTACTTAACAGTTGTGAAAGACAACATGGTTGCCCAGCACTGCATGGATGGAAGGCATTGGTCCTAGAGCTCTGAAGGTAGCCTTAGAAGTGTTTGCTTTCTGTTTCCTTACTGAAAACCTGAAAGTTATTTTGACCAATTCATAGAATCATAGAATGGTTTGGGTTGGAAGGGACCTTAAAGATCATCTGGTTCCAACCCCCCTGCCATGGGCAGAGACACCTTCCACTAGACCAGGTTCCTCAAAGCCCCATTCAACCTGACCTTGAACACTTCCAGGGAGGCGTCACCCACAACTTCTCTGAGCAACTTGTTCCAGTGTCTCGCCACCCTCACAGTAAAGGATTTCTTCCTAATATCTAATATAAATCTACCCTCTTTCAGTTTAAAACTGTTACCGCTTGTCTGATCACTGCACTCCCTGATAAAGAGTCCCTCCCCATCTTTACTGTAGGCTCCCTTTAAGTACTAGAAGGCCACAATAAGGTGGTCTCCCCGGAGCCTTCTCTTCTCCAGGCTGAACAACCCCAGCTGGTTCAGCCTGTCCTCATAGGAGAGGTGCTCCATCCCTCTGATTATTTTTGCGGCCCTCCGCTGGACCCGCTCCAACAGGTCCATGTCTTTCTTGTACTGAGGACTCCAGAGCTGGATGCAGTACTCCAGGTGGGGTCTCACCAGAGCAGAGTAGAGGGGCAGAATCACCTCCCTCAACCTGGTGGCTATGCTTCTTTTGATGCAGCCCGGGATACAATTGGTTTTATGGGCTGCTAGCACACATTGCCAGCTCATATTCTGTTTTTCATCCACCAGTACCCCCCAAGTCCTTCTCTGCAGGGCTACTTTCAATCCACCCATTGCCCAGCCTGTATCCATGTTTGGGACTGCCCAGACCCAGGTGCAGGACCTTGCACTCGGCCTTGTTGAACTTCATGAGGTTCACACAGGCCCACCTCTCAAGCCTGTCAAGGTCCCTCTGGATGGCAATTCATCCAGAATTCCCTGCAGTCTGCAATAAGAAGGTATTCCAGTTCATACCATCTGCTGAGAAAATAAAGTTTTGGGTTCTTTCTCACTGTGGATTCCTTAAATCCTTCAGTATTGTCCTTGGATTTTGAATCTAATCAACAAATTATTCTCTTCTACAGCAAGTCCTCACTCTTTAACCCCCTGCCAAGTCATCGCCAATTCCTCTGGATCTAAGGAGACAAACACATTATAGATTTCCAAATATCAATTTCATCTGTCTTTATACACAGTCAGACAGGGAAGCACAGACACAGAACAATATTTTTTCTCATAACCAAGCCAAAGCTGACCTCAACTTTTATACTATGAAATTCAGCATCTCCTCCACTTCAGCTCTCTGTACCGTAAACTACCGTCAATTCAAGGGCCATCATGGTGTGGGCATTGCAATAGGCCTGTTGCTATGTTGCTATCTCAGCTATATGCAGGCTTCTCACACAGACCCTTCTACAGCCCTGCTCTTGCTGCATGTTAGAGAAGCACAATCCTCAGCACAAATTATTACTTAGGAAAAGGTTTCAAATCTGAACTTAAAAACACAGTGATTTTTTTGCATATGACACTGGCAAATACCAATTCCTGGGTTATGTTTGGGTTTTTAACTACTCCATTTATTTCAGTAAACTTGAGTTTGGAGCAAGCTGATTACGGTTCTACCTGGACTTAAAAGGCATAGTTTTCTTACATTAACCATGTCCTTGCTTCCATTGTAAAGTTGTACCTACAAGAGTTTTTTTTTTTTTTTTTTTTTCTTAAGTTCTTTTATGAATCTTCTTCCTTCAGTAATTTCCATCATATCCTACATAGTATCCAGATCAGATTACTACAGCTTGTACAGTTCCTTTCACCAGAGAGAGCGTGCACGCACAGTGAACAGATCTCCAGCTGCCACATTAGCTATCATGCAGAAATACAAAAATAGCACTGCAAGAAGTAAAAAAATTAAGACAAACAAAAAGTAGGCTAAAAAAAACCAAAAGGCATACTGGAAGAATTCAGATTTCTTAACAGCCAATAGGTACTCTAACACTGATATTCTTAATAATGAAGGGCACGTTAATCTTAATTTATATCACAGTACACCTAAGCAGATCCTCTAGAGAAGTTACTAGAACACCTGCAGATACACAGTACATTTTAAAGAGCAATGCAAGGATATAAATATACATGGTGTGACCTCATTCATATTGTTCTTTCATAGGACTCAGATCTTTAGTTCAACAAAAAAAGGAAGAAAGTAACAAAAGGAGGAAGGACTGTCTTTTGGTTAAGAACTGGGAGACAGGAAACCTGGATTCTATTTTTGGCTCTGCCACAGAAGTGTCTTATGGCAAAATTTTCCAGCTTTGTGGTGTCAAATGAAGGAATTGATCTTAAGAGATGAAATGCTAAAAAAGACTTAACTAAAAGTAACTACATTTGAAAAACTTGTCTACTTTCTCTGCCTCACCTCCTTCATCTGAAGCAGTGATAAAAATTTTCATCTATATCCCAATGACAATGTAAACTTCCACCAGAAAACAACATAATAATAGCATTAAAACCAGGAAAAAGAAACTAAATATAGAACCTATTAGGTTTATCTTCCTGGTCCTCATACTCAAAGTATTCACCTTTTATGAACAAACAAACAAAAACCTTTAAATAATCAGCATTGCCTTTTGTTTGCATGTGACTTGAAATTATAACCTTCAGTATCATCTTTCCTTTTTGAAGCTGTAAGGTTGTTTAGACAATATATTAAACAGTCCAGCAGTATTGCATTTCTGAATATCAGGAAGACAAATTCTCTCTACCCCCACCCCCACTTAATTTTCAAGAGTACCTCCAAGATATATAGCCCAAACTTCAACATCTTTCAGCAAGATGAAAGGTTTTTTTCAGTTTGTTTTTTTGTTTTTGTTTGTTTGATTTTGCTTATGGTTGGGGTTTTTTTTGGTGGTGGTAGTGGTGGTGGTTTTTTACCTAATTTCCATAGAAGACCATCCTTTATTCCTTTTTTTAAAAATATGTCTAATCATACTGTATTTCTCACAACTGCAACACTGAACTGAACATATAATTCAAGAAGCAAAACCAGCGTCCTATTTCACTTTTTGTTATGAGTACTCTTTCTTTAGCTGAGTGACTTCAGATTCAGTACTCCACATGTTAAGTTTAGTTTACTATCCAATATGAAAAGTACAAGAAACCATAACTATAATGAAAAAAAAAAAAGAAGAAACCACTGGGTGAATTACAATTTTAACTTGAAGAAAACAAAAAGGCCAATGAACTTTCATTACACAGGAGGCAGGGGGAGGGACAGAAGAGAAAAGCAGCTTCTTTCACATTGGCTTTCCCATCTGGAAAAACTCTTCAGAAATATGGAAAAACAATACCAATAGAAATATGTGAGGAAAGGGTCACAACATTTTTCAAAAGCCATACTAAAATAACTCGACTGCAGAATGGGGATATGCATCTCTAAGGAATATATACACACTTTGCAGGCTATAGTGAACTGGCCGTCACTGATGGCAACAGATTACTTTTTATGGTCCTGTAAAGGGCTTTATGTAGGACTACCAACAGTTTTTGGAGACTAACTAAATAAATTCTTTTTAAAAGTGATCTGTTTCCAACTGTTTTCTCTCCTAAGAGACAAAACTATCACTAATTGTAAGTTCCTAACTCATTGAAACAGAAAATAAAGTCTCTGTAACAATAATTTGTTTTTTTCCTCAGGATACTATATAGTTTTAAATACTGTATCCATAGCAGTCTAGATGTCAATTAGAGAAAGTAGGTCTGACAGTATCTTAGAAAACCGCTAACATAGTGACTCAATACTCTAGAGACTATCAGTAACAAGCTGTGATTTCCCACAAAATCTGAGGAGAGAGACGAGTGTAAACAACAATTCATGCAGCACAGAGACTTGGTTTAAGGCCCCAGTTCTAAATTCCTTATACAGCCAAGATAATGATTGACTTTAATGGCTGCTGTGGAAACACTTGGAATCAGTTGGTATGTGTATGGTACACTTTTCCTATGGAGACAGATATTATTGCTTGGGGATGTGCCTGCTTTTACTTCTGAAAGATTCTGACCTAAACATGAAGCAAGGCATGGTTGTGGTGCTACACAGGACTAACCTCAGTTGGATTTGTGTTACCTTTTCCCTGCGACAGGACACAACAGTGCATTCCTTTAAGTTAATTCAAGTCTCTCTCATGAAAAGCAGGAGCATAAACTGGAATCCTGAGACAGGCATGCAACCTAGACTTGGTTACAGGAACAATAAAGAATAAATAATCCTTGGCTCTTGTTAGTTGCTTTGAAACCTGACAACCTTTTTAAATACCCTATAGGATCCATATCACTCCTTTCTCTAACCCAGAGAAAAATATTTTATACAATTCCTGGACTTTATTGATCTAGTCTATACTGTGTTCTTCCTGCAAAATTCTTAGTGTAAAAACACATTTCATCATTTTCAGTTCTGGCCTTCCCTGTGCCTTCACTTGTCTGACCACTGACAGCTTCAGTCTGCCCACCTTGTTACATGGGCTTTCTCCAAAACAATCGTCGTCAAAAGGAAAAAGGATTCTCTTCCAAAATAAACATGGAAAATAAGAGCTTCGTATTTACTTGGGGGTGGGGGAGAATATTTATTTATTTTTAAATTTCACTATATAGAATTGCCCTGCTGAGCCAAGCAGTTTGCGAGGACATAGTGCTTGCTATATAGAACTTCTCCAGATCACTTCTTGTGCCAAGATACACCATAGTGCAGAGTTGATGTAAGGTGGCATGGTTTTGTTCATATAGCATGACAGTGTTCTGCTTCCCTGAATGCAGTAAAACTGCAGGCATGTTTCCTTTTCCAGAAATCTCTAGCCTACAAAATTCAGTGCTTTTCAGTTCTGTGCTGCTGTTGCCTTTGAGTGCTGCATACATTATTCCTACTCCACATTTCCAGTTGCTAGCATAGCGAGTCTGCAGCTAATTTCCCCATTTATGTATTTGCAAAAAAAACAAAAAAACAAAAAAAACACAAAAACCCAAAAAAAACACAAAACAAAAAAACAAACAAAACCCCAAACAAACAAAAAAACCCCTTGCCACCACCAACCCGGATCAGCCCTTGCCATCCATAGGACCTACTGCCTCTGGTTCTGTTTGCAGCTAGTTTTCTACTACAGTAAAAGGCTTCACTGGCCCATTTTGCAACCTAAGTTCTTGGTGCAGCCATTGGCATTAACAACTACTTTGACTTTTGATCCAGGATTCAGCTTCTGGAACCCATTAGTTATCACCAAGCAATTAACCTGGATGTCTGACACCTCATCTGACCATTGGGTTAGCCTGAGCATTTCCATAGCAAAGTCATTAATCTGTCTTCATTAGTGTGTGCATCTGAAGTGATATTCCATGGCTCCACCCCATGGAAGAAAATTAAACTAATAAGTGAGACAGGACACCTCATTGCTGTTTATACTAGTCCACACCATGCTTGGCGATTCAGGGCTTCTAGGATTCACTGATTTCCAAAGCAAGTTTTGGCTAGAATCTAATGAACAATACCAGTTACCTTGGCACCTGGGATCCCCAAACTATGTTCCTCCACACAACATTTCTTCCAGAAGACAATATACTCATGTGGTCTTACTGTGACTGTGAGCTTAATGGCATTATCAAAGTATCTGCTGGAAGACTCAGGTAGGGAAAGGTAGAGAAATATCAGATTCCTCATGGAGAAAAGCATTGCATTTTAAGATTGTATGTCAGCAGCCAGTAGATTACAATAAAGACTTACAATCTGACCTGAAGAAAGAAAACTAGGAGAAAGACTGAAAATTTAATCCTTTTTATTTCTGATTTTATTCCTGCATTCACCACCCTCTCCCCGCCCCCCCCAAAAAAAGCAACCAACCAGTTGTGCCACATATCAAGACTATAGTTCAATGAGAATGCAGAAGGTTATTGAATTAATAATTTTTTTTTCCTTTTCATGGAACCTCCATTATGCTAGAATTGAAACTATAATATGCAGATGCAGCTACTAGATGCCAACCAACAGCCAGATTTTAAAAACCTGTTGATTAGTGGAGTCACCAATGTCTCCAGTCCCACCAGGGCACCACAGACTGGAGAAATTATACTATAACCTTCATATTATTACCATAGCTACACCTGAAGTCAACCAGGTTAAAGAAATTTATATTTATAGTCTTCATCAGTCTTCACAGAGTGCAGAGAATTCCAGTGATTTCTATCATGACAAAGAACTGACTCAGTAAATATAGTCACGTCTGTACTGCAAACATGTTCATTCATTTAAAACGATGATTGCTTATTCATTGTCACGATTTACCAGACTGCAGGTAAACAAATTTGCAAATGCCTTGAGAAATGCATCCCAGACTTCCACATTAATCCTCAACATTTTGTATGAACATTACCTAAAAATGAGTTTAAAAATGAGGTTTTAAGCATCTTTGGATCCTCAAAGGAAAGCACAGCTGCAGCTTTAGAGGCATTTAATCACTCAAGTCTGGATGACAGAGTGCAGCACTTACCGCTGAACAGGTAATGGAAGTGAATCTAAGTGGTCCTCGCCCTTAAAAGCCATATTTATCCTATTCTTATGTGCACTTCTCCATAGGCTGGAATCTAGAAAGAAAACAAACAGTCGTTTAGTAAGCCTAGGGAAACTCAGGCCTCTTCAGTCCAGGGCAGCATGGCATTCTCCTACTGATCTGTGGAACTAACTCATTAAAACCAATTCAAAAGGCTTCTTTTCCTCAGGCTACCACACAACTCCAACAGATAACCAATGCCATTAAGTACATTTCATGGCATAAGCAACATAGGGTTTGCATATTCTTGCAGTTCCTGGACTAATGCACAGGTCAGAGACGTCTGGGCTGAACATTTTTGAGTTAAAATCAAGTTGTTATTTAGCCTCATTTATTTTGAATTAACTTGAACTCTAGAGAAAATTGATTTAGTATGATTGTAATTCTTCAGGTTATTGTAAGAAAGATTGAAAGAGAAAGCAAGTGTATGCTCATATAATTTCAGGTTCATTTAGTACTACATTTACAGAAAGGCCCTTGATGTCTAACTTAGCGAAGTACTGGATCCTTCCATGTTAAACTAATTCATTTTTCTATCAGTTGAAATGCTGTACACATCTTTTTCCTCCATGTTTTTCCTTTATACCTGGTGGCCAAGAGACGCATCCAAACACTACTGTACTAGAAAGAGGCAAGAGAGAAGGAGAGAGACCTTCCTCATTTTCACAAAAAGGAGGGGTGCTGTCTCCCTCCCTCTTCTTTTAATTAGCCCCATCTTACATTAGGGCATTACCCACTATAGATCAATGCATATTCTTAACAAAAGCCAGAGAAGATTTATTCTACTGGAAAAGGTGAAGTCATTCCCACTCACTGACATGGCCAGAGGAAGAACTAATGCAAAATACTTGAAGGAAAAGATTAAGCCATGATTCAAGAAGAACAAGGAGGAGATGAATGAATTAGGAGGAGGAGACAGGAACAGTGAGGAAATTATGCTTTCTTGGATATGAAGAAAAACATGAGATCAATGGATCTCATTCTTAGAGAAAATACTTTACACAGGAAATTAATGCTGTTTGTGTTGCCAGTGGGGGCAGAATGTTTTTGATGTAGCCACTTGTGAAATTCTGCTATTTAGTTATTGGCTACATTCTTCAAGCTGAGTCAGCCAGCATTTAAGATATTTGCCACTCCAAATTGCTCTTAATTGACACAGAGTGGTCTTCGGCATCTTTCCTAGCAAACTGATCTCATTGCTAATGCTTGTCCTTGGTTTTTTTTTTTTCCCCAACATCCCACAAACACTGTCCTGAGTACATAAAAGTATTACAACCAGAGTAATGCATTCACATGCTCTGTCCACTATTAGCACCAGATTGCTTTGGTAATGGTGTTGTCCTGTATTCCTCCCCACCCCCAAATTTTCCTGGAAAAACAAACTTAATCTTCTTAGTCCATGCATCTAATGAAGAAGCATATTGAAATATGGGAGAAGAATCTGTTTAAAAAAAAAAAATTAAAAATAGGCAGTTTAAGTGCTACTGAACTCTGATTTAAAAAGATTGCAAGTATCAGATATTTGATAGACTGTGCCTGGAAATTCATATGCCTAAGTATAAAAATATCAGTATGTATCCTTCTGCTCCCACCACATACCAAGATTTTGAAAACAAGCTTACTGTTGATTTTTTTTAAAGCATTTAGCATATGATGCACAGACTTCACTAACAACTGGAATAAATCAGTGATCTTCATTTCATTTTACTAGTGGAATTCTTTTGTCTCTTTGTCAAAGAAATTTAAGATTACCAAATACAAATAATCATATAATCAGATTTACTGGAAATAGCCAATTATCACGATTAGCACTGTCTTAATTTGAAAAGATACTCTTAATCAAAGATGAACACATCTGCATAAAGTCTTAGTATCCAAGATTAAGTTTTCTCTCCTAAATCCTATCATGCAAATGACCAAGAAAACAGTCTCTCAGTCTGCAGAAGTACAGACTTCACGGACACAAGCTATCTCCTTCTGCTTAGCATCAGGCACAGGATTTACCTTCTTATGCTACCAACACAGAATCAACAGCTTCCCTCTGGCAAGCTAAAGCTACTTCACCATTAGCTCAGCCCACTAACAATTTCTACACATACAAATCAAAGCATCTGTTTGTACTCCATTACTTGTGATTGGTGACATAATGTACACAGACATAAATTAGATTATTGCACGTCATTGTTCCCTATAAATTAGAAACCTGACAAAAATACAGCTTTTTATACGCTGTCTTCCCACAAAACACACATTTATATTATGGCCGAGAGCCTTTAAAAACATGATCAACTCCTACTTAGAGGTCACTTATGCTCCAGGAACAATAACAAAATGCCACACCAATATCTTAACCAAACAGTCTGTCTCAAGACTATAATTAGATATTAGTTCAAATCTTTAAGCCCAAGTTAATGTTGACAACATGAGGAAATGCTCTTCCCAAGCACCTGGCAGTCTGCCAGAGGACCAACCATACCCCCAGGACGGCAAAGTACCACACTAGCCCGCCTGAAGCCATGACTACAAGAGAGGCTGAAGACTCAGTGCCTGATACGGTACAGGCTTGTAGTCCTGCTCAGAATGGCTCCTCCACATGCTGGGCAATTACAGTGTTCAATGGCAGACATTGTTCAGTTTTCGGTGTTCTCATTCACCTTCTGGGTAAGACTGAGACCACTGTACTTCCTGGTAAAGACCACCGCAGGACTGATGAATCCTTCTGTTTAGTTGATGCTGCTTTTTATTAAAGGCCACATCACAGTGTTGAGCTCTAGTCAGCATTCCTAAAAGGAAGGTCTCCTACTATAGCTGACCATGTAGATGACCACCTAAGCATCACATCAAGTGAAAGCAAGAAACTTTCAGAGTATCAAATTTTTCATCTTCTACAAAAAACTTCCTACTCAGGTTCAACAGCTTCTTTACTCTGGCAAATACAGGACGGACATGGAAGAGCAGAGACATGCTGTTGCTAACAGAAACACATAGGCTAGCAACCTGTCATGAAAACCTCTCCAAGGCTTTTTCTCTGAGGGACTGATATATGGGTAGGGCAATGCGCACAGCCTCTGCTACAACTGTTGCCTGAGCTTCTGTGCAGAGGCACCAAGAAGGTCAATAGCTTTTACACAATGGCTATACGCCACTAAAACAGGTGGCGTGAACATGAGCACATGCACTCAAGGGTACACAAACTGTAAGCATATGCCCACATGCCTCTTAATCCCTCCCACTAGCTGCTTCCTCACAGATGGTGGAGACAGTGTGGCAGCAAGCAGAGCTACAGATCTGAAACAGTGCCTGAAGTCAGAGACCCTTCTCCTAATGACCGTTTAAAAGATGCCCCTCTGGCTTAAAATTTCATAAAAACATATGTATATAGTATATATGTTATGTAAGTATACACATACACACAGTCACATTTATTAAGTATACACATACTAATAGGCAACACTAGCAGAGTTGTGCAGGAGAGGCTAATGTTTTTTTTCCATTGGCTTCAGTGGCCACTGCTCAGGCCCACAGCTGGTTAGAGATGCTGTCTAGGCAAACTTGTACCAAAAAAATAACACTACTTGTAGTTCACAGTACTGGTCATTTTGATACAAGCCTGAGGGACACTTATGCTGAAATAATAAAATTGTCATTCTTGGACTATTATAAGGCCAATTTTTTTAATACCTTACATAGGATTTTACATAAATAAATGTCTGCACATAGACTTGTCTCGCGATTATAAATAACGACTTATAATCAGTTTAATTCTTTGGGTAGATTGCAGTGTGTGCATGTGGCATTAGATGGATTCAAGGCAGCAGACTCTCCTTGTGCCCTTCATCTTTCTCTTTCTCATGTCAACACTGAATTAGATATTAAGATGTTATTTCCTCATGTTTACTAGATAGATGTAGATAAGCAGACCACAAACCACATTTCATTCCCATCGAATACAGTCAGCCAAAAGCTTCCTTCAGAGAACTACTACACAAGAAGAAAACAAAGCATCACACCTGAAACAGCATGTAAGCATTGCTCACAGAAAAAGCAGTGTCAGCAGAGGATGTGACCTTCATGGCCAAAAAAATCTCCAAAAACCAAAAAACAGACAACCAGGAAGCGGTAACTTGCTTATATACAAGCACCAGGCCCTGATGCTGGCAACGGACACAGAGAACTAAAAACAGCTTAAAAAACTGTCAAGCTAGCCCACCCATAAGTTAAAGAAGGACTCTCATCCTAATGTACACCAGGCTTAGCAGCACCTGTGAAACCTGTGCAATGCCTCCTTAGCACAGCAGTGCAGGTGGGAGCTGTCAAACCACTGGTTCCACAACAGCAGACTCCTCCTGCCTTACAGGAACTCCCTGCTGGGAGCCTTGTCTTGCTCAAGCCTGTTTAGCATTGGAGAGCAGCTTCTACAGCGCAACATGACTTTTTAACATCCTACAAAAGATGTTACCTCTGCTAGGAAAACAAATTGCATCTTGTAAAATCTCCCAATTTAAATTTCTCCATCATTCAACATGTTAGCTTATATTTAACAAGCCAGAAATCAGGAGGATTTTAGCAGTGAGGTATTCGGTTAGAAACACATTCATGTCCAAAAGTATCACAGTAACAGCATATATTCAAGGTGAAATAAGTGCGACTCATTTACTCCTACTACTGATGGCCCTAAGGAAGTTCTCCATCACAAAATGATGCCCCAAATAATTAAGCCCTGAAACTCACACAGTTAAATTCACATTTTTGATTTCAATCACTGCACACATGTCCCCCCTTGTAAAGGCTTAAATCAAAAGGCCAACCCATGAACTTTTGCTACCCCATTTCTAACCCCTAACATCATAATTAAAACAGCAAAAACATCTTAAAATAAGGTCAATCAAGAGCATAATTTCTCTTTCTGAAAGACAGAAATCCATGTATCCAGCCTTTGATTATTAATAATCATCAGAACTAGAAGAGCATGTAATACGCTGTAAGTAATATGGTTAACCTGAGAATAAGAAGTCATTAGCTTAAAGTCATTTCAGACTAGATATCATTTGATTAATAATAACAGTTCCTGTCTGTAGTAAAGTACAATCTCTGTTCTGCCAAACAGTGCCTGTCCTTATTTTACAGTTCTGGGAGTCTGGGAATCATTAGTTATTATTCTCCTGGTACACAGAATAACTGTTAATGGAATGCCACAAATCAAATTAAGAGCAAAATTCTGACAGCATTTATGCGATAGGTCAGAAAGTAAATACATACACTCTGTCCTTCAGCAACACGTCCAGTCCATCACAAGTTTTTCACACTAACCATTTGAGTCAGGATCCTGTTGTCATTTTGCATTATAACAGGCTTATATAGGCATGAATTAATTATAATAGTAAAAGCCAACTCAGAATTAAGCTGGATATCACAAATCTAAGAAGCCATAAAACCAGGAGCAAGAAATAACGAAGAGTCCTTCAAATGATGCATTAAAATGGGTTGTATTAACATGGGAACATATAAACAGATGTACGTACCACACCCCTAGAATGCAAAATTAAAACTAGAAGAGGGAGAGGTGGGAGCAGGCGCTACCTGCAGCATTCTTTCATGGTAGCCGCTCTTGCGGAGCCAATAATCAAAGAGGACACACTGTTGAGTAGTTTATGCCTTACACTTCAAGTAAAATCTGAAGCATAAATCCATTTTCACTCACACAGGGTTTTATTTTTAATGCATATTTCTTCCCATCTTTTCTCTCTATTTTCTGCAGAGAAAGGATCTCATTTTAAACAAGTCTCTATATTCGACAATATCCCTTTTTATATATATGTCATAGAATGGTTTGGGTTAGAAGGGACATTAAAGATCACCTAGTTCCAACCCTCTGCCATGGGCAGGAATACCTTCCACTAGATCAGGTTGCTCAATGCCTCATCCAACCTGGCCTTGAATGTATACATATTAAAATATGTATTTTGTATAATATAGCATATATTTATATAAAATATTTATGTAAATATATTATTATAGTCAATTATATTATTTTTCTGTTTTTCTAAAATATTTTGTTTTATTATTTTATAATTATTTTATATTATTTATATTAAATATTTATAAAATATGTATTATCATCTATACATGCACAGAAAAAAGGGGTATAGTGTGTGTGTATCTATCTATCTATCTAATGTAGCTATTCATGCAAACTGAAGTTTGTGCTACTTCTTTCCTGTTCTGGATTTTTCTCATCTTAGCCTTACTATACACAGCTGTACCTTAGAAATATAGACAAAAAAAGAAAAAAGAGGAGAGGCAGATAAAGATATCTCAGTTCAAATAGATCATCCTGAAAATTACAGATAAGGAACATTATTTTGTAGATCTTAAGATAGCACAAGAAGTGCAACATTGCCAACTGCAAATATCAAGGTGAGGGGGGGCATAGAAATCCGAAGCCAGTCCCTTAAGACATAGTCTCATTCATCTGCATACGCAGTTTGATTCCCTCATTCAACTTTCTGGTTTTAGAGCCTTCAGGATGCCCTCCTTGAACATATACAATTTTCTCTTTGTGATCACCACAACGCAGAATTCTGTTTTTCAAGCAAGGGATGTTGGCTTGTTCATTCCATTTCTTTATTTTAGCAAGTGACTTATATGGAAACGCACCAAGTAGAATACCTGCAATGCAACCAGAAGATCTGATTGCCCTGGGAGGGGAAGCATAGACCCATGTTACCCAGGCAATCCAGCTTTCTCCATGACAAAACATACATATAACCACAGAGATTAGGAATGGAAGATATCTGTCATCACATGCACTACAGCCAGTCCTTTTGCCAAGGCATGAATTTTCTTACAATGTATCTTCAGCAAATTTTCTCATTGAAATATAAAATCTCTAGAAAGATGGAGTTTACATCATTGTGGACTACATTATGAAAATATTTAAAATAAGGAGATAGAGAAGGGCATAACAGATTTTAAGATTCCCCCCCCCCCCCCCCCCCTTAAAATTATTTTGGGCAAAAAGCCACAGGGCTAATCACTTAGTTGGCATCTTTTTTTTTAATCTTATCAGTGAAAGTCTTTAAAATCTCCCCTTCTGGAAGAGGCACACCGATTTATATAAATGGCAGTATTATGGGAGCAAACTGATTAGTGGCCACATTTCTAGCAATTAGCATTTTAGAGGCAGTTTTGCTGGAAAAGAATTTGCTTTTGAGGTTCAGGAACTGAATAATAGGTGGCAAGTTGGTGCACTCCAGAGCTATATTTTATCTTTTATGTGATGCAGAATAATCACCATATAAAAATGTTTATTGGTTCTCAGAGCAGTATTAATGCAACTTGCTGCCATAAAATGCTGAGACGTACAACTCCTCTGTATTTACGCTTCCCTTGCTTTCTGACAGACTGCGTAGCGCTTTCGCCCTCCCTTCTTAAAATAAACCAACCAGCCAATTTGACATTACTTGCACCAACAAAGTCTCAATTCAAACACTCACAATAGGGGCATCCCTGTTCCTGGCCATGGCCTCTTGGTTTTGAAGGCACTTCTGAAGAGAAACAGATAAACAGGCTTTAACTGTATGGTTTGCAGACCACCTCTTCACTTCTCCCTCAGCCATGGTGGCACCCGTATCAATGGCCCCTACATGGTGTGAGGGCTTTCACTTGGGAGGTACCCAGGTGCCAACAGACCAAAGAACAACTCCCCCTGTAGATGGGGGTTTTTTTTGGGTTTGGGGTTTTTTTTCCTTCCCCCCCCACCTAGATATAAAGCAGAAATCGGGGACACCCCAGCTGTAAATTCAGTACCTCACAGGCGTGCCTCTGAGGGCCCACACACTGCCTGTGAGGGGAGGCCCCAGCTGCCGCCCACCAGTTGGAACCGGTTCCAGCCAGCCCTGAGGTAAAGAGAAGCCCAGCAGCAGAACCCAGCGCCGGCCCAAACCCCACCGCCAGGGCAGCGGCCTCGGGGCTGAGGTGAGGAGGGGTCTGCAGCCACCCCGAGGGGGACCACGAGGAAACCGCTGCCAGCACCACCCCAGCCTCTCAGGTCTCCTTGAAAATAAGGGCAGTTGAGGCCAGGTTAGGGGCTCCCCCACACTTCCCCCAACATCTGTATTAGAGGTCAGAGGTTTGTGTTGATTGGCAATAAACTAATTCAAGTGAAATCCTCCTGCTTTTGTCCGATTTACCCTCGACACCATAGCTACATGTAAACTACATCCAGTCTAAAGGATTTCATCTTGTCTCCTCATCAGGAGGTAGGACCTTGTGTCTTCCCAGTCTCCTTGTGGAGAGATCAGAAATAAAAGGGCTGTTATTTCCACTAGCCATTGTGTAGGGCACAAAGAAAAATAGGAGAAGATTTTTGCACCCTACCTTGTACAAGCCTGTACAAGTGTAGACTATGCTGCTCAGAAGAAATGCCTGCAGAATATCGCTGTTTTACTGTTATTTGCTAACATGAGGCTTCTAGGTGTACTGAAATTACAGCTAAAATTCATTATTCCCCCTAAAAACATAAAAAAATTCCAAAAAGAGCTTGAAATGAAGAGAGATAAGAGAAAATCATCTCCCTATCCAGGCAAGAAATAGAGAAACAGAAATTAAGTGACTTACCCAAATTTAAAAATGAGACCAGTACAAATTAAAACCAAATATTCCAATGTTTAATACTGTAAATAAGTGCATAGACAAGACGATAACCTCATATTTAACAACTTCAATGAAGGGAAAAGAACAAAGACCTACACAAGTTACTCACTCGCCGCAAGGAAAGATGACAATAATATCTTTGCACATCTCTGTACACGATCCATTTTCCGTAACGAAAGAATTTTATCTTCCTTGATATCCATTCTAGTTAGTCAGACAGGCAGTCTGAAAGACATCTTTACTTACGTTGAAATTCTTCTAAAGAACAAAAAAAATCTGACATTTTAACAGAGATGAGCAAAACAATATTATTAATTCAGGTTACAGCCCACACTAGGCAAGTCTTTATTGGAAGTATCACAAGGCATTACATGGTAAACAGTGGTGGTATTTTCACAATATTTCCCAGCAGCTATCAAGTTTTTCATTTTACAGAGTTAATATCCAGTTGCTCTTTTTTGTCGTAACTCCGAAAACTTTAAACCAGCTTTAGACCAATACAGATAAGCACACATTTACCTAGAAGTTAACGCAAACACAAAAGGCCAAGAATAGCTCTCTCTAGTCATTGAACAACTTCTCCATTTGAATTACCAATAAACTTGTGACCTCTATCACTAAGGTTTATCATAATTTTTCCCCCTTTCCTCTACATATTGGGGGAAAGAAAGAAAAGGACATCAAAGAGCTATAGAAAAGTTAAAATGGAAGAAGATAAATAAGAGATGTCAAAGTTATTGCCTGCTAATAAGGTCTCTCAACAGAATACAAGAACAGGAGATCCAATTTAGTGACAAGCACGCGAGATGAGCCAACACACGGCAAGGGACACGTAAAGCAAGTGTGGTTGAGCTATGTACTTTCAAGGATCCCAACTCTCTGAACAGTGATTCTCCTCCACTAGGCTACCTTCATGCTAATTGCAGTCTCTACCTTTAAGCATGTCTTTTTCTAGATAGAGACAACAAATCCAGTAGACAAATACAAACTTCTTCCTACAAGCTGAAAAAAAAATAAAATCAGAGTATGTTTGTGAAATTACGTATACACAAAAAATACGAACATTTGAGCTACAGTGACGTTTGACTCTTGTTTCTGTTTCTTGCTTTTTTCCTTTAATAACTCCAATTAGCACCTCCAGCAACGATGTTGCCTAGTCATTATAATTCTACATAAAGGTCAAGTAATAAAGCAGCAGTGTGTTTTTTCTCTTTTTAAGGAGAAAACACTGCATTTATATTATTTGAACCACTGCCAAAGAGTATCCAATCATCAGACATTTTCTTCTCCCTCTGTCCTTCACAAAAAGCAACATGAAGGAGCCAAAAAGCTGTAATAACAACACACGTAGGGAATCTCCAGCAGGAGTAGAGGCAGAACTGCTCTGCAGGATCATTCCCATGTTCTGTGTCTCAGGGGCAGGTGTAACATGACCAGAAGACATCCAGAAATCCCTAGCAAATCTAAAGGCTTAGGGGGGACTTTGCAGCCTGCACACATTAGATTAGATTTACACCAGAGATCACGTTGTGTCTTAGGAACAGCTTGGAGCAGAAAGTGCAAAGCCTGCTCCAAGTCACCGTGCTGCACTCGGTCTTTGTGTCAAGAGCACTCCTGAGCCTCTGGCTGCAGAGCTCCAGAATTCCAAGCAAAAGAAGTTCACATGGTATTATCTGATGTAATGGCACAGTTTTCATGGGGTTCTGTGGTTTGGGTTTTTTTGGGGTTGGCTTTTTTTTTTTTTTTTTTTTTAAATGTTTCCTTCCCACTCCCCTCAATTCATAGGCTGAAGTTTTAGTATGGAAGGGCCAAGAAGGAGAGCACAGGCAACAAAATAATAGAAAAAGACACAAGGAAAGGAGCACTGTTAGCAAGTGAAGTTTGGATGTCAATGGATGTACGTATGAAGAACTATGCCGCACCTGAGAGCTTATAACATTACTAATCCTGACAGAACAAAACTGTATGCCCTTTTCCAGAAAGGTGTCCATCAGTGAAAAGTTTGCATCACTAAGGATGCAGTGAAAATGAGAAAGAGCAAGCTCCAGGGTTTGCCACTCACACTCAGTACAAGGACAAAGACATTAGCGTAGAGCAAACAGGGCTTTGTACTAGGCCTTCTGGTTTTTTTGTTTAAAATCCAGACATGCTGTAGATCCAACACAACATCATCCATAAGCTTATAGCAATATAAGTAATATACATCGTAACTCTGCATTACACATTACCATTCCTACAAACATTGTAGCTCAGTAGGGGCCTGTGTAGTTTGATTTTAAAAGTGACTATCTACGTCACAGTACTTTTACTTAGTAAAGCCCCAAATTTGGAAGATACACAAGTTATGGCCTATATCTTCTTTCTCATTGGTAACTCCCAGATACATAGCAGGTTACTGGAGTCCAGCAACTTCACATCTATCAGCTGAACTACAGGAACTGACTGTGCTCCTCAGCTGATGTCCAGTAACTTATTATGCGAAGGAACTGGTACACAAGTTTTGAATACATGATGAACTACCTCGGTCTGTTCCAGGAAGGCTGTATTATTTGTTCTCATGATTTTCTAAAAAGTGGTTTTGAAAGAAGAGAAAAAATATCTTTTAACAGTACAAGTCTCATCGCAGAAGGCGGCTAATGTTTTGATAAATATTTTTCTTTATTATCATGAGTTTTTAATAGTTTGTGATGGCACAAGTAGAGACATGTACACCAGAATTAGTTGGAAGTAAAGGTCCCAGAGCCAAGCTTTTGCTATTAGCAGCCAAATTCAATGAATTCCTAATCATTACGCTTAGGAGTGCTCAGATTCCAGACTTTATTTTTCCTCCCCATAGAAAAACATAACCGTGACCTTGGGGTTTTTATCCACAATTTTGGCTTGAGCCTTACAGTTATTTATGACTATGCCAGAGAACTTGCTCATTAATAGTTCACTGAAAGTCAAACAGACAGATAAACATTAGATTCTCATTTGGAAAGCAGTCTGTTCTCTCCCTTCTAATGCAAGCCTGTACACTACTAACCCTCCAGGCACATGAGACTGATAAGACCAAGGAAATCTTTATGTGTGAAAGGTCTCCATGAACTTCCATTCCCAGAAATCTGGTATTGACCATTTCAGATGCAAATGCACCAAAACTTAGCAGAGGCCACAGAGCTGATCCATTGCCCTGAAAACTTCAGTCTTCAGACTTGTTTCTGTTGTTACCGGTGATATGCGGGCTGTGGAGCAGACCATCTCCCATTTGCAAGAACAGGACAAGAGTAGCCAAGTAAACTCCAAATCTCTCCAGAGCGCTCATTTCACTATTAAAATACCAGCATTTTTCCATCTACCAGCTCTACAGAGAGCATTTTGCATTTAAGAGCTTCATACATCTCCATTTTTCATGATCAGCCTCAGAAAACTCTGCTCATCTCCAAGTACCCATCATCTCCCAATATTGCCAATGCAACAGAAGCCCATAATTGTCCTCAGCAAGAAAACAGACATGTCCCTAACCCCTCATGGGGACAGAGTGCATATTCCACCTGCAAATGTGGCTTTCATTATTTTCAGGGTGCCTAAGCTTAGAGATACTATCAACGATCTAACATTTACATTAGCTGGATCCAAAGAACTGCCTGTGCCAATTACACTTATGTTATACCAGTAAATACTGGAGGGCCAGGCACATCAAATAACTTGCTAGGTATTGCCAATGCCCATCTACTGATGTGCCAATGCCTTGGCATCCAAGAGGAGGAAGTATCTGCCATCTGAGCAGCCAGGGAGACAGCCTGCCCCACCAGCAGTAGAGACCGCACATATAAGTTTTTCTTTAGATACACATTATCTGGACAAGACTTGGCAGAGGTTTCAGGGGAACAGCCCATGACCTCTCTGTCAGTGCTCAGATGAAAGAATAGGATTCCTGAAGCGACATACCGCCAACACGGAAATGGCCCCAAGTTGTGCCGGGGGAGGTTTAGATTGGATATTAGGAAAAATTTCTTCACTGAAAGGGTTGTCAAGCACTGGAACAGGCTGCCCAGGGAAGTGGTTGAGTCTCCATCCCTGGAGGTATATAAAAAGACGTGTAGATGTGGCACTTAGGGACATGGTTTAGTGGTGGACTTGGCAGTGTTAGATTGACCCTTAAGATCATCGAGTCCAACTGTTTTTTCCAACATAAATGATTCTATGATTCTACATTCATTACCACAACTTGAACGTCACATATGTAACTTGAAGCTTGTGTACATGGGGCCAGCTTTGGTAGCTACTGTCAATACAGACCTCAGTGAAAAACTGTCCCCAAAAGCAGAATCAATACTTGTACAGCAGTCTCAAACACTGAAGTGTTTTTATTTATTTAAAGACGGAGACCTATGACCAGCAACATGTACATGCAAGGAAAAAAAGTGGCATCCTTAAATTGGAGGAAAAAATTTAAATTACTGCAGTGGTAAATGTAAATCAGTTCTGAGACCCAGCCACCTAATTGTCCATTAAGATATCAAAAACCAGATTCTTCTTTTAATTTAATAGTCTTCTAAAAGAGAACCCAAGAAAATGCTAAGCATTACTCATGGTGGAACTACAGGACAGAGCTTTCACCTCATGACTCATCCAATAAAAATGAAAGCAGTTCGTAAGCAGATTCTGAAAAGTTTCAAAGCACAAGATGAATTTACCTTTTAAAAAAAAACCCACACATTTCGGGGGGGGTGGAGGGGGGGCAGTCAGTTACAGGAAACACAGGGCAGTGGTTACAGCTAGGGAATGAAAAATAAGGAAATCATCCCGCTTTCCACAACAAGGTTTGTCACCAACTTCCTCCCAGCTACACAGCAAGTTATTAACTTCTCCACATTCTGAAGTAACAGTGTATCAAATTGTTCTGCTCTCTTCAGTGCAGTGACAGATTATGTTTGCAATAATGTTGAGGAGGGAGGCATTGTTTATTTACAGCCCTTGAACCTCCAGTTGATTTTAAATTATCTGCCCAAATCTAATACCAAGAATTGAAGAGTTCATACATGTGGGAGTGGAATGCTTAGTGCACAAAAAAGGGTTTTAAAAAAAATGTGAAATGGCAAACCAGTGACAGGAGGTGACTAAGAGGGGAATTCAATAGCAAGTAAACATGGAAAAATAGGTCAGGAACCTAAAAGTCCTAGAACCCCTAAATGATTAGAAGAATAAAACAGCCAAAACTCAGAAGTGAAATGCATTTTTGTAAAATACGTACCATTTGTTCCCACAAAGTCACTGACTCAGAAGCTGGTGTCACATAATCACAGGATGGTTGAGGTTGAAGGGACCTCAGTGAACTTCAAAAAGGAACATTCTTATGGGTAATACAAAGTACCAAAGTTACAATTAATTAGAACAATTTTAAAATCAAGTCTCACACCTCAAGACAGTTGCTACCTGTATTGCATCCCCCTCTTAAGATGTCATTGAAAGTTTGTCTTCTGATTTTAACTGAAGACTAACCTTTTCCAGGATAATAGGGAACTGAGCAGAAGAACTAGACAGGGCCAGGAGGAGTCAATGAGAAGGACAGACTTATTAAAACACCCAACAGCCCTGCCACTGACTTCAGTAGTGAAATAAGCCAAAAACGTATCGTACATTTAGGACTTAAGATTGACTGGGACTTTTCGAAAATTACATGTACGAAATACCAACTTCTGCAAATAATTATCAAGTCATATACCCATAAAAGTCAAGAAAAGGTATTTTATTACCTGCTCATCTTACTTATTTACGGAATAGAGCCAATATTAGTCAGCACAAGTAGCTGCTTGCAAGCAAGAAGGCTTCAATCAGTAAGGAAGGGAGGTAATTAAAATGAGGGAAATCCAAAACACAGTTATACCTACCAATCATGTCATCTAAATTGTACTATTTTATTCATTAAAAATAAAGCTTTGAAACAAAGATACCATATTTTATGCAAGTCCTTGATTACCTTTCTGCCGAGGGAGCATGTAATTTACAAGAAAGAGGACTTAAAGCTTTAAGTGCCTCTGACTTAATTCAGCATGCTGTATTGATGGTCCCATTTAGATGATTCCATTTTAGGCCCCTCTAACGCATTAAAGGCATCACTTACTCACATCCATTTGGCTAATGATCCCCCACTGCTCTAAAGTAAATGACAGCTATTTACAGTAAATTATTCAATTAGATAGAGGGAAGTGCAGTATTCATTTTATATTGTTTGACACGGCAAAACAGAAGTGTGCAAGAAGGCAGGTGGGGCATTTTAATCTTTCAGAATCAATTGTTTAATCCACAGCAGGAGAATAAATATACTGCACAATACTTGTCAGCATCAGACTTTTTTATAGTAAACATTCTGAGATTGAAGTGTTGCAACTCCAGATAATATAATTCTGCCACTTCAGAAGTAAGTCCTCAGTGCAATGCAAGGAATGTTCGTAAGCAGCATCTTATAGAACTGCTTTATTTTAAGCACAATTTCAAGTAACACGCTAAGTGACTTTTTTTTTTTTTAAACACGTGCTAGCAGGAGACCAAATTTCCATTAAAAAAATAGGTACGAGCGTTTCTGAATCCCATTTATTTGTAATGGGATTTATACTAAGTGCCTACCTCACTTTCAGAAACAGCACTGAAACTCCCAAGACATTTGGAAAGTTGGGTATTTTTCATTCATGAAATCCCAGGAAAGAACAGCTCAGCTGCCCTCACAAATTAAGAGGGGGATTCAGAAAAATAATCAAATAAAGGACAACCCTAGAAGAAGAGAGAATGATCATGCTGCAATAATTCAAAAACCGTCTTAGATTCAGACCTTTTCATACATTCTTCTGTTCCTTTCCAGGTGCTGAAGGGTTTGCTTTCATGCATGAGTACATGCACGTGTTACAATCCCTGCTGTATACATGCTGCTGTGGCCACCACACCTGGAAAAAGGCTGAAGCCATGACTTTGGTGTCCCTTGTCAAACCCCTGCCTCATAACAGAGAAAATAAAGAAGTTCTCCTTGTTATGGGTACGAACACAAAGTCCAAGGTGCAGGTAAGGCTACTATCTGAGCCTGCTAGCAACCATGCTTTGCACAGTTCTCAGGCCTCCTAGCATTTAATACAGAGGGGAAGAAGGAAGAGGCAATTTGTCTGAGCCCTTCTGGCTAGCCCTGATTTTGGAGAATTTCTTCCGCAAGCCCAGAGTGTCTCAGAACAAGTGCCGAGCACTCCAAATAGAACACTACTTTCCTCTGGCCAACCTGCCAATGCATTTAATTTTCTGCAGGCAGAGGGCCAAGTTCAGCAAGCACAGCTCCCGCTAAGTTTAATGGGAGCTGCACTTGCCTATGCCAGCAAGTGAAGTTTGCTGGGGGACTGCAAGCAACACACTACAGAAAATGCAACTGTAGGCAGCATCTGTATTCAAAGGATACATTTGAAAGGCTACAGAACTGACTACTCTTTTTTTTCCTTACTGTTTCAGTTCTTCTAAAGCTGCTGGCACAATGAAACCCTTCCTACTCTTAGTATGTATTCACTCACTTCCATGAGCAAGGATTCCAAACTGGCTGTTTGTAATGATGAATTTAGTCAAAAGACCAGCTTACTACAACTAGACTATTATGAATTTAACTGTCATTTGGAGTCTCTATATCCAAGAGTGCTGGCCAGATTGTTCAGAAGACCTCCTACACACATGGCTCCTGAATTCCTAAGGAAGGCCTGCATTTCAATGGCTCCAGAGCTTATTTTCTGCAATTTGTTACTTATTGCTTATTTTGCTAGCTACCTTCCCCCTCTTGTGAAGGATTTATCTTATTTTAAATTTCTAGCTCTACCAGAACCAAATATATTAAGCAAATTTTAGTCCAGATTCTCAGTGACTCTAAGCTATGAATGCTATGCCAATTTTTACTAGGCAAAGATTACTCTATTATTATTTGCAGAAACTCAAAAACCCCCTCCCTTTGAAATACCTTTTAGAGGTTATAATAATACAAATAATAGTAATAATTCTAGACCTTCACAAGCAATACTCTGGTCTTTCAGTCTCTAGTGTCTATCTCTGCTTGACCTACACCTCTTCATACAATGTCTTCCTTGTTCACCCTCCTGCTCTCAGACTAAACATACTTATATCTGCTGACATTCCTTCTGGTGCGCAAGGAAGCGGCTCGGACTTACATTCTTTAAACATGTGATTATCCTCTGAAATGTTCCACAGTTACTTTCTGCTGAAAAATTACCTGCCTGAAAAGCACTGAGTTAAACCAGCTTGTAAGCCAATTCTTCATCTAGTAAGAAGTTAAGAATAGTGAAAACACTTAGCATGGCACTTGATATCAACCAGGAACCCCAAACATGAAAAAAAAAAAAGTCACAGATGGAAAAAAAAAAAACAGGGGTAATGTGAACTTAATTCACTAAAATAGACTTCTCTACACCAAATAATTAACATTTATATTTTTCTAGTTCTGAAATCCTCCACCCAGACAGCCAAACAGGAAAGTTCGGAGCAACTGAGACATTCAAGGTATGTTGCCAATAAAGCTGCTACACATCATAGCTACACTGAGCAGTATTAAAAATGAAATATTGAGTGTACAAAATAGCATACATATTTCTGAACAGTTGTTCAGAATAGGTTGCTTGGAGTGGCAAAAGTTAGAAGACACTGAAGTGGAGGAGCCTGCCTCCACTGTGAGGTCGTCAATGTTGCACTTCAGTTTTTCCCTAAGGTCTTCCCAGAGAAATCCTTCCTTCCCCAGGGCCAGGCTATGATGGGTGCATTAGCTGCCCATGCAGCTGGTGGGAGCACAGCTCCGTAGGCCACTCACACCAGCAGTGACAGCGTGGCCAAGTTGGCCTAAGAACGTGGCTGATACTGTTGCCAAGAAAAGAAGAGCAACTATTGGAAGGAATGACTTGGCCTAGGATGAGTCACTTGACATCATCTCCTTTCAGATGGTACAGACAGGAATGCTGAGGCCCAGGGCCTCATGGCTCCCATGTCCTCATCCCCATTTACTGCCAACCCCTGCTGTCCTGAGCGAAAGCCCTGTCCCTATTGTGCAGAAGTTTCTCCAAATGGACTTGATTTACAAGTAGTATTTACAAAGCACCCGAACATCCCTCACTGAGGGGCAGACCACAGTAAAATCATACCAAAATACAGTACAACTTCCCTCCACCTTATGCAGGTGCACTGCATTTTCATTCATATTACATTAACAGACATTATGGGTCAGGCACACACAGCTAGAAAATGGCACAACGATTAGTTAGCTCAACCCTGCTCGCATAACATCAAGCTTTGCTTGGTTTTTTTGTGAGGCTTTTTTCTCAAAACCCTTGACATTGTTTTCTAGCTATGGTAATACTTAGATAAATGAAAGAAGCCACATTTCCATATGAGATATTGAGTATGCCACCCTATAATGGCCCCTCTCCCTAATTTCATGATTCACACATGTATAGATTAAAAGAAGTATACACAGACTATACATAGAACCAAGCACAAGGTAGAACGATTCCCTGAGGCTTTCCACGTCTCTCACAATGTCAGCAGCTGTTTTATACATCTCTGTAAAAGTTAAAGTCCAGCGATTTTTTTACGCTTTCTTTCTCAGCAGCCAGAGGTCCCTTTCTTCTCACAAGTCCTATGAAGGCTCTCCTAAGTCATATACTTCAGAGCTAGAAATGGAGAGAGAAGCAAGAGCATTCAAACACACAAAGGATGGAAGAAAATAGAAACGAAAGAAAAATCTGTTCTAGGGAGGCACTTGAATTGAAAAGGACTATGACCTGGTCTGAAAAATAAGCAAAGATGATGCACCATGAAAAAGTCTCATTGCATCCTATGCTTCTAGCTTAGCACATTGGTCCGTGTTGGAGACAGTAAGTCCCTGGCATAGGGCAATGCTTCAGCAATGATGACAGCACATTTCAGGCGCAATATACTGTATTATA
Source organism: Platalea leucorodia (assembly GCF_965183815.1). Classification (NCBI taxonomy): domain Eukaryota; kingdom Metazoa; phylum Chordata; class Aves; order Pelecaniformes; family Threskiornithidae; genus Platalea; species Platalea leucorodia. The sequence goes on from NC_138829.1 coordinate 59,367,773, forward strand.
TTTTACTCATGCATCCTTCAACCAGACAATCCATGTTGGCTACATTTTTCTTTTGTAAATCAACATATTTGGCTCTTTTCATATGCCTCTTACTTTTCCTTCATTTAATGATTTCTCCAGAAGTGCTTAAAAATCAAGGGCATTTAGAGAACTAAATTACAAGATCTGGCATACGAAGACTCAAATTCCTATAAATAGATGAATATCCCATTTTCTGGAATTTTAATCAGCTTCTGCTTTTTGTTTCATCCCTATTAGATGGCAATCTCCAGAGCATTTTTATGACTGCTGAATATTCATTCCTGCTTTTTCCTTTAAAGGAAGCCTATTGATTGACTGATTTTGTAATTCGCATCAAAGTGCAGGTCCTGGTCCCAGGAGGAAAAAAAAAAAGTGGATATAAAAGTACCAAAGTTCATACCTTAGAAGGTAGAAGGATAACAGAATTTCAATGGCAAATCTCTTTCTACTTGAGAGATGAGTGTAAAGCTCTGCACCTCACCAACTATACATTGGTGTCTAACAGTGCTGCGCAGCATGGCCATATTCTAACATCTCTAGAGAAATTCAGCTCCAAGTTTTTACCTACCTCATGTCCATGGATGATCTAAGTTTTCTCACGATGAGAACCAATACCATGTTTATATTAAATTGCTACTGTAACTCAGGGCTAGCAGGAAGGTCTCTTTGCTGGTTAGCACAGGCACTTTGAGAAAGCAGGGAGGCTGGAGCTCTGCATGTAACAACACTCCTCAGTCTCCTGGTTTCTGTCTCCCACTGTGCTGCCAGCAATTGCTCCTCTGAGCTCTTCCAGCTGTCAAACCCCCTCACCAGCGCTGCAATGGGACCGGCAAGAGCAGCATCCGGCTCATGTCTGCCCAGACCCCACAGCAGCTGTGTCAGGGAGCTGAGCAGCACTTGAGTCACAGCTGAAGAAGGCAGCACCGGGAGCCCTGTCTCACGCATGGGCGACAACAATTGTCAAAGCATACACCCACTTTTTCAGTTATGAGTCCATGAAAATATGATATCAAGCCAGACTTTCTTTTGTTCATAGCCATGTTCCTACGAGCGTCTTACATAAAAAGCAAGAGGGGAAAATCTGCCACACAACACACACCTAAAGTAATCTTACTTCAGCTGTGCTTTGGCAAAAAGCCTAGGCAGCAACGAGATTTTTCCCTTTAGCTAGCAAACAGATCCCATTTCCTTTTTTCCAGGGCCCACATCCATATATTGAACTATAGTTTTGGTATCAGCCTTTATAGCTTTCATATGGTTACCATTTCTAAGGAAACCACTTCCTCGGTATAGACACAGTTAGTATATTTTCTTATTTTCCTGTTATTCTGGATTTGGCAGAATAATTGTAGAGTGTGGGAGACGGGGAAGGAGAGACTGAAAGGGATAGAAATCAGACCTAGAAAAAACAAAGGTAAGTGTGTTTAAGACACACTAGATCAAGTATCCAAAAAATCACTAGGAAACTATGTTTGAAGCTCACTTTCTGCCTTTCTTTTCTCAGTACAACTATCGCAAGAGTTCCAAACTTTTCTGGTGGGATTTCACGTAAATGTGAAAGCATTATCTGTAGAGGGACTAAAGCAGCCAGATCACCATCTTCACTACTAATATTTGCCTATGTGCATCTAGCTCTGCTTTTCCGGAGAGCACAGTGCCCTGGAACTAACAGCAACCATGCTCACCTGCACTGTCTTGGATATGACATAACCATCACAGTACCAGTAGAAAACTCCAAAGATTTATGTAAGTGCAATCTCTAGCCCCACTGCACCTTGATGTAGTGCATTGTGGTGCCTAGCTAAAAGAAGCAGCAAAGGCAACCAAAGTCTCTTGGGTATTCTTCTACCTTAATTTTCTGTTTGAAACAGCTTAGAAGAAAACAAATCTAAAGTAGTTGCAACAGGCAAGGAGTAAATTTGTCATTTCAGTACTAGGTTTTGAAACAGCAATTGCAGAATCCAATATATGTAAACTCTTCAGGCTCCAAGACAAAGACTGGCATTAAATACCATGGCTTTTAAAGAAAATATAACCCCACTCCTCAGCTTGGCCTGGTATTCGTGGCTACAGTCTCCCAGGAGCAGGCTTTTGCCTACACTAACAGTTTGCGGGTCAATGCATTAAACTGATACTGATAAAGACACAGGTCTAAAACTCAATAGCACATGTTTCAGTCTGCCGCTGCTGTGGCAGGGATTGACATCAGCCACGGCAGCTCTTGCTCCATCACACAATATCAGAATGATTTTTTGACACATAATAAATACTGCCATCAAAAAACAACCAGCCACCCATCCTGAAACATCTCATCTGGCCTGTAACAAACAGGAGTCAGAAAAAATGAAATATCCAAAGGTCAGTCCACTATTGGAACAATCAATGCCTTCAGATTCCCTTGCATTTGGACTGAAAAGACATGTTTAAATCCTACATGCAGTGTATGCTTGACAGTATGGTTCCTTTATATGAAGAAAGTTGACATTTGCAAATTACTCAGATACTGATCTTTGAGAACAAGTTGACCTAGTTTTAATTCTTCCTGTGCTTGCCTTTTTGAATAGGCTCACTTTCCCAACTGCAATGCCTGGGAAAGTATATGACCCAGCCAGCCCTCAAAGATTGCTCCCTACAATATTTGCTAATGGTTTCCTTCTGATAACAGCAGTGTTCTTGCATATATATTTTCTACCTGTTTAATCTGTCATTGGGACTCCAGCTGTCTTCTGAAGACAGCTAATGATCAACAGACCATTTGATTCCAGTGAACAAGTTTTCAAATATTTTTCTTTTCTCCAAATGAAAGTAGATCTCATGAAACAGATCTTGAAGAACAAGATCTCTCAAGGAATCAGATCAGGTTCAAGGGATCAGATTTCCCAATAGAGAAAACATAGCAAAAAGAATCAGAAATCTTTTCTAAATTTAATGAACACTCATTTTCTGGGTCAAATATCTGGCTTCCAGGATAACACAAAGCACATATCTGACATATGAATTGGAAAATTACTTTTCTGAAGCAAAATATAATTTTGTAACACGGGTTCATTAGGAACATAACCTGCAGTGAATCAACAGCTTCTGTTTTACTGGAGGACAGCATGGATGCCAACAAGAGATGGCAATCATGGAGCAGTGCCAGGATACACCAGCTGAAAATATGGCTCACTCCCCTTGCCATAGACAGCTAGAATCTAAGAATACTATGCTATGGCCCAGGCTTATTAATGTGCATTTCCAGCTACTGTACTTTCTCTGAAATTTTTATACTCTGTCCTGAACTAGGCAGTGAACTAGAATTCAGCATATGCAATGCAACGAACCATCCCTGGGGAAACACAGCATCTCTGGGTACCACTTCCCTACACAGAAAACTCAGTTGTAAATGCTATGCTTCCTTTCCCCAATACACTGGTCTTATCTTCAGCATAAGGCCGGTAAGTAGAAGTGAAAAGCTGCTTTTCTGTAGGATCAGAGCACAGGCTGAAACTATAATTTAGAAAGTCCCCTTCAGGGTATACAATTTAAATTTTGTAAATATTAAGTATTTATCAGCATTGAGCCAGTTAAATCATTTGCATTGTCACTATGAACTAGGGTATAGGAAGAATAATTTTTAAAATCAAAATAATTTGGAGAGATGTCACATAAGAGCAGAAAAATATTTAGCTGCTCTTCCAAAAGTTTTGTAGCTTTATCCACAATTTTTGGGAACTATTTACTGCAACCCGTGTGCTACAAAGAACTCTGATCACACAAAACATCCAACTAATAAATCAATTAACATTTCATGATTAGTAAAACAGCTTATTAATTACTACCATAATTAAAATGGTCTGACTTAAAGAAAACAAAAAATAGACATCCTTATCACTATGAACAAAGGCAATGTTCGTTTCCAGTCAAAGACTGAGATTTCTGTTCTGGTGTTCACCTCATCTTGTAACAGTTACAAGTAAGTTTAAGTCCATGAAATTTAAAAGTAATCAGATGACCCAAAAAATTAATAAGAAGAAATCCTTCCCTTTAAAAGCATAAGCTGTTCCTTTGGATTATGTTACACAAAAATGCTCACATTAAGGCTTAAAAGTAGTTTTCAAAACTATGAATCAAGAACAACAAAGAAGCCAGCATACTCATGTAATATAGATGTAAAGTTCAATTTGTTTTTCACAGCATAGTGCACAGCTTAGTACTTAGACGTGGCATTTACTTTTCTGCCTTTTAATCCATCTTAATAAACAAGCAGACATTTATCCTACAAGCCACTTTTTCAAGCCATCTATAGGACTGTCAAGTGCATTTCTGCCTGCTGCAGGCTTGCAGAGTGGAGAGCAGTAAATGCTTTAGCCTTGCATGGGGACATTGTATCTCCATACTACATTGAGTGCAGACATACCTCTCCTAGAAGAAAGGCAAAAATCTACATTTTGCCCAAGAGATTGCTACATTTCCACATGCTCCCTCTTCAGTAACCTGTACAAAAACAAACTAGCAGAGCTAAGGTCAAAGGATTGCTCTGAAAGACATTTACCATCGTCGAATTAATAGGCTTACCAGGAAGGGGATGAATGGTGCATGGCTCTCCTTATTTGACAGTTCTTGTGAACACTAGCCTACATACTAGTTCGGATACCACTGGAATATCAGATATTATTAAACCAAAGCCTTGGCCAGCAGATGACATAATGCTGAAAGTAGACTCAATTCCTTTTACTTCTGCAGGAGCAAGGAATGAAAGCTGAGATCATGTTTCGTTACTAAAATGGAATTTTTAGAAGAGAAATGAAGGGGCCAATTCAGCCCTTTCGAAAATCTATGCAACCTCAAAATAATAGTCAGGTCTGATGTGATTAAGGCAACTAGTATCACATTTTGGGCGCTGACTTACTGGGTATGTTTTTGGAATTACAAGTTTACATCCATCTGGCTGGAGGAACAGCAGTAACGGTGATCATTTCCAAAACATCACCATTTCATCGTTAAATTTTTTTTTTTAAATGAATTAAAATTCTTTCTGCAATCATATCCTCTTTGGTTTCTTCCTTGGCCCAGTTTTCAGTACTGGGAACTGCAGAAGTCCATCTATCTCGGACAGGCTCATTAGCTGGGAAGACAGAGTACCTAAAGCTGGAACAAAACCCCTCTGCCTGAATAGTTTTCCTCTGCACTGAACAACTGCTGCATTCTCCCTCCCTTCAGGCCAAAGGAGACCCTCAATCAACATGTAAAAATCTGTATAAGAAGAACAACAGGAAGCCTGCAAGCTACAACAGCCCAAACTGGGCAAGTTCAGTCCAGCTCCCGCTGCCTGAATCGCGACAGCTCTCCCAGCCTTGGTTCGGCTTTCTTCTCATCAGCCAGAAGGGACACACACTGTTATATGCTGAAAAGTCATTGGGTGGTTATTAGCATTTAATTCAGCTACTTCATGGTAACAACTAACACCTTTTGAAAAATTCATTGCATACAGTATTTCCCACCCAGCCTCCCAATTCCTTCTTCAAAAATACATAAAAACAGCATGAAGAAACTTTACAAAAGAGAGAGAGGTATCATCACCAAAGAGACACAGAGGGGCATGTAATGCAATCATGAAACATAAGCAGAATCAAGCTCAACAGCACTGATTTTCTAGTATAACTAATACATCATTTATGATGGTTTGCTGTTAGCTGTGAGTTCTTACCTGAACACATTTTGTTTCAATGGAAAAGCATAAGCTCAGCTGTTGCTAGATGTGCTTTATCTTTGCCTTCACGCTAAGTGCAAATATAGCTCTCAAACTCAATTCTTTTTTGCAGGCCAGAATACAAATAATTCCTTCTCTGCGATGACTTATTTGACAAGATTGTAATTCTCTCTATGGATAGCCTCAAAGCTCTGCAGGAGGACTATTTTCTGTTGGTTTCAGTTTTGTGAGTTTTGTTGTTCCCCCCCCAAGCTCTTTAAACATGTTTGCATATCTAATAGCAAGAGAATGTAGAATCTTAAATATTATTAAAAAACCAGTAAACTCTTTCAAGCACAAATAGCTGCAAGAACAACCAAAAGGGAAATTGCATATCTACGTTACATAATTTAAGGAAAAGCTGCAAATCCAAAGAAATTCTTGCTTTAACTTACACTGCTTAATGTGCAAAGGTATCCAGGGTTTCAGTCCTGCCAGGATCCCAATCCAGCAGAATACTTAAGGATGTTCATAGGAACCAAAATGAAAAACCTCACATGTTTAAAACCTGACACCTGCTTAAGTGCTTTGCTACATTAAGGCCAGCAATCTCAGCAGTTCTCAGCTAAGCTGCTTGTGAATCTTCACTGAAATTAGTTGCATTGTCCTTCAGTGCTTGCCTTTAACCTCTCCAAACACCCCATGGTTTGGAGCATGGGCCACCTGAGGCTTGTCTCAGCACAGCTGCTGTTTCTCCATTCAAATGCATAGAGCAAGAGTGGTTTCTGAGCCTTTGACATAGCTCTTGAAGAAATTAAAGAGAAACCTGGTACAGCAAATTTCAGTAAAAACAATACCCCATGCAATTGCTTAGACTCAAATAAAGCAAGTTTCTGCTTTGTTGGACTAAAGGCTTATGTTACTTTCTACTAAAAAAAAAATATTTAAACAGTAGAGGGCTATTCTTCCCTTTCACTTGCCTTTCTGTCCTGCCTATTTAGTCGATAAGCTATACTGAAATGAAACTTCCTTGGGTTGCCCCTGCATATTTAGCATAGTGGAATGGTTTTCAATACAGGTGTCTCAGTGCTGTTATGTGGTCTACCTTCACACTGAGTGTCTGCATTAGGCTCTTTAGTAGTGCTTAGTTATGAAGCATGTCCTTAAATACATTAGTGCTTGGTTGTTTGGGGTTTTTTTCCCCCCTTTTTTTTTTTTGTTGGGTGGTTGGGGTTTTTTTTTGGGGGGGGGGTGTGTATATAAAGAAGTCAAGACCAAAACTACAACATCTGAAATGTTTGGTTTCCCCTCAAGCTCCAAGAAGGAAATAACGGCAGTGTATTATCTAGCAAGGTGCTGTTGCTGAGCAGATGCAGAAGTCTGCTTCCCCTGGGTTGCCTCAGCACAGTTATGCTTTTGACATGATGCCACTTGCACACAAGCTGGTTGTCCAGCCCTCCAGTCACTCTAGATTAGAAACAACAACATTCCTCTCATCATTTATTGCTCTATACTATTCCTTCATCTCCCAGTAGCCTCAACAAATCTAGCTCCTGGTTGCCAGATTTGACAGCTATACGGGACATATTCAGAAACCTGTATTTTCTGGACTGGATGGGAACTCATCAAGTTAAAAAATTTAATAGCTCTGAGAAAAAATTTCACTCTATTTTATCCTCCATTGTGTGAACATAACTCTCAGTTAAAGACCATTAAGGTAAATTGAATAACTCTAAGATGTGAAAATTTGTCCAAGACATTTTTTTAGACAAATTAAATATACACAGACTGTAGTTGGCAATCTATTTCAAATGATAAAATATGAGACACAGCAATATGCCGTAGAGGCTTCCATAGCTTTCACACTAGAAACACAATGCATAGCTACCAAGTCTTTAGATGTGTGTTGCAATGAAGAAATAGTACCAAAAATACATAGTTGTAGGCAAATGATGGTCTTGCAAATGACAATATAGATTCATGCAGGAAAAAATAGCACGAGTGGAGAGAATCTTGAGAATAAGAAGCTGAACATGGGACAATGATATCACAACTCACAAACTCAGATAAAAATTAGCTTATCATTTAGGAAAAAAAAAAAGAAAAACAATGTCCTTTTTGGTAGCAAGGGGCAATGCAAGGGCTACATGTCTGTCAGGAGGACAACATTTTACCACATGAACGAGGTGTCAGCACACTGGGGATGATGCAGCATGGTGACTGACAAGCATCTGCCTTTTCACCATTCAGCCTCTGATCCCCTGAAGCATCCTCTACAGCAATTATTTGCACAAACAGAGGTATTTTGAATATCAAAAATGAAAACTCACACTATCAGTAGAAAGCCAGGTTACAAAGGGGAAAAAAAAAAAAAAAACACAAAAAAAAACCTCAAATACATGGAAGTATATAAGATTGTCTCCCTTCCTTTAAATGAAAAAGAATAAAATACATCAGGTTAGCAAAAGCCTTGCCTGCATACAGAAGTATGTCTCTGTGACATGGGCTCAATGACAGATGCCACGAAAAATTCCCAGGTTTTAGTACCAACCCACCACACCTTGTAACAAAAATCCAAAACCCATGCAGGACTAAAGTTCCCCATGTGTAAAGCAGGAATTCATCATGCACAGAACTTTTGAGGAATCCTTCCATTAATCTGGGATCCCGCAACAGACAATAAGCCTATTAATACATGAAACATCCCAATATTGTTGGTCACGCGCTATGTATCAGCAATGCTGGAAATCCAAGCGTAGCTCTAGCATACATACAGTAGCTCTGGCACTTTGCAAGTGAAGCATACTTCCTGCAGAGATACAGTCACAGTACTTAAAATACAGTAGTCCAATACTTCCTGGGAGCTTCAAACTTACTGCAAGTGTACAGAACAGTATGAGTTCATATATTTGGCCATGAAATCCCAGACTGGCATATATTCATCTCATTTATCTACCCAACAAGAAATTTCTTCTTTCATATATCACTAGAAAGCACAGATCTTTCAAACGAGGGACGGCGTTTCCACTGTAGCAACCGGAGCTGCAATGCTCAAAGAGGACTTCATCCCACGCTCACATCCCAAAGGAGTGATAAGGGCTCTCCAGAATAAATACAATGGTCCACTATTGTAAAACCTTATTCATCAAGTGAATTTGCCGACTTCTTGTCAGAACAAGCACTTCTTTTCATCACCAAAGGTTTGTAAGACCAGAGAATATTATTTTGACACTGCAACATTAAAAAACCTATACCTTACATTTGATCTAATTATACTATTGCCTACAGTTTCCAATGGCACTTTAAAGTCTGGACTTTACTCTTCTACAATAGCACTATGATAAACTACAGCTACATACAGTGAGGCCTCACAGTTTTTATAGCAGTATCTTAAGCTTCCTTTTAGCAATACCTTTTTCTTTTTCATGCCATAAACAAGGAGTGCAGTATACCAATACTGATCAGCACTAAATTATGACAGATCCCTGTCAAAAGAGCTGACGCGTTGAAGTTTGGTCAACTGCTCGGCATTCAAACAATTTCACTGAAGTTCTTTTCTAAGATGCAACACTTCTGTTAATTCAGAAGAATACTTTTATTGTGGACAATAAAACAAACATCTCAAAAGTTCTCTCACCGTTTGCTTGTATTTTAATGCATTCATGTAGTGGGTCTGATACATTTGCACAGTATTTGAGGGCAATATTACAAAATAGCGCTCACAGTCCGAGGAGGGAGTGGACACAGCTACCATTGAATCAGGGCCACGATCAGAATCACATCTAGCTTCTTTTTGTTTCAAAAGGGGTATGAGAATGGGCAAAGCTACTTCTTTGGCTAGGTCAAGGTAATTCCCCTCTTGCTTAGCAGGCTTCCTAAACAGAGAGTAGGAGGCAGAGGGCAGTTTTGTTTGTTCCATGCACGCTCTGTGCTTGTACAGAGAGGCAATGACTGATTTTATTGGTAACACCTTGGAGGTTTCTGGCCTCTCTGGTACCATGCTCCCCTTCTCAGACAGGCTGTAAAACTGATACACCAGACACTTTTGTGCTAAGTTTATGAAGCATAAAACCTTTCAGATGGCTCCAAGAGAGCTTTTAAGTATCCAAGAGATCAAAGAGATTACAGACATATCTACAGAACTGAATCTTCTTTCACTCATAATTAACAGATTTCTGCTATGCAACCTTTTCATCATTTTATCAATAATTTATCTATTAACTGGCCATCCACTGAATTTTTATAAACAGATTAAGAAACCACTTCAAGTTTAACTGCTTTTCATATAAACATATATATCATTAACTGTATAAATTAATTTGCAGAGCAATTCATTTCAATCTCTCCTACCTTTCAAAGCAATACTAAAGCCATTATAAAATATAAGTTTTCAATTGCATCCTGTTTTTCTCTCATTAATATTAGATGGACACAGAGTACTAACACACTATTAAAACTGCCACTGAAACAAAATAAAAAGTCAGCTCTTACGAGTCCTACATGGGTGGCTGCCTTATTTGATTTATTACAGCAGAAGCCACGTAAAACTCCGCGTGTGGTCTTTGGGAGAGAAGGTCCTTGGAAGCGGTGCTGCTGCGGGAAGGGGTTGCAGCTTCCCCTCCACCAGGCGAGACAGGAGCATGAGCAAAGCCACAGAATAGACCAGGACAAGTGTAAATAGATCATTAAAACATTACAGACATGGGAAAGCAAATTGAACCCAAGACAGGCGTGTCCTGAACTCCAGAGGACTTTGAGGAGGAGACAAGACTTCCTATATTAGATAGGCTGCCAAACAAAGGTCACAGCCAGGCTTCAGGATTTTATTTCCCTGCTGCTTTATTTTCTTCTTCCCCAAATCAACACTATATTGTTCAACAATAAACACAGCTGATTCCGCCCTTTATGCGGAATGAAGCAAGTATTTACCAGCTGTCCCAAAGCCATGAAAGAACAAAAAGAAAAGCTGAAGTCTTCGGCCATCCCAGTACATCAAGCTATCAAAGTGTTTGAACATGGTTATTGTTACATCTCTGTTAATGTTAAAAAAATAAACCAACAATGATCTTGTACTACATTTGTATAATAACCTATTAATAGACATCCCTATGAAAAGTTCATCTCTTATTAAAAAAAAAAATAAGCTTGACAGATTAGCTCTACAAGAGCATAAAGTTGTCAAACTTAAAAGGCTGTACCATAGTTGTCCCCCACAGCTTTTGGCAAAAGAGAGATTGACATAACTTTTCAACATCCCTAGTTAATTCACTTGTAAAAGGCAGAAGAATTTATATGCCTCTTGTGTAAGGTTATGTTAAAATTGCATCTATTTTTGCAGCAGATCTTACACATCCAAATCCATCTGTAAATATCCTTGAGTTTCCACAACATTGAAGCTATTGGGAACCCAGCGTATCAGAGATCAGCCAGTGACGAAACCCCTGTCTTCATACTTGCAGTGTGTCATATGCAGATTGCGTATTGCCTGAAAAAATAAATAGCAAACCCCCGACAGCAAGGTAAGATAGGGATTTATTCTTGCTTTGCTTTTAGGTACCACATATTTGAGTTTGAACTCTACAAATTCCAGGAAGCCAAAGAGCAAATCAGAACAAACAAATACCAACACAGCAGAGTTTTCCCACGTCTGGCACCGCCAGTCTGCTGTTTTAGCAGTTCCTGTGGGAAGTGGTCTCCTTACACATCTGTTTTAATTTCAGCGTTTGAGACCACTGCCTACTTAGAAAAAGATATTGGTCCTTCTTGACTCCTGGATCCTGTTCTCATGTGTGTCTATGACTAGTGAGACTTTGAGTATTCACTAACTTATTTTTGCTACAATTTACCTCGTATTTACTTTCCTACACAAATGTATAAATTACTTAAAAATTACTAGCTGATCTAAAGTCTTCCTAGGAAAGCCATTACAGTATGTTCAATGAACCAAACTGTGTCCTCAAACACTTATGGAAATTTGGCTCCATAAGAACTGTTATCCCAGAAACCCCCCAAATACATTTCCCTCCACTCATCACACCACAGTATGTGACGTGCCACAGCCATTTCCTCTTTCTGAAGATGTGCATAATTGTGGTATCTTAGATAATGCAGTGAGCACGGAGGAATGGTAACTTTTGAAATGGAAAAATGATAGTTTGCACAGTAATGGCAAGCTATCATAAATGCCAGAGTTACTTAATCGCAAGACAGAACAAAGGCTGGCCCCAGTTTGAGGCAATTAAACTCCACAGCAATCAAAATAAAAAGCCTTTGTCGCAAATGTACTTTTTTTGTTTTTACTGGTAATCATGAAGCAGCTCAGCCTCAATGAATCAGAGATTGAGCCAAACTACAGGTCTCCCCTCTGCAAAGACTCTGGCCTGTGCCCTTTGTGCTTTCTCTGGCACAAAGGAATAGGCACCAGCTCGAAATTTTTTCTTTCCAAAAGTAGCAGCGGCAGCCAGGTCAAAGGGAGGTAGGCATTGCTTTACAGAGACCTGGAGCCGTTACAGACTTTGTCTGGCATTTAAGATATGATCTCATCTCCACTGATGGGCACTTTGTTTATGGAATCAAATCCATAACATGTAATGACCAGATTGATTTGGCACATAAAGTTGCACTTCATTATTTCTCCAAAATCTAGAGTTATAGTTACTTATATTTAGCGTATGTAATAACTAATAAAGCAATTGAGTTAATACAACCTGAAAGCTAAAAGTATACCTTTACAGCAACATGATGGGTCAGCATCCCTCCTTTAAGCAGCATTATTCCCTCTTTAGCAATATTATTCCCTCTTTAGCATCCCCATCTCATTTTCTTCAAGGCAATTATCCCTGCACCTATTCCCTCAATTTACTTTGGAGGTGCCTAGGCTGGGGCAGGGTGGGGGAAAGGAGAAAAAAAACTGAAAAGTATTTTAAACTGAAAAAAGCTCTAGACAACTTGAACACATTTTTAACAAAGAAAACTTGAGGCAGTGTGAAAAACTCCTTACATATTATCCTTTTACAAGAACTTTTCTCCCCTGGTTAGTTCACTGTTCTTATTATTCAAAGAAATGAGTTCTAGCTCCTTACTCTTTTCCCCTCTTCACCTCTCCTTTCTGACACACTGTACTTGCTGTCGAAAGGAATTGGGAATTTTGAGCCTTTTCCGTACCCGGTGTGCTAGCTGTTACAGAGGCCTTTCATTAGGAGATTACATAAATGGTACTTGAAGTAATAACAGTGCAAAACTATATTCTAAAGGAACAATTTATTCATGCAATAAGAATTGTCTCATTTGTTTTCCATAGAAATAGATCTGATTAAATTAATGTTTCTATTTTCAAAGCCCATTAAACTGTACTCTGCCTTTGTCAAATGGTACAGAGATTCACAGTGCTAAACAACGTTTTTGTTTTGTTTATAATAAGTTTTATTTACTATTATTTTGTGACGTAGCTTCCTGTGCTCAGGTTTTGACAATGGCAAATAAAATTCTGCTGAAAATAGAAACAAATAACAAGACTGACACGAATAATTCTATCTTCCAAGCTGTGTCCAAAAAATGCAAGGTTCAAGAGAAAAGCTGAAGTTACCTCATACGATGTACCATTAGGTGGAAGAGCTGCCAAGCAGGGTCGTAAAGGCAGAAACCGTAAAGGAGAACTCGGGGTACAGGGAAGCTGATTAATCCCAAACTATTCTCCTGTCTGGCCTTTAGGCACAATTGCGAGCCTCTCCATGGAAATAGCTCCAAAATCTGCCACCAGGTGTTTGTGAAATAACTTCGCTGTAGGAAAATGCACGTTTTTATAAGCACCTTGTTTAGATGGCATGTTTATCCATGGAAACCCCCAAGAAACTAAGGGAAGAAAAAGAATACTCTTAAATCAAGCGATATTATCTGGATCACGTCCTGTCACAAGGTCATTTTTCTGCGCGTGGGGGGTTTTTGATAAGAGGTGGAATGACAGAGCTCTAGTCCGTAAGTTCTGGCACTGCTCTTGAGCACTACAGGGTGGGTACCTGCCATTCTCATTAAAAGCCACAATTAAAGAGAGACAAATAGCGTTTACCTTATGCAGTTTATGTGTAGGATCATTTTTAGAAAGGGATTTATAGGAGTCTGAAGTCCTACTCTTTCTTCTACCTCTAGGAAGAGGGCTTTTTGTTTTCTTTTTTGTCTTAAAATAATTTCCTAAAGACAATTGAATTAAACTACTTTGTAAAGAAAGTAAACTCTTCTCTTTTGTCTATTAGTACAGTAACAAAGTACACAATCCTTAGCACCCAGAGAGCATCCTTCCACCTTTGGCTTTAGTTTGGACAAGGAATTGTGCTGCGATGATAGTCTCCAATGTGACAACCAGCATGTTTCTGTCAATCTTCATTGAACATCATCTGGGTGGTTATCATGCTTAGATCGGCATCAAAATTAAGATGGCGGTTCAATTTCCACTCATTATTGTGAACAGAGCATGGAGGATCCAGAAGCATTAGAAATTTAAATGATCAAATTGAGAGAGAAGCAACATCTCTGTCCTCCCTATTTGGCATATTTGTCCTATTTTTGTTTAAAAACAAAATGTAGCAGTGGCACATTCACAACTACAACCGAACTGTTTTGCCATTTTTGTACTTTATTATGAACAAGCAACACTAGCAGGTTGGCAAAGGGCTTCATAGTAGTCCTGGCAATTTACAGCATATCCTCTCTCTGCTTTCACATCCGCACAAAACAATCACCATGACGCTCAGACCAAAACAAAGACTCTGTTTTTGTCACATTGCCACCCTTCAACACCAACAAGACGCTTACCAGCACTACAATTTACTGTTACATCGGTTTGGACCTGTTCGTAGTACCCAGGCCTATTTCATTGTTGACCTTTCTGCAACATGCATTGGGTCCTGCAGGATATTACGAAAATAATGGTATAAATTCTAACTTTTGCTAGAGCTGAACAGATCCAACGTGAGATAATCTTCGCTGTATACAGTTATTCTGAAGGTCTCAATGGGAAGTTGTACACTTTTTTGTGGGGGCTTGGGGGCATTTTAGAGACAGAAAGGGAAAGCAGATTTGCAGGGGCTTAGAGAAAGGAAGTGGGAGAGAGGACAGATTTAAACACTCAGAAGAACACTAACTCTAAAGTACTTACTAAGGAATTTACGGCATCTGCTGTTTGACTGAAACGAGCTCTCACAGGTATTGGCTCTATTAATCCCAACACACACTTGGGAACACATTTTCCACTCATACAGTAATTATGAGCCAAGCTTTTTTTTTGTAAACTCCATTCCCCCTCCAAAAAACAGCAAACATGCACATCTATCTCTAGTTGAGCAGAACAAACAAAAAAAAGTTGCCCCACCTTCCAAAGCATAGAAAACCAACCTCTAAGTGGGAATCAATATAAATTTGCATCCCTACCTATAAAACTTGAGTTGCAGCTTGTATAGTGCAAATGTAGGTTCGCCCATGTAGTACATAACCACACATCAACAGTTTAACTTTCAAAGTTAAACAGATTCAGGAGGTGCAAAATTTTCTCTCCAAATTCTACATTTGAGAACCACTTAATTTCTTTGCCTTTTGTAGAGGACAACAAAAGCTTAGAGGACACTTTACCAAGAAGCATATTTAAGATTTATTCCAGTTTCAGAGACATTATGAATTTCAAAATTATACTTTGGATTAAAAAGGCAGTGATTTACATCTCTCTGCCAAGTTACCTGATGTTGACTGTCCAGCTAGTTGCAGTTTGTGTTTGTTTGTTTTCTTGCAGTAACTAACTCCCCAGCAGTCCTACTTCTTTGCACAGGTAGTCCCTCTGCAGCAGGTCACTCGGGACCATCATATTTAGTGACTGCTATGGGTGCCTACCAACATCACGTTTCTGAGGAACACAGCTAGGGGAGGGAAATGCAGTCTTAAAGTTACTAAACCAGTTAATCCTTAACACATGGAACAGAGAGAGGCAATTCTCTGGCCAGGAAAGCTTTCTTAAAACTGATTGTAGAAAGTCTAATTTGAATGATGAGAGTAAGGTGGTGTTCCAGCCAAGAAAGTTTAAAATATTTTAAATAAGATAATTTGAGGATGCTGATGTTTTACATCTGCTCTTCCAGGGTATTTTTGTAATGTCCAAGACAATAAGGCCCTAAACCCAGATTTAGATCACGAATTGCTAAGAAGGAGAGTTATATTTTTACTAATTCATATATAGAGACTATAGGTAGTAAAATCGCTATATCTAGGGCAAAATTCTGCAGTAGACTCACTGTATGTAAAACGTTCTATATCATGCTACGGCTTCTTGCTCTAGGACAGAGACTGTCACAGAAGGCTCTAAGTAATATGAAGTTTAGAGAAATGTTTGAGTTCATAAATCACAATTTGTTTAAACATTAACAAGCGTTCAGTTACCCAGTTTCAGTACTCTTGGAACATACTGAATAAACTGCCTGCAAAGCCTCAGACAGGTGCCTTGTATCAACACAAGGGAACACTGCATTTTCCTAACCAGTAGCTGTGTTCGTATCCACAGGGAGGGACATGGACCAAATTTTATCAAAGTTTGAACTATCTTTTGAATTGTGTGTTGCCTATTTGCCAAATATAACAGCAAAGACTTACACCAATTACTTTACTTCTTTCCCATGATGGGATCTAACCAAAGAACCTTCTTTGTTTCTCTAGGTTTATTTGCAAGTAATATATGCTGAAAGATATCTATTGCTTACACATTTTACAGGCTGATTATCTGTTGTTGTTTCTATGTATGTTTGTACAGTCATCACTTAAGTACACACTTTTATTTAAATAAATTCAATCCTAGATCTCTTAGAAAACAAAACTATCCATCTTTCTTTTTTTATAAAAAGTTTTTGCTCATTACCCCAGCTGTGCTTCCCACCTGGGCAGTGGCTTAAACGGACAATTATTCTGTGGGCTCCAGCTCCATTCACTTGAAAAGCCACAAATTTGAGCCATTGTTGAGAAAGTCAATTATTCAAAGCTGTGCAGCTTAATGGCCACAGAGTACTTTGCTTAGGGTACAGTTTTGCCATGGCCAAAAGTTTTGGTCATGGATTTTTTCTAATTATTAGGTAGCCCCCCCTTTTTTTGGGGGGGTGGGGGGTGAAGTGCACCAAAAAAAAAAAAAAACACCCAACCCACTATCAAATATCAGATTCACCAGTGTATGCAAGTCACAGCCTTAGAAACACATCCGTCAGATACATCCAAGAAAAACTTCAACACAAAAATCTAGAAAACAGAACCAACAAAACCAGAACCATTTCTTTGCCATTAGGGGTGCTCGTTGCAAAGCAGGGCCAAGCGCAGGGTTCTGGATTTGAAGTTTTCGAGGCCTTTCCTGACGCACTGAGAGATACTTGCATAGAAGACAGACATGTATCGGTCATAAACATGCAGTTTCAAAGCTCAGTCAGACCAATGGACAGTATGTCAGAGACTTAACTAGACTTAAATATCTTGAAATCAGTTTCATAAAAATCTATTTCAGTTACTGCAAACACTTAGTTTAGAGCATAAATTAGGGTGCTAACAGAGAGAGATTTTGGCCCTGAGTCTCCAGCCTATGCAGATCATGAGACAAGGACAAACTAAATGCCCAGAGAAACAACAGACAAGCTACCCTTCCCACTCCTGCAGCCAGGGAGGTGAAAAGCTGATCTCCAACGGTAAAGCTAGAGCAGCCTTCTGTAACGTGCGCTAAGCAGCTTGCTGTCCCTTAGCTTCTGTTGGCAAAGGCACTTGCACTACAGCAGCGACTCAGGAGAGTTTTGAAGAGCTCATGGGGGATTGCCCATGGGGTATTGCTGCACAACTGTGGAGATACCTCCAGACAATACTGAGCAAGAAGACTCTCAGCTGCCCTGAGAGCTGAGCAGCCGGTGCCCTCAAAAAGATCACCAAGGGGCCTTACTTTACATGAGAAGAGGGGCTGGTTTCATACAGTTTTACTGCAGAGCCAGAGGATGATGGTACACCGTCATCATCTAGCTCCACATACAGGCTTGGACACAATTAAATCCACAAAAGCAACCATACTTACACAACCTTCAGGTTCATAGAAAAAAAGCCACGGCCTTCCTCTCATGCGCTGAAGCTGCCACCTTCTTTTCCTGTCTCAAATTGCTCTCCACTGTGGTCGTTGGTCAGTGACACGTACTGATTTCACATTTGTCAAACATCATTTAAAAACAGCACTCTGTAAGCTGCTGAATTCAAACCCCAAACACCAACTTTGCATGAAAGGCACAAAAAAACAAGTACTGCCCTCAACACCCACTCTCAAATACTTTCCAAGCTTATTAGTGTAAATCTAACCCACCTGTGCAAGCTGGTAGAGAAGCACAGGCTGTGCTTGTCAGCCCAAAACAGCAGTGGAAGGGGAGAAATAAATAAACACAACAGAAGCTATGAGAGAGAAAAGCTGTCCTGCTCGCAATCAAGTCAATAGCAAAAGTCCCAACAAGAAGCAGTGTTGTGCCCTGCATCAGCAGCCAAGAGCTCAGTGCAATAATCTTACTTTCCCCATGCCTTCCTGTGCAGCTTGCTAAAGAAAAGAAATTCCCAGTGTGTTCCTTACACAGCGTATCCCTTATCTTCTTACTGGAAACACAGGAAAATTCATTGTGACCAGGCCCTGTGCTCTAACACTGATTGTATTTCAGTACAACTGATAAATAAAGTCTTACATAACAGTCTTCATTCAAGACACTTAAATCTGCAGCTTCAACTCCACTTTATGCACTTTCAGTCACATAAAAGTAAAACGCTTTCCCCTAGAAGAAAACTGAGGATGGTAGAAAAAGGCAATGTATCCTACTGGCCCATTTAACAAATGAAACATCTACCTTCTGTTTGGTGTAAAGTGACAGCAGGCTTATTAGAGCTGACACTGATCCTCCCGAGAGGATTTTAGTGAGCAAGTTGCACAGGTGAAGGTCAAAGTAGCAAAGGAATTAAATGAAGAGAGGAAGGAAGCAGCTTCCTCTTAAGGACAAAATTAGCTAACGAAAAAGCTATTCCTAATGCGGCCCTCGCTGGTTGGAAATACAGCACTTGCAAAATGCTCTGTTCTCAAGAAATGCTTCCAAGACAGTTTTAAGTTTAGGTTTTTTAGACCTGGTCACCAGCTCTATGTGCTGCAGGCACGACCCCAAGGCAGCTCTCGCCTGCAGTAAGGGCTCCGTGAATGCAGTTTGTGCCATGTCACTGTCTGACTTACACAGTATCAAAGGCAACACACATAATATTCTTACTTATGAATCATACATCACTTTTGATGTATGTGAGAAGGATAATTAACATGGGATGATCCACTTTTTAAAGTGAATAATAAGACAAGCGCAGCCGTGTTCTCTCACTGAGTTTTAACTCCCCTGCCAGGCATGCACAGCTGGCTGGAGGGAGCTGAACGAGTTGTCTGGCTGCCCTTGGCAGACCTTCAACACCCCAGAGTAATTAAGAGTTTAGCCAAGAGATGATCAGTTTTTGCCAAGGTTTGTTTAGCACTCCTGCTTTTGTCTCCCCAGGTCCAGCCCAGGCCACAGCCTCCCTGCAGCACCAGGACCTCGGCAGCTGCTGCCCCGCAACGAAAGCTGGAGAAGGAAGTTTGCATCCTCACGAGAGGGGACGCAGAGCTGGTGACAGAGGGTGTAGATCTGGTGCATGACTCTGAAAAGAAATGGGGATTTGAGCCCTGGCAGCGTCGGAAGTCCTGCCTCAGGCGAGGTGCACCGTCTTGTTGTGGCAAACCCCTAAGGGCAGATGGAGCCCATGCTGCCCGGATGGTCTGATTTTCGTTCCTTTTCATGTTTGCTCTGCTGAAATTACAGCAGTGAAAATAAAGCAACACATTTTTACTAACCCTGACTCCACTGCACTGAGAAGGGCAGCACGTCTCTGTCCCAGCTAACGCACGTAGTCAAATCGAGGACGTGGGTGCCGGTGCACATGCACCTGACCTTGGCAGTTCAACAGCCTGGCACAGGTGAAGCAGGACAGCTCTCGGCCACCTTGCGCTGTGCCCCAACTCCAGGGCAAGCCAGGTTTGACTTTCAAAATTCGTGGATGCTTCGACTGGACAAATACCAAATGACTTTGGTGTGAGCCATGCCTCAGGAGCCCCCGTGACCAGCGCATTTGTTACAACTTTCACATTTTAAGAGAGCAGAAGAGCAGCTGAAAGCACTAATCCCAACATCAGCCAGCACAGCCCCCTCTAGAAATCTCTTACTCTGAATATTTCAGCTCCCTTCCAGCACTGGTTTTAACTCCTTCCTGACCCAGAACCCAAAAAGCATGAGAGTGAGCAGTTTTTGGCTGTCAGTGACCCATCACCATCTGGGCGTTTTGGGTTTCCCTAACAATTCTTGAAGTCAGTGAGGTGCATTTGTGTTTGCAGGGAGAGGTGGCTAAATTAAATCCGACGGGTGCCAGCATCTCTGATTTTAATCTCAGTGCTCTTCAGGCACACCTGTGTGAAACAAGGTCACAGATTTTATTCTTCCTTCATGTAGACATCACTTACTTAAAACGATGAGGGCCTATCCTGGCCAGAGACAAATTAACATGGCTCCACTGACTACATTAGGGCTCTGCCAGGTCACACAGCCTGGGGATGTGAGAATATAAAACCAAACAGCATCATTTCTCTAGAAGTAGCTTTTCAGTGGTGTCTGTTAGGTGTCTGACCAAAAAGTTTTCATGGTAACTCTGATTTACTGCAATTTTGATGAGTTGGCATTCTGGTATCACAAATGATGATGTGCAGTTCCATGTGAGAGAGCTATCAGGACCACAGAAACCAGATTGTTGTCACTTGATCTAACCAGGTATGAAGGTCCAAAAATAAGCATGTTTGAGAACAAATTTTCAATTCCTGAAATGCATCAGGCAAGTACTTCAGTCTGTTGAATACTGTGGTCCCTTTTCAGAGGTAGGCATGGCATACAGAGCAGTACTTGACCCTTTTTCTCCTAAACACAAAGAGAAGGAAGTGAAATGGCTTACTACCTGGTTCCTCTGCAATCAGGGGAAATTATGCCCATTTAGGCCACCAGACATGGCACTGGTGGCCCTGCACCCCCATGGGAGATCACACAGGAATGGTTCCCAACTGTTTCCGGCTGTGCCGCATGTTTTTCCCATATGACAGGAGAGCTGAGCAGGTTTACATTCACAATATGCTCTAAATTTGCTATATGAATAAGAGTGACATAGAGCAGGTGTATTATCCCCATGTGTCATGACTTTCCTGGCAAAATAAGAGTCAGAAATTCAACTTTCTGTAGATTCTAGATTCTTTCTAGTAGATTTGAGTTGGTTTGCCAGACTATTCATTTTTTGTTTGGCAACACATCTTTCTTGTGTTAACAAGATCAATACAGGAGTGCCTGGATGTCAAAGGTATACTCAGAAATATGCACATAAGGAAGATAGGATCTGAGAAGTTTGGCTTAGCCATAAAGTTGTGAAGAGTCCCAGATCTTCTCATCTGACCTACTCCAGTTTCAATCAACAGTTTCAATCCTGATGCTCTGGATAATATCCTGAGCTTGAGCACATCACCATAGAAGACCCCAAGGAATAGGTATCTGTAATCAAATACATTCCTTGGCTCTACACAATTTCTACGAAATACTGAAGAAAGCCACTTGCATACTATTCACACTTAATATAGAGCACCTACTCAAATAAACATGCTGAGGTAGAAATGAAGTAATAACTAGCTCTAATCTCTTTTAAAGGTCACAAGCCTGCTAAAATGTTTTCAATGCATTTTTGAGCATGAGGCTACCCAAAGCCCGTGGATCTCTTTCCTTCTGCTGGGTTCCCAGCACATGGTGCTTTCCCTTCCTGCGGAGCTTCGCCTGCAAAAGTTGAGGCCTTCCCAAGGCTTTTTCTTTGGACTTTGACATCTGCAGAGTGAGTGTCATTCACCAGATGGTCTGCCCTCTGCTACTTCCCACCCCATCAACATCTCCAGACAGAGGGTTAGAGTCCAGAAAACACAGGGGGGATAGCAGGGAAACAGCTGAGCCACTTGACTTGCAACTAAGCCCAATCCGTTTAGAAGTCCAATTAGAAAAGTTATGGTTAATCGCTACTCAGGAGGGAGGGAGGGAGAAGCAAAGAAGAAATCTTCTTGCTTAAGAGATAAGGACAACAGTATGTAATCCCAGCTGAAGTTCTTCCCTTTGTGCCTAACAGACGTTCACTCCATTGGGTCCTCTGTGCAGCTCTCCCGAACCAATCTACCTTTCATCTGATATTCTACGTTATTCAAAGAGACTCTTCCAGCAATCAGGAAGGGAGCACAGGTACTCATCCTCTGAATTTCCTGCTAGAGAGCACTGCCACCTCTGACACTCTCAGGGACCCCTACGAGACCCCCTACACCACAAGGCATTTCCAGATGGACCAGTGCCACCCATTTTATGGCCCATTAAGACCAGATAGCCACCTGGGGAGATGACTGAAGAATGAAGAATGGAGTTAATTGGGCCAGGTACACAGGAAGCAAAAGAAAGTTGGCATGTGGTTGCTCATGCTACTCTAGCTGATTACACTGGTAGTAAACCTTGCACTCCGAGACCACATTTGCTTTCCAGACCCAAGAAAAATATGTGCTTCCTCCTGTGTTCATTAAGTTGGTATGAAGACTGATACACAACTCCTGCAAAAAAAAAAAAAAAGAGCTTTCCATGGCTGTGCCATCCTGTATGTGCCTCTCCAGCAACTTGCTTCAAGCCCATTTTATTTCCTCTTTCATCACCAGGACTTTCTGTCAGAAATGACACATTAAGTAGATGGCATTGAAAAAATGAAGAAAAAAAAAAAAGGTGAATGAGGAAAAAAGACATTTGCACACAGAGTGATGGTTGAAAAGAGAGCAAGAGCAATGTCAGTGCCCTTTGGAAAAAAAATTTACATAGGCCAAAGGATGACTGCCAATAAATACTAATATCCTTTATTAGACATTGCATGTCTTAACCCCATTTCCCTTAATGCCTTATTACACATTTTACCTCGTACGACACTGATGGAGATTTAAAGCCACCTCAAAGTGTACAAGAGTGTATAAAAGAAACAAAGAAACATTTTGATTTCCTCTTTACCAAAGAGGAGGGAACAAACTAGTGAGGATAGTAAAGTGTTAAAAATGTATAATCTATTTCTCATTCTTCCAGGTACCCTCCCTACATACAGTCATGTAGACCTACCAAATTCATAAAATATTTCATTTTTGTCTCCTCCTACAGGTGCAGCACAATTTCAACCTCCAACACAGTGTACAGGTTTATTGATGAGATTTTCAGCAAACAAATTAAAACCAAACTGTCCGAGGACTGGAGCCCTGAAACATGAAACTGCAAAGATTTTTGAAGTGAATATTATACTCCTGCATCAACGAATTCCAGTGAGACTAGTCATACATATTTACCTGTATGCATAAATCTTTAAAATATAAAACCCCAGGTATGGTTATTTTTACCCAATGTATTTATATTTTGAAAATTAAAATAGACTTTATGTTTTTCTAGCATTTATCAGCCTTGACTTCATGCTTCATTTACTTAAAGAGAGGAGGGAAAGAAAAAGCAGCGAATAAAAAGGTCTTCATGAAAATGGCCCTTTTTTAGGAGGAACCTTGTACAATTGTCTCTACACTGCCAACACACTTCCACACCCCATCTGGATGTAAACCACTTTAAACAAAAAGCACAAATATACCATTACAGCTTTTTTCAGTCTGTCTGTAGAAACTGCCACATGTGCAACTGAGAAAAAGTATCTAACCCAGTAATAGCTTTCCTTTTCCAAGAGGAAATATTTGCATCAGTGCAAGCAAGTTTTAGAAATACAGAAATAAGTGCCTAAAGCCTGAGCTATGTTTACTTTCCACTGACTTCAGAGATAGGACCGTTCACATAAGATGAAGGTGTTGTTCAAAATAAAGTAACAATACAAAAATATGCACTAAGATATAGAAACACAAGTCTTGAACAGCAGAAGAAAGCATTCTGAAAAACTGTGTTATCACATACACATTCATCTCCTTTTTTACATTTAACGCATATGAAAGTTTCAGTCCAAAATGCATTGACAGAAAAAGTTGCTCAACCACCTAAACACCACATTTAACACCCTCACTGCTCTTACAGAGTGTCAGTATGGATTTAATCTCACAGACAGCTCAGAAGACTATGGACAAATACTATCACCTGATAATAATTACCGTTTGTTCTCATTTTCCTTCTGTATATACCAACAAATATACTTTTGCTGCTTTTTCAACTGAAGCAGCCAATTACCTGCTGTGCTTTGTAAGCTCCCATCCACGCTCCCCAGGAAACGGGTAATGCGCCGTGCAGCACAGTGGGGAGAGCTCACTCGGATGCAAAATAACTCCGAACTTACTCAAGTCAAGTCTCTCGGCTGCATTCACAGGCTGAGCTATGTGTTAACTGTATTTATTCACCAGTGAAAGACTATGCTTTACAGTTATAACCCTGGCGAATACTGAGCATTTAAATAAACCTACTTTTGCTTAGCCACACAAAGGGGTTTTATTCTTCTACCACAGCTGTACACAAAAGAATAGAGTGCCATTTCAAATCAAAACTCCTGAAGTTACTACTTACCAGCTTTTGATTATGTATTCAGTAAGCCCGATGAGCTGAAAAGATTTTGTTGCAGAAGACAAAAGTTACAAAAAAGCAGCTAAAGTTAACAAAAATGAAGGGAAACTAGCATAAATCCTCTCTTCATTCATCTACTTACATGTTCCTGAAGACTAAAAAGGACCTTAAAGAAAGTGCTCTCAGCAAAGACTACATCCTCTTGTCAGTCAAACCCTACATAGTTTCAGCTAGGCGTCTGTCCAAAAAGACATGGAATTACTCTATTTTTGTCTCCCAGTGCAAGTGGAAGCATTTTTACAGATTTGTGGTGAGCATTTTGATTTTTGTAGTGGTCAGCTAGTAGAGGAATGTAATTAAAGACCCTGTTAAACGTTCACAAAGGAGGAACTGGATAAATTCGGAGATAAATAACAGTTCCATTACAATACAGCCTGATATAGAAGCACAATAAAAACTTTCAACAAGGTTAAAAATCCAGATGTGGTTTGCTGGAAGAAAGTTGTAAAAAAAATTTTTTTTTAACAGCATTGTTGCCAGGAATAGTGGGACAACACATTTTCAAAAAATGTAGGTTTATCTTTTTTAATATGAAATAATTTTGGTTACAAAAATGTTTAAAAAAATTAAAAGTTAAAAAAAAATAATGATTTTACATGGAAAGCTAAACATTTGTTTTACCACCCATGTTATGTCTGGTATGTTACTGTTTTTATTCAACACAGGTGTTTCCTTAGAAGTACTTCACATTTTGCCTATTGCTGACTTATAAAATTAACCTAAACCTCTGCCTTTATAAAGTATGAGAATACCCTGGAAATTATATGTTTCACTTCTGTTGCATTTAATTTTTACTCTTATTATGTCAATAAGAAAGTGTGGTCGTTTCCTGTGTACGTTCAGTCCGGAAGCTGGCACTGAACCTCAGTGTACATCTTTACTGATCCCTCGAGCTCTCCAGATACGAGACTTTCCTCACAAGGGAAGCTTTTAATTCAATTCCCCAAAACTCTGTCATCATCGAGGAGGGTGTACTTGCGTCCCCGCTTCCTTCTCCTCTCTGCTCCAACTCCCTCACCCATTGCCCCTTTCACGCTTGCTTATTATTCTGCTCCCATCAATCCCCCTTTGGTGTCCTCCATTGCTGCCCTTTTCCATTAAGCACTGATATTTCTTTTTAGTCCTCTTCATAGCTCTAAGTCCCTGCCTCCTGGTCCTGCTCACCAAGTGAGCCCTACCCTGCCGGTCAGTCTTAGGGCTTCTCCAGCCACTGCTGCCTGCTGGGCTATGTTCCAAACTACTCCTTACGTGTAGAAAGCTCTCTCCTGAATTAGTCCTTAAAGTAAGCTGGTCCTGGCTATCACCATCCTTCAGGTCAAAGCCTTCATCCAGATGCACTAGAAGACATTAGTCAGCTGCAACAGTAAGTTGGAGGGTTGTGAGGAACAAACAGAGAAGCAGCACTCGCTGTCCCCCTGTTCCCTGGTTCTCCATACTTACATGGTGTTTTCTTGCTCTGATGTTGCAAGCTTCCTTACAGTGTGAATGTCCTTGGGGTAGAAAATATCTCTTACTACATTTTGAATTAGTCTCTAGTATAACAGTATCCAGTCTTTCTATGCTGCTAGACATTATTGCAAAGCAAGCAAGAAATAAGCTCTTTCTTTAACATCTTGTTACTTATTATCTTCTTCCTCAAAACTCAGCTCTTGCAAGATGTAGCTTCAGCTGAATGAAGAGATTAATTTTAATTTTAGGGAAGAAAAAGGAAGAGAAAAAAAACTCTGTGTAAACTCTGTGTAGATGGGTGCACACACATTACCAGAAAAGACAACAGGCTATTAAACCTTCAGCAAGACAGGAAACTTGTTTCCCTTTGAAACATCTCAAGCACATTACTGTGCAGGTTTCCCTAACCAGGAACATGACACGCTATCACCCCATCCTTTAGTCCTCATGTTTGCTGAGAGTGGGCCAACAAAATGTGAAGGAGAGGAGCACGAGCTGGGGCACAGGGGTATGGGCAGAAGGGCAAAAGAAGCCCTAACTGCCAAGGTGCAGCTCCGCTTAGATTACATTTGGGGACGCAGGATAAGGATAAGGCAGGATTATCTTTATTAAACTTGTCAGTCCTTTTCTTGCTGACATAGGCATTGAATTTCTCCATTTAACCCTTAATTACAAGGATCCCTGGTAATCCTTCACCCCTTGCCCTTGCGACAGGTAGAGAAGCATTTTACCTCAGGTAGTGCTGAAGGGGTACCCAGGAAACCAGAATCATTTTTAGCATCATTTTCCATTCAGAGTTTCTGAATAATGATGGCTTCATCCACTCCCAGGTCCTACAAAGCCTGCCTATATCTGCCCTGCCTGGTGCCTACTGATGGGCTATTCCGTTTTCTCTTCTCCAGAGGAGCCATTTGAGTCCAACCTTTAGTTCAGTCGCCTGGCACCTTCTCCCATAGTAAGGCTGTGGCTGTTTTTACAGCTTGTCCCTTCCTGGGTGGCCTTTCTCACCAGTCCTTCTGTGAGCGTGCTGGGCAGAGTGGCCTGGTCCTTGCAGCCACTGCAGCTCCATCTGCACCTCTTGAGCCTGGTGCGACTGGGGAGAGGACTGCGCCTTCCAACCTGGGCCAGCAGAGAGTGTTTGATTTTTCTTGTGCCTGCCCAAATGCGGTGTCAGTTCTAAAAGGATGAACGGTGCCTTTAGGATGAACAAAACACTACGATTTAGGGAGTTTGTCATTTACCAAAAGACCTGTGCATTTATGCACTCAGTGCAGCTCCCAAGTAATAAAAGACCCAGGGTGACATAATCTAGAAACCAAGGCTCTGAAACCCTGTCTTCCTCACAACACTGCATAGCCTGCCAGCATTTCCATGCCTTCTCTCTGCAGTGGACAACCCAAAACAGACAACCAGCACTCATGAAGATCGTTGTTAAAATCCACTGCCAGGACCTAATATTGGATATAATTCCCAATCTTTCTGATACCCAGAATTTAGGAAAATAGTCAAGGCTTTGCATATACACAATTATTAATGTCTAATTAACATCACATTTCTTGCTGGCTGGCTATCCGCCACTATTACACCAGTATAACACTGACTTTTAAAATGGAGATACTTTATGGCACCTATTGCTTAACTGTCTTGTTCTAAAATTGCCTGGTCTCCAAAATCCATCCATTTTAAGGAGTTCCTGAGAGGCAAAAAGCTCTGGATTAAGATTACTGTTCCATTATTGGTCAGAGTGTTAATTTCCTTCCTGTGATACCAGGCTGCTTATCATTTTTGACAACACATTTAATTGCTGTTGCAACTCCCACAGCTTTTTCATAGGTGCTGTCAAGATTACTTTAATTAAAATAATATCTATACAGAGGTTAATGAAAACTGGGAGAAAATTCCAGCAGGAGTTTGTCATCCGCCACTCTTCATTAGTGAGTTCGTAAGAAACCACATTCCCACAGTCCCCCCGACTCGTGGACACCAAGTGGGACTAGAAAACACCCCTGGACAGCTTCCACGGAGCTACGGCTCCAGCTCACCCAGTTTGCCATGCAGATCCAGAGCCCTTTCCACAGAGTAACCGTCAAAGTCAGTCCTTGGTGTTCGGCCCATTCTCATTACTCTCCTCAGAAATACTAATGACCATGGGGCATATAAAATTTCCCTCACTATGTCAAATGCTACTTTGATAGCATCATAGATATAACCTGGCATCACCTGTACTTTATCAAAGATAAGTCGATTTAGAATCAAGAAATGCATTCCTTCTTATACATTTTAAAAACAACTAAATGATACCACATGTGGGAATCCAATGCTTCCAACAGCAAATGCACTCAGACACACACACCCACTACCATTTTTTTCAAAAGCAGACTAGTCTCCACTTTAAATAAATCCTGCATATAATTAGACAAATCTATATCTATTGAACAACATTTTTCTTTTTTTTTAGTTAGCAACCCTCACTTAGTACTAAACCATATCTTTGCAAACTGTTAATTTAGGAAATTACAGGCTTTAAGTCAAACCAGCTCAGTTTGTTTATGTGTATGGTTACAGTTCTCAAACTTTGCAGGCTGTTTCAGTAAAGCTTCTTGCAGTAACACTCACATAGTGTACAGCTCGTTCATTACTAATTCTTGTTCCATTTTAAATACTATTTACTAGCTGCCAGTGTATCTTTCTTCATGTATAGGTGACAACGGGCACATCAGTCACCTTCCCTTCAGCTAGGCTGGGCTGCACAAAGATTAACGTAGTGCAAAGCAATGCCTTTGGAGCCAGTTGGCTATAACTTCAGGCTCCTCTTCTAGCCAGCTACTTGTTTTTTTCTGTTCTCTCACTTTCTGTCCCACAATCAAATCACCACTACCAGTTGCTTTTTATTTGAAAAAATGGTCACCTCCCTAGATGACCCACCTCTGTGCTGTGAATGCACACCCATACCCATTGAAGAGGAACTCCAAAGCCCATACCTCTGCATGAGCAGCAGAACTAGCAAAGGTTGGTTTCCTATAATTCCCATGCTGTTCATTACACTTACTAATCTCAGTTCCTTACCGTGTCCCATATTACACCCATTATGGCTCCCCTGCTTCCTTCTGCCAGACTCTTTGAGCCTATCTCCAGATCACAGAGACTGGCAGTTTCTGTAAAAGACAGCAGCTAATTCCTCACCTTTCCCTTAGTAGGAAACCACCTTGGGTCTCACTCCACTGGATGCTGACTTTGATAAAACTTGTAGGAACTTAGTATCTATAAGATGTCAGGATTTTACAGCCTTTCCCAGTTGCATAGCTGTCAGACATGTCCTACTACTACCTGTGAAGCGACCATCCCAATGTGAGGATACTGAGTATGGCTGACAAAACTCATACTCCATTCTGGAAAGCAGAGCTCTGAATGTCGCAGCATAACACCGTACAGCTAGTTGAAGCTTCTTACACGATTACTACTGTGTTTCATAATGCAGTTCTTAAATAAACTATGTATTAGTACAAAAAAACTCTGGGAAACAAACTGGAAGAAATCCCTTTTGAGGTCAACATTTCTGCTGTTCATCAAGGGGAGATGGAAAACTGAGGGCCTGCTGCAAATAAAGAAAAATCAGTAGGCACAGCCAGCATCAGAGATATTTTCATGGAAAGTTTGGCCAAATGACTGGTTCAAATTGCATCTGTGAACACGTTGTAGTCCCCCCATCCTTCCTGCAAGTATGAGCATTGTTCTATCTGCTTCGCATTTGCAATTCTATTAGTGGGAACATTTTTTAATGTAAAGTTGCCAAACATAAATCAGCCTTGAAAAAGAATAATTAGAGCAAGTCAGAAGATTAAAACCATGGGAACAAAATGACATATACAACAACTTTTCCGTAGCTGTGATTTTCTGCGGGGGAGACAGGGGATTCTTGTTCTCTCTCGCTCACTCTCCATTGGAGCTTTTTCTAGTAAAGAGACAGCATTGTCGCTCACTCTCAGACTCAGATTTGCTCATGCCTTTTCTGTGACTGTGATGATGCCTCGAAGCCTTTTCTATTAGCCTTTCCCATTATAAACCTTCTTTAGCTCATAACAGTTCAGATGCTTTCTGCTGTAAGGATAAAGGAGCTCTTCACTCCTCACACACTGCAGAGATTCTGATTACTGGGAGGATATTTGAAATGTAATATTGTGAGGAGAGGTGTAATTATGTCTGTATTTGAATGGAACTATTCTAAGAGGCTTTGCAAAGGCAGACTTTCATGGCTGCTATAGGCCCTTGGGGTCAAGCAGTTCATTAGGAAATAATCAGGACCTGAAAATGGTCTGGTTGTTTTTTGGATGCTTGGCAAATTCCACCACCTTCTCAGGAATCTGGTATTAATTGTCCTCATTGTAAGCACTCAGACTGGTCAGTATGCACTGGCATCAACACCAGCACTCCTTAGCACTCTTAATGGTACCACCAACATGCTTTTTTTTTTACTGGCTGCCGGATGTGGTTACATCCTACAACTGCATTCACACAACAAAAACTATCCTTTCTGCTGAGCCTGGATTTCCTTTTTTCTCTCTTTCTCATTGCATCCAATGCAAATTAAATAGCATCCCAAATTCTGTTAAGATTAGGGCACATTTCTTGCTCCATATGGCTTATAGCCAGAACTGGCCTCCCGAAAACTTGGAAGGGGGAAGAAGCAGAATAATCTTCCCTCTTTGAAGTTAAGGTTTGGATTTTAGCCCTTTCTGGTTTATCTCTTCCTACTTTACTTTTGATATATTCTCATTTATGTGCATTCTCAATCCCTGCTTAGCTTTGCTCTGTCCTGCCCCCACAGCAATGGGACTATTGGCAGTGCCTACAGTAAGGCACACACCGAAGCCCTTGCACGATTGCTGCTTTAGTTCGCCCTTCATCTTCTGACTAGAAAACATGAGCTTCCTTTCTCCTTTTCTGCCTTCTTCACATATTTATTCCAGCAACTTAATAATGTAAAAAGTGTTGTACAAGCAATGGAGAAAGCCACCGCTGTTAGAGGAAACCCAGCTTTTCACTTCTCAGACAGCCTGACCTACCGCAACAGCACTGAGGAGAAGGCCAGGTTTCTGCATGCTCTTCCCACCTGTACAAGCACTGTGGCCCAAAACAAGGAGTTTAACAAGAGTTTTGCCAGGATAGCCCAAAGTCAGCTTCTCTGAAAAATCTTCCCATTTTGTCTTGTTTATGGCCACATCCTAGTGAGACCTGGTGGATGCAGATCTTGTTTGAAAATCTGGCCTGAGGAGTGATCAACCAGTTTTTAACATCATCTTTTTTGGAAATACTACCAGTCAGAGTTAAGCAGAGTATAACCCTCTCAACATATGTCTCAAGGGAGGAACAGATCCGAATTTGGGCTTAAAACTTCAAGGCTCCTTGGGAGTGCAGGCTGCAGGCAGCATCAGTCACGCACAGACTGAGAGGAGTGCCAGTAATCTTGAGGGCCATTTGTGAGGGATTTCCACAAGCTTGAGTTGCAATCTCTTGGGAACACATAACAGTGCACCCAAAGCAGCCCGGAGAAACACTAGAGAAATCACACAACCTCTACCAAGGTCAGTTGTAATGCAGCAGTTGAACGTTGTGGGTCTTGATAACCACATTCAATCATGCAAGAATGCCAGAGCTGCTGGAGCCCTTCCACAAAAAATGAGTAGTCTCCACGTTCTCATGCCCTCCATCACAAAACAAAATCAAGGCTTTGCCATCCAAAAAAAATAAGCTGAATGGCTGGGTGGCTCATGTGCAGAAACATCTGGACTGGATAGGGAATAACACACAGAAAACAGCCAGCGAGTGTCAAAAGTTCAGAGAAGCAGTAACTAAACATCATCCTATTGCAGCCCTATAGACAAAGATATCACAAAAAATCAAGTCGAAAATTTCAAGCCTGTTGTGCAGGAGAAGTCATGAGTACATAACTTTTTAGAATAAATGGTTTCCCAGTGAAGCTCGCTATAAATTATGATCTCTTAGAAGTCAAGCTCAGAGAATAAAGTGCCAAACCCCAGTACAGTAGATAGCTCCAGTCACCAGACAGGAAGGAGGAGGCCTGTGACAGTGGCAAGACATAAATACGTATAATTTCAAGGAAACAACATGAGAACTTTTCTGTGCCTCTGCCTAGCAACATGATCTCACCAAATGGAACTAGCGAAGGTGGCGTGCGCATCCGCTATAAAAAATGCAAAGACAGCAGTCTTCTACCGCATGAAGTTGATAATATTGTGTTAAATCAAAACCTGCAGTTTTAGGACTAACCATGTATCAGGCTGCAAATTACCATCAGGAAAAAAAATGCCTTTAAGCAGAGTCACATACTCCAATAGCCATATGCTTAGATATCCAGTAGAAAAGCAAATAATTTTTATGGCTTCTTATGACAAAGTATCAGATTATTTTGCTAAATTTTACTCTAGGATTACAAGGCATCCTAATAAGTTTTACTTTCCCTTTAATGAACAAGAAAAACATTGTAATAAATTATAAATTATATTTTTTAAAAACATTGGAGGATTAAAAAATCAAATATTCTGTGACATTTGATGGTGAAGCAACATCTGTACCTTGTTCTCAGGGAATTTCAAGTAGTACAACAGCTCTTAGCAGTAGCCACCATCAGAAGGAAGCCAGACATCTAAAATGGGATATCAGCTGAGTTAAATTAATCTGCATATTACTATATACTTGGATTTTATATTAATACAGTGTTAAAAAGACATTATTTAAGATATGAAGTCACACGCGGGGAAGCTTGAGTTTTTTCTTGACTCGTTATTGCACAATTCAAAATGCGGCCCTGACTTATATGCTTATATTCTATTTTGTCTACAAGGTTCTGCCTCATTGAGTACACGATACAGATGGCACTCAATGAACAGCTTTTTATAACACCTCAGCCCTCACGGCACTGCATGTTTCTCAAACCCTGTGGTATCACCCACTACTTTGCTCTTGGATTTTCTTATAGCACTCATCACTACCACATTCAAGCCCAGCACAAATCTGAAATGACAGCATGATTCTCCCTACCAGTGCTTCTCTGCCATGAGCGGATACCAGCAATCAGACTATTATGCAGTAATTTTGAATGTTTTACTGCTTCCACCGAAGTTTGTAATGGGGTTTTGCAGAACAAACTTTATTTTGGGAAGATGGGAGGGTTTGATTCCAAATTCATTCTATAGAGGGGTTTCTTCCTTCCCCCCACCCCCAATGTAATCTTTCCTCCACAGCTGTAGATTGAAACACTGATTCGCTCACCACCACTCCTGGCAGGCTTCAGCAGAAACTCCCTCCCAGCACCATCCGAAAATAAACCACAAAATATTTTTTATTTTAAAGGCAAATTCAGTTTTATGACACAGCTGGCCTCACCTTCATAACTTTCTCCACCCCAGCTTCTCTGCCTGTGCTGGACACCCTTCTTTAACTTCCTCACCCAGTACATTAACACGTCACTGATCATTATTAAACGGTGACGGCAGTAGGAGTACCGCACCTCAAGATACCTACCTTTTGGATGAGGCTGTACAGTTCCTCAGCTTCCAAAGGCCAACTGGGAAAGTGCTTCATGGGCTAAAATTACGTTATTGGTATGCACTGGTTTTTGGAACCAGCTCTGTGTTGATGTATTCTGTGTTCCTGTATTTATCTGTGACATTTATTAGGAGACATCATCAGATTTGAGCCAGCAAGCCTGAAGATGTGCTTCTCTTTAAAGATGTGTAGAAGTCCATTGCTTTTCAGCAAAGCACTTGAATGTGCTTTTAATTTTATGTCCATGGCACCGGAGTATGCACTTAACTGGTTTTTTTGGAACCAAATTGACTATTTCTAGAAAAGTAATGGACAGGTACCAAACATGGTTGTTCCAGTTCATTTATACAAGACATTCATTTTTGCAGATGCCTACCTGGGAAAACAGGGCAGGTGTACCGCACAGGCAGGGCCGTGCCTTGCGCTGCTCTCGTCTTCAGGAGTGTTCACTATAATAACTCTCTCTGCATCATTCAGGACCCAATGAATAATTCAGCAGAGTTTCATTACTCCACCAGTCCTGCTTTGTTTACTGGAATATCACCCCATGGTTCAGCACCCATCTGGCTTTAGGCATAAAACCTGTGAAAAATGCAGCAGTTCACAAAGGCTGGAGGGAATCTTTTCTTTGATGCTGGAGTCCTATGAATGCACAGTACCTTTCATTTTCTGTTTGAGAGAGAAAGTCAACTGACCTGAGAAACCCAGCATAAACTGATCGATACTTAAATCTTGCCTCCTTTGCAGACTGTGGCAAAGTTCGGTTCCCTCACTGGATTACTTTGAATTGAAAACAAAATACACTGGAATTTGGGAAGGTCTTCCAAAGAGCAGCTCAGGATGCTCTGTTCCTCTTACATGTTTAGGGTAAGACCTGTGAAATTTATTCTCAAAGTGAAAACAAAATAAGGCTTGGTCTGTACTGCAAAAAGTCTGCCAGTATCCCTCTCACAGAGGTATTATGCTAGTAGACACATGGATTGTAACATAAAATACAGCAGAATTTTACTATCACAGAAATACTGTGTAGGGGTGAAGAAAAGTTACCAAATATTTTGACCAGACCAGCTTGACAAGTGAAAATCTGAAGTCTATGGTTATTACACTTGATAGCAATGCTCCTATGCCTGTGAACTTACATTTGACCTTTTCCATTAAAAGCTATTAGTTGTTCTCTATTTAGTGGTTAATAATAGGACCTCCCGCATAATATAAACTTATTACTAAACTATTCTGGATTAAAAATGGGAAGCATATATTAACATCTTCATTTAGATCAATAGCAATACAAATAATTTATTTTCCTTTAGACCACCTGCAAAACTGACAAAAATCCAGAAAGATATTTCTGCTTTTCAGTCACTTCTCCTCAGAAAGAGGAGTTTGAACTTGAGTAGCAAGTGCCATTCTATGCAAAAGGAACAGAAAGTTACTCTGACTCACTCACACAACTGAGTTGTACCAGACACTTTCTGTGTCTCCTATGCCCTCTAGCTTCTAGAAGATGTATTGACCAATCACTCTCGACTTGAGCACTTTTATATAGTTTTAATTTCCATGCAGTCACTAAAAGCTTACTAAAACAGAAAGTGAAAGGCCTTCCCCTCTCTTTTTCCCAGATATGATTTTTACCTGAGACTGAAACGAGGACATGAAAATGTTAGTCTAGAGTCTCGTTTACATTAAAGGCACTTCATACTTCCGTGGCAATATAAATGGGCATTATAGGTACACATTATATTTATATCAATTTAGGGTCCTTCATGAGTCCTGTAAAGGAGATTCAGCTCACCTGAAAAATGCCACATGAATTTCAGGAATTGGATATACTGATCTTAAGGAAAAAAGTGAGTTGTGAGACATATGGGATATCACTTCTTAGTCTGACTTAATTATCGAGTTAAATAAGGTCATTAAATGGTATACAGCAAAAAACACCTGATGTACAAATTGCGGTATTTTCTGATCAGTACGCTGGAGGCTGTACTTTGTGAAGCCCCATCAGGTTGAATTTCTGATTAGAGAATAAAACCTGGGGGGGAAAATGGGCCCATAAAAAAAGATAAGCCTGGTGTCCATAGCTAGAGATCCCGCAGCCTGCAGGAGAAAGCCGTTTTCTTGCAGATTTTAGGAGGGCTGATGGAGCATAATCAGCTTAAAGCTGGCTGGCTGTGAGAGACAACCTAAGTTAACTTTTATCTTGGCATATCATCAAGAGCTCCTGAACTAGAAGTGTATTTCAACTGCCAAATTACTAACATTTCTAAGAGTAGGGGCTTTACCTTAAATCCTACCTGCCACATCATTTGAGTGGCACCAGTGGCAGCCTATAAAGCACAGCTTCTGCAAATGTCGCAAGGAATACCCAAACAAGCAATAAAACTTTTGGTGAGGGGAAATACCCGTGATTACAGTGAGAGAAAAGTCTCAGGGACCCTGAGGCTATCTGGGCTGTTCTTCTTTCTGCGCGTGGGAAATTTTGGCAACCTGCGCTACCAAGAGACGGGACACAGAGCTAAGGCTTTAGTTACCAGTGCTGCAGCTGTAGATGCTGTTGTTACAAGGTGGCACTCCATCATCTTTTAGAAAGTCACTGGAATAACTGAATAGGGGCACTAACCCTTATCAAGAACTTCAGTCAGAAAGACGTTTCAGTTAGCTAAATACTAAATGCATGTGGTTTTAAAATACACAATTATAAAACCAGTGCTTTGACACTTGAGGAGCAAGGTAACACATAGCTCTGCCACTGTGGAAAAAGGTAAAATATAGACATTTTGTCTCTTCTGAGAACCTTAGTTAGGAAAGAGAAGCCAAAGGCAGCTTCACATAATGCAAACAAAACTTTTGCACATTGAAGTGTGTAACCTTACCAGGAATAAGCTTGAACTAGAAATAGCCAATGCATAAAGTTTATGAAAAAATCTTTGACTTCATTGTCAATATACATAAAGTGTTTCAAATGGCTTGGTCTCTGATCTGCTTATCTGGAAGTCTTAAACGAAAACTAAGGCAGATTTTGTTTAAACTCTGCAAATCCAGCATTTGAAGGTCAGATCTATTTCCTTTTTCCATTTAATTCTCTGCTTCTATTGTATTAAGAACACAAATCAATATTCATTTTCATAACCAATTTTACTCTTAGATAGTATCTTTAACTATAGAGTGATAAAAGAAGTATTTTCCAGCCTAGGAGGAAAGGACTGTGTTAACTAAGAGTAAAAACCTTGCTTGGAAAATATACACACACTCAGAAAGCTCACTGGCAGCATTGTCTTCTTCAACCCCTCTCTAGGAGAACTGACATGCTAAAAAGCACCTCTAAGCTACTGAGCCTCTTCCATAGATAAAATCTGCCTGTCCACATGAAAGTCACTGCACTGCTATTGTCATCCTTCCTCCTGATGCACTTGCTTGGGATTCATTTGCAGTAACAGGCCATTCCTACCCACTAGTAATAATAACTATGATGTTGTTCAATATAAAAACATGGTTATATCATAAGCTAAAAATGGAATTAAAAACTATCTATGTACCTATTTTAGGAACATATCCTAATTAGAATAATTGGCTCCCTCCACAACAAGAGACAGACACAACACCTATAACAGCCTTTCAAGCACATCAGCAGAATAATGGACAAATTAATGTGGCTGACATGATTGATTTGGACTTTCAAATTGTTTGCAAAGCTATGAAGAAGCTATAAAGACTCCAAATAGCCGTAGGATGAAGTTCTTTCGTGGAGCAGAAATGGTCTGAGAGGGAGGGAACAAAAAGTAAGCAAAATATCTGGTTTTCTAAACAGCAAAAGAAAAGTGTTCCTTATGATCATGATTTATGACTTGCAGCAAAGCTATACAGGGAGACAGCTGACTGTGCAAGAAATACAGGTCAGCGGCACCTACCGGGATGGGAACAACTGGGGTCCATGGGCTGTCTCCCTCGGCCCTGGGAGAGGAGGAGGAGGCACTCTCCAGCATGCCCAGCACTCGGGGCCACAGCTGCTGCAGGGGGGACGGGAGCTGGTGAGCAGCAGCTGAGCAGCACGGAGCTGCACTCCTGCCCCTGCTATGACAGTGCTGGCACCTCAGGAGACGGGCAGGCCATGCAGTGGGAAGCAACCTTTATACGCCTCTCTCCCGGGGGGCAAGAGGAAACACCTCGGCCGCAGGGCAAGGCTGGGGCTCCAGTCTGGAGGAGCAGAAGTTGTCAATCCCTCTTCCTTCTTTATGGAGGGGCTGGGGCACAGCCTGCCTCTGTGGCACCTGCCAGCCCTAGAGCAACCTGCCCTAAACCAGCCTGCCAGCCCCCAGCACTGGGGACATCCAACCTTTCTGACCTGACTGACAGAGGGGACTTTGAGATAAGAGAACACCAGCAACACTTGACTAGTGCTGAAGGAGACAAAACACCATGTTAAGAAAAACAGGGTAATGCACTGAACACGCTAATCTGACTGTCCTCTCCACCTTCCTGTGCTCTAATGTGAACTGCGGCCTCGCTGGGAAATGCCTGGGGTGTCTGGCAGGCAGCTCACAAACACTGCTTACTGCATCCGCGCTTTGTAATGACACAAATTGGTTAGTGTTTAAAGCCTTCATTGCTTCCTCTCCTTTGCTTCACCCCAATTTCCTTTCTATAGTATAGCTGCTGGCATCTCAAGCACTTATGTTTGCTGGCAATCTTGGGAGCAGTTACTCAAGACAACCTTGGTAGGGGTTACTCAAGGCCGCTGTACCTATGCCTCTACCACACATGCCTGTCACCTGCAGATGACCATACTCCTTGCCATATAGTCTCCTCGGAAAAGACTGGCTTGTAGACTCAGAGAGCAATTGGAAAATCAAATTGATTTCTTGCATATATGATATATGCTGTAGTTCATGGACACTGAACAGATTAATGCAATGTCAAATTGCCTCATGTGCTAATGTGACAAGATGCTATTAGGAAAAGCCATTGAAAAGAAAAAGAAATGTGACACAACAACAGAAGTAAATAGAAAAGCCAAACCAGCAAGGGTGTAATCATCTTTTGTGGACAGCCAATATGAGTGTAATGTAATACCAAGTGGGATCTATGAGTATTTTCTCACACATTAGGGGAGGGAAAAGCCTGCCCAGAGGTATACATTCAGACTTTTAAAGGCAACATTTGCTTTTGTGGGATCAGCTAGCTGGGATCACACCTCAGCCCCAGCCGAAAGAGTAATTGGTGCAAACAAGAATTGTGATGAAGCCAAGAACAGAAAGAAAAGAGAAATGTTGCAGTAATTCTTATGACTCCAGGGATGGATCGGAAATCTCCTAGAGAAAGCATTGCAATGTTTGGCATAATTTAGAAATGGGAATTACCTACTTTCTGACAACAAAAAGGTACTATACTCCTTGGACATTTTCTGCAGAAGAGGACAACTTTAAAAGGCATAAGGAGCATCCAAAGTAGAGGACAATTCTGTGCAGAACAGGGGAAGGATGTGGTGCCTTTTAGCACAGTAAGGAAGCAGCAAACGTGTGCGCTATGTGGACCCCTTCCAGCAGCTGGGGCAGCGTACACGTGATTGTCAGAAGCAGTGAGCATGATCAGCTCAGAATGAAGTTGCCAGCACTCAACATGGGTGAAATCAGGCTTGAAATGCCCAGTTCATTTCTAACAGGTATTCACCTGTTCTGAGATAGTTCACAATAGAAAAATGCAGAGACACAGACCCAAATTCTCCAGCATGTTTCAGACTCTTCACCTTGCAGAGACGTTCAATCTGCTAATTAGACATGACAATCCTGGATTAGATAACCAATACCAACATTTGCTACTGCCTGCTATAAGTTGCTTTTGGCAGTGTTCAGTGTCAGAAGCAATAGCATTAGCTCTGCTCCTTTCTCACACTGCAGATGATGGAAGCTTTCAGGAAGATGAATTAAATTCCACTAACAGAAGGGGAAAAAAAAAGGATCTCAATATCTGGAGAGAGCCACAGCAAAAGGCCACTTGGGTTATTTCAAAATGATGCTCTATCAATACATGCAGCAATGCCCTGGTGCATGATCCTGAACCAAAAACTCAGTCAGATCTAGGAGCAGGGGGCCATCTGCCCTTTGGCAAAAAGTGCACAGCTGAACAGCTCCGGCATCTCTGTTTTGGCAGCTGCAAAGTCCGTGGGGATATATGTTGGTATTAGCTCCTCTGTTATCCATCGCGTGGTACCGCACCAGCTGGCCCAGGCCGGCCTGATACCCCGTGGGGTGCCGCAGCCCTGCGTGGTAGCTCTGGGGGCCCGTGACACCCCGGGGAGCCCACAACACCCTCCTGCATGTCCCCATCCCCGCAGCCCGCTCCAGAAGGCGAGCAGGTGAGTTTGCCTCATGGCATCAGCCCAAGTGGCCGCCCCTGCTCACCCACCCCATGTCCAGCTGGAAGCTGCACCCACCAACAAGACAAAAGCAGGAGCAGGTGGGTAAATACCTCATCTGAGAGGGATCCCTGTATGCCCTCACTGTGCTTATTCACTGGCCACAAGATGGTGCTTTTTTACTTCCCATCAGCTCAGAGCAGAGAACTGGGCAAAATTCATAACCTTTCCTGGGCCCACAAGCTGCTTGTGACCATATTTGTACTAGAAAACCTAACAAATAGAAAACAATCTGCAAAATTAAAGCCCCAAAACTCTATAATGACATGAAGACAGTCTACAATAAATTATCCTCAGATATTTCTTTCTCAGGAATTTCTTCTCCTTTTGCCTTTACTTGCAAAGTGCACTCCCAAAGCCTTCATTTGCACACAGCATAAAAAAAAACCCCTAATTGTTAAAGAAAACACACGCTGACAAACATCTAAAACCATCTGAACCAAACTATAGTCATGATGATACTGCCTCATAAACAAGAATACAAACACTCGTGCATGACTGATCTGTATTGTCTTGGCTGACTGAATACTAAGTAACTTGAGTTTGATGCCACTTAACACATACTGCACCAACACCATATTTTCTGCCAGCTTTCAGCATGCTTAGAATAGCAATATAATTAAAACAAAGAGGTAAGTATGTTAGAAACCATACTTTCCCTTACTAATTGCTAATTCTAAAATAGATTTTCTCTTGGGGTAGAAGTTTGGGATTTATTTAAGAGCTGACAAGTTTGGATAATATTGTCAAGAACAGCACTTTGAAAAAATGGAAGCAATTTCTTCCACTTGTTCAGTCAGTCAAAGCAATTGACAAGCTTCTAGTGGCTCTGCAATTCATTCTACCATGTTCACTGCCTTAAAATTTAAAAAAATTAAAATAATAGCGGTTACACCTGTAGTTTTGTCTTGTTTCAGTAATAATCTGCTTCTCCTAAAGCTCTGAGCAACTCAGTTTTGCGGTGAAGGGTTTCTATCTCTTCACATCATAGAAAAGGGGTCCTTGCCTTTTTTCTTATTCACCCTTGCTTTCATAGTGCTATGGCCCTCTGTCCTTTACAGGCATATTTATTTGGTGAGTGTATTGCATTGCTGTCCCGATAGAGATCTTAATGAGAAAAGAGACAGAATATACAACAGGAATAGATCTTGAGATATGAAAGTAACTATTTCTTCCTAAGGAAAAAAAGAGCAACAAACGAAACAAAAAACATATCAAAAGTTTCATCCCACCTTCCTCCAACCAGGACAATTAAAATTCAGCACCAAGGTTACTAGAACCTGTTTTACATGTTATGTTTGTGATTTGGCATAGAATATTAGTCTAAGGAAATCCTTTTGATTGACAGAAAAAATGCATAACTGTTAAACTGAAAAGAAGGACTAATAGTTTTTAGAAGAGATGGACACTATGGCTGTCATACAATTACATGATGCAGCCTCGTCTGTGTCTCAGCAGAGCATGGTTCTATATGAAAAAAATGAACTGCCTGAGCATTTAGACTTTAAAGCCAGAAGGGGCCCATGAACACTGCCTGGCTTCTTCTTGAATATGAATCATTAAATTACATGCATTCATCCCAGCAACTGTGGTTAGGCATTTTATCTTGTAGAAGATTAAGCTGTTGGGTGCTGTAGTAGGGAACAAAAGAGACAACCTGCCACCTGTGCCCAGAGGCTCTGCAGTGACAGGGAAAGGTGTTAGTGAGGCAGCCAGATGACCCCCACTTTGTGCAAAGGAAAATGGGGAAAAATACCTGAAAACTGGCAAGGAATGCTTCCCGGTTCCAAAACTGGCAGTTGGGTCTAACCCAATCAGATCCTCATACAAACATGGGGCAGTGGCTCACCATGCGGGTATAGTACACCCAGTTGCAGCCAATCTCAGATACTTCAAAGGAAAATGGAAAAAGTCACTAGACTATCCCCGGGCAACAGATTTGCAAGCCAAGACTGAACATCCCTCCCTTGCCCATTTAGGCACTGGAACTCTTCCCTCTAAACTGGTCTATATCTTCTACAAGGTCTGCTTTGTATGCTGACTTACCAGGGCTGAAATGTTCCCCAAGGAGTAAAACCATAGCCACGAATGAGCATGATATAGAAGCGTTGTCACTGGACAGCCTTACTGGCTATGTCTACATCTGGTTGACCATGCTTCTTTTTTTGCTATTACACCTGCAGCAGAGACAGACAGAGATACCATGAGAGCCTTAACCTCTATTTTGCACGGTGAGGTGATCTTCATCTGAACCGATGAAGCAGATTTTAGAGTCCGGCTGTGGAGCACAAACAAATCTAAACATATA
The DNA here is from genome assembly GCF_965183815.1 of Platalea leucorodia. Classification (NCBI taxonomy): domain Eukaryota; kingdom Metazoa; phylum Chordata; class Aves; order Pelecaniformes; family Threskiornithidae; genus Platalea; species Platalea leucorodia. The sequence goes on from NC_138829.1 coordinate 59,409,931, forward strand.
TCTGACTCAGCTACTAAACTGAAACAGCAGCAGCTTTGAGGAGGAAGTTGGCAGCACCACTTAGAAGCCCATGGATTGCTTCCAGCTACCCTCTTCTCCACTCACTCTAATTATTTATCCCTGATCCCTAAATAGACTGTGTCTCAGGATTGCTTAAAAGAAATGTGCATTTCCGTAGCTCCTTTTTCTCTTCCTTTCTAATTCACTTTTTTGACCTTAGACAAAAAACTACAAAATATGTCAGGCAATTTAATTTGAACTACATCCTGTGTAAAAACATTTAGTCTTAAACCACACACAATGAAGTTTGTCTCTATGGTTTTATTAAATGTAGCTTTTTATTTTTCTAGCAGAAGCCTCACTAAGTGGTGTCTCTTTTGGTTTTTTTGAGCTACTGCTTTATGAATGCATATAAAAAGCAGCTATTCTTTCTGTTCTGAACTTTTGACTCAGATTCTAGTAGCTATAGTTTATAAGGCTGTAGCAGATCAATGGGCCATCTGATCTGCAATGATGTTGACTTAGTGCCAAATGTTTCCGTGTGTTCAAATGAAAAATCAGTTTCTCAATCCAAGTGTATCTAAAATACTTTTTTTAATTTTGCGTAAATTCACAAGTGATACAATATTGAAGTGTTTTTGTTGTTTGTTTTTTTTAAAGATACTGTACAATCAGGTCAGTTAAGTGGTTTACATCAAGGCACAGCACACCGTATAATACACATATGCCTTGCCAGGCAGCAGTTTAGTATAATCCCCGAGTTTTGGCAGTAGTGCCACGATAAGTAGCATGGATCACATAAGCTGGAAGATAAATAAATAATAGATGCCGTCACATTTTATTTGAAATAGAATTGCATATAAAAAGAATATACAATAATTTAACTTTAATAACTAGATTCTCTTTACTATACATAACAGAAGTGTTTTCATTTGTATTAAATAAAACATTTTCAATATTAGGATGCAAAATTAATCTTCTTTTTAGCTGTCTTGATTTATGGAGAAGAGTTGCTTTCTTTAGAAGTTAAAGTTGAATTTTCAGTTTCATAGCAATCTGAAAGAAAGAAAGCCAGAGTTACTGATATGTTGATAAGGAAATGTTCCTGGTAAAATAAGCAATTAATTCCAACCCAAGTGTAGCATTTAGTTAATGCACTATGACGCTAGTTATCTAAGCAGAATATCTACAAGAGCTCTTCACAGTCTAAAAAAAAAAAAAAAAAAACAACCATGTCACAAATACAAACCAGTAGCATGTTTATACTGTTACTTGCCCTGCTTTCCCAGAGATTATCACTGTAGGTCTGTTATTCATCCAGCAAAACTAAAATTCTGATAATGCCACAGGTTGCCTGCATTGCAGATTGTTTTTTGCAATGTATTTACCATATTCACATTATCATTCAGCTTTTTATATTTGAACGCTTCTTCTTCGCCTGCCGAAGGCCTTGGATCCCACGTTGGTTGGTACAAAGTTGTTCTTGCCCACTCCTCCTGACCTGCTCAGGAAGTCCGCCAGACGATGGGTCACACAGGTTGCTGTGTTGCATGCCCTCTTCTGTGCTGTTACACTGCTTTTCAAAAGGAAAATAAAGAGTTAGTTCCCAAAATGTCTACCCTGCATACAATGAAATGTCAGTAAGGGATGCTATGCCTAGGAAAAATTCTTCTATAGAAGAAAAAGCAGGCTTGCTGTGCAGCAGGCATTTGCAACTTTTGCGTGCACAGCTTAAGCTCTAAAAGATGCATCTTTATGTTTTTCTAAGCGTCAGGCTCAGTTTACAAAAGGTGGCAGAGCCCTTCCTTTCTTAGGCAATTGGATGGAAGACTAAACCAAGCCAGATTTTCAGCACCACCTGAGCCATTGCCTGCCTCCAGCAAGTCATTATGGCCAACAGAGAGGTGCTGAGGAGGTCCAGGTCTGGAGCATTTAACCAATCCCCACTTCCTCCAAAAGCTTAGATCTGCGTTTTGTTTGTAGTGCTGCTGAAGGACGGTAGCAGACGCCAATCTTTAACACCTACGCTCCATAATACCCAGAAAACACATGAAATCCTAGCATCACTGACGACTACAGGAGCTTTGTCAGTGACTCTGGTAAGGCCGTACCTGCACAGCACCTAACCAGTTGCTTCCAGAGCTGAACCACACAAACATATGCTTCCATGCATCTAATGGGAGCATGGAAACCCCTCTTTCCCAGGGTTAGACCCCTGTCTAATACAGCACTTCACCAACTTCAGCAGAAATAGTTCTGTGCTCACAGTTCAGCCTACAAACAATTTTGCTTCAAGGCAAAGGGGGCTTCAAGGCATACACATTCACACAGTCCCTGCTTGAAGCAATCTTCTACTAAAGTAGTGACTTTTTTTCAGGAGGAGGGATTTTTCCTCAGATAAGCATTACAAAACAGTTCATTGATGTTAACAATGAGTACTGTCCATTACATCAATGCCAATTTTTAGGAACAGGCCCCTGATTACAAGATAGATGCAGTGCTACAACAGAGCAACTGTAAAGAAACCTCGTTTTACCTCTTAAATTACAATTCACCTACATCATATTGTCTTGAATTAATACAAATATTTTAAAGATACACTAGTATATTCAAAACTTGGGTAAAGACCTATTGTAAAGTAAGAAGGAAAAAGGAAAACAACACAAAAATCTTACCTGAAGCATTCAGTACCCAGTTTTAAACAGGATTACATCTCTAGTTTGTTTGAACAAATGTGTATGAGCCTTTCCCAATTCCTTTGCTTCTCAGGATCCTTACTAACAGGATTGCATGCATGCCTGATTACATCAGTACATATGTATATAACTTCAATTTCTAAGTTATCTTTCAACTTTTCTAGAATTACTGGCATAGCCTCTCTTGAATATTAAGACAACTTGTAAAATATTTCTAACCATATCTAGAAATCTCACGTTCTAAAACAAGTTATTAAGCCAAGCAGATCTAATCCTTGTAGAAAAATAGGTTTATTGAACAAGTGCATGGGCAGGCACAAAAGAAGAGTCTACTTGTACATTTAGCAGCCAGAAATGAAGAGCCTTGTTTAGAATTTTCTTAATTAGTATCTAAGAAAATCATTTGAAATCTCAAGGCAGTGCTGTTAATTTTTATTTATTTATTTTTTTCCCCTAGCTTAGTATGCATGTTATGTTCTCTGTCTTCCTAACATTAGGTCCATCTCAAACATTCTCTGTCGAAAACAGAATGAAAATAACATAACAAAGTTAGCAAAGTTAGATCCACATGCATCAGGTTAAAAAAAGGGAGAAGGGGAGAAATAAGCATGTCTAGTTGTTTCCTAGGGGGTCCCCATAGTTTGCATAGCGTTCATGTTCCAGGTCACTCAGCACATTTCGTTTCTTGCCAGGAGTTCCAGCCCCGACGTCAGTGCGAGGGTAAGTTTGCAATTTGTGCAATTCTTGAGACAGTTTGCCCAGCACACAAGTACTCAGACTGGCACAGCGTTTGGAAATAGGTCTATCCAGGCTGCAGGAGGGAAAAAAAAACATGCCCGAAGGAAGAGTAATCTCAAACATGCATGTTCATGCATTTCCTCCCTAGATAAATATCTACAGTTAGGAAACTTAAAAAAAATAATAAAAAAAATAACCCCTCCACATCACATTCCATGCAAGGAAGGTTCATACAAATGCAATCAGAAGGAAAACACTGTTTCCCAACTCATTCAACTTTGTTGAAAAAGCAAGTTCATTAGCCTTTTGGATGCTCGTAGTTAGGGGTCAGGAAGTTTTACTTTCCATGTATTCAGCATGCTGTTCAGTCTCTCACGCATCACCACCATGCTTTGCAATACAAATCCTGTTAGGATAATGCAAATGCTCTTGCATGCCTTTGGTCTATGGGGGAGCGTGGCGCTGCGTGCATTAGGAGGAACACGTCCCCTCTGCCGGGGACTTTCCATGCCTTACAAAAGCATGCACTTTCACGACAGAGAATCCAAGAGTGACTGACTGAGCCCCCCCCTATGGCTCCCACTAGGAAGACATACCTTTTGCTGCCATATTTTAAACACAACCCACTCATTCAAGCTCAAATCGCCCTCCACTTTCAATTGTAAAGGACAGATAGAAGCAGGTTAACTAGGTGGAAGTCATTCTCCCAATACCAACATTAGGATGCAGTATCATCCTTTACCAGTTAGGTAATCACAGGTAGCCATAACACCAAGAAAAAAAGAAAAAATCTTGACCTGCAGAGGGTCTGCTCAGATGGCTTTTGCTAAGCATCAAACACAGAACACTCCCCCACTGCCCTTCTCGTGCCCCAGGACTGCAGTCCTTACCTGTTCCCCTCAGAGGCTTGCTCCAGCTCTTCTGCTGTCATCTGTATGAACTCTTTCACCAGCGCATTTAATAACCTCCGAGCTTCGTAATCACTGAGTGTCACTCTATCTGTTATGGACTCCAAGCCAGGTCTAAGCAGAGGCAAGCAAAACAGGATGAATAAAGCCCGGACTGCTGCAGAGAGCCGCACACAGGAGAGGGGTTTGTCATGCATTACTGCATGTCACTGACAGGGTCTTTCACCGGTGTGAATATGTAAGCCATCCTCATGCACAGCATCAGGTGTTTTATAAACATAATTTTAAAAGCCACAGCAGCAAAAATAGCATAAAAAGAAGCCAGCTTTCTCATTCACTGTAGTCTATTTCCCTCCTAGATCTCTAAAGGATCCTAAGTATTTTCATACTATTCAGATATAGCACTCAGCAACAGGACCAGCTTCTTACCTGACTGGGGCTGCCTGGAAGCTATCCATCTGGCACACAACCAAGGCATAAACAGCAAGGAAAGATGAAATCTTCAGCATAACCATGATTCCCTCTCTACAACAAAGAGGTACATCAAGAAATGGCTGTTTTCCAACCCTCTCAATCCTGTAAGATCTTCTAAAGAGGTCATCCTTTCCCAGCCACAAGTAGCACAAATACTAACAGCTTTTTTTCCTTTTTTAATATTACCTTTCTATTTCTTTTGATTATTGCTATTGCGCTTTGGTTTTCTCAGAATTTTAAGATAACTTAGCACTATTACAGGAGATAAAAATGCAGCTTTTCAGAGCTGCAGTTCTGTACAGCTAGCTGCATTCAACTTAACGCAGGCTTTCCCCACAAATTGGTGGAAAACACATTCCTCTGATTAACTGCTGCACACAATGTCATATTCAGTGTGTTCAACATGAACAGGCATAGCTATAGGACAAGAGTCACAAGAAAAAAAAATGTTTAGTGCTCGATATTTTTAAGAATCGAGTGCCACTCTTAGCACTTTACCTGAAACTGCTTGCTCCTTGGCAGTTAGCACACTACTATCCCAGTTTAGATTACACTATAAGAATTAAGTAGTTTAATTTCAACAAATATTTCTACTCTGAAACCAGAAAAAGGATAAGTTAAAAATTAGTCAATAGAACAAAATCTGTAAAAAAAAAAAAAAAAAAAAAGATGTATAACTGAAGATACCTGCTTTGAGACACACCTCTTTTTTCCCTCATAGCATCAGTATCTTAGACACACCGTTAACTACCGCATCAGCTTCGTTTTCGCTAGCTCGCAGCTCTCCGTGCGGCCCCCCGGAACGAGGGGGCACCTCCCGGAGGACGCCCCGCTCCCCCCGCAGGGCGCCCGGCCGGGCACCGGGAGGGCTTCGCACGGGGAGCCGTCCCGCACGCCTTGCGTGGGAAAGGAGGAGGGAGACGGAGGACGAACTTTCTCCCACCTGCCTCCGCTCGCTTCCTTGCCCACGCGGGCAGATGAATGAACGCACTACGGCCCGCGCAAAGCTCCGCGCCCGGAGAGAAGCGGGACTCGGGCGACCCGCCCCACGCGGGGAGCCGCGGCCGGATCCGGCCCCGGGAGCCGGCGCGGTGCTTACCGGCGGGGCGGTGCTCACCGGCGGCGGGGAGCGGAGCGGTGCGGTGCGGAGGAGGATGCCGGAGGCGCCGCCGACCCGCGGTACCGCGCACCGCCCGCCGCCTCCCCTTTATACCTGCCGCCGCGGCAGCCTGCGTGGGCGCCCGCGCGGAGCCGCCAGCCAATCACCGCCTCGGCCGCCCGACGAGGCCCGGCCCGCCATTGGGCGCCAAAGCCCGGCTCGGCGGTGACGTCATGCCCCGCTCCGTGAGCGTCCCATTCACAAAAACTCCGGCGGGGGGCGAGGCGCCGCCGGGGCGGGGCGGGGCGGGGCGGGGTCATTCGCGCTGCGTGGCCGCGGCCCGGCCCCGCTCCCCCGCGGGATCGCTCACGCGTGGCGACCTCTGCAGCAGAGGGACCGCATTGCAGAGCGGGGCCGCTCCCTCCCCGGGATCTCCCCCCGCCAGGGCCGCCCTCCCCGCCCGCCCGGCAGCCGCCGCGGCTTCAGCGGGGAGCCCGGTCGTGCCCAGCCGCCCTCCCGGCGCCCCGACAGCGGCTGCGCTTGGGCGGGCGGGGGTCCCGCACGGGCGGGCCCCGGGGACGGGCAGGGTGGGCAGCGGGGCAGGGGCACCGCGTAGGGAGGCGCCCGCGGCCGCCGCCTCCCGGGCAGCGGAGGGTGCACCTCCGGCCCCTCGCTTCCCCGGCACGGGAGGGGGGCTTGCGGCCGGCACCCCGCCGCTCCTCCCCGGAGCGAGGGACCCTTGGCACCTGCGAGCAGCCCCGCGGCGGCAGCGAGCGGCTCTCCGCCCCGTGCCCTGCCGAGCGCCCGCACCGCCTCCTCCGGGACGGGTCCGCGGCGTAACTCCGCGCTCCTAGCGGAAACCATCATCATCATCATCATCACACAACTCTAGGGGCAGGTGCACGGAAGAGGCGCCGGGGAAGGGGGGGTCGCCTCCCCCCGCCGTGTCGCTGAGCCCCGCCGGCGGGGATTACCGGGCAGCTGCCCGCCGCCCCATCCATCACCCGCGGAGGGCCCTTTGTCAGGGCGCGGCAGCGCTGCACCTGCCCGCGCAGGATGTTTGCCCCGGCGCCGTGTTTGCCCAGCCGCAGCAAGTACCCCCCGGCGGGGGGGGGCGGCCACCGGGAGACGCGACGCCACACGGGGGCGGGAGAAAACGGCGGCCCGCCGGAGCGGGCGCGGGGAGGAGCGGGCCAGGCGGACCGCTCTGCCGCGCCTGGAGGCGGAAAGCCCTTCCACCGCCCGCCGGGGCTGGGAGCGCCTTTCTGCCCGCCCTAGGTCGCAGGGCGTTTGCCGAGGACGGCGGCACCGGCAGGCAGCGCCGGTGCCTGCCCCCGCGGCGGGGGGAATGGCCGAGCGCCGGCCCCAGCCCCAGCAGCGGGCGATGGGCCGGGCGGAGGGGCGCGCAGGGACCGCGGCCGGGGGGCGGGGGGAGGCGCTGACCGTCCCCGGGACCCCCGGCCCGGCGCGGCTCCGCCCGTTCCCGCCCCTGCCCTCGCTCCGCTGCATCGCCGTGGCCCTGCATCGCTCCCGGCGGCTGCGGCCAGCGCCCGCGCGGGCCCGGCCGCGACACCGCAGCGAGCGGAGCCCCGCGCCCATTGCGCGGCCGCGCCGCACCGCGGGACAGGCGCCCAGCGCAGCTGGGTCGCTCGTTTCGCTACTTAGAATGGATGGGGGAGCTTTCCTGGGGCCCTCCCGGCGCTTCTTCGTTTGTGTTTTTGCAGAAGCCGATGACACGGGTCGCTCCCGACGGCAGCAATCGTGTGGTTCACCGGGAGGCGAATAAAGTTGGGGAGCACGGCGGGGCCGGTATTGTTTTGTTGATGCGATTTTAGCTTTGAAGTTTAAAAAGGAACACGAACATACTGAAACCCACACGCGAGTCGCCGATCGCCCGGGGCGGGTTTCCGCTGCTTCCCCTCGCCGCCCGCCTTTCGGGGGGCCGGCACCCCCTCGGCCACCCCCGTCCGCTCCCTCCCGCTCCGCGCTCGGTCCGCAGGCCGGCGATTGCAGAACCGTTTAGTTTGAGGGGTTTGGGCTCTGTTTTTTTTTTTTTTCAGATGACAAGTAGTGGTTTGTGGGGTTTTTTTCCTAACACGTCTTCGCAGCTTTTCACGAGTTACAGCCCTGGGGGCGCCGAGCTGCGCTGCGGCCCGCAGTGACGGGCGGGAAAGGAGCGCAGCGCCGCCCGGGGAGCGCGGTGCCGTTCAGTGCACAGGGCGTGGGGCTCTGGCGGCTCCAGCTCGCTCCGCGCCCACCAGCACCATTTGGAGGCTCCCAGTAAAGGAGTAAAGGGTCGCCCCGCCACCGGCGCTGCGGGAGCGGGGTAAGGGGTGCCCGCAGCGGCGCGGCCCCCCGGCCCCGGGGCTTCCCTCCCGCCGGCGGCCGCAGCCCGCTGTACGGGCGCCGCTGGCCTCTGCCCTCCCTGGGAGGCTTCCTCCTGCCCCCCGCCCAGACAAACTGAAAATTTCGTTTTCAAGAGCAGCTCCATCGCACGTACGCCCGTCACGGGGATCCCCCAGGAGAAGGAGTTTAAGTATTTGATTTTAAATCTCTTCCGTTTCCACAACTGCTGTTCTGGTTTTTAAGCTAGTTTTTCTGAGGTCGCGTTCACAAACGTTAGGCTCAGCATCGCTTTTGCTGTTTTAACGTGACTTGTACAGCTACACCAACAGAAATAAAGTGTAGGAATTTAAATGACCGGGCTTCCAGTCAGACATTTCTCTCTCACCCCACTGTTCCTTTCCTCTTCCTATGTTAAGTTAATCGTTCCCGTTTGCTTTGGGGATTTATTTACTCCTTGTCCACATAGAATATTCCTGTTTTAACCTTAAAAAATGAAGACAACTCTGTTGGAATAACATATTTCAGTTCTTCAGGGAGGAAAAAGGTATATTTCATCTTGTGGTTGATTCCAGTCAGTTCAAGTCCTTCTCTTGCCAGTGCGACTCAGCCTCGGGCTGGAGCCTGCTAGAGGATGCAGTGATTACAGGGTTTCAGATGCCAACATTTCTACTTTAAGCTTTCACAGGAAGAAACGTAAATTTAAAGCAACAGGTATGACTGCCAATGGATCTACTTTTGTGCACGTATAGATGAAATAGTACTTGGATGTTGGCAAGCGCTTTGGCTGCTCCTTGCCAGAGCTAATGGAGGGACTCCCAGCTGGAATGCTTGTCCTATTTTTTCCCCTCAGCTATACATCATCTGGTCTCACCAGATACATTTTCTTTTTGCAAACCTCTCTTCTCTTACACATAAGACGGAGAAGAAAGGCAGTTTACCTAGTACAAAGAAGTCCAAAGACCAGTTTGTCTATTTTTGAAGCTGTAAAAAAGATACAGAATTTTCACAGGATAACGGTCTCCTGTTGCTAGATAAATCCAAAACCAGAGGTTAAGTATTCATGGAAAAACTAGCACAGAGGGGTACTTCCGAGCACTGCACTAGGAAAGCAAGACATTTACTGAAACAATCGGTTCCAAGGAACTTGTTTTGCTTTTTTCAGTGCCTGATAATATGTCAGGTAAAATAATCAATGAGTGTAGGTTCAAAGCAGATGAAATGAAGAGCTAGAGAATGACTGTGTTTTGTTTTTTTTTTTTCTTTTTTAAAGAAATCAGATGGTCTAATGCAACCTGCAGCTCCAAGTAAAAGGAATTTCCTCTTCAAAGAAATTTTTGTAAATTTGTAGGGAATAAGAAAAATCTGTCTTATTTTAAAGTGGCTTCCTTTCTCTACACCAGATGCAACTTCTTACAATATTCTACTGTTTGATATTATTCAACTAATACATTTTAAAGTGCAACCATTTTTTCTACTGTAAATATTGCCATTATGTCATCAAGCCATAGGCACTGCAGTGAGGTTCTTAAATGTTGCCAGCTGACATGCTGTTAAACAAAAGTATCACATTTATATACTATGTTGAGATTTTTGTTCAATAATAAAATGTAATTCTTCAAGATAGACAAGACTGCGAGCTGCACAGACAAAATTTCCATTCCCAAGAATGGTTCATATCTGACGAGAGAGGACCCTACAAAAAGGAAAGGGTGGACAGTGGACGATGCCACAATCCACGGACACGGTAAGTTCTTCACAAGGGAGGGGAGCATAATTCAGGTCTCTGCTCTCTCTAAGCTCTTTCTTCATAGCACCTATTAAGCCTTTTGCAGATAAGGACAATTCGTGATAAAACCAGCTGTAAAAATCACATGATCTTTCTTTATGAAGAGAAGCTGGGGAGTTACTTATCTGTGTTTCTAGTGGATGCCTAGTCTATCTAACTCGGGATCCTGTCTCCACGAACACCCAGAAAACACCGCCACCTAAGAAGACTCTACAAGCCACGTGGGGGAAAGTGAGCACTGTTGAGCTCCTGTGAAAGCATCTTTCTAACATTTCATTGTAACCTGTTCTGCAGAAAATGACATAAACTAAGCCAGAGTTAACAACATCGTGCTGTTGTAAAAGCAAGCTGTATATTAACACGAGTACTGTGTTTAAGACCCGAGAGGTAATCCATACACTCTACTTATTGCTGATAAGATCTAGATCTGCTAGTGTACTCTGTTCGGGACAGCATGCCATACCTCAAAAAGACTTGGGCAAGTTGGAGGAAGTCCAGAAAAATATACCAGTATGAGTTATCAAAGATCCCATAAGATGAGATCTTATGGGAGATCTCCCATAAGAGAGAACAAACTCAAAGATTGGGGAAACAGTTAACAGAAGGAAAGTCTATGAGAAAAATGATAACAAAAATGTAAATACTTGCCATGAAGCAGTAATAATCTACACCCTGGTACTATATTCAAAACAACAAAAATATATGGGCTTAAAAGGCAACAAAGGAGATATACGCAAAGAGCTTTCTACAATTGAGATTAATGACATATAAGAGTAGGTTGCATTGCAGTTACGGCATACCTTTCACTGGAGGGTTTTATAGCATAGTAGTCTAACAACCGTCAGGAAGGACACGTATAGTTGATATGCTCTGGGGAAGGAAAATAATCAACTAAATATGCTCTCTTGATATCTTTCACCTCCAATTTCTGTGATTCTGTAATTTTAATAGCTAGAAACTGGCTTAAAATCCGAAATGTAGCACCTTACCTAACATCCAAACTTCTGTTAGCATTTGCTTTTGCAAAACTTACATCCCTAACTGGTCTAATCCTTTGCTTAATTCTGCTTCCATAGCCTCCAAAAGGCCATATTCAGATTTACAATAAGCTCACATCAAGCTTACCCACACAATTAATATTTTATCTAGCCGTCTTGTAGTTCGGTTTGAATTTGGCCCAAAAATGAGAGCCTCTTTTTTATAAAAATGCAGTACTTTCCTGAGAACCAGAACACTGATATAAATCCCAACACTAAAGTGTTTCCTTTTTAATGGACTTTAAATCTGGATTTAGGCTGCTTCAGTGACTACTTTGAGAGAGCGGAACTGCTGTTGAACTAATTACTGAGAAATCTATGAATCAGTCTGGAAGCAAATTTTCTTCCAAAATCCTTAGAAAAGCTTCCAGACTGACAGATGGAAGACATTTTAAATGGAAGATCAGTGTTGCATTGTTTTAATCTCATTGACGCATTCCTACTGAGCTTTTTTGCTCAGTCGGTTTTCCAGCAGTTTCCCTGTATATATTCAAAATCCAGTGTGGAATAATCTTTTAAAACAAACCGGGCCACGCTGTCCTGCACTGAGGTTTGCTTGGCAAGGCAGAAGGGGCAGACCACAAGGAAGCTGGCTATGGCTCTGTCATCTTCTGTCCTGCATTACCGCAGCTCAGTCTCTGAGCAGGTTCACAGAGGCTCCAGCCCTATCTCATGCTACCTGCCAACACGGTCCCACCCTCTGACAACTGTCAAAACTCAGCCACGCTCCAGCCAGACCCAGATCTGCCCCAGGCTGCACCTCCAATAGGCTGACAAGGGGAATCCCCCAAGAGGAACTCGCAGCTCACCAAATACAGCCGGGGTCAGACTTGCAGTGTGACCAGGGTAGCACAGAGGGGACGAACTATGGAGGAAAATCTCACTCTGAAAATATTTCAAAATCAGCACCTATTTCCACTTCACTTTTATGCATTCTGCAGGTAAAAGAGAAGACTCGAACAAACTCCTTATCTGGAAAACAACCTCAGAACAGAAAACTAACCTTGTTAAGCAATAGCGTAGTTCTAAAATTTTGATTTGATTGCTTGCACAAGTGCTATGCTATCTTGTATGTCATCAGAGCATGTCAGCAAAAATATGGTGAGAAACTGTATCCCAAGTCCTCAAGTTAATCCCATGCTTGTTCTTTACAGGATATAAGAAGGGTGGAAAATCTCATGTCATCATTTCATTCTTCGTCTTGATAGTACTGAGGTCTGATTAAGCCACAGTGTAACTTAGTATTTTTCTCAGTCCCTTCCAGGACCGTTCAGCTCTCCTGGCATTCTTAGATACTATAGCTGTGCATCCCTGCTGTTTCCAGTACTGCCCTCTGCCCGAAGAGCACCGGCCGCAATTGGTTCTCAGCTGGCTGTTTAATTGTTTGACTCTTGACAAAAGCAACTTGTGCAAGGGTGACACTTTAGCCTGTACCTTCAGCTAAGCTGGGGACCAAAAAAGATCTCTCTCCTTTCAGTGCTGGTAAATAGTACACGAAGGCAAAGGCTATTAAAACATAATATTTGCTAATCTACTTACAGCCGAGTTTCTGGGAACCAATAGTCATATGAGACTATCAATTAAAAAGATAAATTTCAAAATTAATTCATAAATTGACCTAAGTATACTCTGAAAGAGTCAGCAAATAAAATATGCCAAAACTATTTTTGAAGTTGTAGTCTTTAAGCCAGTGTCAGAGCTTTCTGAGTCTGCCCGACAAACATAAAATCTTCAGGCACAGTAGGACTGTGATTAAGGAAAAGGGTTTTTTTCAGCAACCGATCACCAAATTCACAAAGGAGAACATTAGAAGTGTTTTTTTGTTTTAGCAAATCTATTAACATTTCTATGTTACATAATTGTAACATAGAAATTGATCATTCCCTATGATGGTATAGGCGTGTTAAAAAGAGCTATGTGAGTGTAACAGATAACATCTGCACATGACTAAACTTGTCCGTGGGCTTATGAAATTAATTTCTTCAATGAGAAGCATGCCTATTTTACATACATCTATGCAGATCTCTTTCTTTTCCCTGCCCTGCTTTCGAAGACAAGGAGCAAAAACTTTACATTTCTGGCTATAAAGAAGGTGTTTTCCTGTATGCCCTTTTATAAATAATGGCATGACTTCACTGGACAAGAGACATTATTATAGGAATGGAAAGCACTTTAGCCTGATAAAGGTGTACCTTGTTCTCTAGAAGTCCAGCAACAATGTCAACACCAAAGAGTCAGAAAGCCGAAGCCTGTTTCAAACTGTAGCTGAACACATGTTTGTGAGATATTTAATGGAACTTGGAAACTACTTAATTTTTCTCCCAAGAGTGTAACAGAGTTATCATCAGGATCTTAATATTGTTACTAAAAGAACAGCCACATTTGTCATTATATTTCTTCAAAAGTCAAAGCTATGTATATCTACGTGTAGTCACTCCCCGTCAAAGAATTGCTTTCTGCTTTTCTTGAGAAGACAGGAACACAATCATTTCCTGTTACTTGATTGTCTCCGACTTCTCCTTACAGAATTTACAATGCAAAGTAATTGTAAATCTTGATGACTAGAATGTTTTAGAATTTAATAAAGATACATGCTTTAATGGGTTTCTTTACTCAGCCATCATTTTTTATAATTGAAATCAAAAAACCTTTACTCATCCTGAGTTTGCTCATTTGATCATCCGTGATTAAGATGAGTAAAACCTTCCCAAAGAAGCAATTCAGCACAAGCTGCCCCCACACTTCTGAAGGGATGAAAGAAAAAAAAAAAAAAGATCAGTCAGAAACTGGCAAGGAATCCTGCCCTTGGAAAGCCACTGGAGTCTTGCATCCCTAAACCTGCATTCTTAAGTGATTTCATCTGTCCACAAGGGTTTATTTATCACTTACTTTTGACAACTTTCAGTCATATTTATCCATGCTGGTCCTTTTTTCTTCCATTTAATCAGACATCCTTTAGAGGTTCTCGGATCTTTAATCTTGGCTGATTCACCACCTTTTTGCATTTGGCTTGACCAAAATGGATTTTACTGTTCTGCAATCATGCTCTTCAGTTTCAGTTCCCCTGTTTGTTAGAGTGAATAACACCACCATCTCTTCTCCATCACCAAGGCTCAAACAGTACGGTAAGGTCAGTTTTGGCTGTTCTCTCCCCTGCCTGAAGATAATTGTCAAATCTTGTCTGCTTTTTTCCCCATACAAGCCTACTCCTTCCTGTTCAGCCAAGCATTTCTTCTATATCTTTTTTCTCTTCTTGGGTCTTTCCTATGCTATTTTTTTTCCTGTTTTTCCCCTTCAAAATGCTTGCTGCCAAAAGTGTCAATCACCTTTCCTTTCTTTTCTTACACAGATGCAGTGGAAATCATGATCACCTAAAACTTTGGAAGCATGTGAAGTATGACACACTTAAATAACAGAACATTGAAGATAAGCAGTAAAAATCAATCAGAGTAATAGTACCTTTTCCTATGTTTCCTCAGACACTTTGAGAACTATTCAAGTGTCATCTTATCGAGGGGAGGATGAGGGGAGGAAAGTACCAACCTCTTTTTTCCAAAGACAGAAGCTTATGTACATAAATGCTTTACATCATTCTGAGACTGCAATAATAACTGTATGCATATACACCACACTGTACACCATATAACTGCACGATGTACCTGGCACATTAATGTTTCTACTTGCACTATAATCAACAGCAATTTCATCTTGCAAGTTAATTCTGTATAATTGTCTGTAGGCTGTGAATTAGTCTTTCTCACACCGTTTTGAAGTGTTTTCTGACCAGCCAGTCTGTGTACCTCTATTCACCTGAATATGCTGAACTAAAGTGTTCAGAGACCCCTTCTGTGTTTAAATGTAAGTAATGAGGTTTAAATCTATCTGTTAGAGTTTGCATGCTTCAGCACAACTGAAGCCATTTCTCCTCATTCCGCCTCCAGCTGGAGCCAAGCTGAGGTCCTGAATCTCTTGCCCTCTGGTGAGAAATCTTAAAGCACTGACATTGAAATACTGACAGTTTTTGCAGGTATGGCCCAAGTAATCCAGTTGAGACACCAGGCAGTATCATACTGGAAGAAAGGATGAAGAAATAACTTGGAAGAAGAATGAAAAAAATAAACTTCCAGCAGTGCTCAAGCCACTTCTTTGTATTCTGACAAACTGGGTAAGATTTTGATATAGGACGCTGTCATTGACACATGCCTTACAGGCATTTTGCAGATAGGACAAAGAAAGGTGCTGAGGCAAATGAAACTGCCTACTAGTTGCATGAAGATTCACCTGAAAATCAGAGTCTCTCACTGTATTGACCCATGGAAACCAGCACAGACGCTGGTCCAGGAACCAGCCCAACCAGCCTTCAGTGCATGACAACACACAGGCATCAACAACTCCAGCTGAGAAAACTGGGTCAGCATCGTTGCACTTGCCTTCATTAAAAGTTACTGGAGTATTGTTCTGTAATATATCCGTGACATTTATCTTTCCTTCTCAATCTGCCCACCCTGGGCAAACATGAGCGAGTACACTCTTTGAATCCTGTTCTCTTTTTACCCTTCATAGCCTCGTGCTCTATTCAGCAAGCATCCAGACAGCCCGTTTGATTGACCTGAAGCCTCGCAGATGCCTTGCAGCCAGATTGTCAGCCAAAAAGCTACACTTTGTCACTTCCCAGCTCCCCTCCTTGTTCCCCTGTTGTACCCACAGCTCTTACCTCCTCTCTCTACTCTCAAAGCAACGGCCTTTGCTGTGTTTGAGTTCTTGACCACCTGCCTTCTGAGCAACATCTGGGGCCTTCCTCAGCTTTTGTGCCATGTGCTCTCAGGTCAGTATCGCCACATTTGAAGCAGAATGTCCCATCGCAGGAACGTACTGAGAATTAAGCATTCAATGGTTAGATTATCAAGTATGTGGTGCATTTTCATCAGTCAGGTTATTAATGAACTTCATCAGCATAAATTCTTAATCAGTTTAGATCTTATCAACATTCTTATGAATCTATGTAGGGATGCTCAGTTGAATTCAACAAAAAAAAATCATCTCAAGTTAGACACACATATAGCATAGCAATTTTACCAGGGCAGGCATGCTTCTGTTATACCTAAAATTTCTTGTAAAACAGCAGTAATGGAATAGTAAAAACAGCATGAGTGGAAAAATATCCAAATTTTTTATAAAGTGTTTTAGCAGGATGTCACATTGCATAGCAGCATTGCTTTCTTAGCTCTGCAGCAAACTGTCTTGGTCTCTTCAGCAACTCAGGCCCTCTTTCCTGAAGCATCATTCCAACGAGTAACAATAGCCCTTACATGTCGTGTATGTGATTTCCTTGCTGCTTGGTCACATGAATTGGGGACATTTCCTTCTGTGTTCGGCTGCCTGTGAGCGCAGGGACACCAGGCCCTTTCTCGCTGCCCGCTGCAGGACTCCGGCATTGCTGTTAGCTGCGTCAGATGACCCGAGGACAGGCTGCGCAATACAGGG
The DNA here is from genome assembly GCF_965183815.1 of Platalea leucorodia. Taxonomy (NCBI): domain Eukaryota; kingdom Metazoa; phylum Chordata; class Aves; order Pelecaniformes; family Threskiornithidae; genus Platalea; species Platalea leucorodia. The sequence goes on from NC_138829.1 coordinate 59,426,499, forward strand.
ATTACAGGCGCGACGTGTGAAGCTGCCACCCACCCACTACGCTCACTACTAGCAGAGATCGGTCGGATACGCAGATTCCCTGTGTTGTAGTTGGAACGGGCAGAGGGAAACCTGTCGGGGTTTATTGGCTCAGGGCTCCCCAGACGCAGAGAGGCTCTGGGAAAGACATCCCAAAAGTGTGAATTTTTGTTTCCACGGAGACTTAACAACGAGCAAGTAATTGCTTGCTACTTTTCTCAGTTGTCAAGGTCAACCTAAGAAGCGCGCAGTCCGTAGTGGTTTCCAACACTTGATAAACCCGAAGGGAGCAGCGTTTAATACTACTCCAGAAAAAAAGAGCAAAACCAAACCAGGCGGGGGCCGAGACCCGTTACGGCGCTCCCGCAGCCCACGGCACCACAGCCGCTGCCCGGCGCCCCCCGGCCGCGCGCCCGCCGGGACCCCCGCGCCCGCCCGCGGCCGCCGCCCGAGCCCGGCCCCCGCCTGACGCGAGGGGCGGAGCCCCCGCGGGCCAATGAGCGCGGGGCGGCGCCGCCACCGCCCAATGAGGGCGGCGGGCCGGGGGCGGCGGCAGGAGGAAGCGGCGCGGCGGCGGCGCGGGGCGATGCGGCCGGCGGCGGGGGGCCCGGGCCCGGGCGCGGCGGCGGCGGGCGGCGGCGCCTGCCTCCTGCTGCTGGCGGCGGCGCTGGCGGCGGTGCTGGCGCTGGTCATGCGGCAGCTGCTGAAGCAGCGGCGGCCGCCCGGCTTCCCGCCCGGCCCCGCGGGGCTGCCCCTCATCGGCAACATCCACGCCCTGGGCGCGGAGCAGCCGCACGTCTACCTGCGGCGGCAGAGCCAGATCCACGGGCAGGTACCGCCGCGCCGGCAGCGTCTGCCGCCTCCTCGGGGCCCCCCGGAGCGGGAGCGGGGCGGGCTGGGGCGGGGCGGGCAGCGCTGCCGGCGGCGGGGCCCGGGGAAGAGGCAGCCGGGCGGGCTGTCCCCGTCCCGGCGGTCCCGGGGCTGCCGCGGAGCGCGGAGCCGCGCCGGCAGCAGGGCGCGTCCGGCCGGGGGAGCTGTCCCGCCGCCTGGCCCCGGCCCGGAGCGGCTGTCGGTGCCCGCGCCCCGCCGGGGAACGAGCAGCACCGCGGAGGCGGCCGCCCCGGGGAGGGGGCAGCGGCGTCGTGGGCGGAGCAGCCCCGCCGGCTCGCGGCGGCAGGGGAAGGGGCCCGGTACCCGGTCGGTGGCGGGGCCCGGAGCGCAAGGCTCTGGCAAAACCGGTGCTGCGGCCAGCCCTTCCCCGGGGAGCAGGGACAGAGCGGTGGCAGAGGAGAGGTTTTTCACTTATGCCAGAGCTCCCTCCTTAGGTCGGTAGAGGCGGAGAGGAGCTGCCTGCCTGCCTGGCTCTTCCTTTTGTTTTGTTTTTTTTTGGTACAATGCCTAAACCGGTGTCCTGCTGCAAGTGGAAGTAGCTCGCTAGTTTGGTATCCACAAGTCTTGGACACGCCAAAAGGGCTTAAAACTAACAACATTACAGCCACCAAATAGCAGGCACTTGGATAACGCAACATTTTCACTGAAAACACGTTGCTTCGAAGTACCTTCAGTGGGATATTTAGAGCACTTACGTACAGTCAATTAGTATAACTACGTACGAATGGATTTTTTTCCTTTTTTTCTTATATATCAGGCGTTCTTCTCATTAGCTAGTTTCAAGCAACTAATCTATTCTTACAAGCTTCGTAAAAGTTAAACCCGAACTAGATCTAGCAGGGAATGGCAGGCAGGTGTTAGCATTTGTAAGTGTGTATGTGTACACATGCATAAAAATACACGCGCGCACACGTTTTGGTAGCAGCTGGCCAGCCCGCAGGCACACCTGGCCAGCCATTCGGCGTGCCTGTACATCTCCAGACTAGTTGTAACACCTGGGGTGTTTTACTTAGCAGGAGTATCACTGGAGGTCTCTGAAGGACTGGGTTTTGTGTCCAACAAACAATGGTTTGTCTAGAAAATCACGTCCTTCAAGCCTTTACAAGTGTCTAAATATAACACCCCTAACAAGCACATAGAACTGTTGCTACAGCTTTAGCCTGTCAAAAGCTTCTGTCCGGATCATTTATGAAAGCTACAGCAGAAACAGAATAGTCACAGTCTTGTCATGAACAAGCAGCGAAGCAAAGTGCACAAATTAAAAGCATGCTAAATGGCAGAAACAAAAGGATAGGATTATCTTTTGTTTCATTTGTTTTGGCAATAGAAAAAAGTAAATGTGTTTCAAGCAAAATGCTAGGACAAATAGAATGGGAGTAGGAAGGAAAATGTGTCATCAAATAAACTAAGCTTTCTACTTGCCTGGAAAGCTGTATGTAGTTCTAGTCACCTGCTGTCAGAAAGGATCCTGCAGAATTTAAAGGAACTTGAAGATGGCATATCAGGATTTGGGGCGCTCTGGAAAAATAGAATGAAAGGATTTTTTTTTAAATTATGTATGACATAGGAAGAAAGATAAATAAGCTATGATCCAAGTATACAAAACGCACAAATGGTTTGCAGAAATATATTGGGAGTGTCTTCTTGTCACGTAAAAAAGAAGAGCCATTAAAACAGTGAAAATATCAAGTTTGCTAAAACAAAATAGTCATAGAATCGTTTAGTTTGGAAAAGACCCTTAAGATCATCTAGTCCAAGCGTTAACCTAGCACTGCCAAGTCCACCACTAAACCACATCCTCGAGCACCACGTCTACCCATCTTTTAAATACCTCCAGGGATGGAGACTCAACCACCTCCCTGGGCAGCCTGGTCCAATGCCTGACCACCCTTTTGGTTGAGACTAGAGATGTGTATAGGTAAAAATACAGATTTATAATGCTAAGAAAAGTATGGAAAGGGGTAAAGGATTTCAATCTTGAGTTTAGCCTCAGTTTTAATTTTTAAAACGTAGGTTAAGATTTTCATTTTGTTTATCCTGTATGTGCCTTCTACAGGATTTATTGCATCTTTCTCCAAAGCATCTAGTGCTAACCACTTCTGGAAACAGGAGATGGGACTAGCTGGGCTATGCTGTCATTTGTTGGCTGTCATCATGGCTCTCACTTCTATCATCTGATGGTTCTTTGGGAGCCTGTGCAAAGTAAGCTGGCGTCCAGTTTCAGAGGTAGAAAGGACTGGGTGCAGCTTGGTTGTTTTCACAACTGACACCACCTCTGTGTCTGCCATTACTAAGTGACATGTTGGAAGTCTTCGTGATGTGAACTTGTAGTGCCAGTCATAGTGCCCTTAACCAAATTAAACTCTTGGAATTCACCTTTACTCAGACAGGGAGGAGGAGCAGATACAGTAGTAAAGCTTTCCTCCCTCCTGTGGAAATACTCTCAGCAAATTAGGAAAGTAGGCAATACATGTACTTTATTTCTAGATCTTCTATAAAAACTATACCTTATATCTAATAATGTTGTGCTATATACTTATATACTTATACTAATATCTACTTATTTCTACTAATGTCAGGGGTCAGTACATTTTTTCTGGAAAATATGCATTGTCGTAGCAAATTCACATTTTTTTAATGACTATATGAAAGCATCCCCTGTCCTTACTTTGGAGAGCTGGTCACTTTAGGTGCGCAGCAAAGCAGAGTGTAGTGTGGGCTAATTTACTTTATCTTTTGACAGCGTAAATTAGCTCACAACAGGCTCTGCTGTGTAATGCTACAGTTGTATCACCTCTGGTTACCTGTACGCCCTCCTGAAGTTTAGTCAAGTCTGTATTTTGCATTGATGTTTAGTGTTGTTTCACTTTTCCATTACTTGCTTTTACTTGTTTTCATTATTTGTTCTTAAGATTTGGTTGTAATAGCATTTCACATATTTTATTATTTTTTCCCCCAAAGATCTTCAGTCTTGATCTTGGAGGTATATCTGCTATTGTACTGAATGGCTATGATGCAGTAAAAGAATGCCTTGTTCATCAAAGCGAAATTTTTGCAGATAGACCGTCTCTTCCCTTGTTTAAGAAGCTGACAAACATGGGAGGTAAGTGCCAATGTATTTTATATAAAAACGAAATTTTTGTCCAATAGATGGGTTTGTGATCACATGAAACATTTGCTTTAGCCGTTTTCTCTACTTCTTTATCTCCTTTCATAGAATACTTGATGCTTCCATAAAGATATTATTTGGAAAGGATTGTCACTCTTGCACTATGTTCCATAGCAAGATATGTGTAATTTTTTGTCTCGTTTTTTTGTCTTGTTAAATAATTTTATTATCTTATGGGGGAAAAATAAAGCGTTGCATAAAATACTGTGTCAAAATATTTTTTCAGGCTTACTGAACAGTAAATATGGCAGAGGATGGACAGAACATCGCAAATTAGCTGTAAATACCTTTCGAATTTTTGGATATGGTCAAAGGTCCTTTGAACACAAAATTTCAGAAGAATCTATGTTTTTTCTTGATGCCATTGATACGTACAAAGGCAGGCCATTTGATCTTAAGCACTTGATAACAAATGCTGTTTCAAACATTACTAATTTGATTATTTTTGGAGAACGTTTTACATACGAAGATACTGAATTTCAGCACATGATTGAGATTTTTAGTGAAAATATTGAATTAGCTGCTAGTGCTTCTGTGTTTCTGTACAATGCTTTTCCTTGGATTGGTATCTTGCCATTTGGGAAACACCAGCAGCTGTTTAAAAATGCAGCTGAAGTCTATGACTTTCTTCATGAGCTTATTGAACGTGTCTCTGAAAATAGGAAGCCTCAGTCACCTCGACATTTTGTAGATGCATATTTAGATGAGATGGATTGCAATGAAAATGATCCAGAATCTACATATTCAAGAGAAAACTTAATTTTCTCTGTTGGAGAACTCATCATAGCTGGGACAGAAACAACAACAAATGTTTTAAGATGGGCACTGTTATTTATGGCTCTTTATCCAAACATTCAAGGTAAGAACTTTGACATTTTGAGGAACTGATACACTTTCCTATTGCAGATTTAAAATGCTTGTTCAAAGTGGTGCAGTGATCAATAGTCGTAACCAAAAAGGAAGGTTTGTGTATATTATTCTATTGTATCATTCACCAAATATACTATGGACAGATGTGAAAAGCTTATTTTATATGCAGATGAAGAGGCTGTCAGAGGTCAAGTATGATGATTAAATTTTAGCATGTTATTTTTTGAATATATTTTTATGAAGTTTTAATATTTTTAATAAAGTGTTTCTAATATATTTAAGTTTAGTGTTGTGATGCATAATATTGGTTGGCAGATGTACTAATCTATGTAGCTAATAAATAATAAGCAAATACAATTAAATATTAAATTAATAAACTAAATAAAAAACGTAAAAACATCAGCAAAAATGTAAATCAGGTTGTGGTTAACAGTTTAGGTATGATTTCTTTTTATCCTTAAGTGCCTCAATTCATGATAGATGTATGTATTATAGACATGTATATTTATACTTTTAGAAGAACAAAAATAGCATTTAAAAATAAAAATGTGTTACAGTCATTCTGAAGTAAGACAGCAATAGATGTTTGAATGTCAGTCCAGACATTTTGTGTAGAAGTTTGAATTTTAGAAGTGAACAGTCACGTTTCTTGTTTCACTGCCTCCACTTTGCTTTTCCTATCAAAACCTTAGCAGTGCTTATTTCAACTAGGGACTTTCAGTATTTGGAGAAAAAGCAGCCTAGATAACTTGGAAAGTTACTACTGATACTTTGACCAAAGAATATTGCGCTAACATCAATTTCACCATCATCATCATTTCAGAATGGGGATAACAACAATACCTGTAGCTATAAGGCTCTTGAGATTTGAAGTTCTGCATAGGAACCAGATATCTTTATGTATGAAACATTATCTTTTCTTCTTATGGTAGGAGATGCATGACTCTATACCTTCTGATTTTCTCAGCTAGAATAATTTTTAATTTAAATTGGGTGGACAAAAAGCAATTATTATTTTAAAATTAGAGATCGAATTTTGTATTTACAGCTTTACTTGAAAAAAATGAAAATTAAAATATGAAGATAATGCATGTCAAGGCTTAACATGCTATAAACAGTGAAAATCATTCAGATAAAATAAAGGAGTTGATGGCAAAGCTCTTTTATTAGTGCTATTATCATTATTTTAAGTCACATATTCACTGAGCTGGTTAAAATACCTGGCTAAGCAAGTAGAACCAAAGTTTGCTCAAATATCTCCTGAGAGCCATAACCTCTTACGTATTTTCTTATTTTCACTTACTCAACTATTTTAGCTAGTTGATTAATTAATTGAACATGAGGAAACTGAGTAAAGATTAAAAAAATAGGAAAACTTTCTTCTAGCCTAGGATTAAAAGCAAGATCCAACAGGTTTTGAGTTGTTAATTTTAAAAACTTTGAGGGACTTAAGAGAAATATGTAGCTTCAGCTCACTAAGTGCAGCTAATAATTTTTTTTTGTGGAAGCTTGAAGCTGCGATTGCTATTTTTAACCAGTCAGCACATTTCAGATGGTTTAAAACAAATGGGTTTAAAAAAATTAAATGTTGCTTTTATGCTTCTGCGTTCCACTGATTCATCTATGTGCTTTACACAGTATAAGAAAATCTACCAAACAGGAAAAGCATTTAATAACATGAAAAAAATAGAATCTGATTTTACAGGTACTTAAGTTTTAGGATGCATATATATATTGTCCATATTTTAGTTAAAATTATATTAAGTGCCATAATTAGTCAATAGGATGTATTTATGCTTTTACATTATATAAAAAGCCCAAATGCAAAATGGTCCACTTAAAGTTTCTGATCAGTCTGTCCTGGCTCACAAACAATATTCATATCTTAAAACAAGAACATCCTGATTCCTTCTCTATTAAGATCTGACCAAATACTGTTTTTCAATAAAGATCAAGAAAACTTTGTAGTTTTGTGTCTCCTATGCATTGGCCAATTTTGTAGAGATCCACTCACCTAAAATAATCTTCTGATCTCAGGTCTTGTAATATAATGAGTTTCTGAATTTCGATTCAAAATCAGTTCATCTGAATAAAAATAAAAATTACTGTTACCTTTCATTTATTTAGACTTTCTCTGTACAAGTATTACAATATACACCGATACACCACTACATCACGGAATGTACTTTCACTCAGCTGCTTTTCACATCTTTATCTTGCTGTGAAATGTTGTCACTTCAGGTTGAAAAACCTGGTGATTTTGGTAGAATTTTTCTGCCATTGCCCAGATTTTCATTATTGGTTCCACATGAATTGTAAAAGTCCAACTTTGTTTTAGTTAGGAGCTGTTTGGCAGTTTCAACAAAGGAAGTGTGTCAGGAAAAAGAAGAGGCAGCTTGAATGCCTTTGAGATTATTTAAATAACCTGTGAACTTAATTTTTAAAATAGCTTAAAAAAAACAGTGATGGAATTTGTTCCTTTTCAGTTAAATTCAGACTCCTGTCCCTCTTAACTCTCACTGTGTTGTATCAGATATTTTCAGTTAAGAGTGAATGATTTTACACTGTGACAATTCTAAAGAATCATAGCAGAATTAGACAACAGAAAGTTCAAGTGGCTAATTTCATTGTTCTCTGTGTTCACTCAAGTATTTAATGTACTGTATCTTTGCTGTCCTTTGCTTGTTTCTTTAGTTTTGAAGAGCTCCAGAAATAAAAATATACACAAGCAAAGAAAAGTATGTTAAAACACGATTTTACTGAGAATAATTACTTTCAAAATGAAGATTACTGGTATATATGCTAGTAATAGTCCTACTAGCAGGATAAGGAATATAGAGTCTAAATTTAAAAGCTTATAAGCTAGTATATTTTATATAAGATATTTCATGTTTCAGTATCCTTTTAAAAGTACTATTTTATAGCTTAAATTGAAATATAAAGGATATTACACAATAAACATCAGCTTTTATTCCTGTTCCTAACAGGGCAAGTTCAAAAAGAAATCGATTTAGTCATCGGCCCAAACAAAATGCCTACCTTAGATGAGAAATGCAAAATGCCATACACTGAGGCTGTTCTACATGAAGTTCTAAGATTCTGTAATATAGTTCCACTAGGTATTTTTCATGCAACTTCCAAAGATACTGTTGTGCGTGGTTACTCTATTCCTGAAGGCACTACAGTCATTACAAACCTCTACTCCGTTCATTTTGATGAAAAATACTGGAGCAATCCAGAAGTGTTTTTTCCTGAGAGATTTTTGGACAGCAACGGGCAGTTTGTCAAGAAAGATGCATTTATTCCTTTTTCACTAGGTAAGAGTGATTCCTTCCATTGTTCCTTTTCATAAATCTAGAGATGTATAACATATAAGTGATGGCAATAAATCAGGAATGGGCAGAATGATATAAAATATCCACAGTTTTGATGAAACAGTTATTTTAAAGATATTCAGTATAATGCACTCTGGACATAACGAATTTTAGCATAATATCTTTTATATGGATGAGCTCATTATTATATATAAACTAACAAAAAAGCACAATATCTTCATATCTAAGGAGTCTATACATTTTATATCATTGCAGTACATAAGTGTTATTTGTTTCACAACTAATAGTCATTTGCTGCTAAAGTTATTACATACAGGTGATTTACACAACCAGCTTTTGAATTTCAACAATTAGATCAGCACCAGAAATAATTGCAGATTTTATTCAGAACTAGCTTGGGGGTCAACATGTAGCACTGCATTCTGTCCTGAGGAAATATTCTGGCAGTCCTAAATCATTATGGATTTGTCTTTTGATGCCTATAAGAGTGGATAATTTACCTTACGTATGATTATCAACCTAAAATATTAGGTGTTCTGTACAAGCTTATGCCAGGGCTATCTCTGCAGTGCATAGAAAGACATAGCCTCATGTAGAGAGTGACTTAGTTTACTTATCTGGGATACTCTTTCTCCAAAAAAAAAAAATAGAAGGCGACAAGACAATTCCATTCCCTTGGAATAGATGCACAACATCTAAATGGCCAAAGATAGATTTGGTGAAGTCCACCTTTTTTGTGTATTCTATTACATTTCTTTCTGCCTGTTTCACCTTACCAGCTCCAGATATTGTTATCCATTCATCTGTGTCTTCCACAACCACATTTACTCCCCGTAACTAGTCATACACGGAATGGGAACTAATATTTAAAGGCATTGTCCAGACCTGTTTCATATCTTTCTACTTACCAAGTTATAATAATTACCAGGTAATAATGACTGGCAGTAGATGTAATTAAGAAAATAGTAGGGGACAAAGGCTGAAATTCACAGTATCATTTTTTTTAAAACATCTTCTGTCTAGATTGGCACTTCAAGACAAGATAAAGTAGCTAATAGCTTATCTAAATAAATTTGACAGAATTAGTTACAATGGCATTTCTGTAGTGAGAGGAACAAATTCTCTAAAATCTGTTTCTTGCTGTAAATTATCACCTATCCTCTCTTACAGAATACTATCACCAAGTTCATACAGCTGCTCTTAGAACACAGAAATGACCATTCCTATTCATAATAAGAGTGAAAATGTAATTGAACATATTTTAAGTCTTTTCAAAACCTTCTTTTCAATCCAGGAAGAAGACATTGTCTTGGAGAACAACTAGCTCGAATGGAAATGTTTTTGTTTTTCACTTCATTACTACAACGATTTCACCTGTGTTTTCCTCATGGCGTGATTCCAGATCTCAAACCAAGATTAGGCATGACATTACAACCACAGCCATACCTCATCTGTGCGGAAAGGCGGTGAAGAGAATTGTCAGGTGGAGCACAATGCTCCAAGTTGCAGCTGAGGATCCACTTTGCCTTCTATTTCTAAACGTGTTCATGTCAGAAGAACAAAAATTTAAAGGACTTGCAGATAAATTCTGACTATTTGTGCACAAGTTAATAGCGTTTCTTTTTACGTGTTTTTCACAAAAAAAACCCTCAACCAAAACCATGAAACACATCCTGTGTTTAAAGTTGATGTTTTCACTCCAGAAGGCTGTTTTGAATCTAACTTCTGATTCAGCTTTTAAATATTTAATTACTTAACAAACTATTTTACTTTGAGAGGATATTTTTATAAGCTCAAAATATGGCTCAAAGTGTTTATACTGGGATCCATCCATGGAAATCTCATTTACATTATTCCAGCTAAGCTGTTCTTTATAATTCTCCATTAAATTTACACAGCTAAAAAGGTTTTAAAGATATCTATTTAAATTTCTGTAACTTAGAATAAACTTTTCCATCCTTGACAAACAAATTGCCTATTAAAGCATTTTAATCTTTCCTTCTCCTTGCCCTATCTTCCCAGTTGGTCATAATTTTCTAGTGAATCAGGTAACTGTGTGAATTCACTTTTAAGATCTTTTATGGCTTGCTTCTCATTTAGTAACATATGCAGTGTTCAATTATTGCCATACTCCTGACAATTACAGCAATCTTTTTTGCCAGTTCATTGCATTTCCAGACACATCTCCTCCATTGCCTCCAAACACAAAGCATTATGTAATGATTAATCTCTGCCTAAGCAGTCTGGAAAAAACAGTGTTTGTGTTACCAGAGTCACATGCAACTATACTACAAGAAATTAAGCTGCTCTTGAGCCTGACCAGAGAAGAGACCTTTTTGGGAGGGGGAGTGAAACAGAGTGGGGAGAAACAGATTTTTAAATGGATTTTAAGCACAAGTTTTAGGCATGACAGCTACTCTTGACTTCTGCCAGCTTCATTTTTTATTCTTGACAGCTATTGCTTTATGGCTACTGGTAGATAAAGATTTATGCATGCAGGCCCTACAGGAGAACCTGATACTCTAAATATGGTATGTTCAGTCCCCACCACGTGGGGAGAAGTAGGGCCTCAGAATAGGGTTCAGAACAAAACACACACTGACCAAGCGGCTATCTAAGGGCAGGCTGAATATTAGACCTTGCTCTTTATACAGCTTATGCTTCAACTTGGAGCTGCAGGAAAGTTCAAAGGCAGGAACTGGTGTTTTTCTGCTGACCTGATGTTTTCAGCTTATACTGAACAGGAATACTTCCTTTCTTTTGAAACAGCAAAAGAGAAGGATCAAACGGAGCTAATAATACCAGTCCACTTATACAATAGCTTATTGACTTAAGATGCAGCAGGTCCAGATTAAATTACTTACTCTGTCTGAGGGTAGTCAGACCCACGTATCCCACAGCGAGCATCTCAAACACATGTTCCTGGTGCTCTGAAGAAGGTGGGCAGGCTACTCCTCTTGCTGAATAACCACCTTTCTGTAGAGAAGGTTTAAGATTCAAAAAGGAGAGGAAGGAGGTAAGCCTGATTGCTGTGCATTGGGCACACCATGAAAGCCATGAATAAACCACTCCTAAGATATTGGCAAACAGTGGGGCTTAGGAGTCAAGACTGAGGCTTTTCTGGATACCTGCATAAGCAGATGTTGGGTGCTTGTGAAATCTACCAAATTCGGGTGCCTTCAGTATGAAGCAACACCAAACAGAAGAGTTCAGTCCTACAGTTGTGGACTCAGTAATTCTTCCTATATCCCACCCTGTGCTCCTAGATCAGACAGAGTTTTGTTAGTATCTAGGCTTGCCTTCTGGGTTGCAAGAACTCTATGACATCCTTTGGTTAAAACATGATTCAAATAATCCTAATTGAAGTGGGTGAAGGATTAAAAAAAAAACAAGAACCAGTTCTTGCAGGGGCTATTCTCAAAATGCAGCTGGCCAGTGCTAGTTCCCTTTCGCTGAGGTATTTTGAGATCTAACTCCTGGCTAGTCTTTAATCCATTTAATGAGAACCATATTGATTATATGTCATTCTGGTTTCTAAATCAAAACGCCTTATAAAAGCCTCAGAATATCAATCCAAACTTTTACCATTATCTGCCAACTTACGGTCTTGTTCAAGCAATCAAATACATTTGACAAACTGTCTTTTCTATAAATCTGTATCAGTATTAGTTATATTTACATGTTTCATTCTGTATCAACTTTTTCATTATTTTCCCTCTGACTTAGAATTATCCTAATAATCCAATTTAATAATTTGAAATACTGACATAATAATAGTTTTTTCCAGTCCTCTGGAATTTCTCCATTGTATCAAGATTGATTAGTAATGAACATCAGTAGCCAGCCAGATGTTCAGAATTTCCTGGTGAGAGTTTTCTACAGCTGAAATATCTAGCATAGCTGGTTGCTATTTAACATTGTTCTGGGATTAAGGGTTGATATATTAACCAGTATATCTTTTTCTGGTTGTAGAATTTAAGGATGAAAAAAGACATTAAGAAGTAATGTGTCAAGGTAAGATTGTTCCCATTTGCAGAAGTTTTTCCTATCTGGCTTTAAATGTCCTGATGTTTTGGATTAAAACAATGTGTCCAGATATGGATGGAAAGATTTCTTGAAATTTAAGTTGTAACCTCTCCATTTCTGTATATTAATGCCATTTATTGCACTCTTGGTAATGGAATTTTCCTAAGTTTTATTCCCTCCAGTATTTATAGTCTTCTAATTTTGTCTTTTGCAGAGTTAGCTCTTTGAATTCATGATAATAGTTTAGAACTGGAAGCACTGTTTCCACATACAGGTGTATCACAACCACAAGAAGAAAATTTCACATACCTTTTCTGTAACTCCACTGCTGTTCCCAAAGGCAGTGAAGAACTTTTTGCTGTAAACGTAGCTAAAAATGCATATTGAACTTGCCTTTGCTGCTCTCAATCCCTGTACAGTTTTGAATTATTCTTTTTTCTAGTTTGTCCAGGAAAAAATCCACTTCAGCTTTTTTCCCTTCCTGTGAGATTATTGCCATGCTCTTTGGCAATAATTTTTCAGTCTTGTTCTATTGTTTCAGTCTTGTTCGGTATTTGTAAATGCAGGCTAGACTCAGGAGTCTTTCCTAAGGAATAGGAATTTTAGGATTAAGACTTGATTTTATATTCTTAATTATTTTAATTTCTTCTTGAGCAATAACTAATTGTTTTTTGTGACTATAATCACAGAAATTCTGCTAATTGGAGGAGAATATAGTCAACTCACCATTGTATTAGTTTACTATATCCCCTTCAAAGGTCTCCACAGCCAACTACAGTGTAATACCAGCGGGAAGATTATGAGCTGCTGTATGTTTCTCCTACATCTACTTTCTCCATCTTGGCTCTGCTTTTGTATACCTGCCTTAAACCAGAAACTCTAGAAGTGGTTCCTTGCCTTTGATCTTTCGTGCCATTTCTGTACCATGAGAATGGGTGCTTTCTGCCCTATTTCTCAGACGCAGTCTATTCCGATATCTACACCTAGACTTAAGTCCAGGCCCAGGGCAACGCATCTTGCTATCCGGCAGGAGATTCCCTTCTTAACACTGATGCAAGAGCTTCAGTCAGTACCATCATAATATCTTAAATTCTCTTCTCTAAAACCCTATCCTTCTTAAACTTAAGTTTTTGGGTTAACCTTGGCCACGCCAGCATCACCAGAAACTGAAAAGAGAACACTACAAGCATGTCATACCTGACACTGAAAGAATTACGAAGAAAATCTCACTCTTTAGCACTTAATTTTCTGAGCTTCCACCAGTTTCACTCTTTAGCACTTAATTTCCTGAACTTACACCAGTTTCTGTGATACTGGTGAACATAAGCTTAGAGTGAACCTAATAAATGCAGGAAGGTTCATTAATTTATGCCTTCAAAAATTAAGTATACAAAGTGGGATTTCATAGAAGTTCAAGAAGCCTTACTGCTTCTCTGAAAGTAAATAGTTTGAATTTATTGTGGTATATTCTTTATATGTATCCAGAATATATTGTGAGAGAAAGACCTAGAGAATCTTAATAATCCTTCTTTTTAGTTTGCCAGTACATACTAGAAATAGTTCAGCTAACTTGGACTATATGCCAGGATGTAGCTACGTCTTTTTTCAGTGAACAATCTCTCATGTCTTAGATCTCAATTTCTCTTAATAAGTGAATGATAAAATAGGAACAGGGGAAAAGGAGAACATTATAGCTGGTGTTTATAATATAGCCTGTATTTTAATGTTATGTACACACTGTCAAGCATGGAATGTTTTAACTGGGAACTAATAACTGTCCAGAGCATTGGTCATATCATCTGGAAAATGAGAGAAAGTTAAATAAAGAGAAAAAATATAAATAGGGAAGAAAAGAGTAGATTGAAAGCAAAAACACAACGTGTTCTAATTTTTGCAATTATTTACAAATCATTATGAAGCATGGGTGGTTTATCTGGAAAAATAATTACAGTTCTTTTGATGACATTTCTGGATTGAATTGGCAGGATTTTTCAGACTAAGTACTAGAAATCACTGTATCTGTAGCAGCCAAAGTGCTATTTCAGACTGGAATTTACAAAGAGCCTGCTCCTTTCATCCTTAAACTAAATGTATCACAGCACTGTGGTAATTTTTAATTCTGTACAGAATCAGGGTTGGAAAGGAGAAAAACTCGCTCATGTTTAAAATCTGTAGTGACTTAAGAACTAAAATATGCCTGGAAGATGTGATCTCCCTTGTCCATGGTTTGAGTATCACTGCAGGAAGCATGAACTGAACCTGCAAGGACATTGGGCAGAAGCAATAGTTCCTTCTGCTATGGGGATATACCACTGTATTATGGGCAAAGGGAAATGCAGTGCCCAGGAGCCCTAGAAATCTTTAAAGAGAGCAAAGTGAATATGCTCTCTGTAGACCTGGAATAATTTAGGTTATATGGGACCATGATCTGGCATTAGCTGAGGGACCTTGCTTCAACAGCCCTGGAGATCCATGGCGATACCATCTTTAGCCTGCAGGTGGCTGAAGAACAGCTGGTAAATTTTCAGGTGTTTTGTTGAGGACAGCTGTCACCACAGGGACAGAAATATCTCCCTATATAGTTCCTGTGTATGCTGAGAGAACAGACATATCATTCAAAATAATGTGTTACTGGCCGGTCCACACCTCCAAAGTTACTCAGCATGCCAAGGACACACTAGGTGACTTTGCATGAAGATGCTTAAGGTGAGCTCATTTCTTTGCAGATCATGTTCAGCAAGGATTGTTGAAGCAAACAGTCTACGTAGAATATCAAATCAGCTCTTAATAGTGTTCAAGGTGAGATACTGGGGTGAGCTTTAGAGATGTACAGGCTCTTGCAGAACTGCACAGATGAGACTGCAAGGAAAGAGAAGTCTAATTGGTACCTGCTGTGTAATGGCCATCACACTAATGCAGTTTCTCTGCTTAGTAACCCAACCTGCCCTTAACAACCATTCTGCATGCTTGTGGACTCATTCCCCTTTCTTCTTCCTACTGACATGAATATTTGCTGAATCTAAAACTGTCGAACAGATGTGCACATCTCCCTTTCCTCTACACCAGGTTTTCTTGCAAAGGAAGATTCAGTGTACTCCAAGTGGGAGAATAATTCTGCATCCACAATGTAGGCAACGTTGACAACTAGTATTACAGTACTGCACAGGATGATCTGATGTGCACTGACTTTATGCTGCAGGAATTTAGCATAGTCTCTATTCAATGGCATTCAGCATCTCTCCCCAAATGTTCCTTGCCCGTAACTAGACTCGACCAGAGCTTGAGGTGAAGTCATGGACCTTTCTGCATTTGTTCTGGTGATCCCTCCTTAAGCATCATCATTGTGCAGGTAAGGAAGGTTCCAATACAAGATCACTCTATTTTCTAGTAATGTTGCAGAAGTTATAAAATTGTAATTCTGAAAAGAATTCAGTTGATTTACATTCATTTCATACACTCACACTACAATCTATTAATTTCACAGAGTATGTTTTTGACCTCTTGTGGGCCAGATCCAATATCAATAGAAGGAAGGTCTTTCCTTCTGGACTCTGGCCTTTTTGGACGTGTCTGAATATAAATTCAGATGTCTATGAGACGATGATACAGAAAACAGGCATAGGATGAGGGAAATCTATATTGAAAAGCTGTAATTCTGAAAGAGCTTGGGGTTCATGGTGGGTTGTTAGTTAAACATGAACTTCAACTGTGCAGCCAAAAGATCTTGTGCTAACAGCATATTGAGTAAGGATAGAATCATAGAATCATTTAGGTTGGAGAAGACATCTGAGATCGAGTCCAACCATTAACAGATACAGAAGCGATATATGTATTTGGTGCTGGCACAAGCATTCCTTGAATACTGTGTCCTGTTCTGTTGTCTATAACTGAAGGAGCATTTAAAAAAATGGGTAGTGTTCCTATAAAGGTGTAAAAATTACTAAGACTATGTTTATGCTATATATTCTGTATTGCTGCAAGGTACTTCTACTGATTTATGAGCTGACCAGATAGTATGTGATCATATCAGGGCAGCACCATGTCCAAGCTAATATGCTTCCATTTCAGAATGATTTATTATTTCAGACTTGGTGACACACTAGCACTGTTAGAAAGTTTTTGGATAACTTGGAGGCTCAAGCATGTCTTCAGAATATACACCACAGAAATGTAGTGTAGAACATACTGGCCAGTGACACATTCAAGACAATTCATTTCTTTGGTTTACCAAAAACATGATTAAGTGACTTGATTACAGTCTACAGCTATCTAAACGGAGAAGAAGTAGTGGATAAAAGGTCTCTCTAGTAAGTAAACAAGAATATAAATAGAAGTCAAGGTGAAATATCTTTAAACCAGGAACGAGGTGAATACTTGGAAGAGCTTTACATGAAGAATCAGGTATATAACTAGCAGTGAGGATAGTTATTCCTGGATTGTTACAGAAATTTTAAAATCAGTTATCAGACCTGTCTTCTGTGCTCTGGTTCTAATTTGCACTGTCTTCAACATGAGAAGTAAACTACATAAGTTTACAGTAGTCTCTCCTGTCTCAATTATCAGCTTGTAAAATTTACTGTTCCCTCTGAACTCCAAACCTCTGCTAGGTATTCAAGTGTTAAATCAGCCATAGCAAGCAGGTCTTTTCTTGATTTGTATGTTGTTCTGCTACACAGTTAGATTCTGAATCTACTTCTGATTCAGGCTGTCTGAATAGTGAAAATAAACTATTAATCTGCATATTTTTTTTAGCCTGAATTGAGCTTAGTGGTTTGTACAAGCACTGCGGAGTAAATGAGACAGATTATGTTGTCATTAAGATAGCACATTCACCTGTCAAGCAGCAAGTTCAGAGAGCACACAATAAAAGATAGTCAAATCACTTTGAAAAAGGGGTGAAGATTATGTAAATTTTGCAACAATGCATTAAATGAGAAAATATAAGGATTAAGGATAAACAGGGGAAAACAAATCATAATGGTGAAGATGCCAGATCAGAATTTGTCTTTGGGTGAGATAGATGGAAAACACAAGATAACACAGCCAAGTACAGTGGACTATTCAATAAGAGCCTGAAAGGTAAACTCTCAGTATGAATTGGTCTGTGAAGGTACAGACATGCATTTTCATAGCAGCTAGATATCTGAGGTGGTTTTTTGGTGTTAGGCCTCATAATTCAAACCCTTTGTCTAATCAAGATCAAATTAAACTTCTGTTCTGGAAATATTGTGCCTTATTCTGTCCTTTCATACAATACAATTGAGGATCAGCAGATTTTTCCATTTCTAGATTACCCCTTTAGATACTTTTTAAGGCTGTCAACTATCTCGATGTCAATGTGATTAGAATTAGGCAGAACCCATACTCAGAGTGGTCATTTCTTAGGAAGACTGCCAGACTTCAGGAGACATTATGTTTGTTACATTCTTCTGAATAAGTAACATTCCAAATAGATTAAATCCATTAAAATAATGGAGCATATCAGGAATGTGCAATCTAATCCAATAGTTTACTATTACCGCAGCAGATGGCTGCTTGCCTAGAATTTTACATGTGATATATACCAGTCTATAGTAATATACCAGAAAACAGAATAAACTTACTATTTATTCCCTTGCTGTTTTCAAGTGCTGACTTCCTTTTCTAGGCTTGTACTAAAAATCTTAAAAGAAATAATTTTAATTTGTATAAACTATGACTTATCAGAAGCATGAAAAGAAAATATTACATATAAAAGAAGATGAGCTTTTTACATTACAGTGAATTTGTTAGGATGCTTAACCACGTCACTCCCACCATTAGCATCTAGACAACAGGGTCCACACTGTATGCCCCACGGACACCTTTATACCCTCACTAAAACAAGGGAATGAAGGATGGTTCAATTGTTGTTCAGGTCCTTCCCTAATATAGGCAATCCAGGTAGGGTTTCATACCAATAAGGAACGAAAGTTAGGTAATAGAATCACTATGGATAAAACATCTTAAAGAATTCCAGTTGTCCTCAGGTAATTAAGTTTCCTTTCTCCCACACCTTAAGCATCCCTGTTTAAGGAGTCCAAATGCCCTTTTGGTTCTCTTCAACTTGCACAATAAACTCAGTTAAAATAATAATGCTGGCGAACATGCACCACAGCAGAATTTTATAAGCCTAATTTTTCCAGGAAAAACATAGGTACAGGTACTTATGACCCTTCTTGTGCCTGTACAGGTTAGGAAGTTAATTTAATTGCTCTTTTTTGGAAGCAAAATAATTGCTTTTTAAAGCCCCTTCAAGGCATCTTCAGATCTTGTTCCATTATATTTTACGTTGTATAAAGACATCCTGTTTCTCTCTCAAAGAATGTACAGTCTAAACTGTCACAGTATAGAGGGAAATGCAACATACCTTAATGTTGTATTTACTTCATCTCGAATTGTAGATATGGTCTATAGAATATTCAAGTTCTTCATGTCATAATGAATGTCATGATTATATACTTGAAAAGACACTGTAAGAATAATTCATTGTTGATTGCAATAAAACTCAGTGCTAAGGGCTAAAATTTATCTCAAAAATCCCCACTTGCTTAAACTAATCCTCTTTGTAAGTACATGAATTAAATCATCTTCAAAAGCATCCAACACCTTCCAATGTCTTAAGTATGCACTTTCTTAAGATCTAGAGAGGACCATATAGCTTGACAAATATTTAAAATATAATATGCTTTAGGCAAACTAACTTTAGACAATCATATTTTTTAAAAAATCTGGCTACTGCATTTCCATTTATTCATAAGCTGACAACTAGACAGAATCTTAACTCTGGCTAAGCTTCAATCTTTGTTTTTTCAAAACGATTCTAGCTCTCTCCCTCAACAAATAAAAAGACTGTTTCTGGTGGGAGATGCATTACCATTTAAATACTCAGTAAATGAAAAGCTTTTAATATTCACTGAAATAGAGATTCAGTTGACATATCTAATTCCTGTTGTTTGAAAGTTACTATTTGACTATTTTCTATCATTGTGCACATTCTCTTAGTGGAATTTAAAGTGATCCACATCAGACCTCATCTCTAGTCCTAGCATTTAAAAAATAGGTCCAGAAAGGATCTCAGTAAGCTATGCAGTTCACTCATCTGACCCAATAATATGTTTTTCTGAAAGCTGTTTTTCAGCCTTTTTTTTTATTTTCAAAGGCTTCCTTAATGCTCCAAGGCAATCTATTTCAGTGAGTCACAGCCTTATCAATCTGTAGACAATTAGCCATGTTGAGCCTGAATCTTCCTTCTTGCAATCTAAAGGTGTTACTTCTTGTCCTAAACACTATGAACACTGAAAGCATGATTCTGATTACTTTGCTCTTTGAAGCAGACTTATTAAGTATTTAAAACCTTAGAATAGCTCCCTTAAGTCTCATTTTCTCTAGACTCAGAAAAATCTCTTGAATTAATTTTATCTTTCTCCTCCTTTTTAGGCCATATCTTCCATATTTCTGGTCAGTCTCACTGGTCTGTACTGGAATTCTGCAATCTGTCTAATGGACAGATATTTTTCCTTGGATGTGACATCTGAAATTAGAAACAGTATTTTGGCAATGCCTTATTTATGATGAATAGAACAAAATTATTACAAAGCCATTATCGAAGATAAATAGGAGGGCTTCTTCACTCCCTTCTTTGATTGAGAGAAAGGTTAGTTAATATATGAGTCAGATAAATTGGCAATACCACAGAGATTAATAAATTCTAGTAGGATGCACACCATGATAAAAGAAAGAGGTATACTAAGTCCATTTGAGTGACCACATGTAGGAGCAAGTTTTCACATCTACCTGGCACAGGTGACAAAGCTTGCAGTCTGCTCCCCATGCAACAATAAGTAATGTCAAGCTTACCCTTTGGATTTTTGGTATAATACTTACATTTTAAGCTAAGCATTAGTCTTTGGTTTATATGCAAGTAAAATGAAAAGACTTTGATCTCATTCAGAATACAAAGGGTTCTGCTGATCTGGAGAGATGAGTCAGAAATGACTCATCACCTGTTTTTTGGCAAGATATTTAGAACATGGACAAATCACAAGGTGAATGGTAGGAATAATTTGAAACACTATGCTCTCATCATTATTTAAAGGCTCTATTGGTTTTATGATGTTAGACATTTCTATTTTTCTGAAGCCTCACAGATAAACCAGAAGACAGAAGGTTTCTCCTCAGTGTAAGATTTTTACTCTCTTAGGTTCCACAGATGGTGACATTCTGCTAGGTAATACAGCCTGTGTAGTAGAACCTATCAGAGACACCAGTTGCTATCACCTGTGATCTCTTGGAGTACAGAAACCAAAGATGACTCATGGTGTACAGATTCCAAAAGAAACCTTCCGGTCAAACATTTCTGATTGTGTTGTGCCCTTTTTAAAGGGTGTCTGTAGTGTCACATAGAACCAAATAAGTGTCAATCACTTAAATACATTAAGCATCCATTATTCAGTATCCTGACTGTATCACAACAATAGCATTTAAAGTCAGCCAATTTCTGGACAGAGGTTTCAGTCTCAGTACCAAAGGAAAACAGTTTCTTCTTTACTGGAACCACTTTCTATAGCTTAATGCTTTTATTAAAAAAAACAAGCAATTGCTAGTTACTCTACTTTTTTTTTTTTTTTTGTAAGAGTATTGCAGATAACAGAAATGAGACTAACCAGAAGTAGTATTTCAAGTCTAAGCCAGAAATGTCTTAGAGAAATGAGAGTAACACATGGACAAGAAAACCACTGAGACAGATTGCTGAGTTAAGTGTTATGTATCTATTAGCCGGATTCATAAGGACGTGGGGGATGTACACTATGCCAGGAGGGTCCCTGCCAACTAGAAACTCAAGTGCACTGGAATGTTTATCCTATAGCAGCTTAGTCCATAAGCTTTCTTTCCTCTTACCTCTGAAATATAAAGACGTTTTTCTTTCTCATTTAGCAGAGGACAGAAGTACTAATTGCTTATGGCACTATTAAATTAAGATCAGGTAGGGACCAGTTAACAGTTGTGTTCTTTTGCCAGCTTCATCTCTGAGAATCTGCAGTATGATTCTTATAGCGAAGTTAAAGGTTTACTTCAGAAGATATCGAAAGGAAAATTCTTCATTGCAAAAATGAAAGCAATTCATTACCTCATTTGCCTTAACACAGACATGAAGAAGTACGTTGTCCAGAAACACAATTCTGAAGAAAGCTGGAGGGGAAAAAAGCAAAATAAAACACTGCCTTGATCATAGTTTTTGTACCTCATTTAATCAGCTTTGTATATTTATTTTCTCTCATCTGATCTTATTGGCCACAGAAAAATCAATCGTCTTAAACTTGCATCACAAGTTATGATAATTGTATTGTTATTAGTAGTGTAATTTAACTTTCATGCCTATTTTAATTTCATTTCTAACAATCCAAATATTCTGACTTACCAAAGGTATCCTGTTTCCATATTCTTTTGAAGACAATGAACTGGCTTGAAACAAAAACCAGTGCCTCTCTTCTGAACAAGAGCATGTCTTTTATGTGTGTGTGTATGCCATCCTTACATCTCCTTTCTAATTCTCATCACCCAAGCTAATTCCATCCTTTTTTCTCCAAAACACATCTCAGACTGGGATTCCTGATCTCACACTCACCAGCATATCAGACACTTCCAATTCTGCACCTCTTGCACCTTCTCAAATGTTTTTTGAAAGGGAAAGTACTGTCCTGTGAACGTTAGTGCCACACACTGGGTTACCTCAGATTCTGTGTATACTTTTAGAGGAACCAGAAGCCCAGCCTCCACTATGCCTTCCCAGGAGGAAGCACCAAAGCTAAAAGTGAGCCCTTGAATTCTGCTAACTCCTTTTGTTGGTCCACCTGCCACTGGTTGTGGTTAAAACTGAATGCAAGAAATACAGAGAAGAAATGGCTCTATGCACAGAGCAAATCAGGTCTTGCACAAACTTTGTTAATTTGGACTTACCTTAAGTAATGTTACGCCAGTCCTTTCATTTTGAATTTTAGACTCACCGTCTAACTTTGTCATGGAGGAAGAACTCACAGGAAGAGGATCCAAGTAGTTCATTTTGACTAGTTTAACACCACCATAACATCCAGAGGTCTCCAGAGGCATGGAGGGAATTGGGTCCTTACAGAAAAATCTGTAGTCTGGTTCTGTATGCACTGTATGCATAGGAGCAAGTAATCCAACATATATTGTAAAAGAAGGCAACGAGGAGATCGGAGACTCTTGATAGGAAAGGTGCTGAAGACCTTACTTAAACCTGAGAATATTATTCATAAAAGGTATATCTACTGTAGCAGCATAAACTTCAGTGTAGGCTAATTTGGCCTACTTCTTGACAAAAAAAAAAAAAAAAAAAAAAGTGGTGAGTATAGAAAGTGAGTATAGAAAGTATAGAAAGTATAGAAAGTGAGTATAGAGTGGTGAGTATAGAAAGTATTTTAACTGTGTTCTTTTGTGTGCTTTTCTGTGCTCCTTAGCATCCCTTGGTAGCTGTGAATTGAAGTGTGATCACAGATTTAAATGGGTTGTAATTTCTCAGCGGGTTGTTACCAGAATAAGAGTGATATGCCTTATATGGAGATATATTATTGTTGACAACAGCTCAATCAACATTCAAATGACCCGCCATTACTGTTTTTGAAAGACTGAGACACCGTCAGTTACAGTTACATCCACTTCTGAAACATGCCCTGAACCAACCTTTGATGAAATTTGTACATTCTTTTCCCCTTGCTCTTAGAGTAACAATTAGTCACATATTATGTATACATAAATAACAGACATCTTAAGGTGGATTTTGAATACATTCATACTTAAACATATCTTTGAAGCAAGCTATTGTAACTTGAAAATATCTAATTGGAAATACGTATTAGCAATAGTTTATTAAACACTGAGGTTTGCTACTTGTTTCTGAATTTAAAAATTGGTTCATTATTTCTAAAGAGTTTAAAGGAAACCTGAGATGAGAAAGTTGCTGGCAAAGTTGTCACCAGATATAAATGCTGCCAATGCTTTAGTAAAAGATAAAATGTTATTTTTACCTTCTTATTTTTTCTTTATATTAGTTTTTAATACTCATTTTTTAAAAGGAAACTAAATGAAAAACTGTAATGTAAAATAATATAACAGTAACTTTAGACAAGCTCATTTGCATCTTTTTTTTTCAGTCAAAGCAAAATGAAACTAAACAGTATTAAAGTGATTTTTTTTTATATACAAACAGATAGGCTAAACACCAAATGCTGACAATACAGCATACTGAACAAGCATAATTTCTGTAGTCTTCAAATTTTCTGTTAGGAAAATATATGAACAACAAATGTAAAATACAAGTGAATGATCAATAAGTGCCAGCTTCAATAGTGCAACATTTTATTAATGACAGAAATTATCTGGTTTTAACACTGCTTGTGTTACAAAAAATGCAGTGGTAGTAATAATGGCAGCAAAGGGGGATTTGGCACTGAATATATAAAATAGCAAAAGCACATCTCAGTGGTCTTCCAAATGGATCAACAAAAAGTTATTAGTGGAAAATAAAAAAATAATTCCTTTCAGTTATTTAAACTGGCCAATCAAAGAGCAGAATAAAGATTTGTTTATGTAAAATAGTGCAATACAATTTACACAAGGTTATCTTAGGAATGTTACCTTTTTTCAAGTCAACTGATGTAAATGTAAACACAAATATGCTAAGATACATTTAGCAACTTGCACAGGTGTGCATTTGTTTGCATTCAATTCAACTGCACAACATATAAATGTTTAGTACTAAAAGGTGCACTTTTAAAACTAGCTTTATTTGTGGCTTGCTTACATACTTGTAGCCTAATTTGGGGGGGGGGGGTGTTTTGGTTTGTTTTATATTAGATCGACAATGGCAGTGTTCCTAAAAAAACACATTTGTGTGGAATGTCTAAGTTTCTTATTTAAAAACTCAACAATCTAAAATGTAATATAGTACAGTGATGTTTATCTTACTATTAGGCTTTACACGAAGTTTTTATGTTCTGCTTTCCATATATATATTTCAGGATGTACATCAAACTTGAAGGCAATATAAGTTATGTCTGTGATGGGAGAAAATATGTGGGGCACATTAAAATACGCTAGCCATTTTGAAACAGTAGTTTATGTCTTTTTTTTTTAAAAAAAAATCTTTAATTCTCCTAAAGTTTTACATACAAAGAATAAATGAAATACGATCTTATTTCCTTAAAATTTACTACCAGAAATCGGTGCAAGATAAAAATCTATGATGTGGTTGACTTGTTTTTAAACAGGAACCTGAGTAAGGGCAGGAAATATAGCATTATGACTAAAAGAATAAAATTCCTTAATAATTTAAGTAGCTGAACAGGTTTTTAATGTTCTATCACAAAACAGCAAGGCAACAGATGATAATGGCCTTGTATTCAATGAATTATCATGAACACCCACTGCAAACCTGAATATTTTCTGCAAAAATAAAACATCAGATTATGCACAATAATAAAAAGCATCAGAAATAGATGCACCTGGATTTTTTTTTTCTTTTTTAAACCACAAATATCAGAATTCAGCATTTCTGTCACAGTCCTTGAACAGTTGCTCTGAGATGACTACATTAAGCACACTACTGCACTAAGTAGACACCCCACAACAGGCTTGCACTGCAACGGTAACATAGTTTTCATATAGGCACAGACTTTTTCTTATTCATGTTCAAAAATAACATGAAATAAACAACTCAAAACAATATTAGGATTCATCCCACATTTCCTTATTAGCAAAAAGTTCTTGCCACTTTGGTAATTGAAGTCACTGAATGTTTTTAAAAATTGCAGGTACCTCAAGGAAAATAAGAGTTCCATATTCAGCAAGGCAGCATTATATCAGGATATTTTATACCAACTAAGGCATAAAGAACTTTGCATCAGGGTATACAATACTCAATATTTGAATAAAGTTTCATACTCTGTGTGGCGAAAGTGCATAGGAGTGGGATTCCAGTAGAGTAGAAAGAATCCTCTCACAGTATTAAGGCCTTTCAATTTTATGTGAACTGTGTCAGGCTAAAGTCAGCACAGTGGAAAAAAAATAGGCTATCATCATACTGGACACCACTGAAGTTTTCTTAGCATGTTTTGTCTTCTCCTAGTTGTCGCTCATCTTCTTCATCAGCTTCCTCAATAACCTGAATTTCATCTGCTTGAGGTAAAGATGAGATCTCAGTCAGCAGTTTAGCTCCTTCAGCTTTATTTTTTTCTTCCTCTTCAATCACTTTCTTCCATATTTTGTGATTTTCACTGAGATGGTGTATTAGCTGGCAAAATATTCGTCTACCTTTTTTTCTTTGAGCTTCTGTAAAATTATAAGCACATTTAATTGTTTGAGATTAAAAATAATTGTATTTTACACATATAAAACCAATGGCACGTTGTAAGAGATGTAAATTTGAGCAAAAAACATGGATGCTTATTCAGAATATTTAAATAGTGACATGGCAAAGGATAACAATGAGTTTCTGTTTCAAATTGCAAGTCTCCTGGTATTAACAAAAATTTTATTAAAAGAGTAAAATTTATGAAGCAGCATAATCGCAAAATCTACAATATTTGTACTATACAATTTCAACCATCATTGCTATGTCTGAATCTATTAACCATATGTGCCAACTGAAATACAGAAACTTACTTAAAATAAGATCATCTTCCATTTCTTCATCATCACTCTCTAATGGTGCTCCATCATCATCTTCAGTACTTTCTGTATCCTCCTCCTCTTCATCAACCCATTGCCCTGGAAGCAACCCAGCTGCATTATAGGAATTACAAAGGGGGCCAACTATATGAGTGATGAAAGATTCTTGCAGTTTTGCAAGCTGTGGAGAAGAACGATCCATGAAGGGGCTTATAGGTAATCCAAGACTTGCTTCTTCATCACCCTGAAAAAGAAATGAAAAAAATTATCAGAACTTCTCACAAAATTAACTTCAAATTTTTATTTTAAAGATTACTTTTAAGGAAACAAGTAAACATCACATGGATTGTATCTTTTCACTAGAGGTAATAATAGTATAGACTAAGTGAAGGAAGACGTAACCAGACCAATTTAAAATAAAGACACATTATGGGTCAGACTTGCATAGCCCATAATCCTCCCTTCAGCTTTGCTGCGAGATACCCTTATGCGTGGATGGAGACCTAGTTCTACTGGAGCTGCTATTGCTCTGCCTCTACAGGACAGCTTCAGGGTAGGAAGAG
This sequence comes from Platalea leucorodia, assembly GCF_965183815.1. Taxonomy (NCBI): domain Eukaryota; kingdom Metazoa; phylum Chordata; class Aves; order Pelecaniformes; family Threskiornithidae; genus Platalea; species Platalea leucorodia. The sequence continues at coordinate 59,453,078 of NC_138829.1, forward strand.
ATTTGACTTCAATTGCTGAGCTGACGAACAGAGAAAATGGGAAAGTAATCACGTAGAGTAAGGCATTCTGGTAAATGGCTTCCCTCAAAAGTCATAGAAGAATGAAATGAACTATAATATCCAGAATAACGTGGTTTGGTTTTGAGTTTTTTCCCATTTTACAGATTGGAGAAGAAAAAAATTGAACAGTTGCTCATACACAACTCGGAGTTATAATCATTTATGTCAGCACTTCTGTGGACCTGATAGTTTTATGAAAAAGTTTTTCCTAAAGGAGCAACTTAGAATACTAAGGTCTTACAGTAAGTGTAAGCACTTCAGATTATCATTGCTATTGCTTAAATCTCCCAAGTGATTTTGTTCTTTACTTTTCTAGTTTGAAAAAACTTCCTAGTTTGAGAAATATTTTTCAATCCTTGGTTGTTGCCTCGTAAATAGGTAACTCCTCAGAAAATTGACTACAGAAAAATAAGAGAGTAGAAATGTAGAATATATTTTGGGGGCTTACAGAAGGTGTAAATGTAAAAATAGGCAACACATTTTCAGACTTCTTTCCTGTTAGTCTTGATAGGATTATTTATCAAAGTTTCACTGTAAAAATCTTATTTACATTTTAATACTGTTAGTTACTAATGTGTATTTTTAATATTTAATTTTGAAAGTTTTGAAATATCCTCTGTCTTTGCACTAAAGCTGAATATACATTTTCAGTCGTATGGATTCTATACATTTTCTTTGACCTGCAAACATACCAGTGAACTTAACTCCCCAAAGTGGAAGAAGTTATTTTGGTTTATCAGCATCATCCTAAGAAAAAAAAACTGAAAGAAAATAAACTAATATCTAAAAAATGGACAACATTGGCAGGGAGCTTGTTTTCAAGCTTCTAACACAATTGATAGGAAGTAAAAGGTTATTTTAGCATGCTACCCATAAAAATAAATTTTCAGTATTCAGAAAGAGAAGATGGAAACACCTTACCTGAAGATTTAATACAAGGAATAATCTCTAATTTAGTTATACATTTGGTAATGCAAAGAATTTATCATCTGCCTGTCATTAAAAAAGAGTAAATTACACTTTCCATACCCACCTGTTCATAAAATTCATTAACAATGCCTTCTGTCCATTTCAGATGCAGCTCTCTAACTTTTGCTGGGCCATTAATATCTGCCAGTTTGATGCATATTTGACAGGCCAGTAGGCGATCATTTTCATTGCTCCATTCTATACCATGACTGTTGATATCATTGACCTGGGTTGAGCACATACATTTTTAAAAATTAAGTTAAAACTATTCATCAATCTTTTTTTTTCCAGGCTTTGCACAACAGACACTTTCATTATTTTTTTCTATATCACTTTTTGTCTTACATAGTCAAAAAAAGTAATTTACTATCTCTCAGAAGATGGAAATGTGAGATATGACCAAGGTCTCCTGTCGGTCCCTAAGTCACATCTGCTAGGCTTATTAGACAATCTACAAAATAATCTGCAATTGGTTTGTACAAAGGAAATACTCTATTTGCATTTTTTTGGTAACTTGAATTTAAATAATATAAAACTTTAAATGCAAGTTATTAATACTAACAACTACTGAGTAGCAACACTAACATCCATATATCATGACCAGCTCAGTGTAGACACTAAAACATAACAAACCTTGGCATTAAATTCTGCAAGGAAATCAAAATGCTTCTTGAGATCTGTGGCAAGGATTGCTTCAATCACTAAGAAACGAAAACGCTTGAATTCTACATGATCAAGATTTGATAAAAAGTTGTATTCTGGTCGTGATAAGAAAAGATTCCAAGCAGAAGCAGCATGGTGATTTTCTAAGACTGATCTGTCATTGTAGAGAACAGCCTACAAGAAGAAGAAAAAAAAAAAAAAAAAAAAAGAGGATCATAAATGACAGAGTAAAGTTTTAAAATTATAATTAAACATTCTGAGGCTTAAGGGCTAGTCAGAAACAAGTCTTACTTCAAAAAAAAAAAAAAAAAACCAACAACTATTGGAAATTATGTTTTGCCTTCTAGTTTTGAGGGTTGAAGTGAAACAAAAATGGAAGTTGAGAAACAAAAAACCCATACAATTAGTAAAGTTTTTTCTTTCCTTAAAAGTCCTTTACAATATCTTAGTGACACCTACATTCACAATGTAGGCACAAACCACTTAAAATGTAGACTTTGCACTTTGGGCAGTATGTGTGGAACACACACACTGACATTAAAGAAGAAAGAAAAAAAAAAAAAAAAAAAAAAAAAAAAAAAGGAAAAAACCCAAACCAAAACCCAGATCTAAGTATATGCTTTTAATTCCTCTTAATTCCTGGATTGTTTTTTAAAAAAAAACAAACAAACAAAAAACCCAAAAAAAAACATAAAAAGAACTCCAAAGCATACAAGAACTGCGGTTAATGCAAAATGGCGTGGAGTATCACTAGCTTTCAATGTGCTACGTTTAATGCTGCTGCTGAGTACATTTTAACTGCAAATGAGTTAACTAAAATATTAAAACCGTAGTAGATTTTACTCACAACTCCTGTGCTTATACAAAACTTCCTAGAATACAATTAATTGAATATAGATTAAATAGGACCTGAAAAAAAATTCTTTAGAAAACTGCAAAAATAATCTTCATGTTTTGAGGAAAGGAAGAGATCATTAGCAAAATGAATGTGTATATTTTTGAAAACTGGAGATGAATGTCTGTGTTGTTTGTTTTTATTCTTCCTTGTATACTGTTTTCAGCAGAAATACAGAACTGCCTACATCCTAAACTTTCATAAGGAATTGTTGAAAACTGACCAGAAAGTTCACTTTTAAAGTCTCCATCTCCTGACAAGTTGTATTGGTTTCTGATTTACAATTATTATTGTTGATGTTGTTGTTAATATTATTAAAGTTTCTTGTCTCTAACTTATTAAGAGAGATCCAAATAGCCATCATAAATATTCTTCCCCAGATGAATATTCCACTCTTTAGATAAAAATATTTCACCATGTGGTTTAGGCATCTTCAGTGCTTTTCCTTCCAATTCTTCCCTGCCCCACCTTTCTTTTTCCTATCTGCTATTTTGTTTAGCTTTACTCTCCTTCACCTCTTTCATTTTAGCCTTTTAGACCCTGAAGAGCACAGCATCTCCTTTCTTTCTACTCTCTGTTCTAACAACAAAGTTGAATACAGGAGATAAGAAATCAGCAAAGCATCTCCTTGCTTTTATTTTATTCTCTCTCCCTTAAAGGTAATGTCTATTTACCATAAAGGATTACAGAGATTAGGCGATGCAGTTAATTGGACTATTAGAGGAACCTGTGTTTTTACAGTAATTGCAGACACCACTATGATTTCAGAGGACTCCCAAAATGTAAAATATCTATGAATTAGCTACTTAGACAGTCCTCGGGCCAGCTCTTTATGAAATAATCTTTTACTCTAATCTGCATTGATTTATGTTATTATTTTTAATTTTGTAAAATGAAAATTATTTTTACACACATACATAACCAATATGTACAAGACACATTGGAATTTATCAGGGGAAAAAAGAAGTATTACACAAGTTAAGTACAAATTAATTTCCCCATTTCTCAAGTCAGGCGAATGATCCTAAACAGGCTAGTGTTGGATAGGGATAGTAGGGTATACATAGCATGGATATAGAAGAGAAAAATTTTCATTATTCTGATTTCAGATACAGACAAATAATTTTCTGGTTAAAGAATTTCTTACCTGAGGTGCATTTGTAGCTACTAGAAAAGCATTTGTACGACCAGGATGATCATAATCATGCATGGCAGCTGCTACATATAAAGCCATCAATTCCAAAGCAGGAATGTTTGATGCCAGACAACCATAACTGTCATCAGCAATAGAACAACTTTTTGAAGAAATATAGCTGACTTGAACAGGAGCAATACCACTGGCTTCATCTAAGAAAATTGAAAATATAAAAATAAAATATTTTTTAGAACATTATTTCGTTCATATTTTTAATACATTTTAAATGACTCAGCCAGGTAGTATTGCAAACATAATCTTAATATAGTTATCCTTGTAATTGTGGAGCTGAATAACTGGCAAAGAAAGACTTATGCTTTAAAAAAAAAAAAAGTCATACTATTGTTTATAGATAAACCAGCAATTTTGAAGAAAAGTTGAAATGCCAGTAAGTCGTAAATTCGTCATCACCACACGGGCTGTCCAAAAGGGTAGATGCAGTCTTACAAATATATAAAAAGCTTTAGCTGTTTCATGACATTACACAAGGAGGGCAAAATCCTACAGGACATTGTGGAGCCTGTAAGAAGTGTCCCAAAACTGGAAAGCGGAATGTTCCTGTTCTAAAACCCATGCTTTACCTACTACTACATACAGATATACCCCAGAGTCCATTTTTTCAGACAAGATTTCCCATTACAATGCTGAGGGATAACTATCATTCACACAAATAAAGGAGACTTTCAGAAGAGCTTTGAACAGTCATAATCAGGAAAGAAATATTTTTAATTCACCACAGTCAGAGCTCACTCTTGCCACGCAATTTTAGAAAAAGAAATGTAGATTTTACACTTTTGGCAATATTTGTGGGGCACATATCCACACTCACTGCCCTCATGGGAAGAGGAGAGGAAGGAAGAAAAGATTTGCCTTGGTCCTTGAAACTCTGTGGTGCCTTAGAAGACATAAAACAGAGGAAGTCACTCTCTTTGTAGCTACAGTGCACTCGTGCTGCAGAAGGCTGGTTCAGAGGAATGTTTCAGCAAGCACAGAAGGCAATCTAGTGGAACAAAGGACACTGGCTGTCTAGTCTACGCCTCTTGATTGCAGTAGACTTGTCATTTAGATTAGAAAGCAACCATAACAATCTAAGCTTTTAATTATTAAAATGCACTTGTAGGTATTTGTTCCATGGAAGGGAACGAAGAGAAGGAGAAAAACTAGCAAAAATGTACATCTCGGAGTCCAAACTACAGATCTTGGAAAATCCACATGGATACCACTGGTTACATATTACTGTAAAGGTCACTGTCACTTCTTTGCCTTCCCCTTACTGCCATGCTGCTAAAGACCTCTTGCTGTTATGCAGACCTGGAATTTCATTCGCTTCTTAAAATGACAGCACTAAAAGAGCATTCTACAGTTTCTCTCCAACCTCAGTGAGGCCAAGAAAGGATCAATCAGCATTTCCCTTACTATTTCTATAATTTGCCCATTTCTTGAACTTGCAGACCTATAGGAAAAGCTCAGGGAACAGTGGAAACTACTCCAAAAGGAACGAAACCCATTAAGTTAGAAATATTTGCATGATGAGTAGATTCACAGTTTTATTCTCCTCTCTCCCCTGGACAAAGTCACTTAAAAAAAAAAAAAAGCAATAGTACTTATTTCATCACTGCATAATAAAAGGGTCTCTTTTGCCTTAATAGAATAAGCGAGGAATAAAAATCCTAGTAACATTTATACTGGAAGAGTTCCAAAGCAATAAGACTATAATTTCTTATTTTAATTTCACTTTTATGTAAAGGGAAACAAAAGGATTTTTATCATTTTTCTTTCCTGCAGTCAAGTCTCCAGTCCCAACCCTTTTAACACTTGAAGAAAACTTAATAGGGTGCAATCAGTGGATATGGACAAACTTGGAAAAAAGAGAGAGGTGACAGCAGAAGGGCTAATTAGTAAGGAAGAAACAACATATACTGTATGATGTTCTGTACAGTTCACAAATTACTTCTTAAAATTACAGCCCTTTAAAAGTCACATGACTTGCATCTTGTCTTTTTTTACTGCATATATAAAGCAGAGTTCTTACAGAGTGCTTGATTTCCCCATTTTATTTTTCTTAAATACATACATTTTAGTATAAAAGTGTATATTTAGAATAATTATGCTTTACTTACAGTATATATTTGTTGTAAGAACTACAAATCTAAATTTAAAAGTTAATTCCATGAAGTCACAGACAACACAAAAGCAAACTTCATTAGAACTAATGTCATGCAAAATTTGAATTTGAAGTCCTTATTTCTCTTTCAGGGATGCTCTTATGCAATTATTGTTAGGCTACTCACTTCAATGCCTGAATGTCTGCATCCGATATCTAATACAGAATTCTAAAATACTAATTTTTACACAAAAACCATTAAGGAGAACTTCAATAAAGTTAAATACTTTTACTTTGGTATTTTTTCTTTGGTCTATTTAATTCCCCAATAAAGTTAAGAAATATTAGTCTAATGTATTTCAAATGCTAAAAATATGCTGACTGTAGCAGCATATAGAGATTTCATTCAGCATAGAAAATTTATTAAGTGAACCTGTATTCTTGGCTAACAAACTAACCACTACTCATCTAATCATTTTTCTAAAAAATCTACTGCATGATATTTCTGAATGGTGTGTACTAACACTGTGATATTTCTACTGCCTTATGTTAAAATACAAAAAAAAATTTGAGTGATAAGAATAACTAGATATTTTCTTCCAGAGTAATTTGTTCTAACTCTTGTAGTTTCATTAAAACATTCATACAGCAAAAGAAAAAAAATAACCTATGTGAATACATACCCATATCACTTTCCATTATATGCTCATTATGAATTTGCTGAAATCCAGGAATGGGCCGTGTTGTCAGATACCATACTGCATGAAGAACATCTGTGGCATGTATACGATTGTGATCTGAAAATTATCAAAATATAATCAAAACCATTATCTGAAATATAATCAAAAGGAACAAAAAGAAAAAAAGAAATGTAATGTATCAAATTTACTACAAGGGAGATTTTGATTAAATATAAAGAAAAACTTGAATTTAAACTGTTAGTAGAGGCTATATCACTGAACGTTTTTAAGAAACAAGTTAGATAAACATCAAACATCCTCTAAACATAGTTCATTCTACCTGAGAGTCAGGAAGGGATTAAGTAGCCTTTTAAATCAGTGATGGTGAGCCACTAGCATTGCTTCCAATCTGATACCTACAAGCACCTGGGTTGGTGCAAACATCTGTGATATGGGGTGTGGGGGTGGGGAGGTTGTTTTGTTTTGTTTTCCAGTACATTTGGCTGCCCTAAATAGCAAGATGAATAATTACTGTCAAAATTCTATATTTTCTTATTATTCAATTATGGGCCTAAACCAAATTTCTGTTAAGTCAACAAATATTCTCCCATTGACTTCAGTATGTTCGATTCAACCACTCAAATTCTTTAAGATTATATTCAACCTACATATTAACAAATTCAGTTTTGGAGTCCACCAATTTTTTGCTGCAATTCATTAAATCAGTTCTAAATTCTGACGAATGTGTTAATTAAAAATATACTAAGTTCAGACATTGTCTGCCCTGTATTAAACATTAAACTAATACACTAATAAAGAAAAACATATGTAATCAAATAGTACTTACAAGGAATATCTCGGTAGCCATTTTCTAGTGCACGGAAGTAATTCATGAATTCTTGAGTTGGGATTTTGAAAATTTCAAACAAACCAGTGTCTTGAAACAAGGTATAAGTTACCTAAATACATATTAAAATGAATTTTAGTCTGAAAAATACACCTAAGCATATTCTCCTCTTTCAACTTTAAAACTATTCCTGTTTTTAAAATTTTGCTCGCTGATAGAGATGGAAATTACTGAAATTCCATTAAAGATCATCTGAAAACTATTGCCACAGATACATTTAATGATTTTTTTAGCACAAAAATGTGGATTTTAATCAACCTCTCAAATACAGAATAGTAAAAGCTTTTATTTCTGTACTGATCAATTCTATGCACAACTGATTATTTTTAACAATATTCTCCAAAATTTTCATAATGTTAAAGAACTCCTGCTTTATTCCATTAGTGAACTAAAAAGAAGAAATCTATATTCTTACTTATTATTCAAAAATTCAAATTACTTAACTATAGTAGCAGAGCCATTAATATAAAAAAAAAAAAAAAAGACAAAACCACAACATTGCGTTTATTTTTGAGACTGTGGCAAAGAAATCCTATTTCTTTTATTCATTATGACTTATCTTGGGTATTTTTAACAAAGCCAGCTGGTAAATGAAAAAAATATTTCGAAAATGTACTCAGAACACCCAAACATTTATATACTGTGCAAATATATTATGGTTTGCAAATAGAACATAATGACTACAAAGACCTAACCCCCCATAAGACTGTAAATATTAAGTAAGCTTTTCAAAACAAATCACTGCTACTCATTTTTGTTACTTCTTTCCCAGACACTTGAGAGAAACAGTAAGTTCTGAGGTGCGGAAGGTGCTCAAAGGAACATTAGAGCAAAATGAGGGGACATCCCTCCTTCCACCTGTCCCAACCATTCCCCTTCCACATACCCAATCTTAAAACTGATGATGGTAAAATACAGTTTTTAATTGGCTCTCAAGTAAGATATGTATCAGATGCTTACAGCACAACAGACAAAAGGACTGGGGTGGGAGGAGGAGAAGGACAAGTAGTACACATACATACAATATCAGGAAGAACTGATACAGAAATTCTGGTAAAGTAGAAACCTGCACACTTAAGTACTTACAGGTTTGAACTATCCCCAAGATTGCACAAAAATGAAATGCAAGCTAATGTGGATCACAGAGTACAAGTATACTACAGTAAAAACACCACTCAAAAGTGGATTGTGGCATTCTAGTCTGTACATTAACAGTTGTCACTAACTGCAGTAACAAAAGACCTGAAAACATTTGATTAAACAAGACTAATTGAAGATTTAAAACAATACCCAGAATATCGTGTATCATGAAAGAAAAGATAGTGTCTAATGACAACAATGAAATCATCCACATTCTTTTTTCCCATCTTCAGTATAGGTGCAGGCCTATGGTTCCAACTGCACCTGTGTGCTTCTAACCTGTTTCCTTCCCTCCAGCTGATTGTTCCTAACACTACCCTTGAACAGTAACATGTAATCTACTCCAGGGTAGGAAACTAAGATACTGGCAATAAAAATATTTTGTGGTCAGATCAGAAGCAAATCCAGCTCATACTATAGTTCTATAATTGCTAAATCCAGTATAAAGAAAGAGACAGAAGCTTTCAGATGACACTGATGAATGGGACAGGCTGGGGAAGAGCAAACAGGATCATACTTTTGCACCTGCCAGTAGATTGGCTTCAGCATGACATGAAACTGCATGAAAGAGCTTAGTAATAAGTCAGAAAGAGATAAAAGGGATACTACATGCAGAAAGCAGCATGGAAAAAAAATCCCATTGTTCGTAGGATCAAGAGGCAAAAGACTGCCTAAAAGATCACTTCTCTTCCCCCACAGGTGTAACTCTGGCAGAAATATTTTACTGAAATAACAAAGAAAGAAATGGTTGACAAACAAGGTAGTAATTCTGAAAGCAGGAGACAATTTTTCTTAGGAAATGGCATATTACTACAAAACCTAGTGAGTGTGAATCTAACCTATTTTTACATTGAGAATAAAATTCAGAAAATTTGGAGCAAATTGTCTATAGATAAATCACTTTTTATGGTTTACAATGAGATGGAGTACAAGAGAAATGATATTTCTACTTTTCAACTTAGCATTCATATATATGTTGACCACAAAACTTCTTCACGGTTTAAAAAAAAAGATAAGCACAACAGCTTTACACACTCTCCCTCATATAATAAAAGACAACAAACCTGGCTAAGGATCTTTCCAGACTGGTCTCCCATTTCTTGTACAAGGTCAAAAATTTGGAAATTCCAATTGTTCATCTTCTCCATTAGTGAATCATGGTCTAATAACATTGTTTCTAATGTAGGACTCTGCTCCACCTGTATGAGAGTAAGATACTTTATCACCTCTAAAATAACAATGAAAACTAATTTGTCAGTTTTATTGGCAAAAAAAGCCATGAAAATGATAAATCATTATTGAACTTATTGAATGGTGCTGTAACTACAACTATGAGAAAATCATAAATCAATAAAACAAATAGCACAGTTAAGGGCTTGACTTTTCATATTTTGTGGCGGCAGATTCCAGGGCTTTCTGAGATGGTGCTAAATTGTCATCCTTATTTCTTTTTAAACAAGATGAGTTAATAAAACAAAGCAAAAATATGCATAGGCTAACAAAACATTTACTGAGCTTTAACAGTGTTTACTAACAAAATGTTAGTAAAGCTTAAACCATTTGTCTCCCTGCACTTCCAATATACTGCACTGTATGAACATTCATTTGTAAGTCCCACTGAAGCTGCCGCATCTTTCATAAACTTCCAAGAGAAAATACTAGTCAATCAGTGTTTGAGCATACTATCAATATTAAACCTACACAAATTAATTTTGATCAACAAAAATTAATACAATCACCACCTTTCTTGTAATTCGCTAGTGAAATTTATGCAAGCTGGAAATACACAATTGTTAAATGAAAATTTGAATTCCAACGATGCACCATTTCCCTCCAGAAATTACAATTCTTAGCAATGCAAAGACCTCTTTAAAGCATTTTAGAAATTATAAAGAAATACTGTATTGATAAAAGTTATTGCAAGTTTTTTTGCAATTACATGCTTACAAGCAGATTATTTTGTGTTTGATCGATCATTTCCTTCCTCTCATCTTTTTTCTTCTCTGTATGGTGGAAAGATTCTTTTGAAACACTAGCACTTCCAATTTCACCTTAAAGAAAATACATACATAAATACTATATCAATAATTTATTTGTAAATTACTAGTGTCTAATAATTCTTGAACTGATCATACAGATTCTTCACAGAAATGTAAGTAATAGCTTGTTTCTAAACCATTTTTATTTAAGAATTTAACAACAAAAAAGTTGTAAAGGACAAAATTTGTTACACAAAACCTATTTGAAGATTGAGAAAAGCTAGAAGCATAACTTTTTACTTGCAAAAATTGGTTCAGTGATTAGTTTAGCTGAGATGGCAGAGAACTTGTTTGATATATGGAGTACAGAACAACAAAGCTATGAGTGGAAGCCTATTATAAAATCTTTACTCTGACGCAGGCAATATTTTAGATTATCTTGATTAACTTAAGTCACAAACTAGACTAAAATATATGCATATGAGTTACTTAAACTATAGGAAAAATTTCATGTAGAAATATAAAAATGTCACTTTTTTTTTTTTTAAAGCAAGTTGATATGAAATTTTTGTCTATTTTGAAATCCCACCTGATTTTCTGTCTTTATATTCTGCAAATTCTGGTTCTGGAGTTGGAACAGGCTTGAGTATCTGACGTCCACAGCTTACAGAAATACATGAAAAACATTTACAACATTCAGTAATTGTCGTCTTTTGCTACTCCTGTGTTGTACTGAAAAATACCTGCAAATTACTTTTCTTAAAAAGGCATGCTTTTGAACGTTTCTCCACCAAGTGACCTTAGTATTTTCTCCTAAATTTGGCACATACAGATTTAGTCTGTACTTAGAAAATAATCAACCATCATGTCCCCTGGACTCACCTCAATGAATTAATAAAGTAGAGCTAATTATTTAGAAAGTATTGAGAAATACAGAATTCAATTCCCAGGTAGGAAGTCCTCCCTTTCTAAAAATATGTAAAATATTGTTACTCTACAATAACTGCTGCTTTCAAGGAGGAGCCATTTCAAATCAATGGCATACATACAGCATTCGTTAGTATCCCCTGGATAATACAGTTACAAATTATTATGAGATCACATGCCTTTTTTTTCAATACTAGTAGATGTATAGGTCTTGTTATATTTTTTCATTTTAATTGTATTCTTTTCAATGCCTATGAAGTTACTAAAAATTTAACAGAGTTTACAGTACCTGCTACACATATAACCTACAGGTGTTTTAACTTGTTGGTGAAAATCTGGAGAACTAAATGTGTATCCTGGAGGCTTATGTAAATTAATGCTTGGTTTTGTAAGAAAATCAGCAGTATCGGGAAATTCTACAGGTGACCAGCTGCTGAAAGCCCCACTGGAGACAGATCCATGACTAGGTGAACCCACAGGACTCAGGCCAGGAGAAGCACCTTCCAAAACAAACATTACATGGGGTTTGGATTACAATAAAAACATTACCATTTAGAAAGACTGAAATTAAATGACAAGAACCTTTATAAATTGTAAAGAAAGTGCAAGTTTTCAAAACACAGTGTAGAGTTCACACAGTTAAACACATATAAAGTAGCTAGATCTATTCCAAGTTTTGAGATCTACAACTATGCAGCAGTACAGGCTACACATCTGAGTGGGCAAACTATGTAACGTGTTATAATATCTGGCTTTCAGAGGCTTGGTTTTGTTTCTAGCTTTGGCAAAATTTAATCAGTAGCTGAAACTTTCCATATTCCTTTCTGATTCAGGACTGTTTTTTTAAATTTTCCAGAAAAAAAAATCATCAAAAACAATTCACTATTGGTAACTGACTTAGACAAAAATCTTTTACCTCATTGTTTTGCAATAATGAAAAAATATGCTTGAGACGTTTTTAAAAACAAAGTAAAAAAACAGAATTTTGTAATCATATTTTTGAAGCAAGGGATTAAAGTGGGCAGATACTGGCCTTTTTTGACAATTTATTTATTGGCATGATGATCTATCTAAATCTGCCTGATAAGCCATTGGAAAAAAAAAAAAAATCTAAAGTTTGCTCATGGGTAATTAGAGATAAAAAACAAACAAACAACTCCATCTTCCTCAGGTCCATGAAATTCCCCATTCCTGTTCAAACAGTAAGCTAGGGTTTACTTCAGGCTTCTGTCTGTGAAATCTAGGAAAGAAAGCTGGTAAATCTGGACTTTGGCTACTCTGTGCCTAACATGAATTTACAATAAAATTTTGCATTAATACAAAACATCATTTCTTTCCCTTGTGAAAATATACAAAAGGCAGGTTATCTACAAGTGTCCAAGGTAAGTTATAGCCATTGAAAACATACTTTTATCAAAAAGAATAAAGTGCCCGTGAGCAAAATAATGAGGCATTCTGTGGACTTTACAAATCTGAATCACTTATTCTGCTGCAAACTATGAAGCAAAAACTCTATCATAAGTTTTATGACTGTACAGTGCCTGATAACAAATTACTAAGAGAATATACAGTATTGCCCCTAAATAAGGAATGCATAGATTATACACTTCCAACAGTGTCATAGGCTACACTGACTTGACTCACACACCCTAAGAGTAGTATGTAATTACATTTTGTTACAGTAAAAGACAAGATTTTTCAAAGTCCACATTGCCAGGTGCAGAGACAGAAGTTTTAGAAAGCAAATGTCACTTCACTGCTGCAAAGAAAGATCTGGAAAGTTGAGAAGCAATTTGTAAACTCCTTTCCAGAACTAAAACACATTTATACTCTAATGTTGGTTACTTAATTTCATCCTTTTTACATGTACACATTCAGCAGGTTTTAAATGCATATCATTGCGCTCTGTATTTTCCACAAGATTCAAAGTAGAGAAGTGCAGAAGGCAGCCCCGCTTTTTATGAGCATAGAATCATTGAAAATGTGCAACAATGTGTTTATGTGCAGATGTGACCTGAGTTGGCATGTTTCTTGGTGTTCAGAGGAGTGAAAGGGAAACAACCAAAGCATCAATAAGTAATACAGAGAAAATCGGTGAGTTGTTTTGTTTTGTTTTTTTTAAAAAATATGCATTCATCTCTCTCAATCCAGCCTGCATATATAAAATTCTATAAAACAAAATTATTAGACAGGTTGTTATTTTAAAATCATGCTAAAATGGACAGGCAGAAATATCAAAGGAAGTAGTTTTCAAGTTTTCACTTAATATGGGCAAACAGACCAGTTATAATCCCTGAAAAACTGATATACACATTATTTCAGCACTGCTGTTACAGTATCTACTATTACACTGACAGTGTTAGAATAAAATCTGCTCCTGCTCCTTCCAAAATTTGTTTAAATATTCATCCCAGATAGGTATCAGGTATTTAGGAGTGTCTACATGACTGTTCCATTACAAAAAGCATAATTACTAAAAAAAAAATTCCCTTATTAATGTACACAAATGTTGCAATTTTCAACAGGTACCAGCCATACTGAACATCATAACATGTTGCAGCTACATAGCGTTAGGTGTATAGTTGAGATTTCTACAAAGTTGGTGTTAACTGTAATTTTGAGTATTCTTAGAAGCAGATTAAAAATAAAATATTTTTTAAATATATGCAACGTGCTGATGTTATTTTAGTAGTACATTTACATGAAAAAAACCCAATTGTAATACATGATATACTAACTACTACCTTGACATCCTGCCACTAAGCTATACAAATTGCACGATCTTACCTGCTCGTCTGGGACCTATATGATGAGTCAATGTCATAGAAGATGATCTTTGTTTTGGTATTGTCAGCAAGTTTGCACCAAAAGACCCATTTGAATGAGATCCTTGGCTGAAAATAAAACAGTAAGAATTTTTTTTCTTTCCTACCTTGTCTTCCATTTTTATTAAATAAAATGCTTATAAAATGGCCAGACTGTTCTGTTACCGGTCCACTACCATTTAAGAAAAAGACAGTACTAGAAAGAAGTTGAATTCAAGATCAGCTAGACAATATATGTCAATTATATGGAATAAAAACTGCTGGGTACTGGGTGAAAGCAACAGAAAGCTTTATGCGGTCCTAAAATGACACAATAAGTATATTCAGACCATGTGCCATAGGTTTTACTTTCCAACATGGTATTTACTTTTCTTGAACATCTTAACAAAGCAAGCTATTTTCTAACAGATCTGATAACATTTAAAAGATTGGTTACTTTGGAAATACCATTACGATCTTACACAGCCACAGCTTGCTTTTCAAATCAATTTTGCATATTTAATTAATAATTTTGTTTGTTATCATCTTAAAACTAAAGCTGGTTTTGACATAAAGTCGTATTGTACTTCAGGAACTAAACTGCTAAATTCGATTGTGGAATTATGCCATCTGCTGTTCTACGCATGAAATTGCACCCCAAAATTCCAATTGTGTGTTACCTTTAGTAAACAAAAACATGCTATGCAATTAAAAATAATTGTATACATGTACTTTAAAGTGAAAATGGTTTATGTAAAACTAATTATTTCATTTCAGTATGGGAAAACTGTATTTACCAGACCGAATTTAATCTTGTTTAATCAGATTTCAAACAAAAGTCAAATACAGAAATAATACTTGATCTCCCATTATTTGTTTAACTATATAAATATAAAAAAATGAGTTAAAGCATAAATGCAGACTTATTCTTCTGAAGTCTGATGCTGACGTGTTAGTCAACTTTAAAAAAATGTTTGGGTTGACAACTGGGATAGATTGAACTTTTCACTATTTGTACACTGTTTAGCTATCATGTATTCTTTTAAAGCACATAAAAATGCTGCAACAGTATTTAGCGTAGGAAGACTAAATATTAAACAAGATCAGTTCATCTTGAACTAGTGTTTGAATGAGAAACCAAATCAAGAATTTGCATGGAAGTAAAACAGCATCTCTCAAGAGCTGCTTTTGAACACTGTCTGAACGGATAGAAAAAAATTCTGGAACATTAAATCAGATTTTGTAGTAATATTAATTTATTGTACCACTATGTAATATCTTATCTTTCTCAATTCAGCTAGAATTCAGTTGAAAGCAGTCATTGTATGTAAAAAAATATTTTGATTTTTGATAAGCTTTGCTCCTAGTGAGCAGTTTGCTGTTTCACTGTCCCGTTATACTATTAGCCTGCTCCTCCTTGCTTCTCTTCTAACATTCATTGGGTCCTTCATTGGGCTGAATCAGCTGCCGAAGGCAGGAAAAAACTGCCTGTTTATTGCTGTTATTTTTCTGTCAATTCAAAGGGCTGACTCAAGAGCCACAGCCAATGGCACAAAGTGCTCTAGGAATGCAAGACTGCCTCTTTTGGCAGCAGGAACAGCTATGCCAGTTCAGCTATTTCATCTAACCTTATCTGTAAGGTAAGCATCCATGGGGGATTTTGAGATGATTATGTGTTAGAAGTTAAAGGGTACCTGATAAGAACGATCACTGGAAGATGCAAGGAGACAGGGACAGTGCAAGTGTTGGCAAGAACTCTGAAGGGCAGGACACAAACCACAAAAAAGCAGACACATATTCTAGGGCTGTATCGGGGCGGACAGGAGCAGGGCAGGGGAACATAGCTAACTAGAAGTGCTACTCATCAGGGTCAAGAGAGAATTTAAAAGTGATGGAGTATGCGCAAGGGTGTTTTCCATATTGCTGCTTTTAACCGGGTGAGCTTGAGTAGGTTCTTCGGTTGGTAGGAGCTGTAAGGAAACGCTCTGTAAACATACACTGTGTCTGCACCAGGAGTGCTGAGCCTCAAACTGAAGTCCCACGGTTTGTAAGTTTAAAGCAATTTCTTCGGTTATTTCCAGTGGATATAACAGGGGAGATGCTTTCAAACACGGATAACCAAATCAGCATGAAAATACAATCTTTAAACTACTACTACTGCTACTATTAGCATCTTCAATTATATTTTATACATAAACCACAATTAAGTTTTATTATGTAAGAAAGAACTTGAAGAGCATATTTTATTCAAGAGGAAAAAGCCACTGACAAGGGCCAAATTATTTAAATGGTTCACTTTAAAATTAAATATAAGATTGATAAATAAATTATTGAATGTGTGTATATAAACTTTCATCCACTACTAGTAATTATCAGTTATCAGCATAACTCATATTTTCTTTAAAAAAAATGCATCTATTATACATAGGTCATAAGGAAAATAAAAGATTAAAGTCTTAAGAGATACCAAGTGTTAAAAAAAAAAAAAAAAAAGGCAAAACCACACTCATTTTTACAGATTCAAGCTGCAACACAAATTCAAACATTTGTTAAACCTTTCTTACAAGATACTGAGCAAAGCCATACAGATTTACACACTGGAAAAAAAAAAAAAAAGTGTGAAGTTTCACTCATATACAACATTAAACAAAAAGAAAAAAAGTATATTTATTTTAATACTAATTAAAAATGTAATATTAATTCTGGAAATAACAGCTTTATTTGCACCCTATTGACTAATAAGTAGAGAAGAGATGACTTTCTTAATCTACCTTACTGCTTGCTTGATGACCGTAGGAATAATAAATGTTGCAACACACACAACAGTGGCTACCAAATGCAAGAAAGGTACATCATCTTTTTAATTAGAAAACAAATTTTGAGGTATGTGGAAGTTGGAAAGTGATACATATTTTAAGTAAAAAGGAGAAGGAGGAAGTCAGTAAAGGTTTAGAGGTTAAATTAGTTTGTTTTGCAATCGTGCATGTTGGACTTTTTTTCATTTCCTACTAAAACTGATATGCAGGCCTACTTATGATGACAGAGCATGCCATTCAACCTCAGAATGACCCGATTTCTACTTGAGATCAAACAGAGTTACAAAATACGGTATATAATTAACTTGAAACATTTTCCAGTTTATGCTGGCAGAATTTGGAGACTTAATTCACAAGATTTTACATTAAATACTTCTGCTGCCAAGTTCCAACATTACAGACATGAACATTTTAGAAAGGCTACATTTATATTGCCCTTAAAATGTGGTTAAGTTTTTACCTTGATGTGTTATATTCCTGATGAGATCTCTTGCTGTTACTCCGTTCCCATCTAGAAGATGTTGATTCTATAGGTGGAATGCCAGAAACTCCTGAAGTTCGTCTCAGCTGTGGTGTTGGCAGGCTATTCCTGCTATTTAATCCCTGTTGAGTAATTTAACCATGGTTAAAATCTATATAATTAAACACAGACATTAAAATTTTATTTATCGTTTGTGAAGACTATTTATTGTTATTTTTTTGTAGTGAAACAGTACTGTACAATATGTTACATTTGCTCTTATTGCTCAAGAAAATAAAAAAAGATGCAATCAAATTATTTTGCTTACTAGGAATAATTATTTTCCATACCTCTTGTTTTCTTTCCCCAAATTAAAATATGTAAAGACACTTGTACTCCGAAATCCATGTGGTCCAACAATTCAGAACTTTTAAAAATGGAGATCTTCTAGAGATAGTCACTTGCTGTACAATTACAGATTCTTTTTCTACACATCCCAATCATATGACTACGCAGTCAGCTCTCCAGCTCTCAGGACGGTCTGAGATTTTGATAACTCGGTTGCTAAATATTGACATTGCGAGTACTGTGGAAATTGTGGAAAGGGCAATGCACAACTCACAGGGTCAGTGCTGGTCCATCAAGGCTCCCTCTCTGCTTCCACACCAGCCCCATAGCACTCGGGAAGCTTTCCAGGCACCTCACCACTTCCAGCCTGGAAGCTGTGTTAGTTTAGGCACACTGCAACCCAAACACTGGGAATCACCCTTGTACGTGAACACAAAGCCCTCTGCAAAGCAGGGCAACGGCACTCAAACAGTCCTGTATGGAAATAACTCAGGACTTATTAGCTCTTCCGTACTGAAATACCCCCAGAAAAGCATATCCATGTTAAAATAGCAACCAGTAGAACCTAATGAATAGAAAGGATAGGATCACTGAATTGAAACTGCAAAGCCAGCTCTGGCCTATCTGCATCCATTGCACAGATAACCTATACATTGTATTTTAAACAAATATATATAGATTTATCTCTGCCTACATTCAGTCCACAATCCACTTGTTAACTCATCCCTAGATTTGGCCATTCAAGGGGGTTGGGGGGAGAAGATTCTTCTGCATAATACAGATGTGTGTAATCAGACCTTGCAAAATAAAAAGGATGCCAGGAAAAAATGTTTAAAACAAAAATTCCAAAGCAATATTTGCAGTATTGAGTAAGGTCTGCACGGTCACGTGTGAGAACAGGTGACCCTTGGATACTACCACTTCACAAGTCTGGCAAAAATAATGACTTTGCAATTTTAAGCTTCATCAGGTGGTCAAAGATCATACTTAACTCACAAAGCTATTACATATTTAAAAAAAAAAAAAAGAAAGTGTTGACACAAAGTACAGTCTCTTACCCTGAAAAATCAGACTGCTTTGAGTCCTTGATATGGGATGTACCTTGACTCTGTTTGCTTTGCTGCAAAGCTGTAGTGCCAGCCAGAAAGGTGGAATGGGACAGGCAGAATAAGACCACCATATTGCCCACAGAAACATGCAGCAGTCCTCAACTGGCCTTACCAGAAAGAGAACCATAGAAGCGTATGCTGTGTGCTATCATACAGTGGTAGTGCTCTCAGGCTAGAGTGGACCATATCAATCTAACCTGCGTGCTCTCTACAACATGGGGAGCACAGCTGAAAATTCCCAACACCGGAGGAGAAAGATCCACTCCCTGAAACAAGTGCACATGGTAGCACAATATGGAAAGAAGGCCCCAGCACCTGCACTTACTTTTTCTTCTTCCTGGCTACTCTAAGAACAAGGGAACACTGGGGATATGACAAAACTCCAGAACTTTCCCCTAGTAGATAAAGAAGCAGAGAATAAACAAAACATGGGTAGCAAAGGACTGAGGAACTCGAGATCACTCTATGCTAGCAAAGTCACTGGTAATCACTATACAAAGGGGAAAAGTTGCTCTGGAAACAAAATTTAGACCGTGACAGAAATCAAAGTTGTTATGAAAAGACTTTCAGTTACCAGCAATAACAAGGCCAGGAGACAAGGGATGGGGATACTCAAGTGCTTGCCTAGACAACTTTCACTTGCCTAAAGTGTGAAAACTATTAAAATCATGACTGTTGATAACACCAGAAATCCACCAATCTGGCAAGCAGTCTACTACCACACGCCAGGAAACCGGGGGACAGTCCTGTCATGATGGAAGTGAAAAATCTTTCTACTGTAAAGCAGAGCAGCCCTGAGATGTTTTTTGTCTAACTAAGATTTCCTTTTTCTTTTTTAGGAACTTAGAGAGACTGATCAGTGAATAGCACCAACTGGGCAGTTTACACTTTCCAAGTTGTTGGCTACAAAGAAACTCAGAGTGAAGAGTTAGTATTAGGTAACGAGTTACTGCTAGCCCAAGGTCTGAAGCCCAGTTTTAGTTTCTTTTCCTTGTTTTTTTTTTTTTTTTTTCTACCAAAGAGAGCAGACAGTTCCCCATCAGAAGTGTAAAAAATTATAACTGGGTACACTCTGTAGCCAGTCAGGGAAGAGAAATAAAGCAAAGAAAGACCTTCTTTGAAATATGGAGGAGACCTTTTATATTCCAAGTTAGGAAAAGAGAGAATGGAAATTTTCAATATAGTCTGAAAGGTCCCATTTTGAAGAAATACTTTCTTGTGATTTTTCTTTGGTGTGTCATAATCTGGAATTTGTGCTGACTTACCTGGTTTTTGAAAGAAAGAGAAATCTTTTTCTTTCTTACAGTAACATACATAGGGGTAGATCTTTTGGCTTACCCCTAAACATATACCAAAGTCAAACATTCATGGAATGATAGTGAGAAGCACTATTTTATCCACCAGGTAAATTAATATACAGAAAAAATACATACTTAAAGGAAGAGTTACTTTTAGGAAGGAAGAAAAGAGAATAGCTGTGAAAAAATGTAATCTTTCAATCTCACATAATCTTTATAATCAGTCTTCAGCAATGAATATTTTTCATTTCAAACAATTCTGACTAGCTATGCAGAAATTTTAAAAATCATAAGTTACATTTTCACATTCACATAAATTATATTTTTCACATTGGTATATCAATCCTTAGCAGTTTTCAAAAAAATCCACAAAGAAAAATATACGCTGAACGATTATGATCCCTACCCAACTGATTTCTGTAGATATCCATGTGACATTCCAAGGAATTTTATACTGCAATGATCCTGCAGGATCTCCCACAGAGTAAACTGTAGACACTGAGCTTTTCCCCAAAAGCATTTGTCTTGACAATGGTTCCCAACAGACATTTCACAGGCTGAATCTGGCTCGAGGCACTGTATCTTGCTCCAAAATACTAAGGCAACAAGTTGATCAATTTGGGCCAAGCTGTCTGCTGCCTGGAAATGGAAGGAACTACAGGGCAGGGACGTCCCAGACCAGCTCCACAATAAACAGCCTCAAGCTGTCAGTACCGGGCTACCCTAGAATTATTAGCTCTGGTGCACTGCAGCCGCGTTTCTCTATTTGAATGTTTTTCCACCACATTCCTTAACATGTCATATAGTAACTTGCTTTCACTTATTTACCCTAGATAACGGAGAAGTGACAGCAGATTTACACACTGGCCCCATAAAGTTATGTGCTGCACAGAAAGACGAGATATTTTTCCTTTTACATAGCTGATTTGTTTCTGTCTGATATTCACAAGAGTAAATTTCTTTGAAAAAAATTGTCAATGAAAAAGCCATACTGACAGTAATTGTTAGCTCAAGAATGTGGGACAATCAAGAACAGCCCTGTTTGTGTCATATCATGAGAATATAACATCTTCACTTTATATCTCTTTTTAGTTTTTTTAATCCTGTGTTTATTTCAAGGAATCATGTGTTCAGAGTGCAGACCAGTGCTTTTACCTGTCTATCCATCAACCACTTGAATTTGCATTTTGGTACCTATCTACATTTCATTCAATGTGTTTTCACAGCTGCTCTCTTTTGACCTTAAACAGTTCACAGCTACTCAGTGAAGAAGCTACTATCCATACAAGAGCACTCTTTCCAGATGAATTTTCCTTGATAATTTTTTAAAAATTGCAACACACATGAATGAAAATTGAAGTCCTTTGACCTTAAGCAGCTTTCGATCTCCTTTTTCAGCAGGATCCTCTATTTCAGGACATGGGAAGAAACCAGGAAATGGTGTGAATGGACTAGCCTTTGGCCTGCATGTGCCTGAGAAAGCACTAATCAAACTATTAATGCTTCGAAGGGAAGAAATCACTTGTGGTGGAAGGGATGGGTCGGTCAGGAGGTCTGTTAGCATGTTTCGAGCCTCATTTAGTACTGGAAGATCAACTCCATTTCCACTGCCAGCATTCTAGAATAGATGGAAATGTTGCAAACTATTAACATGTCAAAACATTTCACAGTATTCTAAATTTTAAATAAGCATCTCATCCATTGCAAATTTGGAAAAAAAAAAAAAAAAAAATCAATGTAATGTATTTTTCTTTTAAAGAAAATATATACATATAGACATATGCAGGCACCAACTTTTGCATTGTTTTTTTTCGCACAATAAAAAATACTTCAGAATTCAACATTAGCTTTTAGCTTATTTTTCTCTATTTAAAATAAAGATCTGGTGCCAATTTTTTAATCTCAATTTTTCATTACTTTGTCTCAGAATTAAACTTAGTATTCTATCTCTTCCAATAACATCAACAGAAATTTTGGTGACCAAACTGTCATAAGGCCCTTATAGAGGTGCAATTTCCACAGCCTCATTACTTTTATTAACCCTGATTCTACTGAAACAAATCCTAACAATTCTGTCAAAAGTGATTAGTTTTTACTTGGTATAATTCTCTGAACAGGAACAGCAATAGCTGATTAGACACCACCACTGATACAAGAGAAAGGGAGAGAAACAAGCAATCAAGAAAAAAGGTGAGAACCTAGTAGACTCGAGTTTGGTGACGTTGCTGGGGAATCACTTCCTAACCTTATGCTAATGGATATTTCAAAAAACACACTCCCATCTTAGTTAGGTTTGAGACTGTTCTCATATACACCACAGAAAGTAGATCCCTGTCAACTTGGTCAGAACTGCTAAATATCAAGCCTCTGTTACATAGAGCTAGAATGTACTAGGACAACTTAGGCAAATGAAACATCAGCAGAAAAATTGAAAACTGACAGTTTACAGTGAACTCATATTTCACACAAGAATAATTAGGTTCATAATACACTGACCTGGTAATAGGGCTTGTACCATTGCTTCAAATCCCAATCCCAAAGTATCATCTGTAAAGAAAAAAATAAAAAAGAAAAAAGAAGAGTAAAAGGTGATATGCTAATGCTGAAAAACAACAATGGAATAAATCTGGATTATGTGATGTAATATAAAATGCTTCTCACTTCATGTTTTTATAGGTAACTTAGGCCATTTTCTCAGTTAATGCTACCCCAGTAAAAGTCCTAAAGAAGAGTTTGATGAAATTGCATGCAACAGAGATATCTTGATGACAGAATAATTATATGTCCTTATTTCCGTATTTCTGGATTGTTTATAAATCATTTAACATGTACACTAAACTAGGTGGTGACAGTGCTTTCCTGCAAATCTATCCTAAAACCTCCAGTATCTTTTATAATTTTTTTCTTTCCAGAACCATTCAAACAGTAGCAATTTTGTAAATACAGTGCAGAAAGCACTACACTAACATCATTTATTTTTAAAAAAGGCAAAGAGCTCCCCAATATCTCAGGTTAAAAATTGGTAACTTTAAAAGCATTTTCTTGCAGGAAGTTTTGTTAGGTTTTGCTTGAATATGGTTTAAAATCTACATGTTCTGAATAACTTCACAAAACCCACCAAACCCACAAAAGAACGTCAGCAACACAATCTGAAGATACTATCAGCTTCAAGTACGTCAACAGCACTCACTTACTTTTTCTTCTATACTGACAAAAATAAAAACAATATACAAGAAATGAAATTCAGATGCCTGTTTTGTTTCAAAAGTGTTCATTCTTCGTGACTTCTTGACAGGTTCTAATTATTCTCCGATAAATTAATTCATTTGCACAACATGCATTCACAAATTAAATAAATATAAAGATAACCCTTTTTTTTCCTCTTTTCCGTAGCTACAGAGCACAAATACAGAGCACCAATACCCCACTTGGTAGTTCATATTCTGCAGTCCTGTAAGTTATTTTTATAGATAAGAACTATGTTTGGTTTTGTTCCTCTAAGACTAACAGCTCTTTCATGGAGAAAACACAATGTTCCAGGCTGGCACTTGTCCAGCAGAAGGTGCAGAAAGCGTCGATAAAGAAACACAGGCTGACGTGTCAGCAGTACCCAGGCAAGGGCCGCACGTAAAGGCTCTTTTTCTCTTCTGTTATCTTCAGAGAGACACCATTAAACCACGTTTAAAGTTAACAGTTATCACATCCACTTTCTATGAAAAGCGAAGAGATCTATCATTAAGCATGTGCTTAAACTAGGAGTAAGTTATGCTATATCAGAAAGTCATATTGTACAAAGCAAGCAGATCTAAACCAAGAATTAAGAATTTGAGGTTTTTGGGGGTTTTAAGTGATTAATCTAGCTACCATCTCCTCATTCTTTTTATTAAAAGAAAAAGAAAAAAAAACAAAAAAAAAACCAAAAAACAAAAAACAAAACCCAAAAACTAAGCATGTGAGATGACTGTTAGCCTGTCAGTGACAAGCATTAAGATAATGACCAACATTATCTGGCCATATTCATTTTGCATTATGCATTTGGTTTTAGCATGATCATTGTAAAGATGAAGGGGTTTTTCTTCCATAGCAAACTAGAATGAGTTGTCCATCTGGGCAGGTTGGGTTTTTTTGTTTTTCTTCATTCTCAGATTTCTCTTTCCAGATTGACATTTATTTACTGTATCGAACATAGGTAAATCTTTTGGTTTCATTCTGTCCTCCTAAGCTCGGACACAGAGACTGCATTAATCTGCTTCATTGACTTTTGATTCAACCAGCAACAGAGATCAGGTGTCCACATGAGTTTTGTTAGTTGTATGAGCAACCTTTGATACTAATGGTCCATGAAGTTGCATCAGCTCACTTGCAATCTTGCAACCTCCATTAGGAGACACAAAAGAGGTTTCCCTTCCCCCAGCTCTTCAAATATTTTATTTTTCTTTTAAATATGTGGTATATTAGCTGATTTTATTTATTTGTCGTAAATGAGATCTTAATAAAATACCTATGCTCTTGCTAACTCCAGAACATTTCTGTACCAAACCCTTAATTGCAACTATTTTTACTGATGCAAGCTCCTTTATGCATCCTTTAAGCCATTGCGAGCTTTTGTGCACATGTATGTACACACACACACACACACACTCACATAAGCTATACTTTTATAATTTTGGGGGTCAAACTATACAACTAAAAAAGTTCAAAACCTTCCTTTTGGCTTTAGCCCTGCTATAGTAAAGAAACAGGCTCAAAGTTGCAGAGGCGGAAAATATTCAATGGAAGGTGTTACTGCTATATCTTGTGTCCCATACTCACCGAGTATACACAAGGTAAGATAACGTGCACAGCTCATGCAAAATCTACTTCCAATGCAAATAATGGTTTGATATTTTAAATGGCAGGGTGCCATTTTATACACAATTTTATTTAAATGAAAAATTTCACAGGTTGGATTCATGACTGAAAACTTTCTGTTGTCATTTAAACCAGAAGATTTAAGCTTACCAATTTTACAGGAAAGAAACTAAAACAGTTTTGAAATAAACAGAACTTTAGTTTACCTGTATGTTGCCAACAAATTTTTTTTTAACTCACTATACATCACCTTTAATTAGAAGTTATATCTCCTGAGAGAAGACAGGTGTAGCATATTAACACAGCTAGCAGGCTATCACAGTCTATATTAGCTGTAAAATTTTCAGGGCTCATTCCATGTGCCACACGTTAAAGTAATTACAATGAGCTGATGAAAATTTTAGGCACAAAGTACCAATCTCTTCTACTAAGCACAGTGGAAAAAATGCAGATCACTATGCAATGAATATTTTTCCATGGTAAATATAACTTGGTACATCTCTCTACTAATCAAATCCTTACAGGTTAATACTGAACGGGGGGGTGGGGAGTATTACCTTTTCTTAGATGCTTACAACACACCACAAGATGGCACTGAAATCCAGAAAGCCTCCCCCACAAAAACAATTTCGGGAGAAAGGAACAGAAACCAGCAGCATATTCCTTAAACAGGCCTTCTGCAGAATTGAAATGGTTTGAGGGACAAGAGGGGGTGACAGTTTTAAAGGTTGACAGCTGATAAATTCTGCTTCTTTACAAAATTTCTCTGTTTAAAGAAGAATTTACTCCTTACTATTCTATTCAGAAACTAACTGTAAGGAAACTGTACTTTGTTTCTCACTACATACCAGGCTTAGTTTAATTAGCCTAACTCCATGTCTTGCAAGTTAAATCTGGAATACTAAAAAAGCAGCATTTTTGGCATTATTTTTGTTGAGAGTTTGGCAGTCAAAGCTTTAATTACTGTGATCATCAACAAAAGTTACAAAGTATTCCCGGAGTCGGATTAATGTTACAACACGAGTAAAAAGGATACAGTTTATTTTGACTTCACGTGAACAGAGCAACAGACCTTAAAATAGGTCTTAGGCAGAGCCTCAGCAATTTTTGATTTTGCAACCATAAGACTTGTTGCAGAAAGATCTGTACTCTGTAATACTAAGATTTTGTAATCCATTGCACATAACATTCTTCCTCACCTCCTCCAACAAGAAACACCTGATCTAGGAGGGACTTGAGTCATAAAAGTTCCAAGCTACAACTTCAACCTCTGCTTAGCAACTCACACACTTTGGCTTTTGAGCATCCACTGTCAGTGCCAACATCACAGCAATCACATGTCTGGGAGATCCTCTGAAAATAAAACTGCAGTGGCCTCTGATATTGCAGATGAACTTCTGAAAAGTGAAAAATGTATAGCCCTCCCCCCATCACCATGTATACCAAATTACCAGTCAGCTTGGAGAAGTTCTCATATCAGCCTGACTCTAACCCCAGAGTCTCCCAGTCCATCTAAAGAGCAATGATCACACTTTCCTGCTTTTATATAACTGCTGTCAAGCTGATCAGAGTTTTGAAGGACAGTTAATAAAAAACAAAACAAAACTAAAACCCACGCATAACACAGTATTATGCCTTGTTCTTTAACAGTCAGGGACTGCATTATGTTTAACTATAATAATTGAATCTATTTAGCCTATGAAATAAATTTCAACACAGTTAAAAGAAGACAGGCCGGCTTACAAAACCCTTTAAGTACAAGTGACCTTTTCTGATTTGGCCATCACCAGCCAGTGATGGGTTTAGGTCAAACTGAAACACGTCACTCAAAACAAGGTAACAACAGAAGGAATTTACATCACTGGAAATACATTTTTTTTAAAGGCTAAAAAAGTTGCTAAAGCTCAACAAATTCTCCACAGAGTTGCTATTCTGAAGAGTGAACACTATGCTCACTTCTATGGATGTTTAGTCAAATCTAAGGAGATTTTAAATATATATCACTTACTGAAAATATGCAGGAAAATTGACAGTAGGCATCAGATATTACCCCGTGTTTATATTTTCCTCAAACAATGAAAACTCTTTCCACGTACTCCAGAGGAATTGCCATGCAATTTGAACACAAGAATTTTAGAATCAAATTATCTGACAGTATTTGTAACCCATCTATTTACTGCGGGGGGGGGGGGGGGGGGGGGGAGGAGAAGGCTCTGATTGTTGAATATCAACCCATATCAACCCAAGACTTACCAAAACTGAAGGATGACACTTTTGGAAAGTACACATTGTTAGCAATGTCAGAAACATTGGTTTAAAAAAGTACACAAGGTAACAGTATAAAGGGCTCCCCTAATAGCTTATAGTTCAAACAGCAACAGGAACAAGTAATATTAACTTTTGCAAAGAAAAAGGAAAGAAGTGCTCCTCTGAGAAGCTTATAGTCTAAATAAAGTAAAAACAGATGAGAAATGGGAGAAGACAGTCAATGAAAACCGGCAGAGCCTCAGGGTTCTGTGTTTTGTTTTTAATGATTTTTCTATATAAAAAGTTATCTTTCCTATCACGGCACAGCCAGTGTTTCCAGGGCCTGTAACAGATGTGCCTTTCAGAAGGCAGTTGATGCCATGGAGGGTGGAGTTCTTTTGGATCTTCTTTGCACGAGTGCCACAGCTCCATTTGGCTAAAGTCATGTTTGAGGAGTATTTTAAACTTCTAAAGGTTTAAGTGCAATGAAAGCCTGTGGGTTTTACTTTTCTCAAGTTATAAACCACTAAAATTACTACAAAAGTTCACTAAGCATTTTTAAACAATTTTTTTCAACTTAAATGTTCAACTCAAACTATATTTGGCTAGATAACTGTGTAATGATATTTTCAGAATAATTTAATGTATAAAATACAAAATAACATCATCTTAGTGACTCGAGAATTACTTGTGTTTGTGCAAAGTTGTACTAAGGACAACATTCATACTTACGCAGAGATTTAAAATACATGGCTACAAAAAATTGTTTCAGAGCTTAGAAATCTAAAAATCAATTTTAAAACTAGAATATACTTAATATATGCGCTCTATACCCTAAGCTGAAATGCGCACACCATCTAAGGCTATACACAATGTTAAGATTTGTAACATTGCTGGTTTGGTTGCCTAAAGTAGGTAAGTGGGAAGTTTTAGTTTCAATGACAATACCATTCAGGAGATTCAGCGTCTCCTTTAATGCTTGTTAAGAAAAGAAAACTTGTCCTATTTGACACCACCCATTCACATTCTATGCTCCAAAATTTTAATGGAGAAAAAATTAGTACAAAAATGAGTTTCTACTTCTGGCTGAGTCTTTCATTGATCAAATATAAAAGATTCCTCGTTGCTAGTAGCATCTGTTTGACACCATTAGGCATTAGCTCCGTAAATAAGTATTTCCATAGCAACCAAGCATAGAATTAACTAAACAATGAAACCAACACCATAGCAACTTGATTCAGAAATCAGCTCTGTAAAAAATCACTTCATTCAAAAGCAAAATTCTACAACCAGATGAGAAACTAATTTATTGTAAAATATGAAAAAGGTTACATTACATATCCATTTCTTTTCATGACTGCCTTTCAAACAAGACTGATGCTAGATTCACTGCTTTTATTTCTAAATTAGTCTTTTGTAACAGCTTACAATCAATTAGCTTTTTAAACCCATGTAATTTAATGATACAAAAACAAACACAGCAGTATACAACACAGAAGTCTTGTTTTATATATTTATTTATTAGGATTTTCCCCTCTCTGTGTAGAAAAGGTAGATTTTGCAAAACAGTGTGTTATTAAGTTAAGTTGTATTCAGTAAGAGACTAAAGGTGATGCAACCAAAGAATGACTCTGTCAAAGTAGAGGTAGCATTATTTAGATAACACAGACAACGTTCTGTTGTGAAATCTTGCAGGCCAGAACAACAGCCACTTTAGTAGATTATCGTAATCAAGACAAAATACAGCACTTGGAAAAGTGTTCAATATGATACATCAGGTGTGTAGAGTCCTGATGATATTTCTTCATCCACTAAACCCTCCCATGAAAATAAATGTGATATGAAAAAACTAGGATATTTTTGGAATCCTAAGACTTATCACTTCCTGACCCTACACAATTTATTTATCCAAGGTTGTAAAATGGCCAATAGGTTCTGAAGTCTGCAGATAGCCACAATCTTCAAACAGTAACTGAGTGTGCTTTCATGGTTCTGAGGTTTGGATACATGTACTGAATGGAAGAGTCATATCCCCTATCCTAGACTCTGTCATTGACTCTACTGAACTCTTTCATAAAAGGCATTATCTTCACTTTTTAAGAAGTCTAAAATCTTCCTTCAATGGAAAAAGATTTGCTTCTACTTAATTGCTTTAGTAAATACTACTCTGTACGTTGAATAGTATCTGCAACATATTTGGCTGGACACATAAGAACAACGCTGCAGCATACAGGTGTCTGGCCATCATAATGTTTTCACCAAATTCCACAGTATTCTGATCTTCCCTGCAAATACAAATCTTTGGCAAGAGCTGCACCTAAGTAAACTTCAACAAATCACTTCAGAGACTTTTCAGTAACTTTGTCAGCACAGATATAAAAACAGAGCAAAAATGATCCACTGTTATGCTAAAGTTTCAAATAAGCCTTCAGCAGGCTTATTCTTAAAGTTAATATTACTCCCTGCAAGCAGAAAAATATATTTTTGTTTGGCTGGGGTTTTGTTTCTTTTTTATGTGTTTGTTTCATTTGTTTGTTTTTAAAAAGGCATGCTACTTCTGCTTTTGTAACCAGGAGTATCAGCAGGTCAGCTTTTACTTTATCTGCTGTAGAAAGTCTTCAGTTTTCTTACTGCTTGTTATGTTTGCTCCAATCTTCCTTTTAATATTTTTCAAGATCTTCAAATGTTTCAAAAAGGTTCTAAAAGGTGTTTTGTCTATCAAGGGAAAGTAGGGGGTTTTTTTCTTCTTATGTAGGTAATGAAAAAAACTGGCTAAAACCACACTTAGGTCATTTCCTGTTCCTTCTAGGTTTTGTCAGACTTGCACGTCAGAGTAAAGGCCAACCAGTAATTTATGGCAACTGGGGGAGGGAGGGCAGAGGAAAAAAGCCTGCTATGTGCAGATCCTTTAATTGCCCATTATAAGCATTTTCCTTTAGAGCATGTGGTTCTAATCACCATCAAAGAAAAGAAACAGTGCTAGGTGGATTACTGCTCTGATCTGGTACAGTTGCTTCAGTGTTCTGGCATTCTGTACTTCTTTTACTGTCATCCAAAACCTAAAACCATTTTTTAAAATTGTGTTTATTTTACAAAAAGCAAAATCTAGAAATTGCTCCCAAAACATCCTTTTCACACTTACCTATTGGCATTATTTTACAATTATACATGGTAAGAGCCTTTACTGCTTTGTTGACACACTGTTAATGTATCGTGTTGGAACAGACGGAGAGAGCAACCTTAAATTTTATCTTTCTGCAATAGAAGGATGTGCGCAAATCTTATGCTTAAGCATTTTACTGTATGCTCATATATTCTTAATGCAGTAACTAAAAACACTTACTAAAGATGAATTGATTTCCCCCTCTATTGACTTAATTTTTTCAATCAAGTGGCTTTTTTCCACCTATTACACTAGAGATAGGAATGAATCTCAGATCCTTTTCTTTTCAGCAAACAGAAACTATTTCATATGACCACAAGGTTTTTTTTCAGCACTGAGCTGAAGAAAAGATGATACTGAATTTTTCATAAAGATTTCTCTCACAACTTTCTCTTTAAAATCTCATAAAAATACTTACATTTCTCCTCTCTGCTCGTCCCCCTCTAAAACAAACAGCATAAAATTAAGCTGTATGACTCTCTCAGCCAAAAATTAACATGAATGTGAGAATGGTTTACATCAAATGAATTAGATCAAGTGATCGTCTAGTCCAGTATCTTGCCACTGATAACAGCAGCCACCTCAAGATAAGAATATTCTTAAGTAAGTAGTGCTAATTCTCAGAATATTCTTTTAGCCTCAGCAACACAGCTCAAGGAGCCATATGTTGTATGCCGTTGTATATTACAAAGGTCAACAGATTTTTCACCTCTGCATTTCTCTGATCATCTTTTCAGAATCCACGTAAACTTCTGACAGATCCAATATCATACCCAAGCGCATTTCACAAGTTAAATACAGATTATGCAAGATTCCCTTTCATTCTGAATCTGTCAACGCCGAATTTGTACAGTGAGGAAGCAAACAATCAGCAACACTTTCATGCAGTGTACTCACTGAACGATTTGTTTTTGCAAAAGCTTATAGTTGTTCTCCAGCTAACTTCACGCACAAGACGCAATTTTTTTCAGACTATGAGGCTGCATTTTCAAATCCCCCAGGCTAGTTCATTCAGAGACACAGCACTGTCAGGTAACAAAACCTCTAATTCACTAGACACCACCACTTTTTTATTTGATTGCATTAATTGTTGTCTTAAGGATTTTTATTTACAAAATTGCCACAAGGTACAAGCTTTACACAGAGTAGTGTTGTTACACAAAGTAGTGTTGTTTTCTTTCAATAACTTGATGATGACCCAAAAAGAAACATCACAGGGACAGAAGTTAGGGAAGTAAGCTGAAAGAAAATGGTCAAGAAGTCAAAGAAGATATTATGTCATAAAGGAAAGCAAATATTGCTGCAGTGCTGTGGTTGGAAGTTATACACGGGGACTGAACTAACTAAATCCTCAGTTGCTCAAGCTAAAGAATTAAAAGCAATAATTTTAAAACAGATGAGAGAGTATAATTATGAGTCTGATTACAAGAGCAATTAGGCTAGCGAAAGTTAAATCAGTATTAAAAAAAAATATCTTAATGGACAAGTTTCTGGTTGAAGTGCCAGGAAATACAAGATGAGATCTCTTGGGAGAAAAAGTACTGAAACTGAAGAATGTAATACAGATTGCTGTCAGAAACAGAGAAGAACAAGGGAATGCAAATTGCTGCATTCTACAGAAAGTGCCAATTTACGTTTCTCTAATGTATTCATGTTAAGTAGTACTTTAGTTGGCAGCTTGGTAAGCAGCTGAGAAAAACTCAAACAGCAGCAGATTTTAAAGAACAGATTTTTTTTTTTCCATGTAGTAATGTTGTGATGCTGTTCTAAATGAAAAAGAAAGAACAATGATGTCTTCCCACTTGTTGCAACATTAGATGATGACTAGATTAAATAAACCACTTGGGGAGATCCACTTTGTCCCCCAAACGGCAAGTCTTGCATAGATAGCTGTTTATGTCATGCTTATCTTGCATGTGTAAAGTGCACAAAGGAATTGCCACTAGCACTACGGGAAGGGCCACATAACACCATTCCACCTTGCCTCATGATAAACTCATCCATCTAGGAAGAGAGTATGCAGTCAGACACCTCTGCTAGTTGTTACCAGTTACTAATCTTGTTGTGGAGAAGTTCTCTGTGAAAAGACTGAGGGATGAACAAGCTCAGATTTCAGTTAAAAGAGGGGAAAAACAATCCCGAACACCCTAAAACTCCAGAAGTCACTGTGAAATGCTATGTTTTTTGTAACATTTAGTGGCACATCCTCCTGAAATTGATTCACTTTATGTAGGTGTAAGCTGAATGTCACACTTTGCTAATATGGTAACTAAAGGTAGGCTTCCAGGAGAGAAAAATCATCTTTGTCCCACAATCAACATCTCCAAAACTACAGGTTCTTTTTCTTCATTCGCCTTTTCACAAATTATGTTCCATTCTGCTGTTCAAACTATCACAGGACTCTCCCACACTTGATGACATAACTGCATAACCTACTATATGCAAAGGTAATGGAAAACAGTATCCAAAAGCTTGTTTTCACTCCAGTGTTTTGACTTACTCTCTAAGCCACTTTGCTACCCTGTTCATAGAGCACAAGTTACAGTTACATACAACATTCTCATTGCAAAGGTTTCCGAATACAGGCGTGTGAAATTCTAGCACAAAAGAGAATTGTGAAAAATAGTGAAGCTGACTTGTTCCTTATTCTAAGTAACTTACCGACTTTTGTTTCTATAACAGGTTTTCCTACAATTTTGATGAGTGAAATTAATATCCTCCCTCCACCCTCCCCCCCCCAAAAAAAAAAAAAAAAAAAATTCAAACCTTGTGTTATATTAGCTTGAGTTGTCCTTAAAAATACCCAGACTCAACACAATTATTTTTTTTCTTTCAGTTTGGTAGCATGACTCAGATGGAGAAACTAATGTGAAAGAAGGAGGTCAAGATGGGTCAAGTGTCTTCCAGTGATTCTATGATAGTAGAGTAGCTCACCAGCCACTTCTACACAAGCAGAAAAGTATTGGGATGTTCTTTTAAACTGCAAGACATTTTTAGCAAAATCATCACAATAGTGAAAGTTACATAAATGCCTACAGAGAACAACACTGGCAGTGAGAATAGCATTTGCCATTTGGGACAAGTATTATTTACAATAAAGTTGCAGTGTAGCATGCCCAATAAATCCATCAAATATTATACACTCATGCAAAGTAACTTTGCCTTGCGGAACACCACTAATTTTTTCATTTCTCAGCCTTTTTCTAATAGCCTTTACTGTGTTTGCTATGAAGTCTATTTAAGACTATGTTTTCAAAATAGATATTAATGAGGTGAACCTAACAAAAACAAGTCTACACTCATCTGACCAATTCTATGTTCTTATCAACAAATCCAACTCTCAACTAGCATCTCGTAGAACTTGCATATGTTTTAATTTTTTTTTAAAACAGAAAAGGGGAAAATACCTAGAATTTAAAACTAACACTAACCATAGAAAAACTATGGGATGCCAAGATTCCTAGCAATACCTGACTGGAAAAATAATGTTCCAATGAGGCAAACAGAAAAGCTTTTACAACACCTATCAGACTATTATAATTGGCTACTCCATTCAAAAAAACCCTCATAATCTTTATGAAAAAGGCAAATAGTTGTATAGTTGTTTTTTGTTTGGGGTTTTTTTTTTTTGTTGGTTTCTTGGGTTTTTTTTGTTTTTTTTTTAAACTGAAAGCTATACACCTTATGCTTTAAAAACAAAGGGTGTTTCCATTACAGGAACTATAGATTTCATTCTAAAATTAATGCATATAACAAACATCTTCTATAGCATTCAATTATAATCTTTACACTGAAATGTAGCAATTAGAATTTTTTCTCTATTTGAATATTTTTAATGTATCAGTTAACTTAATGACATTCAAAATGAATATATTAATCAAATACCCTTGTAAAGCACCTACAAACTAAACTAGGAGATAGACTGGCCAAAATAAATAATCAAATATTTAATCATGCCTGATCCAACACATGAAAGATAAGATTTTATTATAGTAACCTTCAAAGGAGTAAAATCTGTACAATGTGGTATAACCAATCACAAGTTGTGTCTTGGACCACAGGACTAGAAACTAGCAGCTATAACATTAGCTTTTAAAGGGATCCAGAAGAACATAGGGAAACTGCCAGAGGAAAGGCACAAAAAGTGAGGAGAAAAAAAAAAAAGAATCGCCATAAAACGAATTTATAGATGCACCATTTAAATGAAACATTGACAAAAATCAGTAGGATTTTCATACGTGGATACCATGCCCAACAAATCTACTGGACTCTTTGAAACAGACTGCAGACACCGATAAAAGTGAACCAGTCAGCCAGTGTACTTTGATTTAAAACAAACAAACAAAACCAAAACCAAACAACAAAACATTTTGACACAGCCTCCCTTTAATGCTCTTGAAGAAATCACATTTACATGGGAAGAAAGGGATGGCTCTCCTCTGGATTAGCAATTTGTTAAAACATAGAAAGTAAAGAATAAGAGTAGAAAGTTCACAAATTCACAAAAAGAAAAAAATTGCCAATAGACGCTTCCTCAAAGATTCAAGCTGGGATCTGCCTTAATCAACCCACTCAAAATGAACTGAAAAAGCAATAGAAGTCTGAAGTGTCAACATGCACTGACGACACAAAATTCCTGAGGATAGTCAGAAATAGAGTTGATTGTGAAAAAGCATCAAAAGATCTTAATATAACGAGTAAATAGGCAATAAGACATTGCTGAAATTCAGTACTAACTAATGAGTAAATGCTGAGAGCAAAAGTAAATTTTAAACTATTTATATAGAAAGCTGGGCTCATATTACATCACCAGCAACCAGGAAAGAGATCTTGAAGTCATTTTCATCAGCCCAATTCTCAAAGATGTTAAATGAAATATTAGAAAAGGAAAATCAAACAATACAGAAAAAACTGGCACTGCATAAATCCATGCTACACTCACAGCCTGAGTGCTGCATGTAGATATAGAAGTACAGAAAAAAAAACAAAGGACAGGCTAATAAGAGAAATCAAGGTACAGAGTAGCTTCTACTGTGAGGAGCTACACAGACTGGTATCCCCCAAGTGTGAGGAAAACAGAGGGTTATAACAACACTCTATAGTTACCCCTGTTATGGAGAAAGGTAAATACAAAATGGTTAGTCAGTACTGTTCACAAGCACATGAATGAGGGCCCTGTAATTAGATCATCTGGCAGGAGGCTTAAAACAAGCCAAAGAAGGTATTTCTCACACACTACCTAATTAAATTATTGCAGTCATTGCTGCAGGTTTTTACAGAAACTAAACGTAACCAAAGATGTTAAAAAAAGTTCACAGAGACTGATCAATCCATGGCTACTCACCACAGCCCAGACATAGCCTCTAGCTAAAGGTGGCCCAAAGTGTAATTTGACAAAACATGGCAGAGAACCCCAGAGAGGAAAAAACCCACTTCTGAAACAAATACTAATACTGACTGTTATTAAAGATAAAAAGCCTGGGCTGGGTGGACAAGTTTGATATAATCAAAATGAGTAATTATAAAAATGGACCCATCTTAGCAATTTTCCTAGTTGCAGCAAACTGTACTATCCTTTTGTACCCTTGGGAAGTTTCTTTGAGGCCTGGTTATGGAGTTGCTCCTCTCATCCATCTCTGTCTTTGAACTACACGTCTCCAGCTTCTTTCTGTAAATCTCATTCTTCCCCCGCTATTGTAGTCTGGAAGCTTCTCCTCTTCCCCCCACCCAATATGCTCTCAAGGGCAGTAGCAGTCTCCCACTCCCTCCAGAGAGCTACACATGACCCAGTCATTCCCTTTAAAAGAAATATAGTTAAAAAAATACACTGTCCACCAGATCTGTTTATATTATGGCTCAGATATGACTTAGTCCATTTGTTCCTTTTGCAGAATAATTGACACTAATGATCTAGCTCTCCTCCACCAATAACTAAGTATGTACCTTCTTCAAAACTTAAATACAAGACAGATCAAAGAGCTTGGAAAACCTGTATTACATTTCCTTTTCGGACTTGTTATATTTTTATATACATATATATGTACGTATATGTATAAACATGTTTATACATATATATGTATATACACACAAACTCTACAGTAATGGGTATATAATGTATGTAATCACATTATGAAAGTTTCTTAAAACATATCATTGCACTAACAGTATTATCACCTCCGTCATACTACTGCATCAGCAAACTAAGTAATACAACAAAATAAATGAAGAAACACACTAAAACATCATCTTGCATAATGCTCAGAAAATCCATTGAAAAAGTAAGCTAGAGAACTTCTGCTTTTTCATTTAATGCATCTCAACTTTACTTCTCTTTACGCTTTCAAAATGTGAATATCAGGCTGGTAACTAACAATTATCGGGAAGGTTCAATAGTGACAACTAAGGAGAAGTGCAGCACTTCCAGCAGCACAGATCTCCTGAACGAAGCTGCAGATAGCAAGCCAATAAAGCTGAGGACTTGCTTATAATTATACTTAACTAAACAAACACATTGATGAATCTATTATCAGCACATCCAATTAGAACCTACTTTTTGAGGATCAGAGTGAATTGCAAGTCAAATCTGAAGATGACAGGCACTGTCACAACTGTAACTATACCTGCTTTAAAAGGCAAAAGCTATGCGCCTCTAAACTGAACATTGTATCACCAAATAGCTGAAAAGAACCCAAGCTCAAAAAAGATATGTAAGAGTTCTTGAGGAGATTAGCATTTTCCTTAAAACCAGCTAGTGACCTTCAGAAGCTGTATTTGAAATTTTAAATTAAAAGGTGTTTATTAATAATTACAGTCCTAAATGAAAACAGCTTCAGTTCTTTCCCCATTCTTTATCCTCCAACAATTTTACTATTACTTCTTGAAGAGAAAGTAGATGAGCAGCAGCTTGAGGGAGGGGAAAATAGAAATAGGGAAGAACTAATACTCTGGTGAGATTCTAAATTACCGTTCCTTAACTTGCTATTTTCTTTCAAAAGGATTATTTAGTATTTTAAATGCATTTTCCAGACTGCTAAGATTGTCATACAAAGGTCCATGATCTGCTCTATCTACATAATTGCTTATTTTTTAATTTGATGGTGATGGCTGATGATCACATGAGCGTATTCCACTGTACTGGATCAAATAACTTGAAAGAACAGTTTTTAAACATAAGTTTATATGTCCTCTTCATAAAGATGGTCATATGATAGGGAAAGTGGAGAACCGCAAATCTTCAAGTGAAGGATATTTATTCTTTTGAAGCATGCTAGATTTCATGTCTATCACTACAGCATTTTCTTTGCACAACTGCAAATAGCATAATGTAAAGTTAAAATACTTTAATTCTCATATTCAAATGGGAATGTTTTGAAGTAAGGATAACTAGAATAACCAGTATCTTATTCCCCTCAAAAGTAGCGTTAAGTAGATAGGGTATATTTTTCTCTTCACTCCAACTATATTATAGCAAATAATCTGTATTTAAGACAGAAATAAACAAGTTTTACATAGAAAAAGTTCTATTTATGCTAGTGGAATTGGAAAGAAAATCACTGACGTGTAAGGTTATACGTCATGGAAGCTATTGAAAATAAAGATGCTTTACAGATCAAATATTTCATACAAAAGATTAAAGTCAGGCAGCCATAAACTCAGAAATGGAAAAACAGGTTGACAGAACTTTGTCTGAAATCTATGGAAAGATGGAATGATTTCCTCTATGTTACCTTTTTTGCCTTTCCTTTTTTTTTTTTTTTTTTTTAATCCTCTCTTTTCAATCTGTCTGTTCAGACTGTCTAACTTTTTTGTATTTGTTTCTGCCAAGGACAGTCAGCTGGCCTATAAGGGCAATTAGATCAGCAAGACATAGGCTAATTGCCATACATATATACCAGAGATTCTGACCCAGAGATCAGTCAGCAAGAAGTAGATTGCAGGAAAAACCAACCAACCAACCAACCAAAAATCTCTCTCAAATTTTGAGGAAGACAGACTTTAAAAAAAAAATAAATAAAACAAAACAATAAACAAACCCAACTCACCTGAAAATTGCCAACAGCCTTTGATGTTTCTTTTTTTCCTGCTTTCACATTTTTACAAGAAAAAAAAAAAACAACCCATACAACAGTGTGCCCTTATTTCAAGCCCCTCTCTCCTTCAGAGCGTTATGATTTGAATCTTTCCAGGTCTACCTATGCAGTGGTGCTTTCTTGGTCAGTGAAGACAGTTATGCAGGTATCAGTCAGAAATGGTAACGCTCGTTAAAGACCTATTACTAACTCAAGGTTAATACAAACAGAGAGGATACTCTTGTTACTTTGGAGCTCTGTGATGGCAGTTGCCTGTGTTTCCTGTGCTTCAATTATGCCACCAATTGCTGAAAGTATCTTTTCACACTGAAGAAGTAAGAGCAGCCAAGTTAAGTTTTAACAGCAGAAGATAAAACAGGATACACAGTCAAAGTTATGAAATATTAGGCCCAAAGGGGCTATTTTTATTCTTTACTTACATAGGACAGAACAGATCGTAGTAATTTCTGCACCCATTCCATAACTACCAACTGGTTTACCTAGAGCCTATTTTCTGTGAGAATGTCTGGGTCTTTTCACAGAAGCTAATTTCACCTGAAAGAGAGTATGTGTGAATGAACGTTTAAATATTTGCTCTAGATTATATCATATGCAGCATAACTAGGAGTGCTCTAAATCACCTCATCTCTATGGACTATGTGGACACAGAAAACTCATCCTCCCAAAATTAATGTTATTTTAAAAAATAATTCCGATTCGAACACTTACAGCAAGACAGAGTTCATGTTTATCTTCAGATTCCAACTTCCTTCTCTCCTTGAAAAGAATATGCATATACCTACAGTATCTTTTGCACATACAAAGGAGAATTATATACCAAGTTTCACAGAGCAGGAAGACCACCGTTGCATTTCAGCATTTTCCCTCAGTAGTAAAACGAACAAATCTGGCATTTCAAGAAAATTAAAAATATTGGGGGCGAGGGGGGAATCAACCAACACCTGTCATAACCACAAAAGCTAAACTACTTAAATATTTTAACAACTAAAAAGCAATTTATAAATAACAGCATGATAAAGACAGCAGACTTTGGTTCTGTGGCCAGTTTGTAAGCAGAGCTGCTCCCAAGTAGTTCTTCACAGTAAGGCAAAAAGGCAATGAAACACAGAGATTTAACAGTAGTCCACGTATGAAGGCAGCTTGGACCAATACTGTAGATCAAAAGGTCTGACACAGCTCAACTTAAGAGGATCGTTTCCCCAGGGAAGAAGGAAAAACTATTTTCTCCAAGCTAAATTTGGTTAGAGACCAATTCTTTTTCAGAGCCTATTTTTCCCTCCTAACTGGAGAACAGGTCGTAACCGGGCCTGAGTTAGGTTTCGAAACCTTCCCAACTTGCCACCAAAGCATGAAAGCTTAGGACTCACTGGAGGAAATTATTGATGTTTCCTCTAATAATCCTTTATTTCCTGGAGTATGAGTCCAAATCAAATATCATATTTCTTAAATGCATGCCTTATTGCAAAGATGGACACAGAGAAATGAATTTCAGAAGCAGTCTCTATAGTAAAAGTGGTTCTTAAAACCCACTGGAGGGTCGCAGGCATGGTCAACAGTAAAGAAGAATCTTTGAGGCACAAACTAGAAAAGACCAAAAGTAATTTGCTTTAACAAAATACAGCAGTACAGGAGCAAAAGAATAAACAGACAGCAAAAGTAGTAAACTGCTCTGGCTTAAAATGACTATGTAGTTTTAAGAAATGACAATTCCAGGATGAGATTTTTTGTTTATGCTGGTGTGGAGACACATAGAAAGGCAAGGTTTGTGTGTGTGCGTCCATGGATCCTGCTCATGCAAGAAATTTTCCAGTCTCCAAAGCAGTACTATGTGTACACCTACAGAATGAACATATGGATGGAGAAGCACAATAATAGAATTCTTAACTACAAGGAAATTGCACAAGTCTCATACTACTCCTTAGAAGTAGTTTTATAGAAGTCTAGCTATTAAACTTCTACATGGGAACTGTGATCATGCAGTCCAGAAGAAAAACGTTACACACAAATATGTCTAAAACACGTGAATAGACCATTGAAGTTTTCCTAGCGTACACTATTCCATTTCCTCTCCAGCTACTGCCCTTAAAAATGCCTTTACTCTCACTATATAAAGGGTATTAAGGCTCTTTCCTCTTTCTGATGTGAATTTTTTTAGAACCTTCTTTCATATAGAAAACATCACCAATGGTTCTTAATATAATTTAACATTTTCATGCTGACTACATTGTAGTGTCTGTACTGCCCTAAAATTCTTCTACAAAATAGAGATCACTGTAAAATGTGCTATTTAGACACTTACAAAGAAGTTTAGCAGGGTGTATAAAAAACACTTTGAAATGTCATCTCATCAGGTTCTCTCTCACAGAACGGTTTGAAAAAAGTAGCAATGCCCTAATTTATGGGTGCTTCTCTTACAAGCCATCTGCCTCAAGCAAAACAGCTGCCAGTGATGCAAGCTGGGAAAGTAGCCAATCTGGCTCACATGCAACTATATACCCAAGAGAGCAATTAATAAGTCACAAAACAGTACCCAATTATGCAAGCATTTTTGGATCTTGGGGCTCAGAACAGGGCTGAGAGAGTATGAGGCAGCTTGAAGGAACTCTCAGCATTCAACTACAGTGTATGGATGCTGCAGCATCACCTGATCTTTCCTTCTTATCAGCTTTTACACAAGATAAAGTGGGAAATTAAATTTCACCTAAAAGCTAGCAAGCTTTTTTAAAAACATGAAACCAAATGACAATATTTAAACTGCAGGAAGATATCTTAAATAATTGCTTAAGCCCCAAGACTCATGCAATGCTACCTTTCATTCAAAAAGCACAGGGTACTTATTTAAGAAAAGAGAGTCAATAATTATCTACACAAGTGACATTATTTTACGCTATTTATATGAGAGAATTAAAACAAACATTATTACTATTGCCTTCTTTCAAATATTACCATCTGAGTTTCATATATTTTGTTCTTAAAAAAATTAATAATTTAAGAATGTAACGAAGAAATCCTCTCCAGCCATGAACTGAAAAGCAGCCAGGGTTATTTTTTTGGCAGGTAGCAAGCAGATTCAAGCTGAGCACATCTGAGTAAGTTTTGTCAGTTGTATCAAATGATTTTTTTCAATGCTCTTTTGTTCACAGCAAGTTTTCACTAATTGTCAAAATATATGAAAATTAAGGTCTGCACATGTTTCAATCTCTGGGGGGGCCTTCTCTTCACCAG
Organism: Platalea leucorodia; assembly: GCF_965183815.1. Lineage (NCBI taxonomy): Eukaryota > Metazoa > Chordata > Aves > Pelecaniformes > Threskiornithidae > Platalea > Platalea leucorodia. Next base: position 59,495,008 of record NC_138829.1, read on the forward strand.
GAAAAAGTCAGACTATGTTAGAGCTAAAAACATTAGTCCACACTTTGTATTTTGACAGATTAACTGGAAGAACTGTCTATTAGGAGACTATCTCCAGGTTTATGAAGAGAACACTTACTAATCCACGTGCATAATAGAAAAATCAAAACTGAAGCATTATTAAACATGTAAATATGCCTTATTTGGTGGTGGTTTTCTGTTTTGTTTCCTAACATAGCAGGAATAGTTGTTCTCCAAAATATTATTTCAGTATCACTGCTTGGCAACCGTCACTACAGTCGAAGATATTCTAAAATGAAGAATACAACTATACCTCTGTTACAAGCCCTATCCCAACATTACTTCCCCAAATAAGTGTATAAAAGTTACGTTTTGGTTTCAAAACTAGAAAAACTGAGGAGATGCCTAAATCGGCCATCTCTCTACCTTCTTACTTTCTCCATTCCCTCCAAAATAGATAAAATTATTCATAAAGCCTAGTAATTTGTTTGCACTTGTAGCAAAAATGAAAAAAGATTCATTATAACTACATTTAATAAAGTAGCATATTAGAAATCATAAGATCAAAATTAGTTTGGTAAATTTAAATTCCAACAATGTAAACAACTTCAAAGAGGTACATAACAGTCATAAAACTACTCAAACAAGCTACCTGGTTCAACAAGCCACATTTAGAATAGATGAGGAGCAGCGGGAGTAAGTCAGAACCATACAGAACTCCACATCTCTAGAAATCTCAGGATAACAAGGCAGAAGGGAAACTCCTGCTCAATTACCTGGTACCTGCAATGTAGTTAAAGATTTACAGAAAGGAACTCTGCTCCTCATAATTTTAGCAAATCTTTTGGAAAGGGCTCACTATTAAAGTGAGAAAGCTCACAAACAAAAATTCAATATGAATGCCCCAAAATTCATTTAATGAAATATTTTATGGTAAAAAAGCAAAAGAGAACAGTCAAAAAAATACACCAAAAATTTAAATTGAAACTGAAATTGCCATGCACTTAAAATGTTTGTGAGGTCTTTCTCTGACAGGTAATCTCTATCGAGGAGTAGAAGCTTACAATGAAATCCTTAATATCTACAGTCCCCAAACTTATAGGAACTGGATCATCAGTAAAATAACTACTCCTTTATCATTTTTTTTGAAATGATGCAACAGGTTCAAAAGCTAGCAGGCAAGAGGGGACAGATGTACAGGCAAATACAGATAGCACAAACACTCTCCTGCACCTTTCTGCCTGCAAGGCAGAATCATATAAGCTTCACTTCCTTCGGAAACTGAGCTAAAATACATATTATACCTCCAATACTATTTACTAAATAAACATGCTTCTTCCTCTACAGGAATTGTTCTTTCTGCTCTACTAATTTCTAAAAAATTAAATATAACAGCTTAAATCTACCTATTACATGAACCTAGAATGTCAAAATTGTGAAGTACATGATAAAGTGTCAGGCAGCCTCCCCAGGAACATTTAAGGGATGTAAAGGAGCTGCAGTCCTGCCACTGCACGATCTTTCTATTGCCATATCATACAGAAATGCTGAGGCCATGCAGTTACCCTTTTAAAAAATATTTAGATAGATAATAACTCTACAAATTTTTATGACACAAGGTGTACCCAACTACAAATTGACTTTAGAAAAATCTCCTATAGGCATGCTATTACTTCATTATTTATACAGATAGTATAAACACTTGCCAGGAATGGCAAGTGAACCTGACAAGACAGAAATGCATATATTGAGGCCTGCCATTCACTTAACAAATGGCAGTAATCGAATCATGAAGTATAAGCTGAGGAGTGACCATTTTAGACCATCTAACAAACAAGAAGCCATTTGTGAGACACTATCATACTAGAAGTGCTTGAAGGGCCATATGAACATTTTCAGTCAGCCACACCAGGGCAGAGCTATGAAATTTTCCATTCCACTTCGCAGTACTTCTGATTTTATGGGCAGTTTAGATCCACAAATAATCATTTTGTATAATAACTAAAGAAAAGAAAATGCATTTTTATGCAATATAAATGTGGTTTGTATAATCTGTAAAAAGAGTAAGATTTCAGTTTTTGTAATGAAGTCCATTTGAGCAAGGATCAAGTTTAACTTGAAAAGTTAAAAGAAAGTTACATGATCCACACAGTACCACTTAAGTGTATAAAATGACTAAAGAATTAATTTCCAATATTTTTTATCTATAATAATGCCAAGCTCCTTTTTTTTATTTTTGATCCCCCTCCCCCCCAAGATGATTACTTGTGTGTTTAAAGAAGTTAAAAAAATGACAAAGACATTTGCAGGAAAATCAAAGTGCTACAAACTGAGGAAGGTCAAAAGTATTACATAAGAAATGAACTTTATTCTACAATGACACGTTTTAAGCCTCACTATCACTTTTCAATAGAAGCCAGTTGAATAAATCTTCATATTTTTTAAAATCTACAAGTTTAGCTATACCTTTTGTATGTTTCGAGTTGCACAACCTTCCTAAAATAGAGCAACAACAACAAAAAATTATTGTTTAAAATAAAGATTGAAAATATTTAGTAATTCTGCTAGTTTTTCTAGCTATGTTATGTTCGATCTTCGTAAGGAATAATGAACAGAATAAAATCCTTAGTCTATTATAGAAAAATCCACAAAAAGGATAGGTTTCCTATTATTATTTTTCCCAGACAAAAAGCTACATTCAATTCAGGCCGTCATTTGCTATCTGGACATGGTCCTGGGCAACTGGCGCCAGGTGGCCCTGCTTGAGCAGGGGAGTTGGAGCAGGTGACCTTCAGAGGTCCCGTCCAACCTGAACCACTGTGTGATTCTATGAACTGCACAATTAAGATTGGGGCACAACAAGTCTGTAGTCCCAGATGAGATCAAACAGATTTTTACAATTTTGAGCAAGTTCCAATATTTTTTCCCTTCTTCATATCATTTTGTGGAAAAGTTATAATAATTTGCTTGTATGTCCACACCCGAACACGTTGAATAACTTTAGAATTAGGACAGAAATCGATTTCTTAGTTATGATCTTCTGGGGGGATAGTGACACACCACTTAAGAGGTCACACCACTGATGTGTATATACATTGCTTGAATAAGAGCTTTTTGCCTTGTTTGCTTTTCTATACCAGGCATTACATTTTGAAATAAAAAAGGGAGTATATAAATACTCACTGTTAAAACACAAAACAAATGCGAACAACAGATATTTCCAGTGGTATGAAAATATACAGAAAAACCTACAGGCCGATTTCTCCATCATCAGTTTCTTAATTTTAATAAAAAAATCCAATACCTCCTTCCACCATTCCTCTTCCATTATTTGTTGCATTGATCCAAAATAGTTTTCCTAAAAAAATTACTTGATGGCTTATAGTTATTAGATGGTTCACATGGTTCATGCTATGGCTTTCTCATCACTGAATGGATCTTTTTGGAAGCAGGCTAATAATGCCCTTCCAAAAGAAGCTCCTGAAAAGCTTTCCTACTTCCAAATGGTCAGAGCTTATGATATTACTGAGGCTAGTGCCATGCTGTAATATCCATACTGGTCATAACCTTATACACAACTACTGAATGCTAAATTCAAACAGCGTTATCATTTGAAACTTCCAAAGGTCTAAGGACGTATCCTATTTTCAAGCTACCATTCTGACAAACTATCTGAGATACCAGAAATCAAATAACTCAAGTAGCTTAATGCTCTCTCTGGACTCATCAGTAATGTGCTAAGGCTACTGCACTGGGCAGATGGTGCCCACAGGAAGCTAATGCTGCTCCTGCCTTCACTCCAGCTCAGATAACAGCAGGTTATGAACCATTCCTCATCTGCTGCAGCAGAAAAACACATTTAAAACCTTTTACCACAACTCTGTCATTTCAGACATATACCACCGTGGCCATTAGGTAATTTAAAAGTACTTCAAACTTCCAAAATCTATATGGCATCACAGTTTTATGCTGAACTGTAACATAAAAGCCCTTGAACTTGGAAAGTGGTAAGTCCCATACCCAAACAGTACTTCAAACCTGTGGGAATGTTTCAGGGGGCATGAGGACACAATGCTTGGTTTATTCATCAGCTGATAGCTAAGGGCTGATGATCTCACTCCTCAAGCATATATTCAGTGATTCCTCTTTATGGCATTATTCAGACTGATTATGTATAATGACTGTCAAATATAAAATATTTGTTCACTGAAACTACAAGATTGGTCAGTAATTACAGAAAAAGTTTACATACTCCATCAGTTTGACATGTTGGATATGGAAGAAAAATAACTGCTGTATACATAAAAAAAAAAAAAAGGAGACTATTTTGGCTGGAAAATACTTTCTAGAAAGCACCCACCACCATGTCCCTTGGCTGTGGTTGTTCTTTGTAGCAATAACATAAATTTTTTGTCCTCTTGAGTTGCTGAATTTTTTTTAAGACAACCTGTGCCCTCTTTCCCTGAAGAGCTTACATTCCCAAGACAGTTTCCTTAAAATCCAGTATTTAACTGAGAAACTGCAAAAAGAATCACATAAGCACCACCCTTTCTGGAACTTGCAGACATGCCTTTTTTTGTTTTGTTTTGTTTTTTAACTCAGAGGCAATTTGTGAGTTGAATTTTATAATATTATGATAACAGAGACTACTTAAGTGGACAGATTGACAGATAAGAGAAAACAAAAATATTTTTTTCTTTGAGAAGACACCAGTCTGCACTTGGACAATACTGAAAGCCACTGCCAAGCAGAAACAAGTTTAGAGGTCAAAACCAAGTGCCAGTAGTGCTATCTTGAACAATAATCACTGTATCCAAAGAATGCTTCTGCTGATGCATTAATATTTCTTCTGTGATGAGGGAAAAATGCAGACTGAACCTCACAGGACTGCCAGATGTCCTGTAAAATTAATAAGTTATGTTCTAGTGGTCAAATCCAATGCCTTATGAAAAGCACATAGGGTAAGGCTTTTCCTGTATTTCTGCGGAAACAGTTGTTTTTCCAAACATGTAGAAATCAAGGCTACGGGGCATCCAGAAAAAGTGGTTATTATGCAGATAACTTTCCATGCACAGTTAATCTATGTATGCACAGTTTAGTTCTCTGCCATTGTCCCAGATTTTAGCATCTAAACTCTGGCAATCCTAAAACACTGCCAAATTTCTACAGACAAAGAAAGAGTTTGTTTCAGCTCCAGATGTGATTGTGACTAAGGAGTTACTTCTGACCTCCCTCCTCTCTCCCACTGACCTTGGCAAAATACTTGTAAAATGGGACTATTTATATTCATGAGTTGCCCTCTCATAACTTGTTCATTACTGCATCATCAGTCTGTATAGAAGAGGATTACTGGTGGTAAAAGATGCAAATTTATCTTTTTTTATACTATTAACATGCAAATGCTTGAACCAAATTGCTACAGGCTGGTGGAAAAGGAAGAGAAGTTAAACTGCTGAGAAATCAGTATACTACATAGTGAGCAGATAAAAACTGTCATTCTGAACAGCATGTTTACATCAATATAGGCAGTGAAAGGCTGGGAGACCGTTTTTCACTCACAATTTAGAAAAACTTGGATGCCACTGGAGTAAATGACAGAAGTTGCCTGCCACAGCAGTGGAGGCAGCTCTCCAACTAAATATTCGTTGGAATTCAGCAATCTTAACCTAAATCTTCAGAATATATGTAAAATGGTGAAATATTCCAAAGAAAAAAAAACAGCTCAAGAGATTTTTATCATCAGTTTAAAACTGTCAGTCAGCGTGCGAAACTATTGGGTCAAATCAAGGGGATAGAAATTATATTAACTGAACCTGTACTCAAACCAAAGACAAATGCTGAGATTCCTAATATTAATATTGTAATAAATTACATCAACGCATTCACCATTCTTACATGTGCTGTGCAAGCAGTAGCCCAAATTTCTTTGTAGTGTTGTAAAAAAAGTGCAAAGTAAAATCTTGGAAGTTATGAATAAAGTAATAAAACCACTAGAATGATAATAATCTTTTGAAGCAATCTGATAAATCCAAAGCTCTCAACATATACGCCTCTTAACTCCAGGAAATGTGAATTACCTGGTTTCTCAACTGGTAGAAATAGGTTGATAATGCATGACTCAAGATATGAGAATTGCTGCAGTTTCACGTAGAGTTGAATCTACCCCAGTGAAGTGGGATATTTTTCTAGCCATTAAGCCCTCTCAGACCCATCCATTAGGCAATTAGTGTGGTGTAAGCTGCTACTTTTCAGCTGCTCCATCTGAAGCCTCTTGCTATTTTTAAAAAACCAAAATACTTCAAGTTATCACCCCTCAGAGAAAATACACTGGGAATGTATTACTACACAGGAAATAAAAGCAAATCCATTGGCAATTACTGCAGAACAGCTGATGTATCATAAACTAGCCAAGCCATAGTAACACACCCACCCACACGTCTAAATGATTATGGGATAAAAGCTTAACTTAGACCATTTTAAGTAAGGAAACAATTCAGTATTTCTTTCTATTCCATGCATTTAGTGTGATCTCATATATTCTTTACCGTAAACCTTCCAAACTGTGAAGAGAATACAAATTAATTTTCTAATGAGTTTTCTAAAACGTTATTAAAAAAAACCTTCTCCATCTTCTCCAAGACAGATGAAAGCATCATGATAAATATTTTAAAGACAGACCAAGACAGAAAGACAATTGAAATAGACAGGTTATCAGCATAACAACACTGTATCAGACAAAGATTCTTTGTCATTCAGCTATTACAACCACAAAATTATCCTTTCTCATCATACTTTCAACCCTGAAACAAAACCAGGCATAGCTCTTAAAAAGTCTTATCAACTACAGAATTTATTGCATATCTCTAATTATCTACACTGATTATTTTCTCTGAACACATCCATCCTGTACCTGGAGAAAAGATAAATGATTGCTGGAAAAGGAAAGGCTTTATCATAATGACGTACAATGAAAATGAATTGAGAGCTATTAGCATCGTAACATGCCAAACAAAACTGCAAAGCATAAATGCAGGTTTCTTAAAAGCATCACAGTGCTTTACTGTACATAAAACTCCAATATTTGAATTGAAATATATAAAAATCTGCTATAAAGTAATGTATCATGTAATATACATATATATATTTGTAATAGAGTTGTATAGTATATAAGCAGCACGCACAGTGTTCTAGACATGAAAGATACTGTAGTTAATGTTTTAGGATCACAGTACCACTGCCACGTGCTGATGTATTATAAACAAAAATTTCAATTCATGACTGACAGAACTTGTTCTATTGCAGCAGAACAATTAATTAGCTGTCACATTACTTTTTGGTGATGCATGTAAGTAGTTTGTCATCACTTATTCAAGCGAATGGAAAGCATTTTTCAAAATTCAGTGTAGAAAATGTATCTCTGAAATTCTCAGTCTCATAAGGTAGCCTCAAGTTTGATGCAATAATTATGTTTAGAAAATATCATGCTAATGTGTGTAGAAATAGAAAAAGAAGCAATCACACTTGTCAATATACTAAGACGACTTGATTTTAAGGGATTTACAGATGGGTAAATGAGACAGAAATTTTGTCCGTCAACAAGGAATATAGCAAATGTGAGTTGCCACACTTGAAAGACAATGAATCAGGCCCACAGAAAGAGCATGGTACTCTGCTTCTTTATTGTTCAGTGTATGGCCCCATACTTGCTGAACGCAGTTCAAACCACTCAACAATTTTTTTTTACTTTCTCTGGCTTTGGTATAGTTCTTACCATGATAACACCTGAATATTCACAAATATTCTCACAAAATTAGTTAGAAAATGCTTGTAAAATATTGGAGTACTTTACTGATTAGCAACTCAGATTAAAGAAAATAATTAAAAATAATCCTGCTAAATTTGGATATCTAACTGAATGTTCAGTTTCTTTTGCCACTTACATAGATTTTAGGCATTCAAAGTACAGTTGGCAGTCTTTGGCTACAGAAGAGAGTGGTTACCATTACTGCAAATCAGATCCATAGTCTCAGGAAGAAAAAAAAAACAACAACAACAAAAAAAACACCAAAAAACACACATACAACTAGTAACCACTTGGGAAAAGTTAGATTTTAGTGACTCACCAAGGATCTCACACACACAAAGAAATTTCAGTGATAAAGTCAGAATAAAACTCAGTTCTCCAATGTAATGTTCAACTGCCTCAAGCCTAAGCCTCTCTCTTCTTTTTTTCTGACCTCTGACTCATTCTTTACACTTACTTGGGGGCACGGAGAACTGGAAACTACAGTGAGAAAACAAAACAAAACAAAATCTCTTATTATTCACTGTGATGCACCACAAATTTCAGGATTTGGGGGTAAGGAGGAGACAGGTCAGGTGTATGGGATTATATAGTTAGAACTTGCAAAATCACTTTTATTTCCAGAATTATTTAATTTTTTAATTCCTTCAGAAACACAGCCCATTTTAGCTTTTTTATTGCTACTGCCTAATTATTCACAAGAAGGCAAACCAAAATTCCCAAATTCCATCATATGTCATCACACTGATGGAGTGACAAGCCACCAGATGATCTGTCCCATTGGAGCAAGCAATGGTGGAAGTCAGGTTAGTATCTTTTATTCAGATTAATACTAGAAAGCACTAAGCCTTTCTCAGGTGCTTGCTTGCAGCAGAGAGAGAGATGGTGTCATTCAGTCTCCTGATTGCAATGTTCCTCAGCAGGCACAAACTTCTCTTTGTTCTCTCGAATACAAGATTTACAGCCCTGCCCCTTCCAGCATTAATCCAGACCCATCCCTTACCTCTTTATTCCAGTTTAATTCTTCAGATATCTCCAGCTATGTTTACTTCTCAAGTTTCTCATCATAACCTCCTTGTCTAGCATGTCAATCTCATTACTCCAGACATAAAATTATCCCATTCTCATTCAAGTTCAAACCACCATTTGAACCTCCTCTCCTTCAGCCCCAACTTCTTCCCTTCTGCTTACAAAAACATTTTAACTTATTTTCTTCCCCACACCCACATCCAGTTCTTATTCCTACTGCAATCAAATCAGGCAAGACAAGGCAAGAGAGAGACAAAGCACAGAAGAAACGATCCTCCTGTTCAGTTCTGGGGCACAGCCCAAGCTCTGAACTGAAACTATAGGCCAAGTCCACTTCAGATAGGATCGTACGCATTATGGTGGAATCTTCAGGTACTGTGCTATAAAGATAAAAGAAGTTTTATTGAGCATATGCAAAATAAAATTTTAAAAAATATTTTCACAAAGATAGCAATGCACACATCCTTGCCATAAAGGCCACTTCTCTTCAATTTCCAGTCTTGTCCTACAACAGAGGAGTTTGAGACAACATTGGTCTTAAACCAATGAAAGAAAAAGGAAAGAAAGAATAAGGTAAAAGTTTAGTCTATGTGCCAAGTTAGTAGTTTTCATTTTGGAAAAGGGAGGCAAAGACAAGTTAATTATAATTTCGAAATCAATTTACTAATCCGTTTTGGCTAGACAGGCTTAATAAAAGTTTGACTTCACTTCAGAACCCTATATCTAACCTAACAACTGTTCTCCTCCTATGTGCAGAGCTAAAAAATAAACCATACAAATTTCTACTCAAATACGTCTATATTCAGTCCAGGTTTTACATTTTCATGACCTATAGCATTATATAAAAAAAAATGAGCTTTACGTACTTGTAATTTGAGTTCCTCAAGAGGGACTCCATGCATTCATGCTAACAAAATACACCAGATAAAAGCAACTCAATACGTGCTGTCACACACACTAGCTGCCCCTGCCTTTGGCATTCCAATCAAATCAGATTCTTCAATTCCTCAAGCTCCTAATAACTGGTAATTCAGGTGAGAAAGTGGAAGGTGCACAAACAGTATAAATATTCAGTACCAATTTCTGAACTCTAACTGGAGGAAGGTAACTTTCATTTTTTCCCTAAAAATTCTTCATGGTTTGGGTTATGCAGAGATTGTAAATCAATGAAGATAAAAGAAAAAAAACATGATAAAATATTGAGAGGGGGAACATTCAGCAAAATTAAACATTAGATCTAGAACTTGGATTTACAGAATAATATATTGTAAAAGTATTAAGGGAATTCTGTAGCAAATTTACAGTAACAGATAACTGTGTAGCCTACTTTTGAATTCAAATTTGTTCTGATGCAAAAGTTAGTTATTAATCATTAGGGATACAAGCCAAAAGATTCTTTATAATTATGTTAAAATAAGGTAGGTTTATATTGGGAATTTGGCTACTGTTATTTTCATTCATGTAAGTTCAAAAAAACATAATTAAGTTCATTAACATCAAAATCTCTGATTAAATGAAAAAAAAAATAAAACAAAAAAAACCAAAGCAAAATATTATGACTCTAAAACCGTTAATTTACCTGTGCTTTCTTTCCCTCTCTTCTGTATGAAATTGCAATCAAGGATACCCATTTAAATGACAAAAGTAGTAACAAACATTGTTCTACTGCTTTAAACAAGAATATAAACTAGCTACACTGGATCAGACCACAAACCTCACTATCCTGTCTTTGACAAGTCATCAGAAGATTCCCACAGAGAAATAACAATTCTCTTCTCCTGAACCTTCCCAGTATCCAGCAATCTGCACCTCAAGTGCTTCCTCAAAGTGGCACTGTATTTAATAGCTCACAATTAATTTTCTTCCTTAAACTTCTGGCCTCTACAATGTCTTATTGGAAGAAGTTTCATAGCTTAAAATACACTCCATCTCAAGCAGGCTCAAACATCTGATACCCCTAGCCTTTTCTGGCTTTCTCTGCCATTCATGATTTCACAGACCGCTGTCACACCCTCCCTATAGCTATCTTCTTCCATGCTGCAGTCACAGCCCCTTGTATTGAGTCTGGCTGGGATGGAGTTAACTTTCCCCATAGCAGCCCTCATAGTGCCTTGTATGAAAGGGTTCCAATAGCTTTGATTAGCCCTGTTACCTCTTTCTCTTCCGTTTTCCAATATTGCCTTTTAGAAATCCAAGCAGACTGTATCAGATGGATCTTTATTAATCTACAAACTTGCTGGTTCCTTCAAAAAATTCTCATAAGTTTGTTTGATGCAAGACTCACTGACAAAAGCAGCATTGACTCTTCCCCAAAATATCATCTTTCTCTGAAATGAGTAATGTTAACGTTTGTTGTGATTTCTACCAATTTGCCTCTTATGAAAGTCATGATTATTGGCCAACAGTTCTTTAGAGCCCTCCTGGGAACTTTCATAAAGTGGCATGACATCAGCCAACTTGCAGTCAGCTGGGACCTAATCAATTTTAAGTAAAAAGATGCCCATTACATTCAGCAATTTGGTTGTTTCATCCTCAAGTTTCTCAAGAACCTTGGGCATGCATTATCTGGTCCTGACATTTTGCTGTTTTTCCTTTAACAAATTTCATTTACAATGCTTAAATTTGACTTAAACCCACTAAAACATTGTTTGTAAACTTCCAGCATAGGAATTTTCTCCAGGCTGTCTCACAGCAAACATTATCAAAAAGAATCTTTTCTTTTCCTGCTATGGCCTCATCTTATATGGATGTTCCTTCTATTTTGAGAACCTACCAGTCCTACAGGCATTCTGGAAGGCTTCAAGCTTCTAATGCATTTGTACAAATACTGATAATAATTTTTTATCTTTTCTACAAGTTGCTCTTCAGATTATTTTTGATCTGCCTTGGACTACTACATTTAACCTGTCTTTTCTGGATACAAGCTCAATTATTTTCACGAATGCTTACTTTTTCCTATGAGCCTTTTTTACCATCCTGTTTAATCATGGCATCTTTCTTTTTATCTTTATATCTTGTTTTGACAAATGGCATGCATTTGTCTCAAGTTTCCAGTATGCTGTCTTTGAATAGTCTCTATGCCACCTGCAGGGATTCTACGTTATTTACTTTCCCCTTTTATTTTAACAATTTTTCTGAGCACAATTGTAACATCTTTTGGTTTCCACTGCTCCAATATGAATTCTGAATGATCACTGACATTGCAATCATCATTACAGAGATTCTCTCCGATTGCTATTTTGAAGCAGATCCTAAATATTCCTCAGGAGGAAGTTAACAGTTGCTTTTCCTTTTCTGGTTTCTCTGATTGGCTGTTTCAATAAACAATCATTGATGGTATCTAAAGATTTAATCTGAGCACCCCATCCTCATGCAAAATCTAAACAGTCTACGTAAAGATATATTTCATCAATGTAGTTTTAAAATTCTTAAGGTGCCACAAAATGCAAGATCTCTGAAGGGAAAAAAAGTCTTGTTGAAACATTTTAAAAAATTCTTAGCTATTTATCTGATTTCTTAGCTGACAGCAGAGGAATGGACAAGTGCCTGCAAGAGTTTCCATAATTATTCATGTGTATACTCACTTGAAGACATATTCACATTATCAGCACAAAACATTTATTGTTTTAACTCACATAAGCCATCTACTTCAATATTCGCTAATAACTCTTGACAGTATTGACACTGCACAGTACAGCTTCGTGAAGTGATACTCATTCTAGCTTCCAAGATTTTTTTTTACTGTCATGATATGTAACTCATTCTTTATCTAGCAGTTAAAATTAATATCGATATTAACTCCAACTCACTCAATATCCAACAATTTACAATTCTCTGGATTCTTTAGACTTGTGAGCTTTTCACTAATCTTAATTAAACACATAGATGACAACTTGTGAAAAACAGCAATATTGTTCTTTCTTTTGTTCAGACTGGTTTGTAAGATAATTTTTGCAAACTTTTCTATTGTGTTATTTCTACCCATAATACCACTATTCATTTCTAACTTTCTTGATAAAACCTGGTGGTAAGGGACTACCCAATTTTTGAAGTCCTCTAACATAAATCCAGTATACTACTGATGCAATGAGGAATTCTTGTAGACCTCAGAAGCACATTTTTCTGTTACAGAATGTTTAGCGGTCCAGTCCATCAAACAGCTGCTTCAACCCTCATAATAGTTAATGAAGCTATTAACAAGCTTCAAAATCAAAGTCTCAAAAGAGACTGTAGCACCTCAATCTAATGGAGGAGAGTGACATCTAGCAGGGCCTTACCAGATGCTAACCTGTTTACGCACTGAAATCGCAGCTTGCTGTGTGATCCAGCACCTTTCCTACTCCAGGGTTCCTCTGCTGCATGGCTCTTCACTCACAAAAAACCCCAAGATTCACTAATTAATTGGGTAAGCATGCATCAAATCTTTCTTCAGGAACAGGTCTACAGAGGGATTTCAGAATTATTTCTTTAGCTCAGGTACTAGCAGTTAAACTAAAAGATCAGCGGGTTAAAAATCTACCTGTAATCTGTTTATGAAAGACAACAAAATTTGATATGATTCACAAACTAGGAATTTTAAAACAGAATTTGTGCTTACAGAGTAAAACAGCTTAAAAATTTTAACGTGAATCATGTATGTAGTTTATTCATCATATATTACATATTTTGCTGATGTAATCTAATGAAGGACAAGAATCGTATGGTATCACTTCTTTCCCAAGTTTAAGAGGTGCAAATTTGATAATTCTCCCATACAGAACATACTTCTTTAAAGGAAGATACAGACTTATGCTTTTAAGCAAAATATACTTCAAAGCTCATTCTATCACAAATTACTTCAGCAGCATTAAACAGCAGCATCCAAAATCAACAAAGGTTTCATACCACTGTGGGGACAAGAAACTAAATTTAAAAAATCAACAAGAGGTTTTAATTTTTGAAGAGTTCGGTCACTGACATGAAAGGCAACTAAAGCCGCATTCAGAGAGCATTGCAACATATCGTTAAAGCATATGAACATTTTCCTCCAAAATTCACAAGATTTAACCAAAATGCTAAGTTAAACATCAGTGCAACTTAAGATTTATCATGTTAGCAGAATTTTTCAGGTTTCAATGATATTTAAAGGCATAATATGATTTGAACACACAGTTGCTATGACTGCGGTGCTATACAGCGAGGACATATTACAGGCATCTAAAACGCACATTTCAGAACACTAAACATTTAGTCTGCTCCCACCACCTTTTGAAACGTAGATTTAATATATGCTGATAAGTTTACATTAACTCAGTAAGCTAACAGACTCTTTGAGGTACTGGTTAAAGTAATGAGGATGTCTCTATTTTTTTGCAAGTTTAAATCCCAAGAAAAGAAAGATGGGATGTATAAAGCTGTATGGCCTATTTCCACAATGACAGAAGACTTAAGAGTAGTAGTCAAAGGTATGAGATGTTTCTAGTTCATTCATACAAGCTAGCAAGGAGTATGTTAGAAAACTCCTAGAGAACTACAAGCTAAAAAACTTAGGCAGTACTAGCTCAGTAGCCACAGTGGCTGGAGTTCAACATTGACTCAGTACTTAAATATTTGCTCAGCTCCTTTCCCAGGATTCACAGCCTGAGAAGAATTATGTGCTACTGCAAACATGCCCTCAGCAGTACCTGAACTAGTTAGCTATGTCTACACAAAATTTCACACCAACAGGTACATAGTCTTCTAGGATAATTCCATTTGAAAGGAACCTCAAGAGGTCATAGAGTCATAATATGTCAATAGTATATGTTTTCTATGAAAGAATAAATGTTATCCTGTATCCCCATCTTACCTTTCTATCAAAAGGAGTAGTTGCCAATTTTATTTCCCTTGCTGTGATAATTTCCATTTCAAGCCTCATTTCTGCTAGGGTTAGAACTCCAAATATTAATAACAGGTTAAGCTTTTACATCAGAGATGGAATTCCCCTTGCACTGCTGTAACCCAAAGTGGGATGGTAACTCTCAGCCATCCCAAGCAGTTTGGAGACCATTGCTGTACAACATGTAAGAGAAGCAATTATTTGGCCAAAAAGAACGGTCAGTTGCTGAAATTAGGCAAGGAAGCAAAGCTATCAAGAGCAGAAAGAGAATAACTAATATTTCACAAAATATGCTATGAATCCACTCTAGGAACAATACATTAAAGTGGTTGCCTCCAAAAAAAGAACAACTCAGAAGGAAATCACAAAATAAAGCCTATGTGCCCAAATTGCTTCCAAAGACTACATTAGGCATTACCATATTTGAGTTGAAACTAATTATTTCAGGCATCATGCCTAGTTTATGTACAAACCTTTCATTTTTTTGGGAGCCATATGTGAACTATCCCTCATAGAAGTGTATATTCTGGGTTACAGAGACAAAAAGCATCTTCACTGTGTATGTACAAATATATTTGATTTGTAACTTTATAAATGCACCTTATCAGCCAACTTTTCTATTAATTGCCGTATAACACATGCTAACCAAAATCAAGCTATATCTGTTGAAGTCTCCTACCCTTTCAGGATATTTCTGAAGACACTAGCTTTATATTTGTTTAACTTTATATCTGGAATAAAAGCAAAAGTCAAATGAAAAGTAGGAAGAAGAAATTTACAGGATCAAAGTTAGATCAAATTTATATTTTCATAATCTTTGTATAAACAATGAGCAAAACAACAAAATCTTACTGTTAGCCAATTATCAGTGAAGGATTATTCCATTTCCAGCATGTCATACTAACATCACACAACTTCCCAATTTATTCCATTTCCTTAATAAAACTTAATTTTCCTATGTAAATGAGCAAAAGAGTTCTGAAAAGTTCTGTTGACTCTACACTGTGTTTCAGAATTTTAAAATTGTGGTTGCCAGTTTAAGATGTATTGAAAACCTATGAAAAAAGCCTAGATGATAAAATAATGCATCTTTAATATACTATGATACTGCACTGAAAATGTAACTTTTTGAAAAGTAACATTGGACTGCTAAAAATAATCCAGCAAATAACTTATCAAAAAGTTATAAAGAACCAGCATGGGTATTTCTTGCAAGTCTAGAGAGAAATGATTCTCAGGTTGTCTGTTATAAATTTACAGAGAGAAGATTTTGGATCAGAGCCCAGTTACAGTTTCACAAACTAATAGAACGTACAGGATGGTAACTAAGAAATCTGAGACAAGAATGGTTGCTATAGGTTGTACTGCAATTAGGAAATGTAATAAAAGTCTCTTGCTTTGTCTCAATTTAAAATAATTATGGTTAACCCACAGGTGTTCTTGAAAATTTCATTTTAATATTTTATACCCTTAATTCAAGGAGATATTATAGTAACTGTTTAACAAATTAAACAGGTTCATTTTTTAAAAAATCATTACAGAAATCCAATGTATTTTGTATCATATCCCAGAGCAACAGCTTTTAAAATTTGAAATAGGATTGTTATAAGATCATAAGTCATAAACAATGAGTTACTTTTTTAAAACAGTAAAATTAATAATAATTAAATAATTTAACACATGACCTAACAAGAAAAGAGTGACCTTTTCTCTGTCTATAAAACTGTATTTTGGGATCTCTGCTGCGGCTGCCTTTTGAAGTCAGTGACACTGAAAGGATAATTTTTTTAAATAATCCATTTATTTACAAAAACATACAAAGTTTGCTCTCTGTGAGCAAGAGCAGAACCTGCAGAACAAGTGCTTGTAAAAACCCAAACCATATGTCCAAGATGCAGCCATTTCACTGTAAGTATGCAAAGACAGTTGTAGTAATTCCAACTGATCTCACACAACACAGAACCAACAGCTTTCCCCTGCAAAAGGAAATGAATATAATAGCATTGTATCAGTTCTCAGGGAGCAGATTTTTCTGCTGTTCATTTGTCTCCAGGCGTTTTGCACAAGAACATCTGCTATCGTTGGGCAGAACTTTGAGTGGCATCATCCTGCAACAAAAAATCCTAATAGCAGACAGTTATCAACCTCCAGGAAACAGCAAAATTATATATTACTGCAATATATTCAGTCTAAGAATATACAAAGTCATGAACTTTAACACATCAAGCTGGTCTCTAAAATCACCTTAAAATAATTTTTAAACAAATTAGTTGTTGTCATTGCTAGCTGTCATGTATATTGCTACACCGAACTCGTGATTGTTGCAAATTCTGCCCAAGGAACGGGTCAGTAGAAAGTTAAACTCAGTAGACTACTTTTTTACAGCACAAGAACCAGAAGCCATGAGAAAGAGCTAGGACAAGCCAGGTCCAAAACAGAAAGAGGCATTTCTTCACCAGCAGGTAGTAAGTAACCTGCCTTATCAAAGGAAGCTGTGGACGCAAGAAGTTTAAATAAGTTCAAAGGGAAATGGAGCAAAGGAGGAAGTGCCCGTAAGTTGAAGGTGAGACTGAACAGGCACTTGTAACTAAATGGCTAAATCACATTAGGAAGTCCCCTGAGCTGAAAACAGGTGGAAGTTGGGAGAGTGTAGGAAGGTGGTATGGGAAAAAAAAAAAATAAAAGAGTATCGTATGTTATCATATTTTTATCCTTCCATCGGCCTCTGATTATGGCTATTTTCTTTCCCCCCCATGATCTTTAATGCATTTTATTGCACATTAGCCCTTGTAATGGACGGGAAGATGATAAGCAGCAATTTACTATTACTGTTTTTATTGATTTTTCCCTTGGTGTGCTGCTTCTGGAGACACTGCAATACCAGGCAGATGCATAGGATAGATAGAAATAGTTGCAACCCATCTTTTGGTCCCAAAAATCTCTTTAAGATGACATCTTCAAGTCAAGGATGTAAAAGATATTTACCTGCTAAGAACAGATATTAAACTTGACCTTAGACAAAGATCAGAGATTAGAGACAGAATAATAAGCTAAATGAACTCTTAATCTGAGCCATTTTTATGCTTTTGTACTAATGAAACACACAAGTAACTTCACCATTCGTTTAAGAACAGTTTACTGAATTAAATGTCATTTCCTAACTCTACCTTTGCTATTGAAAGCTGGAGAAAAGATTCTTATAATAAGAAAATATTGTTAAAGGGAATGAAAATCCAATAAAGACCTAGAATAAGAAGCAGTAAGGGCAAATGAGTAATAGCAGCTGCAGCTACTTAACTTTTATTCACCTGAATTAAACCCCACTGTGTTCTTCTGAACAATGAAAGTTTACAAGGCATGCTTACAGATGACACCAAACTGGGGGAACCAGACAGTACATGCAGCGACAGGGCTGCCATCCAGAGGGACCTGGACAAGCTGGAGGAATGAGTGAACAGGAGTCTTATGAAATTCAACAGCGACATACACGAAGCCCTGCACCTGGAAAGGAAGTCCCCTGCAACAATACAGGCTGAGAGCTGCTCTTCTGAAAAGGATGAAGGGCTGAACGTGAGCCTGCAGTGTGCCCTGGCAGCAAAGGGGCCAACAGTATCCTGGTCTATATTCACAGGAGCACAGCCATTAGACCAAGGGAAATGATTGCCCTCTCTGTTCAGCTCTTGTGAGACCATACCTAGAACAGTACATCCAGTTTTGGGCTCCTCAATACAAGACAGACATCGATAAAATGGAGCAAGTTCAGCAGAGGACCACCAAGATGACTACAGGACTGGAGAACCTACCCTGTGAGGAGAGGGTGGGGGAGCTGGGCTCATCCAGTCTGGAGAAGTGATGGCTTTTGGGGGGGGACCTAACAGCAGCCTGCCAGTGTCTAATAGGAGGCCATCAAGACAACAAAGCCAGGCTGTACCCCGCAGTGCACAGTGGGAAGATGAGAGGCAACATTGAAACAAGAGAAGTTCAGACTAGACATAAGGAAAAAATTTCTCACTACGAGGACACACAAGCAGTGGGACAAGGTGAAGCAGAGTGCCCAGAGAGGCTGTGCAATCTCCATCCTTGAAGGTTTTCAAGGCCAGACTGGATAGCACAATATAACAGTACAGGAAACGTAAAAAGATTGATGTGGACTTCAAGACCAGTAAGACCATCGCAACAGCCACATTCAAAGAGGACCTTATTTAGCTTGACCTTTTCACCTTATGCTTGCTAATGTTCTCCTATGTCCCACAGGCATTTTCTTTAATTTTAATCTAATTTAAGTTAATTTGGAGCAATTATTCTCAGCTTTTCTTTAGTTCTGAAAGTTGCTGCTTTTATTCTTCAACCTGAAAAAGAGATCCTATGCTTGTTATTTTTCTTCCTGCCTTATTAAACCATCCGGTACTACTACTTCCTATAAACTTTTTAGCTTCACTCTTTGGCCTACCATGACTGCAGTCCCACCACTATTTCCATTATTTTCATAAAAAGATTTTCATACAAAGAGTTTTTGCTACAGGTAATTTTTATTCAGTGTGGGTGTGCTGCAAGTATAATCAAGGACAAAAAAATTCACAAAGGTCATTAAGCCAGCTCCACTCCAACTCTGTTTGACACAAAGCCATGCAGTAAAATATTCCAAGAGTATCATTCCAGTTTTTCCAAATGTATAGACTCTGGCCAAGAATCCCTAAGTAAATATGTTTCGCTTGAACTGGAAATTGTATGCCTGCTTTCATTTCTAATAGCCCTATTTCTAACCTTGAGATCAGGTATGTGAAAGCTTTACACTACGACACATACTCCTTTTAAATTCTCATTCTAACCATGCTATAGAAAAGAAGAAAAAAGGCTACCCCTTTAAAGCAATAGCAAAGACAATATATACCCCTCCTTATCGTCTCCTGCAAACTAAATACTGTGGCATATGCAACAGAAGATACAACTCCTAATCAAAATAAAATACAGAAAAAATGAAGTATGACATTGCAAACAGTATGTATGCTTATTTAAAGCAGCAATCTCTTTGGCCTAATCTAGTTACATACTTTCGTCTTTTCTAAGAGTCTGCCCACAGCAGATAAACACACAAACCTTCTTGTGCTTCACCAACTGACGTCAGCAGTCGCTTAGAAACAGCGTTTGGTGCAAAAGTGGTAGTACCGAAACTATGTTTACAATTGAAAAAGAATGACAGTATGCAGGGCTCACCATAGCTTCAGGAGAAGAGATACAAATTTATAAATAAAAACTACAGAAGATCTTTTCCAAACCTTCATGGCATTTTCAAAGAATGTTTATCTGCTTAAACATCTTGCAGTGAATACCAAGAGCAATAGATTTATTTTTCTGTATTTTAAATGGTATAATTTCCACTTCCCCCCCCCTCCCCCCCCCCCCCCCCAAAAAAAAAGTAGTCATCAGTTTTGGAATGCAAGCTTTGAGCTTCTTTCACTTTTGTTTAATCTGTAAACAAAAACTCAAATCCAGTAACAACTTCATTGAGTAACTGTTTGTTTACAGGAACAAAGCCCTGTTGTTCCCACAGCAGGAAAACAAAACACCTCACAAAACAACCTGCACCAGCAGAAATAATCATCCCATCACTATTTTCTAAATAGTCAAATGTTTAGGAAGTCTAGCATTTATGGAACTTAGAAGTGCTCTACTTTAAATAACTCAATACAAAAATTATTCTGAAGACCCTCAAGAATAAACAACATAAAACTACACAGCTGCAAAGCTGTTTGTGACAGCTTCCCAAGTAAACTTAATTTTACAGTTACAGAATTTTAATTTAGAAAGAATGTGTGAAAACTGTATGTACAGGTTTATTGGTCTAGAGAAATTGACAAATAAAAATCAAATTTCAAGTAGCCTGATACTTTCCATTCTATAACAACATATTATAAAGTTTCTAACCACTTGTTACACTTTTGGAAATCTACTGAAGAAGAAGAAGAAAAAAATATAAATATAGTTTGCACAAGTTCAAAAATGTTATTTAAAGTCAAGTGCTAGATTTATGTATTGCACCTCTAGTAGGCATTCTCCAGCTTCAGGCTATGGAAATTACGCAGTTTTCTCATCAAAGCTGGGCCTAATAGGAATGCACTGTAATATTAGACATCATAACAGGGAGAGCCTGTACCTTGTGTACTCATATTCCTCCTGCTGGCTCTGAGAAAACATGAAGGAAGAAGCTAAAACTAGAATGGCCAAAAAAAAGGACACTGCAGAGAAGAAAACTGAATAATATGAGTCAATATTACAAAACCCAGAACGCTTATTTTCACATTCTTTTGACATATTTCCACTATGAAACCTCAGGTTCAACAGTCACTCTCAACCCCTGAACTATAATTAGTTACTCAGACACGAGAAGCTGTGTATGCATTCATCACAGTTTTTTTGCTGTCCACATCTCCAATCAAAAAACTGCATGGAAAGAAAACACAATCTGCCTCTTCCTTTAAGCTAACATTAAGAATTACTATAAATTTGGGCAGGCTAACTGGAACATACACTATATCAAATGGAAGTGATCAAAATCGGGAACATTCGCCCTTCACCCCAGCAAAAGAAACCTACCACCCATATGCAAAGTGGAAAAACTATATAAAAGACAGTAAACAGGGATAATCCTCTTTTTTTAAATATTAACTTCCTGACATGCAAACAGTTTTACACAATTCATCCCCAAATTCTCTAAAACCAAGACAAGGAAAAGAGCAAGTAACATTAATTTGACCTGAAGCAGATAATGTATGGTTTCACTCATCTCATAGTATTTTTTCGGTCTGCTACCAGGAGTAGGAGAAAGCTGTTTCTGTGATTTCAATGCACCCCTAAAGAATATTGTCTCTGGACAATGTCCAGAAGTAATTTGGGCCAAGAATAGCTATTTGATCCCAAACTGAAACATTCCAATGCCAGCCAAAGGTTTAAGTAGTTTATCTGGAAGTCAAGCAGAGAGATCTGAAGAAAAAATTGGCTCTATTAAACTCAGCAAAGCCTTCCTCATTGTTTCTGTTATAGTCCAGAAATTGCTTCAGTTTGCTTTCTGATTTATATTCCTGTACATGGACTTTAAGTCAACTTTTCCAGCATTCTTAATTTACTTCTCATTACACCTCCCACCATGACAGCTGAGAACTGAGTTGCCAGTTTTCTAATACCCTTGGGAAACAAAGCATCATTTTTCTGCTGCTGTATCTGGAAACAATCAAGGTGCTGAAGGGAACAACTAGCTGTTCAAACTGCTATACTTTGAGAATTTTTGAGAGGCTAGAACACAGTTCAACCTTGCTTCAATGGACAGCACCAGTAGGAGACTTGTCCAAGGCTTACTGCTGGTAAACCTCCCATACAGAGACATTCAGAAGCCAACTGGATAATCTTTTAAATATAACTTGTGATTGAACGCAAAGACCCAGAAGCAAATGTCCAGTTGTTACCAAAAATGCAGCCAATGCACAAAGCACACATTTGCAGAATTCTAGTTAGAATTATGCTCCTACAATGCCAGCTTTGTACCCCATAAAGAGGTAAGACTTACTGGGAGATTGATTTTGTTGTTGTTCTAACAACTGGTCTTGGAAATGGTCAAGTTTTAAGTAAGTGTCTTTTTTCCTTGTTCACCCTCTCCTTCATAAATGTTAGCTAGTTAATTTAAAAAAAAAAAAAAATCACCTCACTGCTGAAATAGACAACACATACATATAAACAATATAATAAGTAACAAACATACAAACCATCTTATCTGCAAACAAAACGTGAACTAGGAGATACAATGAGAAACATGCTTCACTCACACATAAGTTACTTTTCTTAGAGGGGAAAAAAAAATAACTTGGCGCATCAGAAAAGACTGTGAGGAAAATGAGTGGGAATCAATGTTAGGAAAACTTTGGTCATTCTGAGAAAAGAAATTCTGTGAAAATTCATCTTTTCCCTGAAAAGCAAGCTTCTTTGCTATATCCATTTATCTGCTGTCCATTTTACTAGCCAAGGCTCCACAAGAATAGACTGTGACCAATTCTCCTACTTCTGAATAGGTACAACACAAAATAAAATACCAGTGAGACAACTTGCTTTCACATCCCAGCAACAACAGCGAAGCATGCCTCATGCTAAGTCAAAACCTGTTCGAGTACCTCCTTCAAAGAATGGCCATTGCCATTCCCATCTAGTAGTCTGTTACAAACAAAAAAAGTTATTGTCTACTGCAAGAGAGGCTCAGAGCATAAATAAATCAGCCAATAAATGAGACAGCATTTCATTTATCTTGGAGCTGTCATCAATAGACAGCTTGTTTCTGTAACTGGTGAAGACTGAAAAACAGAAAATTAAGTAAGTCCTATAACATGACAGGAAATACACTGTCATGTTTCACTACGTAGAAGATCATCTTCCCAAAACTTGAATACGACATCTCAACAAGGAATACCAGAACAGTAAACACAATTTTTCAGAAAAAGGGGTAAGTAGCTCTGGGAGTAGCACAAATTATAAAATCCTTGGAACTTTTGTCTTATGACTAGATTACCTGGCAACTTGGAGTTGCAAGTTCTAAATGCCCCATTTTCCTGTATTTAGAGTACTCATTCCATCTGTCTTTCGTGGCTTCTCCAGTCTTTTTTGTAACAAGGGTGCTAGTAGGCTCTCTTCTCTTGCTGGCTGCTGATTTTCATTAAATTTACAGGAAATTTATTATTCAAGATGATTATCCTCTGTCAAATTTAACTGAAATAAGCCAATGAATTCAAAGATACTAGGGATGGACGATCACATGACAAAAAGGTACTTGAATTAAACTATGATGTGTGCACACATACACATCTACAGGCATATACATAAATTTGTATACATTTACAAAACGTTAATGTCACAATTTAATATATTGGCAATATAACCCTGTATTAACCTATAGAAGTACACCTAAAAAGAAGGTCAGAATAGCCACTTTAGAGATGACCTGGAAAAGAGACATCTGTGGTAAGGGAACAAAAATTCCTCACCAAGTCCAGATATTTGACAGCATGGGACAGTGTCTTTTATTAGTACTTAACAGGAAGATAAAATAGGAGACAGAAAATTATTTCTTAAGCATTTTTTGTCTTGTAATGTAAACTTTAGGGATACATTTACATAGCTAAAAGATGCTTTAGCTTCTTGTAAGGACTGTGATTTCAAGAAGTAGTGCAAGTTCAGGACTAAAGCTTTAACTATGAAAGATGTTTAGAGGAAACAACTTGGAGTTCACAAAAATGAATTGGTTAAGACTAGAAAAAGCTACTTATAAAAGAAATGCTGATTCATTTGCAGAATGGAACAGTTCCAATTTATTTACTCTTCAATGAAAAAAATTCATATTCGTGCTTAAAAAAAAAAAAAAGTGATGTGGAAACTTGTTATTACAAACACCGTAAGACTGACTCACACTATTATGTCTAAACAATGTTAACTCTCACTGTCACACTTAAACAGTTTTAATTAACTGCCTTGGGACACAGAAAATGAGCTACTACTTTGCAAACTAGAAAATGCAGTTTCTCGGTGTCTATAAATGAATGCTAAAAATGACTACAACTGCTTAAACAAAAGCATACTGTGCAGTTCCTATAGGTTATGAAACTGGTCAGAATACTAAGCAACATGCAATTTAAATGTCAAAATGCAAAAGCTGTAATTTAATTTCAAAGTTTTTTTGATTATATTTTTGACATTTTGACAATAATTTTGCTAATATAAAAAAATTGTGTAGCTGCTTTGAAGTTACGAGATTTCAGTGTGAACATACAGGGCATTTTACAATATTTAGACACATCATAACAAGTCAGTCATTAAATACACAGATCTGAAAATGGGGTGAGAAAAACAGATGTTTTGTGAACATTAGGCATTCTACTTTTTTTGTTTTTACAAAATTTTAGAATTTTGGGGTACATGGATTTGCTTTTTCTTTAAACTTTGAAGTAAATGTACTAACAATCATTATTAAGTAACCAGCACATCAGAATGCAGCAATACTTCAATCAAATAAAAACAATAAAGCTACACAAAGCACTTAGAAGAAGTTATGGAATGAACAAACAAAAAAATCCACATCAGTTCACTAAACAGTATTCACGAGAATCCCAATATTCCTAGTTTTCATATTGTAAATTTGAAACATTTTGAATACTTTGTTGAAATTTTCTGACAAAATATTATCTTCCAAAAGTACTATTTTAGCAAAATAAGAATCCTTTGCTTTATAAGTGTTCCAAGAGAGAATAAAGCTCTATTTTATATAACTAAATCTAATAAATACAAATGCATTACAGCTTTTTTAGCATTTTAACATAGCGACAAAATCTGTAATCTTATTATGGATCAAGTTATATTAAATACCAATACAATCAAACACTTAAGAGGTTCTGAAATCGCTTCTGTTTGATGCATGTTTCTGACCAATAGATAAAAGGGTAATCTTTAATTTTCCCCAACCCATACAGGATGGTAACCAAGCTAATTAATTAATTAAATCAGTACACAGTACATTTGCATTGAGAACAAAGCCTTTAACATATAAGAAAGGTAAGTTTTTGACTAGAGGCCCCCAGATACTGTGGCACAGAAAATAAGGCAGGGAAATCAGATTAGAATTGCCTAGTCTGGCCTTGGGTTATATCCGTGTCAGCATTGACCATTTACAGAAAACATTGGCTAAATTTCACAGAACAACAAGGAGTTTTGGCAAAATATTTAAGCCTTGTGGGCTACTTTTCCAAATGTTCGATCAATCAGAAAGATTAATGGCAGAATGGAATTCAGCACAAAATGTCCACCCATGTTCACCCAATTTCCCAATTTTTGAGTAGGTCTCACAGTATGCTGCAAATTGTCTCAGCTGTACCGTTAGCAGCATTAGATATAGCTGTTTTAAAGCCACCACAAACAGTAGTCACTGTACCCCTTTTCTCGAGATGTAGGGTCATTATACCTTTTTGCAGTCATTACAGGGGATGACTGCTAAGGGCCACTCGTATACCCTTCAAAAGTGCTTGCCAAACTGTCTCAGTCAAAGCATAACTCCCCTCAACTATTTCTTACAATATATTTCTAATAATGTTTTCAGTTGAAAATTCTTTGTACTGTTTTAGCTCTTCAGTATATTTCTGCCAACCAGCCATACTTATTAGAGATCTCACAGACCATATTCTGGGAATTCCAGTGACAGAGGGCCCTGCACATCCTTCATACTTCACACAGCATTGTCTAGAACAGATTATCTTGTACAATCACTAGGAAATAGATAAAGCCCTGAGAATTGCTAAATCCTTATTTTGACATAATCAAAAAAAAGTGTTCTAACTCCATCTTCTGGCTAGGAATAACTGGTATGGGAGATCAAAAAATTATCAAGCAAATTCAGCTTGACATCAGGCTTTGCTTACAAAATTTATGCTTCTATAGTCTTTTTTCTTCTTTATATGATTAAAAGTTTTCTCTCCAGTTTACCATTCCTTTCACTTCCCTCTCACTTCTCCTGGTTTGAGTTTAATCTTTGTCAAGCATCTATATAATCCACATTTTTGTTAATGTTTTTGTTTAAAAAATGTGAACTTAATCAAGGGCAAATTTCTGCTTTATCTTCCTGAACATTATTTAAAAAACCAGAACAAACTAATTAGGTAATGAGAAACTGTCCTTGTATTAGGAAAGCATTATTAGTTGCACAATGCAAGACCTAATATTTCAGATTTCATAAAGGGGTAGAGCTAACAACTCAAAGCAGCAGGACTGCAGGTGTTTTCACAAGATTCTCTCTTTGATCACAAACCTCCAGCACGTGGTAGAAGAAAACTCAGAAAGTTCACAACAGAAACAGACACCTGAAGTCATTTGTGTGTACTCCTCAACAGATTATTTTATTCAAAAGCTGAAATGAGACACGTGGTGTGCCTGCTTCCATTTCTCCACTCCCAACCCTTTCTGCAAAAAATGATCATTGTGGCTAATGCCTTTTGCACTGGTAATTCTACTGGGATGATGGTCAGAACATATAAGCAAACACCTCTATAAAATGAACACACCACAGACTAGGAGTTATTATGAAAGGAATAAGTGATACATGATTGGATTGCACAATTCCATATTATAGAAAATTGTAAACCTGATAGAAGTCTGAAACTGGGAGGAACAAAGTCATGGGACCTATTTCTCCCATGAAGTTCAGTCTGAGCTTGAACTACTAATAAGATACTGTCATTTTGGTCACGTTTTCCTTTTTCTTACTGTCACATATGCGAATTTTTGGCAATAGGAAAATTAAGAGCCAAGGAAGGCTACTGCAAAGAGATGGATTGAAGCTTCCTTAATGTAGCAATTTATTTTATCAGAAACTTCTGGTACCCACAAAAGTGGGCAGAAAAATCATCAAAATACCTAGACGCATCAGAGGGACAGACGTACTTCCTGACTCAGCATGAGAGGGCTTCCACTTCTATATTCTGAGGTAATAGTTTTCCTCCACTACCATATTACATATTTAGTCCTGCAGATGGAAGCATGATGGATTCATGAGAGTCCAAGACCCATAAGGTGACTCACAGAAGTTTTGTTACAGTTTTATAATGTGTTCATTTTACTTCATTCTGAAAATAATGAAGAATTTTCACATAAACACAACAGTATTAAAGCACTGTTTTAAATGAGTGCCAAATACTCAAGTATTAGGAAGAATCTGATTCACATGTGTCCTTTACCAGTTCATTCTGTTCTCACATATGAATGCGGTATGATTCTGTCTGTTACCGCACAATCTTAAATTGTTTTTCAAAAGAACCCTCTGCCCTATTCACTGTACAAGTCTAACTCAGATATCTAAATTGCACCTTTCCATTCAAGGTCTTTGTGAAAACTTTGTGTATAATGTTATATGTTGCAAGCGCAGTACCACACCTGACTGCAATTACTTTATATCTTAACATTTTAAGTATGTTTGCCATATTCCAGCTATCCAATGTTGAAGCATTCTGTTCCTTTTACTTTAGGTAGACAAACGCAGAATAGAGAGTTCACTCAATACACAGAAAAAATAGAAAGGCTTTTGGGTGTGAGGGGATGCTCTTTTGATTGATTTATTGGGAAGTTCTAACACATCCATTCTTTACACTGCAGTGCCATTAGTTCTCTTAAATCAGCACAACTTGGCATTGCCACAATAAAGGAACAGTCCTGCCCTCCCTCGGATGCTCATTCCCACCCCTGTGTCACTCCCTCTCTTATGAGGCAATAGCATGCATGCAGACACGTGGCAAGGAACTACAAAAAGAACTGATCAGTTTTAACATGGATTAGTTCCTCAATTTAGTTCACTGTGTAGTCTCATGAATGCTTGTGTCAGCACAAAGGGGGATGGTGCCAGGGCAGGAATGAGCAGACAGTGCTGGGAAGGACCACTTCTTTCAGTGGAAGTGCCACAAAGCATTCAGGGAATTGGAACATTTGAGTAGAGGTGTTCAGATTAGAAAGGATATGTCCAAAGGTCGAAAAAAAAAATTCTTTTTGTGACTACATAACAATTAATCTAAATTGGACATAGTTCATAGCATCAGAAAACTTCATGCTCTGACCCCAGAACTCAAAATTTTAAGAAAGACTTGCACTGCATTGTACTTCCCAGACAACAAAAGCTGCTATTGCACCACACAGTTAGTTCTGCTGCTGGTATTATCAGCAAAAAAAAGAGGCAAAAACCCCTCCAAACCAAAAAACACCAAAACGTGAAGGAAAAACGAGGAAGGCTGGGGGAAAAAAAAAAAAAGAGGAAGGAGAGGAAGGAGAGGAAGGAGAGGAAGGAGAGGAAGGAGAGGAAGGAGAGGAAGGAGAGGAAGGAGAGGAAGGAGAGGAAGGAGAGGAAGGAGAGGAAGGAGAGGAAGGAGAGGAAGGAGAGGAAGGAGAGGAAGGAGAGGAAGGAGAGGAAGGAGAGGAAGGAGAGGAAGGAGAGGAAGGAGAGGAAGGAGAGGAAGGAGAGGAAGGAGAGGAAGGAGACGAAGGAGAGGAAGGAGACGAAGGAGAGGAAGGAGACGAAGGAGACGAAGGAGAGGAAGGAGAGGAAGGAGAGGAAGGAGACGAAGGAGACGAAGGAGACGAAGGAGACGAAGGAGACGAAGGAGACGAAGGAGACGAAGGAGACGAAGGAATAGAAAAGTTACTGATACCACTATATCATTTGACCTTAAAAGCCATTGAAGTCTCGGCCTCCAATGTGCATCTTAGCAAAAACATTTCCCCTAAATAGCTACAGTACACAGAGGACAACTTTTAAGTCAGAAACATTTATAACATTACTATCCCAGAAGAAAACTGTAGTGGGATATGAAGACTGAGAAAAATCACCTGCAACTGTCATCTAAGGCAATGAAAAGAAGAAACAAGCTCTCCATTCCATAAGATTTCAGGGAACTGTTACATTCTATTGGTTAATTAAGGACTCAAATTCTATGTGGATACCCAACACATTGAGAGAAAGCCTGACACTGAAGAAACTGGAAACAAGTTACTTACTTGGACACAGACAATAAATAAACAGTGAAAAAAATCACAAAATAGTAAAGGAAAACTTGTAACATGCCAGGAAAATTTAGAGATGGCTAAGGGATGCCTCTCCGTAATTCCCCCTAGCTTTTATCCTCTAAAAATCCAAAACAAACAACGAAGCCCAACAACAGGTTTACTGCAGGCTGAAGTTGTGATGTCCTAGGGTGGAGCTGTAAAGAAACCTCCTATTCAGAGGAAAGAGGGAGATTTTAATATCAGGAGAAAAGGGCTGGTGAACAGAAGTAAGTCTACATCATTTCCTCTATGAGCTCTAATGATTATATGGAAACAAAACAACTTTACTGGCAAAGATGGTTTGAAAACAAAAAGACCTGGAAGAAAGTTATTCAAATTAGGCAATAATAATAATAATAGTAATTATTATTATTATTAAAAGCCTGCCCATCTTAGATGATTCTAATGATCATTTAGGAACATAACCCTATGATGGAAAAAACAAAGAAGAAAACCCTTTGTGTTGCTCAGAAAAGCATGAAAATATTCCTGATACACAAAACTATCCATGCAAGGTAATCTAACTGCTGGCCATTTTAGCTACTTACATAAAGAAACGAAGGAGTATCAATCACTTTCTTGATGCTTTCAGTGGAATTTTCTATAAAATACTTCATAGCAAAGAACATTTTACTGATTTATTTTCCTCAGTAAAAATCACAATCAGAAGAAGATGGAAGAGACCTTAATCCCTTTTCTCTTTCATAGCACTCGCCGATCTGACCAGTTCTAAAAGTTACAGAACATACAGTATTAGATAAGTTGACTTATGAAGTCAGGAGACTACGACAGATATGCACCAAATGTTTCCCCAGGAATCATACAAAACTTCACTGAAAAAAAGGCAGTCCCTTACTGTAATATCTGAAAGATTAAATAGCCAAGTAGTGTCCTACTAAGCTGCAGTTCCATCTGTTATTACAGGCTCATCTTTTCAAACACGCATGTATACCAAACAGTCTGGCTGAGAATATGACATTCAGGGAAACAACAACTGAATGTTGTCAGCTCATAAAAGCACTCTGAAAATAGCTAACAAGTGCCAGAATGAAGACTAAATTCAGATAATTAAACAATATTAAAAGTTATGCAGTAAAATAAGTATGTGATCATGTAACTCCCATCTCATTCATTGAAGGAAGACTGACAAGGCTTACAGGGCTAAAATACTAAATAAGGGTAAAACAAAATATTCGATACATTTGATGTATTGCATAACTTGCAGACATTGCCCTAATTACACGGCAAAGTTACTGGACGTACACTCATGGAAACCAGTGGTGATCTGATGACACCATAACTGTCTGGAATTGAAGGGATAAAGAAGATTAAGGATAAAATTCACAATTCAAAATTGAAATTTCCAGATCTTGCTTTGTTAACATCTACGTTAGCTGTTTATTAACCATACAGATTTAAATCCCAATACTCATTGACTTCAATGGTAAAACTTCGTAACTTGCAATTGAGCTAATATGAATACATGCCAAATAAAGCACATACCAAGCAGCGGCCACATGCAACAACATGTGTTAGTGAGATTGGACAAGTCAGTCAAATAATTTTGAACTAGCAGCAAAAACAGTTGCTCTTCCTTTAGAATGGCATCCCAGTGCTTTAGCCACCTCCACCCACACACATTTTTTTTTTTTAATAAAATAAAATTGAAGAGAATCCCATACGAAGATCCCAGGCCAGGTAGACAGTGATCACTGTTTGGAACACAACCCCAGTGACCAGCTACCCATAGATAACACTGGCCTACAGTGTAAAAAAATGCCCTAAAAATATAGGCTGCTAGACTCTTAAAGCCAAGTTAATCTATCGTAAATGTGCAGAAACAGAGATGCTCTAGTACATTCTAAGCCTTGTATTCAAGGGTTTGGGGCGTGGCAGGGGGAAGAGTCAGGTTTGGAGTTGGTTTTTTTTTTTTTTGTTGGGTGTTTTTTTTGTTTGGGATTTTTTGGGGGGGATTAGGGAAGTTTGGTGGTTTGGTTGGTTGTTTTTGTTTACCCAAGAGCTTTGCGTATAGACTTCAGATACTAACCCAGCTTTAACTGATGATCTGTCAAAGTTATTCTTTTAACAAGGAAGAAAATGTGGGGGTTTTATATGGAAGAATTCTTCCAAAATAATTTGAAAATCCTAGTATTCAAACACTTAAAATATATTAACCTTTTAAGCTTCACACAAACACAGGAACACAAGTGTATTCTGTATTAACCTCGACATTTTAACAAGTTTAGCCTTTAACTATGCCCTATAATACTAGTTTGTTAAAATCTAAGTTTATTTGTATGTTTGCCTATGTAACAACAACAACAACAACAAAAAGTAAAAACACAGCGACAAACACTCTTGGTTTAACCTGTTGGTCACTGCATGATTTTTTCACTAAAAAAAATAATTAGCCATAGCTAGCCATAAGGCAATACCCATACTAACAACGTACGTTAATATTAATTGAGTTACTGTGAATTTGTTTACAATTTTGAAGTGAAATGCAGAAGACATGGTGATTTTCTGAGATAAAACACACACTGCTTTCAACACTAACTGGTTTATATTAGTGGCTAGGTAACCACTGGAAGTTACTGAATTTTAATCAACACAGGAAAAAAGTATTTAGAAAAAGGATCCCTTGCTTTAGAGGTTAAAACTCCGTTAACATTAATTTTGAAAACTATGTTTTAATATGTAACACACAAGAATATTTCAGTATAATTGCTAGAAAAGGTGGCGCTATCCAAAACACTGGTGAAACTTGCATAGTACTTCATTTTGGTAACTAGGGAAGATAATTTTCATACAGATCACAAAAATTTGATTGTACATCTTCAGAATCAAGCACAACTACAACGTTCTTTGGAGAAGTAGGCTGGAGAGTTTAAATAATTTTTCAATTTATCTGAAGTAGCATTTTGCAAATTCTCATGAGCGCCATAGCCGCAGTCACAACCGAACAGTTTGAGATGAAGCCAGTCTTTTCCTTTGTAACAGTCAAGTTCAGCTTGCAACACTATCAAAAATAAAAGAACTGTAAGCTAATTGCTGGCAAGTATGACGCAAGCCGTTTCCTAGGTAACAGCCCAAGTTGCTGAAGTGCCTGATCCAGCATTTCCTCATCTGTTTGCACTCACACCAGCAGTCTGACAATGTAGTCACTGCATCCTGTTTCACTCAGCAGCCAGCGAAACACACTGAGCTTAACCCTTGACTAACATCTTCACAGTTAACCTATCGTACCTCTAAATTAACTTTTACAGCAATGTTTTGTGCATGCGTTTTTAATTTTCTCACAACTTTGCAGTAGCTGTCTACGCTGCATTCTCCTTTTAATTGAGAAGGAAAACATGAGAAAGAAAACATCATTTAAAATAAAAAAATATGCAACAGATATCTTTTAATTTGCATTTGCACTACTGAGAGTTTCTGCGACAAATTAAGTTTAAAACAATTAGTCACCTGTGGTTTTTACATAAAACATCAAATCATCTGTATCTCTGATTTTAACTTTATAGTTCCAGAATTTTCCTGATTTTATACCAAACTCAAAGTAAATTAGATACAAACATCAGGACGATCTACCAAACTGCTTCTCATTCACTTCAAATAGATGTGTATTCATATATAAGTAGGAAGCATGTTTTAAAAATGTATCACAAAACAGTTACCGTATACACCCCAGAAAACAAAGATTACATTTTGATCTAAAAAAATGTAGAGCGCATGGATCTCATTAGTGAGCTATCTTTCAGGGGAACTGCAGATTCTAGAGCAAATAAAAAAATCCCCACATTAAACAAAAAAACGCAAATATTGGCCTTTCTGACAATATATTGCACAAAAACATTTGGATAATTTTATGGTTTATTTTTAAATGCGAGTTTGGTCATTTCAGGACATGAATAAACATGAAACAAACTATTTCCAGCATAGAGCTTTTATGCGCTGACATCGGTGCTTATCCAATGTAAAACACAACTGTTTTTCTGTACTATGGAATAGCTGTGGGGACAAAGAAAGCAAAAAGGCAAGATAAAAGTAATATTTTTTGGTTAAAAATTCTGGGCAATGCTTCACACCAAGGTAAAATGCCCATGAAATTTACTGCTGAAAAAAAGGCTCCCACCTTCGCTGACTGATCTACCCAGTGCAATTTTAACTGGGAAATCCCCTAAAGCATTCTGAAATAGACAGATGACTGCCAGCCAGAACGACCTGTCACAGCAGCTTCCTGACCACTAAAGAGAACTAGGTATCGAAAACGTGAAGGTGCAGGGAGGAGGCGATGTTAGGGACTTTTCACTATTTCTTTCACAAAAGCGTACTCACTCAGGAGTACTCAGTTCATATGAAGTTAGAACTGCTCTTTTAGATCCAAACCAGTCCTGATCTTCCAGTAACTGGACATCTCATTCTTTCAAAATACATCATCGATTCTACGGTTTCTTGGGAGGCCTTCTTCCTCAAATCTAGTATCATAATTTATCCATATTCCAAAACACAAAATACAAAGTGTTAGGCCAAAGAGCCCAGAGGTACAGACAAACCAGCGGCCTGAAACAAAACTCATAAGAACAGTATGCAAGTATGAACTGGCAACTATACTTATCTAGAAAATAAGAAACAAAAAAGGGCTACCATGTTTACACAATATGATCAATGCTCTGGCTTAGTCAGCAATTAACTACTTGTTAGCATCTCAGTGATGCTTTTCTCTAAATGCAGATGTTTCTGTCAGCAGGCTTTTCTACTCTATTAGTATAGTTTTCCTCTGCATCTCTCCTTAGCTTCTTCCCGTACACCTGCATTCCTCTTCCTTCTGGTGTTGCAGTACCCACGTAGTAGGTAGGAAAGCAGAAGAAAAAAGAAAGAAATGTTTTCTTCACCAATAGACAGCTTTCCTCAATTGAATACAAAGCCAGCTCAGAAAAAAAAATAAAGGAAGTAGTCTGGTATGTGAGTATGGAAATTCCAGAAAGAGATCGAGAAGTTTCAGGATGAAAAGGCAATGATAGGCAGAAAACCTGTGATGACACAAGGCATGTTGAGGAATCCAAATATCCCTGTAGGGGAGGGAAGCAAACCAGCACAGACTAGCAAGATTATTGTTGCAGGGTTATACTGGGATACAAGAAATTCCTACTCCAACTCTATTCAACAATGGATCAGGGACCCCTGAGAAAAATCATAAGCTGCATGACAGCTTTAGGTTGTGGGATTCAAGGTTCGGACAGGTTCTCCAAAACTAGAACATAAAATGGTTGCTGAGGAAGTCTTTGATAAAGTGAGTTTTTAGATGCCTGGATTAGAACCAAGTGCAGGAAGATTCACATACAAGTCCTGTCAGAGGGCACTAAAAAAATACTTATATCTAAATATCGACATAGGCACCAAATGACTTAACCATTTCGGTTATGTAATTGATATATAACAAGACCATTTTGCATAGAAGTAACCTTCTATAACCTCTATAAGGCTTGGAAGTCTATCCAAATACTGATGATTTCACACCTTTGCAATACTCAGAATTGTTATCTGCCTTACAACAACCCACCAACTACGGAATCCACCATCATGATATACAGTTTTCCTCCAGCGCCGTCTCCTGCTATACTCTGACTGCGACACAAGAAGAAAAATACAGCTCTGTCCAGCCCGCTAGATAACCTCCCAAATGACGCTCATAACAAGACAGATGCAGGGAACTTACTGTTCTTTTTGACTCTGGCTTTTCTTGGCTTACCCCTTTTCCTGAAGTCTGCAGGGGTACCACTGCAGAACATCTCAAAAAGTGAAGCAGAGCTGATGGGAAGAAAAAGACAGACCTGAGACACAGCTGGGAATCTAACAGACATGCTGAGCCAAAGTATTACTCAGAAATTGGAAATAAAGTTCAAAATTTCCTTAAAAAAAAATTCTGCAAAAGTCCAGTTGAATTTGCTTGCCCTGTGGAGGCAAATAAAGCTCAAGACATCAGGACAGAAAATATTCCTCTGCTCCTACTGGCCCTGTTACAACCCAAGCTGTAATCAGAATGAAATACCTCAACTAAATACATATATGAATGTCAGTATTATAAAAGATCAGGCAAAACTTTCTGATAGCTCTCAAACATTGCAGGAAGGTACATTGACAAATACAAATCCCCTAATTGTTTCCCTCTGTTTTGAATGGAGGAGAAGTAAAGGGGGTAAGGTGTTCAGGTTTTTTTTTTTGAGGCACAGTTCATTCCCTATTATCATTAGTCAGCCAGCTACTCTTGATACAACTACGGCACTTGAGCCAATACTACTCCTATTTCTCCCTCCTCACTTGCTTACAACAGGAAGGAGTTAGGCAAAACATAAACAAGCTGGCTAAAGGCTTAGTCTTCTCAAAAAAAAACACAAAACAAAACAAAAAAACAAAAAACCACCACCACCAAACAACTTAGAAAACCTTTGTCCCCTCTATCCAGGAAATAAACAAATAGAGGATTGTTTTCAGCTTTGAAGCTACCGAAGACATACAGATTCTCTTTGGGCAGCAAAGAACAAGTTCCTAACTATAAAAGCCTACATATTAAGAGCTCAGATCTTACAAATAAATTTGCGGTTATGCTTACGGAGAATGAAACAGGTGAGTAAGCACCTTGCATCTAACTTGCAGAACTAAAAGAACAAAATGAAAAAACAAACAACTTTACAATACTGTATAGTATCAAGGTAAAGGATAAGGTCTGTATGAGTATGTCAAAAATAAATGTACGCCCTTTTCAAGCACAGTCTACTTATGTATCATTTTTTCAATAATGGACATTTACATGGTACTGAAGTAAGGGATTCTAGAAACATTTTTATGCTGTAAATGCAAAGAAACATTTAATTCTTCTATTTTATAAATTATGTTACCAAATGTTCTACACATTTTTTTTAAACAATAATTTGATTTCTAGGTTTCTAAAAAAGTAAAGTGTTTTCAGTCATAACATTTTTATGTCTTTGCCAAAAGATACTCGTAATTTTGGACCAAATTATGTTACTGACCTTGTAACACATAGAAAGAGAAAGAACACACTGGTAGGAAGAGGTGTTAAAATTATTGTAAAATTAAGAACAGGTAAGGACAAGGAAAAAGAAAGAAAAATAACATTTCAAAAAAGACAAGACAAGCAAGCAAGCAATTTACTATTGAACATTAATCTCCTGGGAAATTATTTTTATCATACTTTCAAGGCCCAAATAATTAAAAATAAAGATGTGCCTTCTATACACACAGCAATCCTGTCCACCACCAGACAGGTGAAAGGAACATAGCTTTCAGAATGTACTCATTTGAGATTGTTAACACTTGCTACTAGAGAGCTAAAGTTATAAATTACGTTAAACCCTGTGAATTTTTAAACAAGTAAGGACTATAATCTCAATCCTTAAACACTGTAAAACACATGTTCTTTTCCACTTGAAAGCTTAAGTGCTCTGCTGACTCTAGGGAGCTTTCTACTAGCATAAGTGTTAAGGCAAGTATAGAAGACCTAAAAATCTTTAGCAATGAGATTTTATCAGCAACTAGTCTCATACAAGAAAAATGACACAAGACTTAACTATATACCTTTATAGGTCCATTATTAAAGCTGTATTGACTTCTGCAGTTAATCCTGAAATGGCATCTCTTTATTATATGAAACACAGCTTGAACCTTTTCTAAAGTTGTAAGATACTTTCCTGAACAAGATATCAATTTCATATTTACAGATATAACATC
This sequence comes from Platalea leucorodia, assembly GCF_965183815.1. NCBI lineage: Eukaryota > Metazoa > Chordata > Aves > Pelecaniformes > Threskiornithidae > Platalea > Platalea leucorodia. Next base: position 59,532,054 of record NC_138829.1, read on the forward strand.
AATTTCTAAATGAATGTGTCCTGAAATTTTATCCTTAACGATCTTCACAATGGGTTATGCAAATTTCATATGTAAGCACAGAGTTGTACTCAGTTTTAACAAGATTGTTTGAAGCTTAGGGTCTTTTAACTAGTTTCGATTTTTACTCTTCATAAAAAATTGTTATCCTTTGCACATAGACTGAAGTAGTATTTTCTTCTTCGCAACATTCTGCAGATGTCTCCGTTATGACGCTCATTGTCTCAGAGGGTTTGAAAACGGGCCACCCTTAAAAGCAATAGCCAACATCTGCCTCTGCTCATCTACTCCCGTTTTCTTATTTTGATCTTGACATTATAGAAAATCACTGGCAAACCTATTATTTTCAAGCTTCTTTAAAAATTCTTTGGCATCTAACAAACAGGCTGTCAGTTATGAAAACTAACTTAATTAAAAGCAATGACCAAAAAACCTGGTCATTAACACAAAAGCTGTTCCAAACTCTTCTTTCTTAATCAAACTTGTTCAACCAGAAACTCCAAATAGAAAGAAAAATTAGATTTTTCAATATTACCATGGCATGGAAATGTTCTGCTATGGTGAATAAGAAGTAGCAAGAAACACTGATATGGATTCTAATTAATGCTTTTCTATAACTACATAAAAATAAGTTAACAGATATTTGTAATCAAAATACTTTCAACTGCGCTTTGCCCTAACAGCACAAACCTGTTATTTACATCCTGGTAATCACTCATTTTAACTTCAGATAGACATACTAAATTTCTTTAATCGTTGGAAAGATCCTACATAACATTCCTCAGCTTTTTACTATTAAAAAAAAAAAAAAAGACTAGAAGATGCCTAGTTAAACATCAGTGTGCATAATCAATTGAAATTCTCTCATTGCAAGTTTCATTTGAAATTTGCTTTGTAAGCATGTTTCAGTGACCCCCAAATGGATACTATGCTGCCCCAAAAATGCAGTTAGTTTAAACAAGGACAGAAAGAGGACACATAAGATATGAAGATATGAAATATACTGCTCTATCCTATACTACCACATTAGGAAGAACCAAGCTCCTGTCATCATTAATGTATGTGTTTGTTTACCCCAGTCTATAAGCAGCAATACACAGTAGGTACATCAGTGCATTTTTGTATGGACAATCTCAATGGAAACAGTATAACCCAGATCAACATTCACCTTTCCCCAAGCAAAATAAAGCCTGCTTCTCGCAGACCCAGTTAGTCAAGAGGAAAACTGTGCTGGTGTGCTTTTACTCCTGCCAGTCTGAGCCAATTCCTTCAGGGCAGTGCCAGAGCAGATGGCATTTCACAGACACAGCAGGATCTAAACTTTTCCAGCCTGCTAATCACACCTTCGGATTTCAACGCAAGTTTCCCTCCCCTACTACCCATACATAAGACCATAACTGCTTGTATCTACAAAAGATGCAGCTTAAATTAACTGAAATTTAATTTCATGCTATGTAATGAGGACAATTCTAAGGGAGTGAGAATGTGTAGGATACTATGGAATTGCAAGAGCGGGTATCAAAGAGCCTGTGAGTCCATTTACACGTTACACTGTCTAGGTAGCAAACCAAATGAAATGAAGGCTAGTGTGGACATTAATCAAGACAATCACTTAAGACTTCTCTCAAATACATTCCTTTCTTTTTCAAGTTAGCATCATTAAACTACATGCATGACACTGAATTTTGTTAACTACTAATGATGTCCTATAAACACAGAGATCGATCCCTGCCTCAGAGAAAGCTCACAAAGAGTCTGTTCATATCTATCCCTTCCAAAGTTACAAGCCCAGCTAAGAGGCCGTCCATGTCGGTAAAGCATACACACAGTTAGGGTTCCTTTCCCACCATGCATCTCTCACACAGAAGATAATGATTCCTTTGCTACCATACATCTCTCACACAGAAGATGAGATATCTGAGGATTAGTGTTCATCAGTCATCAAATGTTGAAAAACAGTAGGTGTATCAGCAATTTGTGTGAAAGGATAGAAACTGTTCTGGAGAGCCAACAGTACTAGAAAAACTCACTGATACCTGTATTTAAAAAAACTCTGTACTTCTTATCCTGTATTAGTAACTTAGAGTACCCAGAAATTTAAAATTCCTTTAAGAGAATCTACCAGACAGAAGGAACAAAACTACATTCCTAAAGTGGCAAACAGGTACCACACAACAGTGCTTAGGAGAAAAAAAAAAAAAAATAAAAAAAACGGGGAAATAAGTTATGATTGAATTTGTAATATTAAACTGGCTCTAAGAAAAATTGAAAGACCCTAAACGTAAATACAGGCCTTTAATTTTAGGTCACACTGGAACAAAAATCATGCTAAAGATGCGGACAGTGAGCCTAGTACAAGAATGCCTTTTTTTATCCTTTAGTTTAGCTCCTATCCTGTTAAAAGGGTTTAATCTAATTAAAACCAAAATGTAACATGACCAATAATGAAGGTTAAAAGAAACATAGTGCCTATGCAGGGAGTCATAGTTAAGCTGTTATTTCAATAAAACTGATAAAACTTCCCTCTGCAAACCTTGTTTCACACACTTTCAGAAGAGTTTATTCTATATTATGAACTTTGCTGATAAAACTGTACTGACAGTGGATATAAACAGGCGGGTGTGACACAGGCTTGCCGTATCACCATCTAACAGCGGTACAGCTCCTCTGGGGCGGGGGCGCAGCACTGGCTGTTTTGGGCATACTGAAAGTACTCACCCCAAATTAAACCCCACGTATGTTTCTCAACTACTGTTACCAGCACAGATATAGCTAAACCAACGTACCTATATTGCTAATTCATACCAAAAAGCCTGGAACGTTCCTCATAAAAGAGGGAAGATCTCTCAAAACCAAATCCAAAGCACCCAAATACAGCTTCACATGGTACATTTTCCATGGTATCTTGAATAGCTTAAAAATAGTAAATTATATAGGAAAGAAATCATTTTAACATTCCATAAAACAAACCTTCATGTATCAAATGAACAGCAAATGGAACATTTGCTGCAAATACACCTTTAACTTAGTGAAGGTATTTGGGTTTGCATAAAGAAACATTAAGGCTGGCAACTCACGTAACTGGTCTTCCTTAAGGACAGATCTCGCCAATCTGTTTGTGTCACACTTCCCCTTCCCAAATACCATCATCTGTCAGTTTACGTGGTACCCTGTGAACTCTAATTTATTAGTATCCATGGTTCCTGACTGTTTGGAAGGCTCTAGTACGCTATTACTTCCCCTGGATCCTTAAAGTTATTGATCCTTTTTATGCTTCACTAACATTCACTCTCATATTACACAGTCTGCCATGACCAAACCAAGCCCTCACTTTTACCTTAAATTTTTGTTCCTGCTATTGAGTTGCAGAAAAGTCCTGTTATTTTTTTTCCATTAAAATTTATTCTGTTGTTTCTTTCCATCTTGCTAAGCATTGTTTTCACCCACCGAAAAAGTCATGTTGAAATTCAACGTTTCCTTTCACTCCCCTTTACTCTCATCTTAAACTATTCTTTCAGCGCTCTCTCCACATAGCTTTATCCTGGACAAATGGGTGAGATTCCAACAAAATATTCTATGGCTGTAGCCTCCCGTGGTCTGCCCTCCCTTCTCATTTGTCAGGCAGAAGTTTCTCGTCTGTTTTCCTCCACAAGTTTTTGCATCAACGATAGAACAGACTACATCTCCCAGTTTCCCTACCTGTAATCCTTATCCTTGCACAAAAGTACAAGATTTACTCTTTTCCATCTTCAGCAACTAGTTTCTGAACACCAGACCTGATAGTTACATTTGGCTTTGTTCAGTGATTTGTCTAAACGATGGTAAGGCTGCACAAAGTTTTCATTTTTAGGTATCAGAAAACCAAAACAGGAGGAAAAAAAAGGTTTTTAGAAATATAACTTTCCTATCAAATGTCAAATATGTCCCAGGCTTTAACAGAATTCCCGCCCCCCCAGTTCTGGTAGTCACTCATGACATGAGAGACTCTCATGTGGCTTCTTAAGAGTTCAGCTCACACTGCAGACTTGCCCTATGTTGGGATATATTTCCACTCCCCTTTTTTCATAAAACTTGCTGGAAATTGATATCTTTGAAACTTCTAAGGCCATAGTATTCAATCAGTTCAGTTGGTCAAGTTCAATAATTAGGATGGTCAGGCATATACATACCTACACATAGATTGTGTCAAAAGATGAGTCTTTTCCTTAGGAAAACATACCTGACTCCTTGTAATTCTCTTCCCTTTCATATTTAACCTCACAGAGTATACTGTTCATGAACCGCAGTGTGGAGCCTGTCCTCTTTACCATTCTAGAGACTCTCCTGGGAACCTTTTGTTCCTCATCTCTATGATTTTCTGTCATAAGTTTAAAACGTCTTCCTAGTCAAAGCTGAAAATTAGTACTTTATCCAATTATCCTGTTAGTTTCCTTTGACACAGTTGATCATGCAGTCCTCGGAACCTTCTCGCTCAGCTTCCTCCATTTCTCTCCTACTCACGCTCTGGTCACTCCTGTGATATGCCACCCTCACCTTCCTCCAAATTTCTCCAGCATTTCCACAGCAGTTGTCTTTGATCTCCTTCCTTTCTCCTTTTACATTTTCTTTCTAGGAAACCACACCTACAGAAACAGTCAACCCCCTTTGCTACACTGATTACTTACAGACATGTTTCCCTGCTTTTAGCATACTTTTTCTGCCCAGAACATGAACTGTCACCAAGTCTTGGATATCTAAAAAACAGCTTAAGGTAAACTGAGCTAACAGAGTTCTTAACTGCACTCAGTCTCCCTAATAGCGTTCTTTGTCAGTCTCTGTGAACCACTGTACGATCCTCATGGTCACTTTGCCAGAGGATACCATCTTAAACTCTGACCTCTCTACAGGTCTCTATGGGCAGACCACACTCAAATCATCATTTCTTTGTGGTATAATACTTCAAGAATACAACTTCAGGATGGAAAAAAAAAAAAGAAAGGAGAAAAAAAAAAAAAAAGAAAAAGGATGCAACTCTTACGAAGAGCCTTCTCATTTCACATTTCATCTAGTGCAAAACACTTTGTCAAGCTCAGAGAGAACCAGAAAGAAACAATATAATCCTACTCATCCGAAAAATGGTTGCAAAAACAGTTTCCCAAAACTGTTGCTTTCACCATGTAATCCTTCTCTTTGTATATTCCCCACACTCAGACACATCCCATTGAAATTGATTGCATTCATAGCTCAACACACCCACATTTCTAACTTGATTTTTCCCCATAAGACAAACAATAAAAACCCAAGAGATACAAAGATTCTGTTAACAAGAGAAACAAATCTTGACATGCAGGTACACTTGTGGTAACAGTCATTGTAATCATTAGGGGGAAACTTAAAATTTCAAAGAACTAGTTTGTCAAATACATAGCGAGAAGAGTTACATTTTATGTTATTGGCTGCAATCAACAGGTAAGGGCTTACATGTTTCTAGGCTGCAAACAGTATCTGAATTTAACAATTTTAAGACACTGAGACAGCTTCTGCGCTATAAAGTTTATATAGTGAGTACTTAAGGACAAAGTATAATTTGTTTCACAAACAGGTAACAGACACAGTTATAAGTTGTCTAAGCAAATAAGGAACTGCCTTAATTTCAATAAATATTTTAGACTCTTGAAATCAAGTCCTGATCTTCCTAAGGTAATGCATCAAAGGTACGAGATAGCTTGGAACAGAAACTCGGGAGAGGTGGCGGTCAATCCAACCACCTAACCACAAGACAGTTCTTCCTGTAATTAACAGAGTGTAACATGAAAGCAGTCTTTATCCATGAAATATCCCAGCTTTCCTATGTGTTTGAACCTAGTCAGGTAACTAGGAAAAGTATCAGTTCTGTTTGCAGACTGTTTTGGACACATATCGTGTATATTTAATTAGGAAGGCCTATTCTTTACTCAAGGAAAAATATGAATTTTAGAAATCACATATTCTTTCTGGATTCTGAGAAGTTCCTATGTATGAGTTCCTACACATAGTTATTTGCTCTCATATACATATTCACCATCATTTTAATGAAAAAAAAAAGTTTCACTACAATATTTTTCAGGACATAGAGCGTTTACAAAATCTGCAATACTGACAAGCACCTTTTAGATTTCCAATTCTAATTTGGCTTTCATGAACAACAACAACAACAACAACAAAGTGCTAAATACACAACAGTCAATGAAGATAAACCCTTTTTTACCAGTAGCAGCAGGTACAGCTCACAGATTAGCATCCGATTAATACATGCAATCAAAACATCATCTACACAAAATTTGTAATATCAATCAATACAGCAGTCATACTGCTAATAAGCAATTCCTCTCTAGGTCCAAGATGAGTACTTACGTAAGAATACAAAAAGCCTGTTTACTGCTAAAATCGTATGAATTTCTGTGAGCAAGAGAAGTGTTAATATAGTAGAGTTCAGAAAAGACATTGCATTTGCATAATTTTACCCTTAATTTTAGTCATATTGCTTCCTTCTATGTGTATTTATAATTTGATAATGGCATTTAAGTATACTCCCATAAAAATATAAAGATAAAATCTATTCAAGACACTTTCCTCCAACCTCAAACTACATAGCTAGCCATATGTACTGCAGAAAAGACACACACAGCATGAATTTGTAGACTTTGGTGATAAAGTAAGCATGGATACCCATATAAAAGCTAAGAATAAAGGTAATTAATTTTATTAACCCTCCAGCATTATAGTTGTCATACCTGTTCAAGTACAGAAAGCAATAATCTAAATATTTGTCATAAGGATTACTCAAATTAGAAAGCATTTACAGGATCACGCTCACAGGCCCTCTTTCTACTTCTACCCCAGAAAACAGTGATAGCTCCATCCAATTCCGGTGTGCACACACTACTGGTTGCACATACTTGTTCCCCCCAGACACTCTCCATGCACACAGACCCCTTAGAATTGTTGGCTTGAGCTTTTTAATGAAAAAAACAGTCAACTCAATATATTTTTTTTTTCTCATGTGTTTAACTAGACAGCAAGTTGGGCATAATTTCAAATCAACAAGTAACTGAAAACTTAAGGTCAATACTAGCATTCTCTACTTTCCTCAAAGAGTAACTAAAATCTACACAAAAAGAAAATTTTTCACAATGAGAACAATCAGCCATTGGAATAATCTCCCCAGGGAAGTGGTGGATTCCCCAACATTGGACACTTTCACGATTCAGCTGGACAGAGTGCTGGGCCATCTTGTCTAGATCATGCTTTTGCCAAGAAAGGTTGGACCAGATGATCCTTGAGGTCCCTTCCAACCTGGTATTCTATGATTCGATACATCTGCCTTTTTTGTTCTTATATGGTCCTGCTAGCAGACGTTCATACAAATCTCTACATACAAGAGGATCATAACAATTATACAAAATACATCTAATAGAATCACAATAGCAACTTAGCTATCATTCATCAAAATATTCCTGCCACGGTGGACATGCGGCACACTCCTTGTACTCCACTGATCTTCCTACCAAGGCTCATTACACTCACTCTTAAAATATTAATATTGGAAATGAATCATTGTAATATTTTATAAAGATCTGCAAAACATGCAATCAGTCCTTAAAGGAAATTCACATAATAAATACTCTCTGAAAAGCATTAAGTGCATACATTCCTTCTGTTTCAAGGAAGCAATATAAAAACCTTGTAGTGTTTATTCAAATAAAGTCACACATTATGGGCTTACTTCTCCCCTCCCCACCCAAACAATTGACGTTTTATCAGCTCTGCAATGTTTGATCTCTCTCCAAGTCAGAGAGGAGATCAGAGGATTTAACCTGTGTTACCTTTATAAAATCACATATAAAATACTGCACATAACATATATATATGAATCCTATTTAAACTGTGCTTAATAAAGCACAAATATTTATTGTAAAGCATAATAGACTATTAGGAAAATAAAGAACTTCAGATCTCTGTTTTTTCTGTTCACTTCTAGTGATAACAAAGATATCAAATTCTGGAAGTCTACCAATTACATTTTATTATGAACACGTATGATTTAAGTACTGCCAATAAATTCTACGTATTTAGTTATGGTTGACATTTATGATGTTACTTAAAGAATAATAAATGCCTTAACTTGAAATATGCGCACGCCTTTAGGAAGTGAGCCGAATATCAAAGGAAGCATTTAGTAACTTGCATAAGAACAAATATCTTCTGTCATCTAGAAAGGTTAATGAAAACACATTTTCTGAGGTTTTTGTACTGCAGGCAAATGTGAGAGAAAAAGAGAGCATTTACTGTCCAGAAGGGAACGGAGAAAGTAAATTATTATACAATATTTCCTACATATCTTAACTGCTAGTACAATATTTTAATGTTTCTTTCATAGTATGCATTAGATAATTTGAAACTTATTGAACGAGTTATTTCTGAAGCCTGTTACAGCATACTTGCATTTTAACCTTTTATGCAAAAACAATTACCACCGTATTATTCTACTGTGCAAATGCAGGCAAAGAAATGCTCGAAAACTACTCCAGCGTTTCAGATTCACTTCGTATTTCCCCAGACCTGTTTCACAGTCCACCACAAGAAGTGCATTACGGAATACGTGTCAAAGCAAAATCAGAAAATTTCATTTAGTATCCATGAATTTCAGCGACAACAGTAGTAGATGAGGGATTCTGCAGCAACAGTCACTTCCCAGAAACTGTTCACTTGCACGTTTATTAAATACACTCCCCTTGCTCTCCCTCCTATCACGGGCTGATAACCCGCTTGCAGCAGCCTCGGGCCAGTTCCACCGGCAAGACAACTCGATGTTCCTGCACTTCACGTGCAAGTTCCCAAATAAAAACAAACTCCCACACACACACACACGGGGGGGGGGTTTGCACTACAAAAAACAAGACTCATTGAAAAGTTTTCCGGGAGGTAGAAACCAACAGAGTTCCATTCAAGGAAACTGAGCGTTTCGGGCATCCCTCCAGACTCTACTGAACAGCTCTCTCTTCAGTAAAAAGAAGTTTCTTAAATCCCATCAGCCCAAACCTAATGTTAACTTATGTGCAGCGAGAAAGAGAGGGTGAGAGGGAGAGAGAGAAACAAGAGACAGTAATCTGCAAGGCAAAAGGACAGCTGCCACTCAAACAACGCCAACATTTGACAAATAATATCCCTCAAAACCTGATATTTCTTTAGCATTTGGCAATCATTTTGTCGATAGAAAGCGGGAAGAACCAGAAGTGCCGAGCAGCTAGAAAGCTGTGGTTCCTTTCTCCCGCAAAGTCTGCCAGAAGCGGAGGAGGTGGTGGGCTTTGGAAAAGAAACAATCAGAATAACAAAGTAGCTGATAGCTAAAGATGTTTGGTTTGAGGTTTTGTTTTAATCAATAAGGACTACTTTTTATTATTTAAGCTCGTATGAAAAGCGAGCAAGCCTTCTGCCCTATAGCAAATACATTATTATGATTTAGCTTCTATACAGACGTAAAGGATTATATCGATTCTGCAGAACCGAGTGGAGAAACCCGTTAGGAGACTAACATTTTCCTCCATTCCTCTCACGGGAGTTTGACAGCAGACATCCAGCACAGACACATACAGCAGTTAGGAAAAGCGAGTGGCGCTCATTCCTCAGAAAGTTTCTCCCTCCAGTTTCGGGGAAACCTACCTGCTCTCTGGAAATGCAAGGCAACGAGGGTCTCCTAAACATTTTGCAGCTGCCATAGTAGCTGGCCGAAGTTTCCCCTAAGGATACGCAGCTTGATCTCCTCCTGGGTCTGATCACAGGCACTTTTTCCTCCACGCTGGGGAGCCGTGGGTGGTGATGATGCTGGTGGTGCGCTCCTCGGCTCTGAGCCGAGAAGATGCCGTGCTCCCCGCCACAGAGTGCCAGGAGGCAGCCTGCCACCCCGACCGAGCCGGCCAGCAGCGGTCTGAGGGCTGGGGGGAGCGAGTGAAGGCTGGTGAGCGACATCAGCCACACCAGGCAGGAGAAGACCAAGACGAGGAGGCTCCGGCGCAACTTCAGGGAGCTCTGCAGCAGGGTCAGCGCTGCCACCGAGCCCAGCACTGTCAGGAGCCTGCCTAGGACCATCTGCGGCTCGGCCAGGGGCCGGGGCTCCTCTTCGTGCCCCTCCGCGGGCAGCAGCCACTGCAGCGCCACGAAGTCCCCCGAGTAGCAGCAGACGGGAAGCGCCAGCAGCCACCAGCGGGTCGTGCCGCCGCCGCGCTCCCCGCGCCTGCCGCCGGCCAGGTAGCAGGTGAGGAAGAAGAAGGCACAGGCGATGCTGAAGAGGGGACTGAGGCAGCGGGACAGGCACAGCAAGGCGTGCAGCGGCCGGGGGCTCCGCCAGCTGCTCCCGTCCTGCTGGCCCCCGGCGCTGCCCCGGCCGTGAAAGGCCAGGAGCGAGAGGACAGCGGCGGCCAGGGCGCCCAGGCTGAGCAGAGCCCGGGAGGAGGCGGCGGCGGTAGGGAACAGCAGCAGAGAGAGGAAGCTCTTCGGGGGGTCCTGCCTCAGGGGGGTCGCGCAGCTCTTCACGTAGCCGTTCCGCAGGCTCTCCGGGCTGCCGCCGCCGGGGAGCGCCGGGGGGGCAGCCGCCCCGCCGCCGTCCGGCTGCTGGCAGTGCTGCGGGGCTTTGCTGGGTCCGTGGTGGGAGGCGGCCGCGGCGGCGGCTTCTGTCTCTTCCCTCATGGTGGTCGGGGACGCGGGAGGGGGGAGGACGAGGGAGAGGCGCGGGTCGCGCTAGCTCCGGCCCGGCCGCTCCTCCCTCATCTCCTCAGGAGAAAGGCGCCGGGCCGAGCCGCCGCTTCTCCTCGGCGGGCAGCGGCGTCCGCAGCATGGTGGGTGAAGACGGGAAAAGAGAGAAAAGGTAAAAGTCTCGCTCGTTCGCTTTCCCCGAACGGATCCGGCGGCGGGGACTCGCTGCCGCCTCCCAGCGCTCACCGGCGGCAGCGGCGGCTGGCGGGGCCCCGGCGGGGGTGGGAGTGAGGCGAGGAACAGCCCGCGGCTCGCCCGCCTTCTCTCGCGCCGCTGCACACGGCGCGCGCGGAAGCCCCGGCGGCGGCACGCGCCCCGGGAGCGGTTGCGCGCTAACTGCCACGCGCTAACGGCCGCACGGGAGCGGGGGCGGGCGGGGGGAGGCGCGCTCGCGCTCCACGCCCGGCGCGAGCCGCCGGCTCCTTCCCGCCGCCCCGTGCCCGGCGGCGGCCTGCCCGGAGGCGGCAGGCGGGGGCCCGGCGTCCCCGGAGCGGCTCCCGCCGCAGCCAGCGGAGGAATCCCGCAGCGCCCGGGCCGCGGGGAGCGCGCTTTACCGTGTGTATTAAACAGGTCCTCTCAAAGATGTACGGGTATCCCGCGCGACAGGCGGCCGCCCCCGCCGGGGAGCGTGCGGGGAGCGGGGCGGGCCGGGCCCTGCGAGCCCCGGCGGCCGCGCACCGCCCTCGGCACCGCGCCGCAGCAGCGGGAGGGGACGCCTGGTCAAGCGATTTAGGGACAGGAGCGCTGGGCTGGTTTAACTTCCTTTTTCAGCTTGTCTTTTTGTTTTGGGATACCACAGAAAAGTTGCTAGTAGGGGCTTTAAAGCACACAGAGTATCGAAGTGTTTTCCCTTTAAGGACCCTCCCTCTCTTTTTTTTTTTTTAACACCTGAAAAGTAAGTATGAATTAGAGTAATTTTCTACACTTTTTTTTCAGTCTTTGTTAACTACGTTACAGATTAGACCGCATTGCTCGGCCAGGTTTGATTATTTGCACAGCTAATCCCTTTGGAATGGATCAGAATAATCATTTTGGACCAGACTGTCAAAAGTGTTTAGGCTGCAGTAAGTGAAAATAGGCAGCTAATGGGATTGTGAGTAATGCCTTTGCTCATTCATCCTGTTTGTTTGTTTCTGGAAGAGTAACTGCTTAGCACTTTGGAAATTATGATTATAACCTGCATCTGTACCTCGTTACTTAAAATAAATGTCGTTTGAGCCATGTTTCCACACAATATTGTACAGCTTGACTTAAATTGGTTTAGAAATCAGATCAGTTAAGTCGGTGATTGCGCTTTTTGCTTGCTTATTTAAACAAGGCGTTCTTGAAATGACTTGGTGCCATTGCTTGTGATTTGCTCCATTTGAGTAGCACTTGAGTCGCAGTTGCTTTGGGGAAGCTGCGGGGTAGCAGGAAGTGCTGCTGCAGGGTACGGGCCTCAGAGTTGACAACATGCAGAAATCGTCCAGCGCGATTACTGACAGAAAATACGCCGTGACAAACAAAGTAACTTATGTACATAAGAAGATGGAAATAAGTAATGATTTGTTTTTCAAAAGGCAGAGGTAATTGATGGAATTTTAATACTGTCGTACACCTTCCTCTGTTGGAAATACTCCTACACTCTTTCCCAAAAAAAGAACAAGAAATTCTGTCCTGGCTTGGTACACTTAGTACCAATATGATTGGTACATACATTTAACACGGTACAGAAGCCGCGTTAAAAAGTTTTAAAAAGAGAAAAGATGAAGTTCCTTTGGGGATTATATTCTTACATTTACTTCTATTCATATGTTAATGATATCAGTTGGACCACAATCAAGTTTATATGTAAATATTTTCAAGGCTGAGATGTATCTTGCTATTATGCATCTCCTTTATTTTTTGATTCCCATGAATTCAGCTATAAATAAATGCATTCCAGAAAGAATTAGATAGTTTGGTCTTCATTAAAACATCGTATTTGAGTATATACGTCTGTAGCAGTGGACACTATAAAGTGCCTAAGGAAAAGTACAGAGACAGGACATCATGTGATCCCTTAGTACCCTGACTGCAACCATCTGTGGCTTTAGCACTTTCTGAATCAGAAGTGGTGTCTTATTTTTAACAGTTCTCAGAAGACTTTTATTCCACAAATTTGCCCAATCTTTTTTTTTAAGTCCACATAGGCTTTTGACATCTGCAGTGTATACAGGAAGAGGTCCTTGCTCAATGCAATTTGACTGTGCATTGTGTGAAATGTGGGTTTGATTTTTTTAAAGTTTCCTATATGTCTTGGTTGATATTCTTCTCATTTTGGTAGAAACAATGAACAGTTGCTCTCTAGTCACCTTCTGTCTTCAACTCATGATTTTATAACTTTCCTCAGTCTTGTATTTTCCAAGCTGAAGAGTTTTAGTCTATTTGATTTTTGCACATTACTATTAATCTCTTTTTTTTAATTATTTTTTGAGCACTACTATATGCTTTTGGAGGTGAGGAGACCAGGAGTTATACACAGTATTCAACACAGAAGAGCAGTCAAAATAATGGTTTTCATGTCATTATCCGGTTCTTTCCTTATAATTCCTGTCATTTATTTGTTTTGCTTTGTTAGGGAAGTGAGAAAGCAGGTAAACTGAGCATTGTTGAATGTTGTTCTGTTGAACATTGAACAAACATCCAACGTTGTTTTCATAGCATTAACTGTATAGATCCCAGGACCTCTTTTCTGACTGTTAAAGTCTACATTCACTAGGTAGTTTTATAGGTAAGGATTTTTTTCTGTGTTTACGTTATGGGTATCTACATTAAATTTCACCTGCCTGTGCACTCGGGGTTGTGAGGCTGTATGCAGATTCCCTCAGCCAGCTCTATTTTTACTATCCTCAGTAACTTCATATCAACAGCATACTTCACCATCTATTTATTTGCTTTCAGACCATTTCTCACAAATTATTTGGCTTTTATTTCAGTGGTATGTCTGTGCAAAAACACCCTGAAGAAATGTATACACAATTCATTCCAAAATGTAATGGGAATATAGTTGTTCTGTAGTAGCATCTCTGTTTCCTAACAATAGTCTTTGTAGCATATTCCAGGCCTCTGCCCTGAGGAGTTTACAATCTAATCATGAACAATTTCAATATAAAGAAAACTTAGTTTGAGTAGTTTAGCATATATCATAAATGAGAAGAATGTTAACTAAATTTCTCCTCATGACAGAATAATTTTTAGAATAAAGAAATACCTTTTCATTTACTATTCCTTAAACAAATGCAGAAAAATATAAAGTGTTTCATTTAAACTTGAATGAAGAAATTAATTTCAGGGTAATGTAATTTTTTTGTCATCTTCCAGTTTCACTAACAAAAGAAGATAGGTAGTTTAGTGATTTCGATTGATTCTTAAGGTACCATATGATAGAATACCTGCTCCTGTGTAACAGTGGCTATTGATACTATGGCCTCGACATACAAACAAATATCTTCAGTTGCTATTTGGTAAGTTTCTAAATGAAAATTGGGCTATAATATTTCAAAATACTCAATTATTGTTTTAATTGTCTGTTCTCTGTTCCACACAGAATAACTAGAAAGAACAGAGAATATAACCACGACCCTCTTCACTCAAGGCTGTAATCTTGGCATCTTCTTTGGCCTATTTCTCTCCTTTGACCCACAAACTCAGAGTATGTCTAAATCTTACCACATCCATTAGAATATTTCTAAGTTTTAATCATTCCCTTCTGTTTGCACTGCCACATTTTTCTTTTTTGTCAATGCCCTGGCTATTGTGTGCCCTGTAATCTTGGTATGCACAGGGATCAGCTCTGTTCAAAATTGCTGTGGTTTTCACCTTGAAGTACTTTTGTTGTCTCCTGTTCTTCAGGCGCATCAAATAAAAACCTGTGATTATTCCTTCCTAATTTAGTCCTGCGATTCCAATGTGTTTCTCACCATGTGGACAACTTTTGCAACTGTTTAGTAACTTTGGACACAGTTGCCCAGCTTTTCACTTCAGAAAATATTTTGTGCTTTCTCTTGTATCAGCATAGAACACTTAATCAAATTCTAGGAAGTCCTCTTTAAATTTTCTCTTCAAGCCTTCCATACTGCATTCATCAAAGTAATAACAATCAGATCTGATTATTATTGTATGTAATTTTGCCCTGACTGTAATCCTTGCCCTTTTTACATCGGGAAAGAGATTAACAATATGGTGCCTAACTTGGAAATTTACACAGGGTAGTATTTCAGGAAACTAAGAGACACATCAGTGCTTTCTAGATTCTCCTTTTTGTGTATTTCTGTGACAAAATTGTCTCAGATATGGTTGACAGCTTTCTCAACTGAACTTTATCTTGGCCAGAATGCCAAGAGATTTGGCATTTCGTTCTATTTGGGATTTATTTTTAATAATGGTCTTTGATGTAATCAAATTCTTTAAACAAAGTATCCTTTGAAACTGAAAACAAAAGAAATTTAAACCAGCTATGCGGTTTAAATAGCTTGGCTTTCTAATCATAATCTGGGATCGTTTGCATAGAAATTCCTGTGTATGATTGTAGAATGGGTGAAGTGATGCCTTGTTCAGGGAACAATATTCTACTTCCTGACTACTGGTGTAGTGTAGAGCGTATGTAAAAAAAAAAAAAAAAAAAAAAAAAAAGAGGTGGGAACAGAGGACGTATCTTGTGTTGGAGCTCTGAGTTAGTAAGTTACTGCGTTTGCTGCTTTTCATTCATTCATATCCATGAGGAAGTTGATGTCCAAATACCATGGTTGTCATTATTTTTTCTTTGAATATTACAGTTTGAGAAATTAATTTGTAAATTAATATAAAGGCAGTTAAGATGGTACAGGCAATAACTCATATTTACCTGTGTGTAATGTGCTATCCTTTAAAAGCAGGCTATGATATCAGCTGCTAAGATGTTCGTATTTCTTCAGCGCTAAAGGCCTAGAGAGATCTGCAGTGGTTCATAGGCAACCAGACATCATGGAAACAAGTGACTGAAGGATACCAAAAGGTAGTTACTAAGGGAATTAAAAAAATACAGGTAAAAGAGGCTTCTTGTACAAGTGTATTTATTATGCATGACATCAGTGTACTTGCAATGAGGTGGTGTTAATGTATTTGTCATGTCTAAGGGTGGGAAAGAGAGATCCAGTTGCATTCTGCATTAAGCAAAGCAGTCAGTTTCAAAGATAAATCACAACATTTTGATCTTCATCATGTGCCAGCAAAGACCAAGCTACTGCAACTTACATCTTTTAGTTTAATTTGTCAAAAACAGGCACCTGGCAAAGAAAACTGGAAAGGAGCAGTGGAAAAAAGTTGTTCCTTGTATAATAAAATGTCTCTAGTGGATATAGCTCTTGTCAGTTTAAAAAGTGTGGGTGATAGCTCTAGAAAGATGGAGCTGCTATGATATGTCATTTTTAGATGAGATTTCCCATTTCTAGCGAAGGAAAATATCAGTGTGATGATCCAAGCTGTAGCTCAGCAGCAACAAACTTTGAGGAACAATCAGTAAGTAGCAGAAATATTGTATCAACCTAATTAAACATGAACTTTTTAGAATCTAGAAGGACACAAATCTTTACATAGTCTCTCAAGTTTTTTCTGGTGCCCATATTTTTGGTTTTATGAAGAGAAGGAGCAGCATGCTGGCTTCTGGTACTGTATCCAGATGCTTCTGCTACAGTATTTTTAAATCTAAGCAATCAGCCTCCTCATCTGAACAAACTTGAACTCTTCTGAAATGGACATTCTGAAATGGCATTTCCAGATAAGCATGTAATGATGTGCAACTCTACAGCTGAAATGTATTTTGATCATACCCTAGCTCTCACTTTAAAGGTGAAATTGTCGACAGACAATGATATTTAATGTTTTACAAGCAGAATCTGTTGATGCTGATGTGATTTCAATAGTCAGGCCACATATAATCTGCATATTCCTTCAAATAACATTAATAGTCTAACACTTCATATTAGCTTTATGGAAAGTTTTAATGGAATTGCATAACTTTTTAAAACATAATGTTTGTGCAATATGTAATGTATAAATTGGAAAAAAAAAAAGAGAAGTCGTTCAGAAATTACCCATTTAAGTAAATGAGGATGTCTTTGGCTGAATTTTTTCCCCAAGGTACCATGAATTTGGATGCTGATTTCCTAATAAAAATAAAGATAATGGGCTATCAAGATCAACAAATAGCTGTCAAAATTCTGGCTTTAAGATATTAGACAACTGTGTAAGTATATATGGTACTGATTTTTTTTACATTAGCTTATTTGGAGAATTGCGGGATAGTTTAATTCTTCGACAATAAAAATGCAAGAATTTGTCAAATGTGAAATTTTCACCAGATTTCACTTTTTCAAAGCTGAATATTCGAGGACAATTTGTCATCCTATGGTATAAGCAAAACTGAAGATTAATAATAAAACAGAAAATAGGTGACTTTCTTCATATGTAGCATCTCTCTATAAAAAGTTTACTTTATGCTGAATCATGTTTTATTATAAAATCTACACCTTCAGTGAAATAGCATTAAATTTAAGAATATATACTAATATTTTGATGGCAATTCAGTCCTTAACTTGGTAATTGAAATTTCTGTCTTGAATTGAAATAGAGGCATTTTATGGACTCTGCTCATTAATAGCGCTAAGGATTAAATCTAACTAGGGAGCTGGTTTGGTTTTTCAGAGAAGTCTGACTTAACCCATGAGCATCAGATGCATAAATATTTTCTGAAAAAGATCAAAATCAGTCCAAGTCAGGTCATTTATTGGGGGGGAGGGGGGGGGGGGGGCGAGGGGGAGGGAGGGAGCTGAATCATTCAATCAGCTTCTCTCATTTCCACGTCTTTCAGATGATACCCGTTTTACGGACCGTAAATCATGAAGACAGGTCCTTGTTAATTAACTTTCATTTAAATTCTGTTAAATTGCTAAAATTACATTATATTGTCAGCAGGCATAAAACAACCCAGTAAAGAAATTGTGCTGAGTTATACCTATTCAGGGTCTGGCCTGTGTTTCAGCACACGCTTGAGTTAAATCTCAACTATTTTCTTTGGCTGTATTATTTCATTCAGTTATGTGTATGAAACCCTTATAGGCCTTAATGTATTAAGTAGTTCATCATACTTAATGCTTTCTTATGGTAAGTATTGCAAAAGCTTGGACCTAGAAGAAAATAGTGTTAACATATTCACTATTTGTTTTGTTCATGATTAAATAAAACTGAAACCTTTGACTTGAAGTATTGGGCTGGAGATGTCTGAATAATAGTGCTTTGACAGAAAATATGTGGAAATATGTACAGTGTCTTACCTCTTGAATAAAAAAAAATATTATCTGGAATATTAAGCATTCAAAGATTATCATAAACTATTATATATCATTAACTTGACATCTAAAATGTTTGGAGATTAATTTGGTTTTAGCAAAGTAACGATGGTCTAATAAGACAGCCTATGTAAGCAAATCTTCAGAACAAAACATGTAAATGTAACTTCCTCCTCCCAAAAGAAGGAGAAATGTAACAGAATCCCGTAATTGTGACTTAGTACCTATTTCTTCTGGAGATCCAACATGAGTTTAAAAAAATAGCAAAATTATGCAATTAAGCTAATTAGCTCATTAACGTGGAAGTATTTTGTCATTCTAACCACAGAAGGAATTCATCTGAGTAAAAAAGCAGGCAGGAATAAATTGTGGTAGGAGACAGAAATCGTCTGGTTTTAAAATGATAAATTTATGTGTTTTATGTCTGTCCTCTAAAACCTAAGCACGGCACCAGCATTTCTTAGGTTAATTTTATTTTTATTAATTGTTAAGACCAAGTTGTTCGTCATACATAACCTGAGCTTTCTATGTTGTCCAGGAAGTCATGACACGCAGTGAACGTGTTCCAATTTCAAACCACTTGTCTCACTAATCTTTCCTATATAAGTCTACTTATTTAGCTAAAAGTTACTTTTCTTCCTCATATAATGCAATAAGACTGGTTAGCATTCATAATCAATACTGCGTACAATTGCAGTAATTCATCAGCCTGCTCTTGGCATCTTAGCTGAAGCTCCCGCTCCCTTTCACCACTCACAGTTTACTGAAAGCAGTACCCGTTGCGTGCTTTGGGCTTAAGACAACTCAGAGCCTGAATTTACCACGTCAGAAACTGCGCACCAATGAAAGACTTGAAATGTTTTTGTAACTCTGATGTGTTTGCTGCTCTTGCCTCCTCTGTATGGTATAAAGATACATCATGATTATTTACAGACACTGAGGGGTTGTATTAGTTGCCAAAGGCAAACAAATGTAGGTAAAGCAGGCAGCAGTTTCACAAGATCGAGTAACAGATAAGTGGCTTGATCATTTAACTCAGCTATTTTTGTGCTCAAAACTAGCGCTTATTACCTTTAGGCATGATGTTACAGTAAGAGGAGGAAGAACAGTTGGATGTGAAAACGTATTTAAATATTTCCAAGATGTTCATTTTTGTCAGGTGATATTCTTTATGAGTAAGAATAAATAGGATCTTTTAGAAAGTGCTGCTAATCTCTGGGGGGGTTACCCAAGCAGCAAAGGCTGGTCCATCATAAAAAGTCTCTCTCCCCTATTGTTAACAATATGTCTGAATTGACTATGTAATGAGGGTATGTTATGGAAATTTTACAAATTCTGAATCTAGATAATGCAAGTGTATTAACTTCAGTTGATTAATTTTTATGTGCTTATTTATAGCTAAAATGTGTCCAGCATACTGGGGTACAAAGTAATGATGTAGAAACAATCAGCCATGTGCACCTGTTGGATCTTTCTTGCAATGAAAGAATAATAATTGACCTGCAATAACAAAAGCAACACATTTAGAAGGGTTCTTTCGTTGCTTTGGAGTTTTTGTGTTTGAATTAACAACAACCTGAGAGGAAAGGGCCTTGAAAGAGAGCGAACTGGACACAGCAATAGGTTTTACCAGAGCTGATAAATGAAACCCAGAAGTTTACATTATGATATCTTTGCACTTATGCTCAATTAGTAATAAGTAGGTAGCAATGACTGACGCTTAATATAACAAACTCAAACACTGTATCAATGAAGAACTACATTTAAGGTTACATCATTAACTGATTTCTTATTTATCATGTACTTGCAATATCATTTACACCATTCCATAATGATTCCTGCTGTGATTGTTTAAATTATGTAAGGGTTTATGGAAGCATGAAAAAAAATCTTGAGGGTTTTTTGAGACCTGAAAATCTGTCTAGTTCAACCTTGATGGAATTTTAATTACATTTGGAAAAAATGTTGTATCAATTGCAAATTACATGAAACGCATGTATCTTATTTTATTATTACTATTAGCATAATATTGACCATGAACTGTTACAGAGATTTTTTATTTACTTAGCATTCTAATATTTTTTTTCAAGAGGAATAGTTATCACATAATAAATTTCACTGATACAGTATTCACTGGCGCTGATCTACAACAAACTGCAGTGCTATGTACTTGATTACTTTTATTGCTATATTTAAAATGTCTTCTTTACTAGAATTAGAGTGTTTATTAAATGTGAATATTACGCCAATATATTGTTGGAGAAAAAAGCATAGTGAACAAACAGTACAATTAGTAAATGAAGTGAACATGTACCTGTATTACCTTTTGTTATTGTTTACTTACTTGCTGATTTATAAAATTTGCTGATTTGTAATCTGCTTCTCTGTGCTGCTAATTACAAAGACCCTAAAATTCATAATAATTACTGCTTAGTACCAATGTGTGCTTGATAATGGTTTGAAAGTTTGTGATTCCTGGCCACTTTGGTTTTTAGTACTTAATTATCGTAAGGCTTATTGCAATGTAGTAGTTTCCTAAATGTAGGTCTCCTAGATGCATGCAACCTTTGGGATTTAAAACACTCCACATTGCTTTCATTATCTGATATATAAAAATTGCAAAAAAGCTATGTACCAGGAGGTTAGCTGAATACCAAAGAAGCTGAGTGACATACTTTAACTGAAGTTGCTTAGCGTCATGTATTCAAATGGCTGCTGTTAATTCTGAGGCACTTTTATATTAAAAAAGTGAACATCAGATGTCAGGTACTATTGTTAAA
Source organism: Platalea leucorodia (assembly GCF_965183815.1). Lineage (NCBI taxonomy): Eukaryota > Metazoa > Chordata > Aves > Pelecaniformes > Threskiornithidae > Platalea > Platalea leucorodia. The sequence goes on from NC_138829.1 coordinate 59,552,968, forward strand.
GGTCGGATTTAAACAAGATTTTATGTTCTTCAGTTTTAGCCTTGATTACTTACTGGGAAGTTACTTAAATAGCCCTGTTTGTTAAAATATTACATACTTGACATGTTTGCTTTCTTTAATGCTGAAAGTGAGCAATCTATCCTTTACACATACATTTAGTTTTGCTTTTATTTATTAACATGTCCCCTTCTCATGATTGATGCATTTTTCATGCAAGTTTTGAAAGGGGGGGAGGGAAGAAGGAAAACAGCATTCCAGTTTTAAGGAAATGTTTCGTTAAACTTTCAATGCTTTCTGATATATTAGGGGAAAAAAGATTAACATTTTCCAGACTCAATTTATATACTTCGTAGTTTAGGAATTGTTAAAATGTACATGGGGCAGTTATGGTGTTAATTGAAATCCTGGGATGTATCCTATTTAGTTACCTCCCCAGCCAGGTCTCCTAGACAAATAGCTCTTTACCAAATCTAATGGTCCAATTACCATATTTCTGAAGGTAAAACATTGAATTGCTGTAAAACATATTAATCTGGCATGTAAATTAAAATAACTAAGGAATTTTCAGGTTTTGAGTTGAGAGGCATGATTCTGTACACTGCCTAGCAAAATACAAGAGCCTTAGAGAGGATAGGTGGGAATGCTGCTTTAGTATATACTTTTTATACTGAGGCTTTAGGCAACAATGATCTATGAACAGGATCATGCTTCTGACAGGTGCAGCTAAAAGCCTTTGTTTTTATAGCAGATACAGGAACATATTGACTTGGGATATAAATTAAATGAGTATATAATATTTTATTTTACTATATGTAAGGTAGCAAGATTCCAGTTGCCAGAGCAGTATGCACAAGTACATTTGTTTTCTGTTTGTGTTAATCTGAAACATATACGAACTATTTTTATAAATGGACATGATGTTTTATAAGATATTTGTGAAGTCAGGCCGTGCTTTCCCAGTTACTTGGAAAGTTAGTCTTAAATGACAAAATAACATGCAAAAATTTAACTTACGTGAACCTTAACTATTAGAATCAGGTACTTTCCATGTATTGTTGATTACTTAATTGCTGAACATAGTTCACAAGTGCAAATATCATTTTTTTAGACATGGAATGCAAACAATATGTTCCAAGAGTTGAAAGACGTTTCTTCTGATAAGAAATCTGTCATCTGTTTTTCCTCCTTCCTCACCTTTTTTTCCCCCTTTTCCTCCCTCCTTTTTCCTTTTTTCCATATAGACGGGCTGTGGGACTCTCTAAGGGCTGGCTTTTTAAAAAAAGCTTCCTTGATGATTAATAGCAAGCTAAACATACTTTGTTTGAATTAGGCAAGGATTCAATATTCTCTTTATCAGCTGATCTATGTTTATGTTCACACTGAGAGCGTATCTGTACCTAGCACTATAGGTCAGATAATCTTATTGATAGCAGCAGGAACACACACAAATATCAACCCCCTGCATAATGTCAACGTGACAATAAGCATAATCCTCTTTCTGTTCAATTGCTGTTAAATGTCTGCTGAATCAAAATGATACCATTTCCACACACCACAGGTACTGTATGAAAGCTGCCTCCTTTTTCAGTTTTTTTACAGCTAAAAGAGTTTTAGCTAGTGCTGGTATTTTTATTCTACTTTGTTTGCGTTCTGCTTTGGGGTTTTGAGAGGTGCGTTGATCTTGGCAATTGTTTCTTAATCTCAGGTAATCATTCCAGTTGCTTTGATAGCCCATATTCCTGGGCAACTTTTGTCTTTTTGCCCACTGAGATCATTAGCACTAGCTTCAAGAGTATTTGTTAATTAGGTTTGTGGGTTCTTCAGGACCAAGTAGCATCAAAATAGCTTATTATCCCATCAACACAACTAGAGAATTGCTTTTGAACACCATGTTTCAGTGAGGATAGGAAGGAGCTGTACTCCAGACAAAGACAAAGCCCCATATCTGGGAGCCTCTGATTCCTGAGCAAGACCTTAGTAGCGGGTCAGCTCCATGACCATTGTGGCAACTGGAGAAGCTTGTCAGACCTGCAGCATCACACTACCTGTTTTCCAGAGCGCCCTACCACAGGCTATTGCCATATTATCATGTTCTTAAGGAAAAGATCTCCCTGTGGTCTAGATCTTCACCTCCCCTCAGTGCTTCATAAGTACTTGCCAAGGCTACTTTTCTAAGAACTCCCGAGTTACTTGTGCTCCATAAAAGACTGGACTCTTCAGCCTCACTTCAGTTCCACATTTGGAACTACCTTGTGTGCTTCTCAAACTATATCCACAAGATCTTTGACCATCTGGTGACCTTTATCAGATTACTACCCAAAGATTTTTGCCAGAAGTTTGACGCTGCAATTATTGAGGGTCATATGTCATCTAGAACAATCCTGCAAGCCTCACTTGACGCAGCAGGGACAGCAGTCTGTGCTTTCACCTCCTCCTTATTTCTTAGGCAATTTTCTTGGCTCCTGTGTTTCCAGGGAGAATAAAACAATTACAAAGAAAGAGATTCTCTACCATCCATTCCAGAGGAGCATTATGGACCACAAAGGCATGTAAGCTGGAACATCATACCAGAAGCAAGCAGAAGTGGTAGGAAATAGCTTACTCTTCTACTGGTTGTTTGGTGAAGTTTTGCCCTTTTTTATGAAGTATAGACTTTTTGTGGCCGAGTCTTAGCAACATTATTATTAGAATGTTCTTCTAATTACCCATTCTTCCAGGTCTTTGTAACAGATGCTTGCTTTCTTGGCTAGGAGTTGTCCTTGGGTGACTTGAGATCAGAAGGAGGTATGCTGTCCTCCCCAGAAGTATAGTATATCAGGTATCAGACATTTCTGCTAGCAATCTGTCTGGGTTCTTGAATGAGCTAGAAAACAGATTAGGTCATTTCAAGCATCCGTATCGCAAGCAGGAAGTCCACGACAATGTTCTGGAGACTTTTCTACAAGAATGTGGTTAACCAAGACCTATTCTTCCCACTGACGTGAATAGGAAATGCCATCCTTTTTACTCCCAGAGTGTCTTCCAGACCCTTTTGTAATCAGCTGTTAAAGGAGACAGATGCATTCATGTCAACCATGCATGTGTTTTCTAATCTCCAGAGTTGTTTTGAAAGATAAAATAGGATAATGATGATCAGTCTGATGATAGCTAAGGGTGAACATAAGGCAGATCTGACATTTTTTCAACTCTTCTGTTGAACTTCTCTGTTCAACTTCATTATTGAAGTCCTTTTTTTTTTTTTTTAAATGCCCAGAGATTTTTTTTCCCCTTCAGAGAAATACCCTAATTAATAGAAGAACAAATAAAAGGCAAATTTATTTGGCCAAGTAGACTTAATTTGCCATGTGATACACAGAAAAGCCAATTTTCCTTTCCTTGGCCTCATTGTCTGGAATTCTGCTCTATTTCCTGGATGGCGCTGGGTTCCTCTATCAGCTCAATCTATTTGACAGCTGTTTCAGCACTGCACTTCCAGGCTGGTGGCGTCTTTGTTTTCATTGATACTATAGTAATTGTATCTTGAAGGGTTTGTTAATATTTTTTTCTCCTTTATATACTAGTTTTCAAGTAGGATCTGAATATCATAGTTGTTTGTTTCTGAACACTTTTTGAGTGGCCAGAAATGGTACTTGAGCTTTGAAGTGCTTGTGAATGTTCATCACAGGTCCTTTGTAACTTATGCTAATCTTGGAAAGAGGTATGCATTAAGAAGGAAAAAGTATGGAAGAAGAACATATGCAAAGCTAGATATATATCAAAACTGTTACCAGCTATTTAAAGAAAAGACCTTAAAATGGTGATACACATAAGTGCAGCAGTGCAACTTAAGAAATTACATTTTCTGAGCTGAGAAACATTCCATGAAATTCATATTCACTTCACTTTGTAGACGTGATTGTATAGTGAGTTCATGCCTGGCTAGAAACCAGAGAAAGTTGGTCAATTTGATACCAATGCTCAAAAGTCTCTTAAAGGAGAGGTAAACCACTCCTAAGCAATGAAGTACTGCTATCATTTTACTTTTATGCTACAGTTGCACAACGCTGTATTATTAAAACCTTTTGTAAAAATACAAATGTGCATAATAAAGTGTTATTCTGTCAATTCCTGTTATATTTTTTAATTTCTTTCCTTCTTTGTGGCTAATCAGATTTGGGCCAAAACCCAGAAGACCATTCACAAAATACGTTGCTGCAGGCTGATACCCAGTATCCAGATTAATCCTTTAAATTCACAAGGAAATGCTAGGGTAGGAAATTTGGAGATACACGCACATACCCACCAGTTTTCAGTAAAAGCAGAAATAAACTATATTTTATATACTTTCTTAATTTGATTTAAATTTCACAGCACGGACTACATGTTCTAGGTCTAAGTAAAACTGTGGCTATACTGAAGTCAGTGGAAAAAAAATCATTGATTGTGATGTAAAGATTGTAACTCAGAAACTGGATTTTAAAACTCAGGTTGAATTTATTCTGAAGAAATGTTTAATGAGTCTGATTTGCATTAGAAATACATATTGATATCACTTCAGTAGAAAGCTACATTATGAAGGGGCAAGCCATATACCTAGGTGAAGATTGGTAATTGTTGATGAGGAAGCAGTATCAGGGCATACTTCAAATGACATTGTATACGTGATTTTTGGATGAGATCCTAAACAAATTAACGTAATGTTTTGCTTTAGTGGTAAGACGAGTATTTTTGTCTGAAACTCATCTAAATAATGTGTGCTGAGTATTGTGTAAAGTTAATAGTGAGAATACAGAATTTGATAAAAGGAAAAGCATTCTGTTTGAGAGTAGCTTATTTTGTAACTTTTACCTATGTGATTGAGCACAATATTAAAAAGAAAGACAAATCCATTCATATTCGCTGCTCACTGTGAAACAAGGGGGTACACAGCGCTTTCTGGTAATTGTAGTGACTTAATGCATTTCAAGTTGCATAACAAAAAATTGATAGCCTCTATCACTGGTCACTTTTCAAAATCCTAAGGTATGTATTCCATTTCCAACCTGGAAAATACCTTCCTGTTTTTATTATAATACAGTTGAAAGGGTCTGTACAAATGCAAAGATGGCCTTCTGATTTCATGCTCTTACTTTTTTTTTTTTTTTAATTTCCCTATTCCAACTATGAAATCTTCCATTTGGTAATACCTTTTGTCTGAAGAATTATTATTCCTGTTCATTTAATGATGTGATAAACACAGCTTAAAAATATTTTGGTGCCACAGAATCTGTTGTGAATGAGACATCTGTAGTCACAAATTTATTTGATATATACTTCTTAAAATCAAAAACAGATGTGCAGATGTGTTGACTATATAGTGATAGGCTAATAACTACTGCAGAGATTTTTAGATACTCACTAGCTGGTTTCAAGGCAGGGCTGTATCGAGGCGGTCTGGAATTAATTTAGAGCCCTTCAGGCCCATCACTGAATCCTTCCACGGACCAGGCTTAGAAGCCAAGCGTTGTGCCAAATACTCTGGATTTAGAATTATCCTTACATCAGTGGAGTTTGTTCATAATTTAAGCATGTATGATGCACTGTCTGAGCTCAGGGATCTGTCAGAACAGTTGCAGACAATGGACGTTACACTGCCAGAAGCTCTCTCACATGTGTCAGGGCACGCTTAGATTTCTGCTTGCATTGTTGTTAGTTTAGGAATATATGCAATAAAGATGGCAGTGCCAAATAAAATTTGTACTAGGAAAACAGGGATATGCATGACAGCAAAGCTGTTCAAATCCTTGTAGTAAAATTATGAGCTTGGCAAACAGTAAAAAAATCTGGCTGATGACAGCAAGACTTTTTAAGACTAAAGCTTACTCAAACATCTATTTTTTCCTGCATATTAATTCTGTATTGTAGTCTTTCCTAATCAAAAACTGAATCCATGCTAAGAATGGGCTGAGTCACTTTTTGAAAAGTGTGGCCCACAAATACCAGAATTGTTGCCTAAATAGTAACTGACTATTACAATAAGTTTAACACTCCCATAGAACTTGAAAATGCCTGTAAAGAGAAGTGTCACAGAAATCCTTAATGTCTTGCTAGGAACAGTAAGTCATTCCTAGGGTCTTCTCTCTCTTCTTTGGTTTGTTTTTTTTTGTTGTTTTTTTTTTAAAGTACTCAGTTTAATAGCCTCTGGCAAATTGATTTCTGTATGTGAATGTATTTCCATTTTTCAAGCAGAAACTTTTGGCAATAATACATGTGGCAAAAACGTGAACATTTTATTGTGTGATCTACATATAAGTACTCATTGTAAAATATTTATGGAATATAAATGCATAACTAAGAAGGTAATACTTTTTCTAGTCATTAATTTAATATGACAATAATGTCTGTCGTAAGGAAATGGGATCCATTAGTGGTCTTATGGATTACAAAGGCTTTATTTCTGTATCACTCTATCTGTTATTTCCAATCTGTGCTGACAATTATACTTAAGTCTTTCATGGGTAGAAATTTTGAAAAATTTCATCACTAATGTAACTGATATAGTATTCATTCATGAACTTGTGCATCATTCATAGATGTCTGTCTCAAAATGTTAGATATCCACTGCTGCATGTTTGATGACGCTTTGGTTTTGATTCAGGTACACTCAGTCAAAAATAATTCCAACAATATGAATCAACAGTAGCAATTAATATATTTGAAAGAGTTTATGCAGCTATATGCACACTGAAATTGATCTTTTATCCTCAGAACCTTAAAATAATAACTTCCATTCTTCTTCATTGAAATAAAGCTTAACAGATTTTCATAAAACTCCAATAATATATTTCATAATACTCCCATAAATTATGATAATAGTTCTTCGGTTATCTTTTGGTGACTCAGACAGTACTATGTACACTGTTTAAATCATAACTTCTAGACTAGCAAGCAATTTACAGCTCAAAATGTATTTTTCTTGTGCAATTAATGTATATTATACAGAAACCCTTCCTCACTCAGAATGAGGAAATAAATTTCAGGTCCAAGAAATAACTAGCAATAATATCCATGTGAATTTCTCTCTAAATATACTTCTGTTTTATTCAAACAAGAACTTACAAATAAAAACTATTTCCATGACCAGGGTATGCTACAACAGCTCTACTGTGTTGAACCTTGTGCCCCTTGTTTGTTCCAGGACCGGACAGAAAGAGCCAGGCTCCTTCCTGCAGTTCTCTTTCCACGGGTATTATTTTAGCCTGCTTTCAGCATTCCCTGGTCTTTCCCAGCCAGCTGGGAACAAGGTTAGTTGCCCTGAAGGCCTGTCCTGAAAAGGACAAATGATGTCAGTTCACAAAAGCTACGGATTTTTAAAAATTAGGAATAGACTTTAAAAATTTGTGTAGTTAACATTTTTCATGACAAAATAGTCCAGTGTTTTAAATTGGCCAGTGGTTTAAAAAAATGTTAAAAAATGCCTTTGGCAACATGAATGCGAGGCTCCCATAGAGAAAGAAATGTCTGCACCTCTACTGAGAACTTGCAAAAGAATAGGAAAGGAATTTGGCATCATTTATAGAGACAAGTTATTTTTTCCTATTTATAGTACTACATACAAAACAATAGGGTTTTTTTTCCTTGTGAGCACTTCTGAGATCATCTTTAAATGATTCTAAAGACAAGTACGTACGTTTATAGCAGCTGTCAAATTTTTGCCCTTAGTCTTAACCTAGTTGATGAAAATGTCATCAAATATGACCAATGTCATACGTGAATGCTTACAATTAAGTAGTCTTTTCACCTTGTATCTATTAATGAAGTAAATTTATTACCTGCATTAAATCCAACTACGGACTGTTCACATTGTTGAGAGAGTAAGACAGTTCTCAAAAAAACTTAGTCAAAATGTTCAGTCCTGAATGTATTATGACAATATCCGATTTAATCTAAAGTAATCTTATTTCGATGAAACCAACCCACGTACATGAAGCTGAAATGTTTGTATGTACGTCAGTCTGGAATAAGGGTGTTTGGGCCATTATGTAAACCCAGTTTTATTTTAAGAGATCGAGATCCAGGTTTGTGGCGTGAAAATCAAAAGACACAAGTCAATGACTTGAGGAGTGTAAGAGGCACTTAACGTGAAGTGATTATCAACCATGGTGACTTGAGACTAAATTAGGTGTAAATGTAGTCCAGCTAAATACAGCATATCAAATTGAAGGGTCTTCTGAAACAAATGTGATTGCCATTTCTGCCCTTAAGTATTTGTAAACTACAGTGGACAAGAAGACAATTTTTTGGTGTTTTGGTTTTGTTTTTTCTTTTAATAGGGGAAGGACGAACAGCACTGTTTTAAGGTCTCTCTTCTGTAGTTCATTCTCCCGATTATAATTTTTAAGAGAGTCTTGTTCTCTGTTCCAGAAGGTATCCACCCCCTCTCATGTTGGCCTAGATGACTGATCATCAAACGGACATTCACCATACAATATAAAAAAGGGAGCCGACTTTACAAATTAAATACTTTCTGTCTAAGGATTATGCTGTCCTTAAGTTTCTTACAGTGTCCCACATTTCATTTAAATAGGGATAGCATTGTTATAAAACCTTTGAGAGTTACTTGCCTAATGCAGCTCACTTTTTGTTGCCATATGTTCCTGCCTATGCCACCTATTCTAGGAGCAGTCTGACTTTTGCTTGGCTGGTGAGCTTTACTTCATCCTTCCTCTTTAACACAAATAGTACCTTCAAGTCTCCTGAGGCTAATATTGACCACTTCTTTCCCCAGTAGTAATAGTCAAACTCCCAACAATTGCTCGATATTAAGCAACGGACTTTTTTTTCAGTTGAGGAAGATTGAGATTGATTGATAACACTTTTATTCTTATGCATAAACAGCTACTTAGTGCAGGAAGCTATACTGCGTAAGTCATGAAATACAGACCAAAGAAATTAAAGTTAGGATATTTGAATGTTACAGTAATATGCCCATTCCTACTTGCTCAGCAGTAACAGCACTGCTATTTGCGAGTAACCACTTGTCCATCTGACAGGAGCGGCTCCGTGACCTCCCTGGGACCTGTCCTTCCCCTTCTCCAAGGGGAGGGAGACGCTGCCTTCGTTCAGCCTGTCTCTTACTCTGGCACAACCACTTTTTCTTTTTTCTTCTTTTGCAGTCTGCGGTATCTAGGAAGCACAAAACAGGCGGTCCCTGGCACCACTGACCCCAGCGGAGCCAATCTTTTACCAGAAAAACTCCATACAACTACAGGAGTCTAGTACGCAGCAGCACAGTGGTTAACATAGCTTGACGGTGAGTGGTATCCCAAAAGGGGACTTGGTGGAATGTTGTTCCCTCTCGTGAATCAGCAGAAGAGGAGACATAATGGCCTTGCCTTTTTAGTTCCTGTATATTAGCTCTGCAGAGCAATGCCTGCCATTGCTCAGATGTCAGATGCTGTTTATAACTACGCTGGAAACATAACATAGAACAAAATAGTATCGTTAATTTCTCTTGAGACTGTATATGCATGTTTTAGGTTAGCCATTTTTTCACTGCTGCACTTAGTTCAAACATTGCATCAGCAGCATTGTAAGGTGGCATGAGAAGTTGTTTCGTCCGTGAACTTGTCCAATTGCTCTCTCAATACATGACCAAAAGACCACAACGTGTTCAGGTGCAAAGGTGTTCACAGCACAGGTATGACATGTCTCAGGAGGTACTGCCTTGTCTTTGCTTGAACCTGCTGCTTTTGGTGACACCCAGTACCAGTGCTGGAGGACAGAGAGAAGCCTCGTATCTATTCAGCATCTCTGTGCCAGTTGTGATTTGATGACTGTCCATCACCTTCCCTTGTTTATCTGTTATTTAGAGTGAAAACTTCTACTAATTACTGTCATTCTTCATATGAAGCTGTTCCATAATTTGAATCATTCTTTCCACTTTTCCCAGTGCCTTTGGTACTGCCACATCGTTTTAAGGTGGGAAACAAGAGTCACGGCCGGTATTCGAGTCTGAATGGAGTCAGATGCAGTATGAATTTACACAGTGGCACAGTAACGCTTTACGTTTTGTTCTCCTTCCTAGTAATTCCTAACATTTAATTTGGCCCTTAGGGAGCACTGAACATGTTTTCGTAGAGCTATAAATTGTGTATTCTTTTCTGTGAAGTGACCCTGATTATCGGGTTGCCAACCGTGAAACTAAAAGTGAGAGAATACTATATTGTCCTAACATAGATGTTATAGCAGTAGATTATTTAAATGTGAGGATAGTTTAAGTTTTACTTTTCAGTCCTGTAGTCTTTTATATTGTGATTTCTTGATGTAATGTGTTGATTGCTGCTTGTCGTTCACTTTTTTCTCTACATTTAAATTTGTGTTTCTTTAATCTTCTTTTTCAATTAATTCAAACCTTCTATAGAACTATGCAAGCATATCTTAATACTGGTGTTAGGACTGTTACCAAAGAAAGTGTGTGATGCACTTCCCTATAGCTTTTAGTATTATAAAATTAATACCTGTGATGTGGATAGTTGGTTTTGTGGATATTTAATAATGGATCAGATACAGCAGTGGCAAAACGAATGTGAAGTTGTCCCCCACACTGCCTCGTCGATGTGTCTCATAACATGGCTTGGAGAAAACGGCAGCTTAACCATCTTGGTCACTCAGCACTGTTTTTTCTGTTGTGGTTATCAGCTGTGTCTGTGTTACCGTAGCCTTTTGTCATGTGGATTTTTACCTCCTGTGAAGCTGTCTAAAACTGTCAGATCATTTCCTGCAGGCCACTGCACCACCATTACATATAGCAAGGGTGACAATTTCTCAGGTGCAGAGCTCAACGTAATGCTTATGCATCACCTAGATTTTACTGGAAGTCTCATTTAAGGCCTTCATTCAAATTTTCTAGCAACTTTGGGTGACTGACAAACCACTAACCTCACTAATTTCAGTAACTTTGCCATATTTGGGCAAAATACATGTAAAATGCTTCCTTTCTAATTTGATGCCTTTGTTACCTGAAAAAAGTTATTTGATTTTGCCTTGTTCATTGCTTTCTCTCATTTTTTATTTCAATATTGTACTCTCAGTTCACATACATCAGTGGGGAATAGGTTGGGTGCTTTTTAACACCAATGCACCGAGATGTAATCAGAAATACAAGACAAACCCACTGGCTTTAGCCCTGGCTATGGAGGGCTCATACTGAGCCGAAAGGGCAAGCAGGAGCATTCAGAGGGAAGTGAATGACTTCCTTCCACGGTAAGCATTTCCCCTTTTGAGAGATTATTCCTGCCTCTGACATCCTCTTGTGGTGCTGCCTGAAGCACGGGAGAGCAGCTGGAACTCCATTCCATGCCACCCTTCCTGCTGTCACATGACCTGAATCAGTTTGCTTTAGAATAAATTTTTAATAACTGGACATCTGGTTAGTTTGGGTTTGAATGTATTTTTCTATCCATGTAATAAAGGAAAAAAGATTACTCGGGAAAATGCTTAAGTTGTTATTTAATAAACCTGTACAATAGTTCATCTAGCTTCCAAAAGTTCTTCATTTATACAGCTTTGACCAGTTTTCCATGTGAAGTTTTACAAATCCTGTCTTTTTATCACTAAAATCATGGTTCCTAACATTACTTGCTGTAGGTATACAGAACAATAAGAGAGTCTTGGCATAGTTTAGCGTTCTATCAAAACTAACACACTTCTGCCAAAAGAGAGGAAATACCTGTCTATTGTTCTGTTACTGTAGGTGGAGTAAACGGATCTTTGGGGAGTCCCTTATCGCTGTAGGAAGTTATTACAGAACGGCATTATAGCAGAGACTACAGGAATATTTACTGAAAGTTCAGCGCAACTTGAAAGCTGTTCAACTCACTTAATAAAATATTTGTATATCCTGTTTCAGTGCACACCAAACAATGTTGAAGAAAGACAGTTATTTCAGATGAAATGAATTTGTATTAATGAGAAAGCTTAAAAACAAGAAAACAAGTTAGATACTTTAAATCAGACTGTTTAGATTTTTTTGGTTTTCCTAGACAACAGTGTAGCCCTCTCCAGGGAAAAAGAGAAAAATCCCTAGTGGTAAGAGAAATGTGCCATTGGTTCTGCAGTAATCAAAAGGTGATAGAATACTAGTTTGATTTTAATGGCTGACTTCAGCAGCTGGATACTTTTTTAAAAAAAATAAAACATTTGAATATAGTATTAATTGATTCTCTTGTCTTAATGCTTGAGTCATGCAATCCTATAGAGGAGTTCTCACAGTAATTTTTAACTCGCTGTTCAGTTACTGTATAAAAATATTTTACATTGTCCAAAATAAGAGCTCCAGTAAGCAATTAATTTTTGTTAAGCACTTGCAGTTTTTTACCTTTGAGAGCAAAAAGACCTATTTAGAAAATTAATCACATCTTAGCTGTAATGAAGACATAGTAATATTTTTCTAATATAATTCATAACAGTGCTTCTCATTTAGCTTTATGATTGAGACTTCCTGTACCCTTTTTTTTGAAAACAGAAATATGAGGATTTCCAGTCTGCTACATCTGATTAACAGTGGCTGTTGTTTTACTCCTACCAAACTGCTTTCATTTGGTTTTTTACTCTGAACTGCTTAAGCTCATAACCTTTGTTAGCCTGGACACTGTTTGAAAACTTCACTGCAGTTTTGGGAAGCACACCACTTCATAAACCGCACGCTTGTGACAAAAGGGCAATGACTGAAATACAGCTTTAAAACCACCTTCTAGTGGTTTCAGAACAGGTAGAATTGGACTCTGTAGTCTCCTGAAGCAAGAGGTCCCATTCGTATGCTCAGTGTCTACACAAGGTTGGTGTGACATATGTACACTCTACAGAGCTACCCCTTTCTCAGCAGCCATGGATCTTGCCTCAGAGTGGAAAAAATAAGTGGGGGGGGGGGAACAGTACAAACCTCATACTGGTGGTTATACAGTACCTTTCCCAGTGTCTGTGTGCATCTGTGCACAAGCTCACGATTCAGTGAACAAATTCTCCCAGCTGTTTTAGAGGTAGCTTTTGTGAAGTTGGCAGCGTTGTTTTGGTTTTTTAATCCGTTTTCAAAGAGTAACCGTGATGATTAAATTCATCCATACATACTCCTTTCTGTAGCTAAGATTTTCGTGTAATGTAAAACATTTGCAACAATGGCTGTTAACAATTGTTTGTTCCCACATTCATATCCTGTGAGCATGAAGAACAAAGAGGGAGTTTTCTCAAAGTACGAAGAAAAGGCAATTAATAGCACGTGCACCCTATTTTACGTCAGTGCCTTTATCTTCAGGAGTTTAAACGCTGCTACGGCTTTTTCAAAACCAGTAAAATAGCTAACATCAAGTTTTCGTAAGAAAATGTATTTCCAATTCCACAATGCAAGTTTTCCTCAAGTAATGGAATTTTTGTATTGCACGCAGGAATCTTAAGAGACACGCTGCCCCGTTTTGAGAAATGCCGGACAGGGAGAAACACCCGGACAGGGCAGGGCAGGCTGAGGGAGGCCATTCCGGACCTCCGGCGCGCAGAGGCTGCCAGGGCTTTGCACACCGAGGGGTGACGGCGGCAAGAGCCGGGCCGCGACCAGGGGAGCGGCGCGCTGCTCGAGGCCCGCCCCTGGCCCTTACCGTTACCGCGACCGTTACCGTTACCGCAACGGCCGCCCCGCGGCACCGCGCGTGCGCCGCCACCGCTCGCTCTAGGGGGCGGGGCGAGCTCAGCCGCCGTGCGCTCGATCGATGACTCGAGGTGCGATTAGCGCTGTTTGTCCGCTTCTAGTCCAGAGCGATCGCTGCCGGAGCGGTTCCCCCTCGCTGCCCCGGAGCCCGCGCCGCTGTCGGGGGAAGGAGGATGGTGAGGGGCGGCGGGGCCGGGCCGGGCCGGGCCAGACCGGGGCAGGGCACCCCCGCGCCCCCGGCTCCCGGGCTGCGGAGCGAGCGGGGGAGGGAAGGGGGAGGGCGAGACGGAGGGAGCGGGGCCGTGAGTAAGCAGTTCCCGGGCCATGCGGGGCCGGGCTCGCCGCGGGCCGGGGCTGGGCCTGGGCCTGGGCCTCGGCCTCGCTGCCGGGGCCCCGGGCTGCCCGGGGAAGGGGGCGGCCGCGCTCCCCTCGGCGGGGCCCGGGGAGGGAGAGGGGCGCAGCGGCGGCGGTGGGGAGCGACCCCTTCGGCCCGGCCCGGCGCGACGCTGCAGGCGGGGGGTGATGGCCGCCCCGGGAGTGCGCCGAGCGGGCGGAGCGGCGTCCTCAGCCCCGGCGGGGCTCGGCGGGAGCGGGGCGGTTTCCCTCCGCGCGTCGGGGGCTGGGGCAGCGGGGTCGCTGCTCGGTGGCGCGGAGCTCGGCTGCCGGTCGCGCCTGTGCTCCCACTCCGGCGGCGCAGCAGTGTGGCCGGAGCAGGGTCCCCTCTTTCAGGCCGGGGGAGAAACGCTCGGCCTAAAAGGCCCTGGAAAGAAAACGACCAGAACTGCACTCGGGAATGCTCTTCCTGCCTGCTTGTTAGCTGTACTCATCGATTGTGTTTTGTTCGTTCTAGTTTCGCAACCAGTATGACAACGATGTCACAGTTTGGAGCCCCCAGGTAAAATGTTCCCGAGCTTGCTAACTGGCTCTTTACTTGCTTTTTGTTTTTTCTTCACTTCTGCAGCAGTGGTATGACAATAGTGTAGATCGTATTCAGGTACCTAAAGCTTACTGCAGTCTGCTCCCTTCTTGTTTTGTAGGCTGTAGGTTTCTAGAAAGCCATTAGCACATCTCTAAGCTTCTGGTGTATGAGCCCAAATGATGCTTAGGTGGGCCCTGTTACCTCAAAGTACTTAAGGCAGTTGCTTTCTGAATGTCCCTGTGAGGTACGAAATAGATGCTATCATCGTTGGGGCTTGGGCTAGATGATCTTTAAAGGTCCCTTCCAACCCCAACCATTCTGTGATTGATTTACAGACCTATAATAAAAAGTTAGTAAGGTATCAAAAGCATGAAACTGAGCTTAAATCTCCCAAATAGTAGGCTACTGCTAGGCCATTCTCTCTTTTATTCACTAGCTGATGTTTACAATTGGGAAGAACTTTCTCATATATATATATTTTTTATTAAAAGCTTTACTGTATTCAAATTGTTCAGAACAAAATGAAATTGTTAAAAGTTAATATATTCTCACTTAAGCACTAAATACTAACTTCTTCAAGTATGGCATAGCAGCACCTGTTTCTCTTCTTGTGCAGACAATTTTTACTGCCTTGTAAGCCCCTATTTGAATGACTGAACCCATATGGTAATCTGAAGCATGGAATCTGAGATACTGATTTTTGTAGTATGAATTCACAGATCTTAATTTGCTAAATTGAAATGGTCACAAACATCCCTGTTGAATAAATTCGATGTATAAAGTGTATAACATTGAGAGCTAGAACATGCAAGTGATTAAATGCCATATAATTTTGTAGTGCAGTTTACAATGCGCTTCAGTGATGAAGTCTGTGCAGCTGTGTCTCCCTAGTTTCCCATGTTGTGGAATGTTAGGGAGCCTTTATACTATCTCTGTACTTAAGATTATCTTGAGATCTGCACTTGAATTTGAAATTTTATTACCTCTGACTCAATTTCATATTGTCTATTCTTCTAAAACTTAGGCAGGTTGGGTTGACTTCAAAACAGATATTCTAGAATTTTAAAAGCAAGTATCAGTTGAGGTGTTTAATAGTGCCTCTTTGCTTGGTTTGTATATTTTAAGATAGGATACTTATTGAAAATCGAAGTCTGGAAAATTGTCTCATTTCTAGATTTAGCGAAACTAAAGATTTATTTTAAATGCAAGTAGCAAATTGTATTAGTATAACGTTAATATATCATCACCTTGTGGGTTTGTATTGCTACTGAAAATCTTCCTCATTAGTAGTATTGTTTGAAAGATGCATTTTCAACATACATTGTAACAGCGCATGTTTTGTACTTTCCATCCTATATGAAGACAACCTTGAATATTTGAACGTTCTTTAGCCAATACCATGGTAGCTGTAGATGGCTTTGAACTGTTTTCATCCTTCCTATTGATTGTGTTTCCCTGGCAGATTCTGTATCAGGAACTTTAATTTTAAATTTTTTAATCTATCTGTTACTTTAAAGTTACTTTTAAAACTATAACATTCCCTTGAGACTTTTAGTAGATATCATGAAGTTATTAACAACACTAATTTCTATTTTTTATTGTAAATTGCCTTAAAAAATACGAATAGCGTTGATGTCTTTTGTAAAAGACATTTAAAATTGCCACTCTGTTGCAATTAACTGCTCCATACATTCCTGTAGGTGAGGCAGTGATATGGTACAGTAATAATTATTGGCATAATACAGGAGCAAAGAATAATCATATTTTATTGGGGGGTGTTTTCAAATATTGTTGTAAAGAACAATATTGTAAATATACAATATTGTTGTAAAGAAAAGGAGATACAAGATTAAAGGCTAGAAGGGGTTTCACACTTTTACAGCCTTTCAAGTCATTCATGAAAGTTGATAAATACATGTTGGACACGTCGCAGTGATTCCGTGCTGCTCTTGGGCAGGAAATATCCTATGTTATTGAAATTCCATTTATAACTTAGTGGATGAAATGGAACAGTAGGGTATTTTAAGCATCTAGTGGACTTTGTGTTTCTCTAGCTAAATCCAATCAAAAACCTTTTACCAAAACAAACCCCAACAACCTAATGGATGGTGATTTCCTGTAGATTATCCCCAGTCCATTTCGCTATAACGGCTACTACATTCCACTACATCACAGCTGGTAGGATGCAACTGTGTGCTGCAGTTAGTAATTCCAGGACTTGCACAGTAGCAGTGAACATGCTGACTATTTAACATATGCTGGCCAGCTAGGGTGCAGAAAATGAGCTACTTTGCCCTCAGTGGTTACATTAAAAGGATGTTGTCTTATTTTCCTGCAAAGCTCCTGGCCACCTTTGCAGAACTTGTGGGGACTTAATTGTCTTTGAGACCTCTACTCCTCTTTCAGACTTTACTGCAGTTGACTAATAACTTGTTCAGAAGTTATTAGGGAATGGATGGTGAGACACAACAATTGCATAAGACTCATTTCTTCAGGAAACTCGATTAAAAGTTAAGCATCCAACTTCAGCTGGGAGTTCTGTCTTTAAATCACATTGGGTCAAATACTGATTCCGCTGAAGACAGTGACAAAAGTCTTGTGATTCTAATAGTGTCAAGATTCTTCACCCTTACTTTTTAGTTTTCCTGTTTCTTTGTATGCAGTAGTGAGTGGCTCAGAGATGGCCAGATTTATGTGGGCTAACGGTGAGGCGTTTGCAGGAGATAATTGAGGAAGTCTGTTGGTTGTAGGTTTAAACTGTTATGCAGTCAGTGTACCTGTTGGGGTGGGGGAATCAAAGGTCTGAAAAATCAAGAACCATTGAAAATTGATACAGAGGATTAATTTTAGAATGATTACCTTTGATTTTATTCTGTAGGGCCGAATTCATCAAATAGAATATGCCATGGAAGCTGTGAAACAAGGATCAGCTACTGTGGGGCTGAAATCGAAAACGCACGCTGTTCTGGTTGCTCTAAAGGTAACTTCAAAACTGTGTTCTTGGGACAATAATGTTAGTAGAAAACTTTTGGTTTGGCAAATCAGTTTTGCGCAGTCTGAACTTTTATGTGTAACGTAAATGCAATCCCAGTTTCCTGTTGGTTGAGTACCAGTATAGAACTATAAATGTTTTCAGTACCTATGCAAAGCGGTTTTTCACAAAATGGTGAAGGAAATGAGTGAAAGATTTTTCTCCCTTTAAAAGATAAGTGTTGCTTTTTTTTTTTCATTAGTTATTAAGTAGTAAAACTATTTATTTCTTTTCCCAAAGCTTGAGTGAGTGTCTGTTCTTTCTTTCTGACAGCGTCCTACTGAAGTGGAATTAGGTTTTTCTTCTCTTCTGTTGCAAGTTTATAAATTTATTTTTTTTATTGTTTCATGATCATATTCAGTTCTTGCTATAAATGTTAGCAGATTTCTCCACAGTGCTTGGCAAACTGTTTGGTCTGCCACATAGCTTTCTCCTTTTATGCATAGAGAGCACAGTCTGAGCTGGCAGCTCATCAGAAAAAAATCCTGTACGTTGACAACCATATTGGTATCTCAATTGCTGGACTTACTGCTGATGCAAGACTCTTGTGGTGAGTATTTTAGTTGTTGACATACACAGTTCTGCAATAATGAGTGAAAGTTCATTTGTAGACTATTGCGAATGAAATTTTATGGTCAGCTAAGGATTAGTCTTGAGTTACTGCTCTGTTGTACTATGCCAAAGACCTCAGCATGAAATTCTGGCAGATTTTTAACTAGTTGGCAGAAATCTCATTTGTTTGGCCCAAAATTTTGCTCTTTGGTTTTGTTACTAGTAAGACAGTCCTGTCTGGTTTCCTCAGTGTGATGGGGTTTCCAAGCAATCTGAGAAAGTGCATCACTTACTTCCCTCTGGCAGCTGCTTCTGTGTACACACATTGAAGGAAGTTGTTAAAAACATGCACTGCTGTATCTGTCGGCTTCAGAGGGGTTTGCTTTTTACCTGCTGGCCACATAGTTTCATCAGATGAGGTAAATGTACACGGAAGGAGGAGTGTTCCTCAGTTTGATAGGAAAGGACAAAGAAGGCATGGGAAGAACTTGCAAACTAAATTTCAATTGCTGTAATGTTACAAAGAAATGTTACCATTTAACTGTGGCTTTTTTCCAGGTCATCCATCTGTGGCCTGCGTGAACTTCTACCTTCTTTGCATTTTTATGGCTGAAATATTATAATACTCTCTCAAACCTGTGGTCAACTTTCTAAATAACAATTATAGGTCATGATGAAATGAAATTACCTAATGCCTTTTACCCTTTTTCTCAACAAGCAGAGCTGAAACAAAAATATGTTTACCTTAACAGAGAAGTATTAAGACAAAAACTCATTGTGACTTTCATCTATGCATTGGTTTGATATTTTTTTTTTTCTTCTTTTTTCCTCCTAGCAATTTCATGCGTCAGGAGTGTCTGGATTCTAGATTTGTGTTTGATAGACCCCTTCCAGTTTCTCGCCTAGTGTCACTAATTGGAAGCAGTATCCTTTTTTTTTTTTTTTTTTTTTTAAGACTTGTAACACTTCTATAGCTTTTTTTACTTGTTCATACTCATTCATAAAATGATTTTCATATATCACAGCTTAAAAGTCATATTAAATTGAAAAAGTTACTTTTTCTTTATTCACATTGCTTGTGTGTTCTTTCAGAGAATGTCCTATAATATGCACTGAACTGGTAGAGAAGCTGTAAAGTGCTGTGCAACATTTAACATAGCACTGTGTTTCTGTTACACAGCCCCATGCCTTTGGAGGTGGGGGAGGAAAGGTGACTGCACTGTTCAAAATCTGATCGTTCACTGGATTGCAGCTGCTTGCTCACATTTTTTTTTTCCTGTGGCAGCTTCTGTCTCTGCGTGGAACACAGCGGAGGCCTTATATTCTCTTATCCGGTGCCTAGAAAAAGTTCAAAGGGGTAAGAAATTAAATGAGGCTGTGCAGCCTTAGGTGAACTGTTTCTAGCACTTGGTTAAAGGCACCACTCGGTTCTTTTGGGAAAGCTAATTGCTAACTTTTCTTTTGGTGAAAAAGAAGTTGGTATTCCAAATAAGTTGCGAGATCTGTTTCTTTTGAACATAGTCTTCACTCCAGCGAAAAGGTTTGCAAAGACTATATAACAATTTTGGTGCATCACCTCTTGGCCTAGGAAAATGTTTTGGGTAATTACATGTTATTTTGAGATTGTTTCCTTAGCTTACTTAAGAAACCCAGATACCAACGCAGCGTTATGGCAGAAGACCGTATGGCGTAGGACTGCTCATTGCAGGTTATGATGTAAGTAAGCTGTGTTAGTTACTCTTGATGTAAAAGAAAATGTGCTTAATGCAATTTTATACAACAAATAGATGTGAAAAGGGGAAGATGGAAGAGGGAGACTCATCAAAATTCCCTGAATAAGGAAATAATTTTCTGTATCTTACCCTAAAACATAACTTTTAAAAATGTTAATTGATCTTACTTACACTTATGAGGTATATATTTGCAAAAATGGAAAACTAATTATTTTAAGGTGCGAAATGAGATGCAGCAAAAATTAGATTTGTTTGTGTTTTAAGGGATCACAATGTTGATCCCACAATGACAGTAATTCATTTACTATTGATTATGGAGCTTTACAAACTACTATTTTTAAAACTTTTTATAAAAAATGGATGTGGAAGTCAGCACTGGCCTCTCTCTTAGTTTAGCAACAGCAGCACACACAGAATCTCTGCTGTCAAGATTTTTGACATGAGGAAGGTTGAAGGAAATTGTTGTCTTGCCTGAAATCTGGCATGGCATGGTTACATCTACAGCAGGTTTTTACTTTTGTGCAGATAAGACAGAATGCATGTAAAATATCTACTGCAAGCCATGAAGTAGGAAGCACAGTACAGTTTATGGAACAGAGGAAGAAACATTTTTGGTGCCAGCTATCCTGCCCACGTAAAAACTGCATTTTAATTAACAAAATGTAAAGAAAGATTTTTTTTTTTTTGGTAGATTATTGCTTTTTTTTTTTTAACAGTAGCTTTGAAGGAATAGAATAAGAACAGTGATATGATAAGCAATAAAAAAATATATTTATGTGCACACGTATAAGCTATGTGAGGTACCATGAAGCAAAACTGGTTTAGAAAATATCATGTGTCCCAGAAGCAGACTGGGTATGAATTTATACATTCGTTTTACGTTCTGTGGATTTTTTTTTCTCTTTTTATAGGATATGGGTCCTCACATCTTCCAGACTTGTCCCTCTGCAAACTATTTTGACTGCAAAGCAATGTCCATTGGTGCTCGTTCGCAGTCAGCACGAACTTATTTGGAGAGACACATGACTGAATTTACTGACTGTGAGTAATGCAACCCTGTCTATCTAATGGTATTCATCAATTGCGCAGTTTATTTTCTGCTACTGCTCTGTTCTTTTGCATTTAGTAAGATAGGAAGATAAATTCTGGGAGCCAAGTTTGGCATAAGTGTAAACCTGAATGAAGACAAAATTGTAGAGAGAATGTCACAAATTTTTATGTCTCAACATTTGGATGCTTATTACATCTAATGAAAAGAGAAGTTGTGCTCATAAAAGCAGAGAAAAAGGTAAAAGGCCTCTGTCCTGTTTAACTCAGGGAAAGTACAATTCTTTCCATATCAGAGCAGGGGTAGTATGTCAGGGCAAGTGTTTAGGTGGTGCATTTAAAATGGTGAATTTATTTTTGTATGACGTGGTGATGAGGAGGCTATTGGATAGGTGCTTGGGGGAAAAAAAGCTTGATTATCACTGCACTGGAGGCAAGGCAGGTGCCAAAACCAGATGCATTCGACTTCAAATGTAGGGAAGCACTGGTTTCTCAAGGTATACTTTTATAATCAACTCTGTGTTCAGTACCAGAAAGGAAAGGAGCTCTGGAAATCAAGTTAGCCAAACTGATTTTCTAGTTGTCAACTAGGAATGGAAAGAAGGGGAAATAGGTGTCTAGAGATAATACCATATAGTTTGTAAATGCCTTTCTGATTTCATTTTAAGGTAATCTAAACGAGCTAGTTAAACATGGACTGCGTGCCCTGAGAGAGACTCTTCCTGCTGAACAGGATCTGACCACCAAGGTAAATACTAGGTTTTCTTAACAAGAAATTTTACTGCCACCATTACTAGGAATTACTGTGACAAAATTCATGTAAAGTATGGCTGGCACTGAAATTTGGAAGCTGAATACTGGTAGATGATAATATCTTCATTTCATGTCACCAGTTTATCTACAGTTTCCTTAATTATCTCAGATTTAATTTTCTTAACAAAAATGATACTTTCTCTAAGTAAGACATTGTTTCCCTGGTTGCATCATTGTATTTTAAACTTGGATCAGTGTTAAGATGCAACTAGAATCACAACTTTTCATCGTAAGCACAGTCAGTAATTCACCCTGGAGCTGAGGGAAAGCAATGCTCGAACAGTTGATTTCAGCATTGCAGAAGTTGAGACAGTTGCAAAACGTTCTGACAATGAATTGAGGAACTGTTGAACAAGAAAATTCTAAGGATATCCATTAGTTGGTGTTCTACTTGTGGCTGATCTGCCCTTTTCCACGTATAATTTTTTTTTATTCTTAGCCCACCTTTTTTTTCAGAACTTTAATCTTATTTTGCATTTTCATTATTTTAAAAATAAGTGGTTTTGAATAATCATGTATATTATTAATGAGAAAAAAAATGAAATAAATTGAAACCCTGGGAGAGTGGTTTTACTGACAAGATTTTGAAACGTGATCGCTTTTGTAGGTATAAATCTGCCTCCCTTTCCTTTTCTAGTACAATCTACTAAAGAGGGAGTCTCAAAATTTTCTTTTTTCCTTAAGTAGACACAGACAGCACAATGAATCTCTTTATCACAGGAGGAGACTTTCATCTGTTTCACAAGCAAAAGCTGTAAAGCCACAGAGTTATTTGCAGAAAAATGCTTCTCACTTCTTTCAAAATTTTGCTTAACAGAACGTTTCCATTGGAATTGTTGGCAAAGACATGGAGTTTACCATCTATGATGATGATGACGTAGCACCATTCCTAGAAGGTCTTGAGGAGAGACCACAGAGAAAGGTGTGTGGTTTAGATATAAATCAATAAGTTTTGTTGAAAGACAGCATTTTGTGATATATGACCTATCACGTTTATGTCTATGACATTTAACTCTCTACTACTCTAGTAGATTTTTAGGAATGTGATTTTTAAAATTTGAAGTTACTATATGAAAACTGTATCATCTTAGCTGGAGACTAAGATGCTTATTAAATCAATTTATGTTGAATTGGCACCAGGCTGTTCCAATGTCATCTTCTTTCCTCAGCTTTGATCAAGTACTGGTTTTCCCTTTTTTGCAACAGAAGTGGCTACATATGTTTCTCACGCCTGTCGCAAGATGCATCCTTAGTCTCCTAATTACCAACTCTGTCCTGTTGCATGCTTAATTTGGATAACACTGCTTTGTAAGCTATTTGCTGCCGTGAGCTGTGTTTACCACTCGTGATGCTCAATCCAGGATAAAGCTGATTTGTCAAATGTTTTCTGTCCTCCTATAATATATATATTTTTCCTCTCTTTAAGCCTGCTCCGCCTGCTGATGAACCTGCAGAAAAGGCAGAGGAGCCGATGGAGCACTAGTTGGTGGACGAGTTCCTCTGTGTTAACGTATGTCTAATTATACAGGAACATTTATCCGTTTGCTGGTAACTTTATCCTCACCTATATGCATTTTCTGCCGACACATTCTGAGGATTACTCTTAAAAAAGAAAGAAACCAACCCACCTATCCTTAAAAGGTAGACAGGAGGTCATAATTGGGTGTATTTTCTTTGACAAGAAAGGTGTAATCATTTTCTAAATAGTACATGATACTGTTTTTTAATGAAAAGCATACTGTCTTTAACTTGTAAGGACAAGTGGAAATAAATCACTTTCTTGGAATTTGCTGTGGGTTTTTTTTTTTTTAATCTGAACAAACAACAATTCAAATACTTCTGTCGTATCAAGGTGCCATCATGTATTTGACCATTTGTCAGAGTGAGCATTTACTTACTGTTATGTGGTGCTCTTGGAAACTTTTGAACTGAGAGGACTTTAACATGCCTACAAATCTACAGAATAGTTGCGGAACAAATACGATGCAGCGTGTTTCCCCACGTTGTCTTGTCGTCTCAAACTCAACTTGAAAAGACATTTCGGATTTTGAGTGTTTACCAGAAACATCGTAGGCTGAACACGCATGAAGCTGCCAACCAGCTTGTGTTTTGGTTTTTTTTGAGTTCTCCGCTTTAGTAAACCCTGGCTCGTTTGGAACTGAATTTTATCACTTTGTTTCTTGAGAGCCATCAGCCAGGCATCGGGTAGCGTAGGGCTTTATTTAACTAATGGCTTAAATTGGAGTAATGAGGGAAGCACATAAAATTCCCATTACAGGTTTCCCCGAGCTCTGGAGTCTCTGCGTTGCTGCTGAATAAAGAGGCTCTCTGGGGTTTTGTCCCTGCGGCTTGCTCTGCCTGCTCTGACTGAGGGGCACCTGGTGCCCCTGGGGTTCAAGCTGGATGCCACAAAATTTGGGACAAAGAGCGACTTCTTCGGGGACGTCTGGCAGGGCAGCCCAGGGAGTCGGTGCTTCCTAGGTGCAAAATGTGTGTGATGCTGTATTTTAAGCAATACGAGTGCAGCGTTATTTTTTTTCATTTTCCATGTTGGATCATTCTGTTACAATTATCCTCACTAATGAATACATTGACAAGGATAAGAAACAAGTTTTTGGGGTGAACTCACAGCGGCTTCGTATTGTGCTCAACGTACTTTAAAAAAGACTAAAAATTTTCATCTCGTCTTTTATTAATTAATAAAGCATGATGCTGTTTAGAACAGGCTTTAAACACTGTTGAATCCATTTACATAGTTCAGTCATGAAAATATTAAAATAATTGTGTCAGGGCTGCGTATTTGGGTTTAAGTACTAGACAAAGCTGCTTTTACTTCTTTTTCTATTCTATTATTATTCTGTATTTTCTCCCCCCCATGTGTATTTTCTCCCCCCCATGTGTATTTTTTCCCCCCTATTTATTTCACCCCCATTTATTTTTTTTCTGCCCCATTTTATTCCCCCCCCATTTATTTTTTCCCCCCTTTATTTTATTTTTTTTCCCCCTATTGATTTATTTTTTTAATTTTTGTTTTTTTGTTTGGGTTTGTTTGTTTGTTTGTTTGTTTTTAATTTTGGATTTTTTTTCCTATTGCTTTTTTTACGGAAGGTGTCCCGAGGGTTACTGAGCTCACCCTCCTGCACGCGCGGGAAAAACACGCCCCGCCGCAACGCTGACGTTACCTCCCACGGGGCCGTGACGTCAGAGGCGGAAGCCCCGCCTCCCGCCCTCGTGGCGGTCCCGCGCGCACCCTTTCCCCGCCCGCACGGCAACGCGAAAGGGGCGGGGCCGCCGGCGGCGGCCCCGCCCCTTTCGCGTTGCCGTGCGGGCGAGAGGCGTGTCCCGCTGGGGCCGCCGTACTATCGATGTGGCCCGGGGAGGGAGCGGCTCCACGTCAGCCATCGCCGGAGCGGGATCGCCGCGGGCAGAGCTCCGTACCGGGCCCGACTCGACCGGACGGGGCCGGGCCGGGCCGCCGCGCCACCGGGGTACGGAGGTTTGCGCCTGGGGAGCAGCGGCCTCAACGGGGGTGGGGGGCGCGGGGCGGTGGGGGGCAGTGGCGGTGCCGCCGCTCCGGCGGGGCCCGCAGGCCCGAGGCCTCACGGCCCCGCCGGCATCTTCCTGGTGGCTCCCTCAGGGGAGTCCCCGGCACCGCTGCCGGGGGGCCGCGGGCCTGCGGGGGCTCAGGGCCGCCTCGCGGTTCTGGGTGCCTTTGTGGTGCGGCCTCCCGGAGAGGTGCTGTGGTGTTCCGGTATTGTGGGTCTCGGAATTTACTCAGGGCAGTGGCAGGCAAACGGTGACATCTGAATATTCTAAGTTTTAAATCGTAGGTAAATATGTCGGGGGTTTTGAGCAAAAAGTAATCACCTGGAAAATTAAGGGAGAAATCTCTCTAAACTGGCTATAAATTCACTCAGGATTTTTTAATAAGAGTCTTTATATATTCTAGGCTGCCCATCAATTAAATGTTTTCTCAGGGTTTTGTTTCATAAGGTACCCAAGTTGAGGGTAGGAAGGCCCCGCAGAGGGATCTGCACAGGCTGGATCAATGGGCTGAGGCCAACTGTGTGAGGTTCAACAAGGCTCAGTGCCGGGTCCTGCACTTGGGTCACAACAACCCCATGCAACGCTACAGGCTGGGGGAGGAGTGGCTGGAGAGCTGCCTGGCGGAAAAGGACCTGGGGGTGTTGGTCGACAGCTGGCTGAATATGAGTTGGCAGTGTGCCCAGGTGGCCACGAAGGCCAGTAGCATCCTGGCTTGTATCAGGAAGAGTGTGGCCAGCAGGACCAGGGAAGTTATCGTCCCCTTGTACTCGGCACTGGTAAGGCCGCACCTCAAATACTGTGTTCAGTTTTGGGCCCCTCACTATAAGAAGGACATTGAGGGGCTGGAGCCCAAAGAAGGGTAATGAAGCCGGTGAAGGGTGTGGAGCACAAGTCTTATGAGGAGCGGCTTAGGGAGCTGGGGTTGTTTAGCCTGGAGAAGAGGCTGAGGGGAGACCTTATTGCTCTCTACAACTACCTGAAAGGAGGTTGTAGCGAGGTGGGGGTCGGTCTCTTCTCCCAAATAACAAGTCATAGGACAAGAGGAAATGGGCTCAAGCTGCGCCAGGGGAGGTTTAGATTGGATATTAGGAAAAATTTCTTCACCAAAAGGGTTGTGAAGTGCTGGAACAGGCTGCCCAAGGAAGTGGTTGAGTGTAGATGTGGCAGTTAGGGACATGGTTTAGTGGTGGACTTGGCAGTGCTAAGTTAATGGTTGGACTTGAGGATCTTAAGGGTCTTTTCCAACCTAAATGACTCTCTGATTCTAAGTTCATAAAGCTTCCCAAGGATGTAGCTGGAGAGCAGGGGTTGCTTTTTGTCTTCCTGTGTTGTATAAACTATATAACTTTCAATTTCTATATTCAGGTACTCAGAAATTTTATTGCTGAATAAGTAGAGTCGCACCTACTTCTGTGTCTGTGGGATTCTCGGTAAGATCAAGCTGCGATTTCAAGGCTTTGTGTTTTGCAATGAGGAGGACTTGGTGGTGGTTCTCCCTGCCAAGTCTTCCAGCCCTGCATTTTTTCATTGCTGCTTTTCAGAGCCTAAAATACACTCCACGTTTTCATGCTTCAGAGACCTGTTTGGCTGTGATTTTTGAGAGAATTTCTGCAGTTGAGGTCTCTGTATGAGTAAAGATATCTGGTCTACTTTTTGCCCAGATCTATTTTATGGTCTGTTTGAGTAGTTACTGGAGATGAAGGTGCTAGCTGCAGGGATTTGAGGCAGGAGTTCTGGGTAAGAGTATGGAAAAAGTATACAAAAAGCTGCTACTGAGGCAAGAAAACAGTAGTATTTCTAAAAGGGAGCAGGAGTTGTTTATGTGGATATTTGTAAACGATGAGTTTAAAGGCTCTAATCCTTAAAAATATAGAATTCATAACAGAAAGAGGCATTTTTAAAAAGAAAAAGTATTAGAATTTTTTTTGTAGTAGTAGTTGCGATACTGTTTTAATTGTGCTGTTTTCTTGTGTAGAAAAAGGCTGCAGCCCAAGTTAGCCCAACTTACCTGCTGACTGTTCAGCCTGAGGTTCTCTAGGTGCCTGCTTGATGAGAAAAGGGGCTTTGGACTCAGTGCCAGCTTGTGTAGTGTCTCAGCCGTTCATTCAAATGCTGCAATTCCATGTCCCGCCTTCCCTGTCTTTCCTCAGAACTATTTGTGGGGCAGTGCTTTTAACCAGGGTGGGAATGGGTGTTTGTTGGTCTGTTGGATTTTCTTTGTTTTTCTTACTGCTTCAAAAATAAGGTAGGAGTGGAGAATTTACAGGATTCACATCTCAAAAGTTGCCTGCACAGATAAAAGAGGTGATGGGGGTTAGGAGCTGGCGTCCCCAGACAATAACTTCTTAAACCGGCATGTTATTGAAAGCTTTATGTCTTGGAGATATGGCCCTGCTCAAGATCATTGAACTTAGAGGAAAAGTGATCTGCAGTGAAAGCCTAGCCTAGAGTTGGAGAGTTTAGTGTTTTCATCTTTATATAAATCACAACCTTTCGTGGGAGTCATTTTGTTCAGTTCTGTTGGCTCTACTATTAGTTAGTAATAATAATTATATAAAACAAGTGTGCTATACACAGTATTAGACTGATGTGTAGTGTCGTAATTTAAAGCAAAATGGCATCTTCCTTGTTCTAATGGTTTGCTAAACTCAGTCTAAGACTTCCAGAAAATTACTAGCAATAAAAGCACAGAGAAAGTAATTTTTCTGTATCTTTTTTGGCACATTTTTTGTGGAAAATACAAAATTGCTCATGTAATAAAAAGTAACAATTTTCTTTACTGTGCTTGTCAGTATGGTACCATAGCATTAACTGAGCCAGCTCAAACTTGAGCATTTTTCATTACTTAAGAAATGGATTAAAAAGTTTTATTTGATCCTAGATGTCTATTATATAAGGAAGAAACAAGCATAAGAATGAGGATTGAGCTTAATTGCTAATTTTGTTATCTAAACTGTCAGCCACACAGCAGGTTTTATAGATCTGTAACTTTCTCCTACTTTTTACTATAAAAATACTTACTTTCCTCACTAGTGTCTAGCGGAGCAGTTAGACAGTAGAGTTGAGCTGGTCTGAGGATCCTTGGCCAGTCAAAGGGCAGCCTGCTTCCCTCTCCACCATGTTGTCTTTTCTCTCGTCCTTGGTTTCTGCTCTGTTGGATCTCATATTCATCTTCAAAGCTTCCCTCATAGGCTGATTCAACTTGTTAAACAAGCCAAAAACTCTTCCCTGTTTTTTTGCCGTGATGTTTTTCAGCTGATTTTGCAGCTTGGGTCAGTTCATCAGGAGGGGCAGAGGACTGCAGGGTAGTAGGGGGTTTATAGCCAGGATCAGGGCGGGAGTAGATGAGGGAAAAGCTGCTGCTTCCATTCAGCTGCAGTCAGGCGCCCATACACTTCTGTTATCTCTGACTGTGCCTAAGTATTGGAAAGGTTTCTTTCATTTACTTTTTTTTCTGTCTTTGGGAAGTTTCATGGTCTTTGGTTTTTGGTACTAACAGGATTATTTTAGCGTAACAGAAAATTGAGAAGGCTTTTGATGTGGCTTCTCAAGAAACCCAGCAATCCCTTCAAATCATTAAGTCAGTTTAGAAAACATTTTTATGTTGTTTATTAATAAAATTTGTTAACTTTGGGATGGCTTTGTTTGCTTGTTTTTTAGGTTGTCTGATATTTGTGTCAAAATAATTCTTCCACTGAGAAAGCTTTTGTAACCAAGAACCATGACAGCTGCAGAGAACGTGTGTTACACGTTGATCAATGTTCCGATGGATTCAGAACCACCTTCTGAAATCAGCTTAAAAAATGACCTAGGCAAGTAATGGACAATGATTTGAAGGATACTCCATCTTCCCTGAATTATTCTCCTATTCTCTCATTGTGCCTTTCCTAGAATATTGTTTACATTTTATAAACTCAAACAAATCAATTTGGTGTTTATTTTGATCTGTTGATTTTTGAAATGGGTACATTCCTCTGTTTGCTGTGTTTTGAGAAACTTCATGATATTTATCTGATGTGTTTTGGGTTTGTTTGTGAGTTGGTTTTTTTTTCCCCTCCTCAGTTTGCAAAAATTTCAAATCTTTTTCTGTCTTTCTGTTTGAAGTAATACCTGTTTGTGCTTAGGCAGATTTAAGTAATGCAATGATAAGCAACAGGTTGTCTTAGTGCACTGCTGTATCTTGCTGGCAGAAATGGCAGTGTTAGTATTTAGTATACGTATGGCATCGGAGTGCATTGTGGTATCCTGGTATAAAAGGCTGTTTAAATTTAAGCATTGAAACAGTTGTGAAGTTTGTTGAACTGCATTAATTCCAGTATGTTGATCCTAGAATTAAGTCTGAACTCCGTGCTTATTCTTTAAATATGTCTTGCTTCCTCTTTATCCTTTTAGTAGAAGTCAGGGTGTGAATTTTATAGAAATTCTATATTGCACTCCTTCAGAGGGGGTTTGTATCTTCTGACACTGAAGATCAGTATTCCTGTTAAACGGTGACATGTTAGCCTTCCTGATTTCATTTCCTCCTCCTCTAGAAAAAGGAGATGTCAAATTGAAGACAGAGGCCTTGAAGAAAGTAATCATTATGATTCTGAATGGTGAAAAACTACCTGGGCTTCTGATGACCATTATACGTTTTGTACTGCCTCTTCAAGATCATACCATCAAAAAACTGCTGCTTGTCTTTTGGGAGATAGTGCCAAAGACCACTCCAGATGGCAGGCTTTTGCAAGAAATGATCCTTGTATGCGATGCATACAGAAAGGTAGGTAGCCCATTGTTTATTTCATTGCTTATGTTCCTATACTGGATCTTTGTAGAAAGTATATCATTTTGTGTTATTTAATGAATATAAAAATGATTTATGCTCAGCATTTCCTTCCTAACTGTTATGTGTCAGTGCTTCAGAGCTGGATAATTGTAGAAAACCAGCAGACCTACTACCAAGGAATTTTTATGCGTTCTTTTACTATTACGGCTTTAAAAAGATCTAGTGCTCTTCGTTTCCAAGTCAGTGAACCTCAAAGATGAGGGGTAGCCTAATTACCGTCTTCATAGTGTCTTGGGACAAGCCATGGGTCATAAAAGGACGCTATTTTTGGAATAACTTCATCGTGATGTGTTTTGGACACTCCTTCACAAAGATAATAAGGTCCTTCAACTTCTTTGGGAATGGGTCGGAAGCAGATGAACTGATATACGCTTGAGGTTAGTATCCGGTGTGCAGGAATGCTTGCAGGGTGAGCTTTCACAGCTGTAGTAATCAGAGAAAACACATACAATGCAGAAAAAAAAAATCCCACAGGCTTTGTAAGTTTTACTACACAGAAATAACGTGGTTTTAATTATTGTGGGGCAGCAGTGTTTTGAGGAGGTATTTCATGAGAAGACAGTGAGGTGGTGTTGTCGATGTTGGGAACTTGTACCATGAGAAAGCCGAGTGGGGGAGAAGGCTAGCAAGTGCATTCATCTGAGCTTACAATTAGGCTGAAGAGTCTGGCATTTCAAATATGTTTCTTGTTGATTTTAGGATCTTCAGCACCCAAATGAATTTATCCGAGGCTCTACTCTCCGTTTTCTTTGTAAGCTGAAAGAAGCAGAACTGTTGGAGCCTTTGATGCCAGCCATTCGTGCATGTCTAGAACATCGTCACAGCTATGTGCGCAGAAATGCAGTTCTTGCAATTTACACGATATATAGGTAAATGCCAGAAACTATTTCAAGTCATGGATGCAGAAGACCAAGGCTAGCTTTAGTGATCTGGATAGTTTTTGAGATCTCGTAAACGTTTATCAGTTACTGGTGTAGTGTTTGGGAGTTGGTTGGTTGGTTTGCTTTTTTTCCTCCTGTCTAGTGGACTTCTTTAGAAAAGCAGAAGGTACTGCTGCTTCTTTCTCAAGTATGACTGAGGTCCTTATATTGCAGGTTAATTTGTATGGGCAGATGCCTTTCTTAATTATCTAAAGGTTATTAATAGTAATCATTGTCCACAACCATAAATAATAGAAAAAGCCTTGCAGGAATATGCATATATAAATTTATTTGAAGCAAGACATTCTTCATGTACTGCACTTGTATACTAAACATTATTGCAGTTGTTACCTGAACAGTGTGGCTGAATGTTACTATTAAACAGAAATCATTGATTGGGTAATGTCCTAGCTGTCATGATAACAAACTTAATTTTTTGAAGCTTCTTGAGTCTGTTCACAGTTTCAAATAGCTACACAAAAGCTATGTATCACCATTTTATGCCTTTTGAATTTTTGTAAATGCTTCTCTTTAGGATATGCACTTAAGCTTTAGGTTCTACTCCTTACCAGTAGTTCTTTTAATTATGATTTTTTTTTTTTTTTTTTTTTAAGAAATTTTGAACATCTTATACCTGATGCTCCTGAATTGATCCATGATTTCTTGGTGAATGAGAAAGATGCAAGCTGCAAAAGAAATGCATTTATGATGCTAATTCATGCAGATCAGGTAAGGATACTTGTCTTCAAACTCGCTTGGTTTAAATACTTGAAAATGTGCTAGGTAACTAGCCAGTAGTTTGTTGGTAGTATAAACTATTTATATTCATAAAAAACCATACATGGTAGCGTTACCCATTTGTGGAATATTTGGTAACTGAGAAAGTTAGAGTAGGTCTTTAGTGCTGTCTTCATTTTAAAGGAGAATTACTGTATTTGATGAAGGCATGTGTTGGTGCTGAAAACTGTAATTAGGTTTGCCAAGTGAGCTTAACCAGATTAAGAAGTGCTCTATTACCTACTGATTTATAGCTTTTGTAGTCACATGAGAAAGAAATGGTAATTTCTGTTTAGCATTTTGGATTATTTACTCCACAGGCAATTGCCTTTTGTGCTCGATTACTGTTAGTTTTGTCTATTTTTGCCATCTATAGGCAGAATGGATTCATTTGCTCTTCAGATTTGCAATGTTTTCATAAATTGTTTTAAATTTCAAGTTGAAGGGTTGAATATATGCTGGTGTGTTTTGATTTTTAAAATGTGTTTTGCTTTAAAATATAGCTGAGTGAGCAAACTCAGAATAATTTAGAATAATTTATCTTTTATTTGTATAGGATCGAGCTTTGGATTATTTGAGTACCTGTATTGACCAAGTCCAGACATTTGGTGACATACTGCAGTTGGTTATTGTTGAACTAATTTATAAGGTAAAAGGGAAATGTTGTGGCATGTTTAAAATAAATGTACATGTTAGATTATGTTAGACTGCTTTTTAAAAGGGATAGAACGTTGCTGGAAAAGGTATTAAAGCTAGTATTTCATCTATGTCAGGAATACGTCATTGTTTAGTAGAGCTGAGTAAGATTTGTCTCTTGAAACAATAAACTGCTCAAGTGTGCACAGTATAGAGCAATATAGCTCACCTGATTTGCTGTGATGTGGACTGGGATGTGCCCTTCCTTTTGATCTGAGATTTTAAGACCTTGTAGTGTTGCGTAGAATTGTCAATACTAGCTTTTTAAGAGCTTTTGTAATTAGATTTTTACGACTGTGAATGACACTTCTTATCCCCAGAAAAGGTTGTCACCTTTTGCTTAATTTTGTCTTTGTTGTAAGATAATGGAGCAGTTAAGCTATACAATTGCTATTTTCTATTTTCTTTATGTGCCAACTACGCATTATTCTTCTTATCTAGGTCTGTCATGCAAATCCATCAGAGAGGGCTCGGTTTATTCGCTGCATCTACAACTTACTGCAGTCATCGAGCCCTGCAGTGAAGTATGAAGCTGCAGGTACTCTAGTTACACTCTCCAGTGCACCAACAGCAATCAAGGTATAAAAGTGGTGTTTTTAGTACCTTTTAGTGCACTGGAACGAATACTGTGTCCTGTACGGTGATACTTTGAAAGAGTGAAGGCTCTAGTAATATGGGGTGTTTAACACTTCATGTGTGAAACACTGTCTTAAAATATCTCTTAAAATTGGTCACAAAAAAAAGACTGCGACTGTATTTTTGCAGACCTGCAGCTGGTGGACAAGCTTGAATACTGTGCAAAGTGTTGTACAATAGTTGGTACCAACCTGCAGTCTTCTTGGTATACTTAGCAAAGCAGACTAAAGCTGAAGATTTGCAGAGATTGAATGACTTTCTTTACTCATAAATATTACTCTTTTCAGACCAGGGTGGAAACAAAGCGGTGAAGATTTACATTGATTACTGATTGACCTTGGGTTCCTAGAGTTATGATTGTATAGCTGATTATTTGAGATCACGCAGAAATTTTGAACTTGTATGGAAATTTCAAAAACAGAATATGCAAGTCTAGATTTAGAGTAAAAGCATTGTAAATAGTAGTTTCAAAACATCGGGAGGAGTATTCATTCCAACATTCTTGCTTTAGCGTAGTCACTTTTGTTGAGTAGCAATATTGTTCATAGAAGCTGTCATTGAAACCATATGTAGATAGGCTAACACTGGCAACTATTTTAAATTGCTTTTCATGCCCTGTTGTGTACTTAAGAGCTGACCCAAAGCATGCCAGGAAATTTATCTCTTTACGACTTTCTTTGAATTTGAAATCAAGTCTGTGTATTGTAAGCTGATGCTGTTGTGAGCCTTCCTGTGTAATTTTTGTAACGTGGTGGTGGAATTGATGTTTACAGTGGACCAGAAAGCTTTAAAGACTGTTCTCAGGTTCATTTCTGTGCCAACTCTTTCAGTAGTTGCTTTAATAGTAATGTAGAAGGTGTCTTTTCCTGAATTTCTCTCAGAAATTTGTCAGTTTCTCCTCTTCATTACTTAAAAAATGTTTTTGATCCTTTTAATTTTAGGCAGCTGCCCAATGCTACATAGATTTGATTATTAAAGAAAGTGATAATAATGTGAAACTGATTGTTTTGGATCGGTTGATTGAATTAAAGGAGCATCCCTCCCATGAACGAGTGTTACAGGTATGTGAGCTGTCTCTGTTCCTGCAAGGTTACTGAAGGCTTTTCTTTCCTAAATGAAAGTTTCAGGTGTTGTGATGTATGGAAGAATGCACTTTTGCAGTTTAAATCTTCTGTTGATATGTTTTTGGTAAAAACGTATTTGATGGACTTTTATGTTTATGACTTGCTGCTTTTATTGTCTGCCTAAGAATTAATAATGGCAAATGCTGTCTTAATTGTAAGACTTAATGATGTAGATTGCATGGTAGACTTTTATGTAAATGTAGAATGTATTAAATGAACACTGCGAAGTTCCTAATGCCTAGGATATCTTGCTTGTTTGTCAGTAGATTATATATTATGTATCCAGAAAGTCTTTGAAAATCATTGAGGACTGAAAAATAAATTGTATGAAAAGGAAGTAATTTAAAGCAACAAAGTAGTTACCATTTTGTTATTGTTTCAGGATCTAGTTATGGACATCCTCAGAGTGTTGAGTACCCCAGATCTAGAAGTGCGCAAAAAAACCCTTCAACTGGCTCTGGATCTTGTCTCTTCAAGAAATGTGGAGGAGGTAAAATATATATTACTTCTGTTTCATTACACTATTTCTTATTCTTTGGAAAAATATGGGACTTTCTTCAATTTTATTTGATCTTTTCTGCAGCTTGTGATTGTTCTGAAGAAGGAAGTGATTAAAACTAATAATGTGACAGAGCATGAAGATACAGACAAGTATCGACAGCTGCTTGTTCGTACATTGCATTCCTGTAGTGTTCGGTTTCCAGATATGGCTGCAAATGTTATTCCAGTGGTATGCAAATGTTTAATTATATTGTCATTAAATATGTTCTAGCTATACCCAAAACCTGGACAATAACTGAAGCTGAGGTGTTTCTAATAGTGGCCTCACACGAAGCAATACTATTTTTAATCCCTAAAGAAATACAGGACTTTTGATGCTGTAGTTATTTGTCTTCTGAGGCTTTATTTTTAAATATTTTTGAAGAACATGAGCTGAAGAGTACCTTTACTTAAAAGTGAAATAATTTGTATCATTAGAAAAACAATTTGGGGATCACGATAATTGGTAATTGATTGGAATGTACTTAAGGTTGTTTGACTTCAGCTTTGTTTAACAGGAGATGTATATGCAGTTTTATTTTTCTGAATGTAGAAGGAAAATACTATTGTACAAACTTCGCTGTGCTGCTATTTGTGCTCATGTTCACTCTTTTTTGCTAGCTGATGGAGTTCCTTAGTGATAATAATGAAGCGGCAGCTGCTGATGTCTTGGAGTTTGTGCGGGAAGCGATCCAGCGATTTGATAACCTCAGACCTCTTATTGTTGAGAAGATGCTTGAAGTCTTTCACGCTATTAAATCTGTCAAGTGAGTCCAAATTGTGACATCAGACATTGGAGCATCTTGTGGCTCACTTGCACTGACTGTATATTGTCACTCAATATGTACCAAAATCTTTGCAACCCAGACACAAAGAATAACTGAAGCTGAGATATTTTGGGGGTAGATGATTTCTAGGTACAACTTCCTTCTTGCCTACTTGTACAAAAGATATATTGGGTGCTTGTTGCACTGAATGAAGAAAATAAACTCAAATTTCATTTTTATGATGCAATTGATAATTGTATTTCCACTTGCTAGAAGATAGCATTGTTGATGAAGGCCAACTCTAAAGTGATATATTTGTTAAAATAAAGTTACTAAGGGACTAAGGAGCAGGAATTTGCACTTGTAGGCAGCTGGAAATACTTACTGTACATTTATTAGAAAACCCAGTCTAACAAAGAATGGGCTTCGCAATCTGCAAAGCTTCTTTAGTACGTTTCAGGGCTCTAAAAACTTGGTTTTCTGATGGATCTGCAAAGATTAAGTCATATGAGAACTTCTTCGTATCAAGACACCACTCTGCCATTCTTCCAATACACAGGAGACTCTGAATCCTATCTCCATCCTCATCTCATTCAGTGGGGAAAAAAAACCTCTGAAGCTTTGCTATTTTTTTCCCTAATCTTCATTCATGTTCTGGTTTTCCATTTTCTCCTGTATGAAGTAAAAATTAGTTTGTCTCGGTTAACTGGAGAAATTACAGCTGACTTTATTCACATACATTAGAGGTATTTCATTATGATCATAATGCAATTTAATTTTGTGAATATCAAGATTAACACAGAATAAATTCGTAGCAGAGAATATATCTCATTTGATATACTTGCTCATTAGTTTACTAAGGCTGCAAGGATGATTGTTCTTGATCAAACTTGCTTTCTGTCAGTTGCGTCCTTTTGAATTTGTCAAGACTGGCCTTTACTACCTGACCATAAATCACTTCCCTTGATGCTAGTTTGAGTATATCATGAAAGCATTACTTAAGTTACTGTTCCTGTCTTAGGATTTATCGAGGAGCTTTATGGATCCTTGGAGAATATTGCAGCACAAAGGAAGATATACAAAGTGTAATGACAGAAGTTCGCAGATCACTTGGAGAGGTGTGTTTACTTTGTTAGGCTAGCTCTTTGTGGCTTTACTTACTATTTTGCAGTGTGTTTTCTAAGAAAAAGATATTTTAAAAAAATCCCGTAAGATGCAAAGGGTTTTGAGCACTTGTGATATGTAATGGCGTGTGCAAAAGAAATCTAAAGTAAAAACTAGGTAGCGTTTTGCATTCTTTTTTTTTTTTTTTTTTTTTAAGTAGCATACCTGAAGCTGGCATATACTGAGAATATCAGTTAAGAGGGGAGATGAGAAATTCCTTATTTCAGAAAATTATGGCAGCTTTAAGATAGGATTTAATTATATCCACTAACAAAGGAAGAGTGCCTTAAGTCTGAGTTGTTCTTAGAGGGATCTAAGACAATCTGTGCAATGTGAGCTTTATGCATTGGTAGGAGGCTTCTGTATATATTTCAACATCTGCCTATCAGTCTCCTCAAATTCTCTCAAAACTGTTGCACTGTAACTGACCTTTACTTATAAAAACCTTATCAATGCAGATAATTTTTATTAAAACCTTCTGCAGAACAAAAATACCTTTTTTATATTAATTGTAACAATTGTTTCCTGTTTGTTTCTAGATCCCAATAGTAGAATCAGAAATCAAGAAAGAAGCTGGTGAGCTAAAACCTGAAGAAGAGGTGTCTGTGGGTCCAGCCCAAAAATTGGTGACAGAGATGGGCACTTATGCAACACAGAGTGCTCTCAGTAGTTCCCGACCTGCCAAAAAGGAAGAAGACAGGTATTTAAGATTTCAAATTAGGCCAGGAGTGACTTGGTTCTTTTTTTTTTTAAGTGGTATTCTCTCTCATACAGAGTTTAGCAATTGAGGTAATTCCCTGTTTTAAGGTATGATCCCAAGTAGATGGTATCTGATAGGAAGTTGCCTAATTGCTTAGGATTTGTAATCAAAGCTTGCTGCATATCAAAAAGGACATTATTAATTATTGTTTCCTAAATTCTAGTTGATTCTTTGTAGTTTATATATAAGAACCCTCACAATTTTAAGTGGATACAGAGATGTTGCCTTTAGAGTAAGACTTTTTTTTTTTCTTGATATCACCTTGCACTATTTAATATTTGCTATGGTTTATTTCATTGGTAGCTAGAACAATTGCTGTATTTCCTTAATTACTGGGCTACTTCATCTTGACTAGTCATTATCATCTCAGGGCTACAATGAAATTATTATCCATTACACTTTTCACTTTACTCCCTATTCCGTGTGGAAACGGCTATGTGACTTGTGAAATATCTCTGTATCTGGAAAATTACTTCGAGAGGGAAAAAAACACCAAACTTCTGACACCTTTCAGGCTTGTTTTGTTTGTATAGTATGGATGTTAAGGTATGAAGATAAGTAGGCTAAAGAGTGTCATCCAAAACTAGTTTTCTGATTATCATTTGTTTTTGCAGACCTCCGTTACGAGGATTCCTGCTTGATGGCGATTTCTTTGTTGCAGCTTCTCTTGCTACAACTTTAACTAAGATTGCTTTACGATATGTGTCGCTAGTTCAGGAAAAGAAGAAACAAAATGTAAGTCATCTATTGTGTTTTCACTGTAGTTACAAACAAGAGCTGGTTGTTGCCTCTTTTCTTTTAAACAGATGTAAAACAGGTTAAGTCCAAAGCGAAGTGCCAGTTACGTGATTGGATAATAATGATAATTTGGGTCACACGCAGGGCCTACTGCTTTCCAGCCACTCTGTCTAGACAGTCTCTAAATCATGCTGCTGGGTTTCTAGATAATAAGTACTAAAAAAAATAAGTAATCAAATCATAAAATCTCTGAACAGATTAATGTGCACCTTTTTGAAAATAAGTCAGAAATAAACATTTCTGAAAAGCTGTGTAAAATGCAATAACCTCCTTCCATTCTCTTTCCTTTCTCCTCCTTCTCAGTCCTTCATTGCTGAAGCTATGCTGCTGATGGCCACTATTCTCCATTTGGGAAAGTCCTCTCTTCCCAAGAAGCCGATTACGGATGATGATGTGGATCGTATTTCCTTGTGTCTGAAAGTTTTGTCAGAATGTTCTCCTCTCATGAATGATATTTTCAACAAAGAATGCAGGCAGTCCCTCTCTCATATGCTGTCAGCCAAGCTAGAAGAGGAGAAACTTTCCCAGAAGGTGAGCTATTCTAAGTGTGTAACCATAAACACTTGGAATTTTTTATGGATGTTCACATCGAAGCAGGTCCCCTGGTGAAGAAATGTTGCCATTTGACTGTGTGTAAGTCAGCCGTTATTTGACTGTTTCTGTGCTAAGGAACTGAATTCATCGTGAATGCTTGAATATCTCTCTTCCTGCAGAAAGAATCTGAGAAGAGGAATGTGACGGTTCAGCCAGACGATCCCATTTCCTTCATGCAGCTTACTGCTAAAAATGAAATGAGCTCAAAAGAAGACCAGTTTCAGCTTAGCCTTCTTGCAGCAATGGGAAACACACAGAGGAAAGAGGCTGCTGATCCTCTTGCATCCAAACTTAATAAGGTAATGTGAAAGTCAGTGTTTTAATTATATACGCTTTGCGCTGCTTATGCACAGGAATCGCAGGCTAGAACTGATGAACCAGGCTGTGCTGGTTGATTGGAAGGACCCAGGTGTTTCCTGGTTAGGATCAGGAGAAAGAGAAAAACCCTTGTACTTAAAGTTGTTACCTTCTTCACATGGGATGGGAAGAATAAGGAGGAGACTTGGAGAGTGCTGAGCTGGTGGGATGTGGAGAAAAAATTAAGATTGTTTGCTGGTCTGAAGAGCCCAGTAAGGTTCACAGGGAAGAGAGCAAGGATGTCACAAGTGATTAAGAACCCCATTCTTTCTTTGGCTGCCGTATCCTATTGCCAAGTGCAGTGCATCCTTGTTTTTCTCTTTATACCTTTTTTTGCTGCTGGTTACCAGGACCTGCAGAGAAGGTCCAAAGAGAAAAAAATCTCTTAATTCATTTATTAGTTAGGGTTAAAAAACCAGACTTTTATTATATTATTTAAATTCTGGATGAATTCTTTTTACTGTTTAAAGTTACCTTTTCATTGTAAGTCAACTTTTCTTTGTCCTGCTGATCTTTTTAAGAATAAATGGCATTACAGTCCATATTTTAGGAACTTAGTGAATTCAGTTCAGAATACATTTCATCTGGAAAAGTTTTACAATTGTAGTGTGTACACAAAAGGACACATGAAGGAAGGATGCAGTTAAATTTACTTGTATGAATAATATGGACAGTCACTGTGTGTTTAGCTATAAATCGATTAAATCTGTTTATTTTGGAAGACTTATGCATGAACTTTAGATTTCCTAAACATCACAACTTCTTCAAATACTATTTCTAGACAAAACTTGTGGTGATTGTTTGGAGTGTTTTTTCCAATTTTATTCTTATTTTTTTCCCTTTTTTCTTACTAGTAAGTTAGTTTTGTGAAATTAAAAACTCTTGGCACACCTGCTTGATTTGGAGGCTCATATTAAAGAGTAATGGATTTAATTGTAGTTTATTCTTATTTTTTGTCATTGTTTGACATGATTCCATGTTTTAAACTGGTTTAGGAGAAGAAAAATACCTTAAACTCTTTTCTCGCACAGGTTACTCAACTGACAGGTTTCTCGGACCCCGTCTATGCAGAAGCATATGTCCACGTCAATCAGTATGACATTGTGCTGGATGTGCTTGTGGTCAACCAGACCAGCGATACTCTGCAGAACTGCACACTAGAACTAGCTACGCTAGGTAAGGAGTACTGGTGGAAACAAAGCAACCGTTGGGCAGCAGTGAGGTACTGGGGATGGGCACCTAGTTGTAAGGAGTTTCTGAAACACTTCTAAATACTTAGAAATTTATGCCAGCTAGTTGCCATTTTCCAAGGATGTTTCGGAATGCCTTAAAGATATATTTTTCTTCTAAAAAGTGGAAGACTTGTATCGACTGGTACTGACGGTACTATCTGGCAATAAAAAATGTAGTCAGATTTTGAACTTTTTCATGCGTTTTCCACTAGAAAAATAACATTCCTTTCCCCCTTCTTCTCCCTTTTTCCTGAAATATGGACAGGTTTTTTGATATACTTATTCCCCATTGTGCTGTTACCATAGAGCAAGAGGACAAAAGCCAGACTGGGATGGAGCAAATGTCAGGGAACAGAAAGCCATATGCCCTAGGTGGTTCTTGCACTCAGCCTGAAGTACTTAAATACTGCAGTTACTCAGCTGAAACTGTTCCCTGTACCAACAGCTGTACCAGAGGCTTGCTTGAACAATACTGAGGCTTCATTAGCTTCTTTTAGGGGAGGGGCTGGAGCAGATAATCCAAGAACACTAACGAGTTTCCTGTTAGTTATCTCTTGTTTTGGCAGTCAGCAGTTGAAATATGTTTACAACATACTAGGAGAATGCATGTTATATACTTTTATTTAATGTAAATATGACTGGAGGGGCATAACCTTCCTCCTAATCTTTTGTAAATCATTTGATCAGACTAATGATGGAGATAAGTAAAATTAATATATTACTTAATAGGTTGTAATTTTCTATTTATCAGTTAACGAAAGTGGAATTCCATATTTCCCAGTTGATGTCTTCAGATACATTGCAAAAACTGACTTGATGCATCACTCTCCTGTGTAGAGCTGATGCTGTTCATGCTGTGTTCTCAAATTGCACAGTTTGATAGAACTAAGGAGTCTTTTACAATTGCTTGCTAAAGGATTAGGAAAAATACGTCTCTTACTGTTTCCTGGGAGCAATTACATTCAAAATCAAGGTGATACTCTGACCTGTTTATAAACAGCTTAGTGCATGTAATACTGGATGTTGAACTTTGGTTTTGAGACACTTGACTGTAGGATTAGGTATTATGTTGTCAGTGATTAAAACACAAGGTAGAATTAACCGTTTCCTGATTGTTAAAAATTTAATACTAGACTCAATCCGAAGCCCATTTAAGTCAGTATTTACATTTGTTTTCATTGGGGTTTGGGTGAATACACTAATATTTTAACTGAAATCTTTAATGTAATACAAATTAATTTGTCTTGCAGGTAGCAAACTGTAAAAAAGCCAACCAAACAAAAAAATTCCAAATCAACTAATACCTTTATTGTAGTATTTAGTGCAAATTTGTAGACATTAGACTTGAATGACAAGAAAATAAAAAATTCTGTTCCAAAAGCTAAACTCATTATATACTGCTAACATTCTCTGGTCCTCATCTCCCAATTTTTTTACACAGGTGACTTGAAACTTGTTGAAAAACCATCTCCTCTGACACTTGCTCCACATGATTTTGCAAACATTAAAGCTAATGTCAAAGTTGCTTCAACAGAAAATGGAATAATTTTTGGTAATATTGGTAAGTAAACAATTTAGTATGCAAACTTAACATTAATGTGTAGCATTTCTTAACTGCTTAATGAGCTCAAAAATACTTAAAACACTTCATACTGGAAGAGGAAATTAAATGGTCTACAGTGTATGAATATTTTGTAATGATTTTTGAAAAATTTATATCACTTTTACTTAAAATCATAGTAGAGCACGGTACCTTTAGAATGATTGTCAGCATGATACTTGAACCCAAGCCTCTGAATTTGAAATGAGCTAGGCAGCTTTGCCTGAAAGACCAATACAGTTAACTCGAAGTTCTGTGGCAACTGGGTAAAGCACTTGAAGAGGACAGAGGTCAGCAATGAGACTGAGCAAGTGTTGACTATTGTTAACTGGCAGGTGGTAACTGAGCACTCTTATTTAGTGCAAATTCACTTTTTTTAAACATTAAGGTGGTTTGTGTTTTATATTGCAGTGTATGATGTCTCTGGAGCAGCCAGCGACAGAAACTGTGTGGTTCTCAGTGATATTCACATTGACATCATGGATTACATCCAGCCTGCTTCTTGTACGGATGCGGAGTTCAGACAGATGTGGGCAGAATTTGAGTGGGAAAACAAAGTTAGTTTTATTGTTTGTGTGTTATTGGGGGTTTTTGTTGAATGAGGTATAATTCTGTTTCTTGTTTCTACATCAGCTCATTACATCAATATTATCTCTTGCAATATAAACCTCATTCAACATCCGCATTGGATGTTGGCCTCAAGTAACTCATTCTCTTGTTATCTTATCTGTTTCATAAGCTTAGTGATGCAATAAGTAGTTTTTTCTTAGAA
Organism: Platalea leucorodia; assembly: GCF_965183815.1. Classification (NCBI taxonomy): domain Eukaryota; kingdom Metazoa; phylum Chordata; class Aves; order Pelecaniformes; family Threskiornithidae; genus Platalea; species Platalea leucorodia. The sequence goes on from NC_138829.1 coordinate 59,595,831, forward strand.
AAGAGGTATGTGCATTGAGCCTTACCTCCTGTACAGAAGGTGCGCACATTGCTTGGTGATTGCTTTGTATTTCAGCTCAAAGGTGAGATCACAACAAGTGTAAGTTTATGCTGAGACTGCAGAATTAGTCATGCTGCTTACCCTCTCCAGTTCTGAATTATGTTGTCTTTTGGTTTTTTGTTGGTTTTGTTTTTGTTTGTTTTTTTTTTTTTTTAAATCATAGAATGTTTTGGGTTGTAAGGGACCTTCTAAAGTTCATTTAGTCCAACCCCCCTGCCGTGGGCAGGGACATCTTTCACTTTGCAATACAGCTGTACACTACAGAGTGGTTGTGGATGCTACATAAGACCAACAAAATGGTAGGTACACTTAATATTAGAGGGTGCCCAAAGTGTTGGTTACAGGCCTGTTAAAAAAGAGTTTAAGGGAGATAATGTCATGCAACAGAGCAACATAGAGTAGAAACACTAAAACAGAATGGGAGATATTTTACACAAACTGTAGCCTTGTGTGCTACGTCTATTAACATGTATTCACTTGAGAGGGGATTTAAGTTCCCTCAAAGGGAACTTGTAAACGCCAAATTTTAATCCATAATATGTGAAGCTGTAGCAGTTTTGTAAACTACTAAAATATGTGTAAAAAGCAATTTAAACAAGACCTGCAATACCTATTATGAGGAAGCCAACACAGCCCAGAGAGCTTTTTTGCTAGAAGGGAAATATGAAAGCAATTTTTATCATTGTTTAAAAGCAAGCTTTTGGACTAGATACCACTTTTTCTTGTGCTGGCAATGTGTAACTATATTCAGACAAGAAATGTACTATTTGCTGTAGAGAGTCTGCGTGTTCAGCGGAATATCATATTCACCTAATACATGTCAGAAACCATGGTCCTAGCATGGAGTTCCCACCGTTTAACAAGCGGATGGCAGGAAGTGAAGACTTTGTATGATGCCACCACATAATGTGATTTGGAGCTAGCTTACTGAATGTGGTGTTCCTCAAGGAGAAATGTAGTGGCAATCTTCTTTATAGAGCCCTGAAGAAGAGATCGTTTCAGAAATGCCTGAGATGCTAATTAAAGTAATTGCCATTTTTTTCCCTTCTTGAAGGTTACAGTGAATACTAACATCATTGATCTAAACGAATACTTACAGCACATACTGAAGTCAACCAATATGAAATGCCTGACTCCAGAGAAGGTGAGCTATTTGCTTGAAGGCTTTTAGACACCCTTTTTAGTTTCTCTGCTTTGTTTAATTTGTTTAGTATTTGTTTTAAATATTATTGGAGATGCTTGTTTACAATATGAAATAGTATGAAATAGTATGAAATAGAAGCATATGCTTCAAAGTTTTTAAATGAGTGCTCTGAAATGAGTAAAAGCAAGTTAATGTTATTAAAATTCTGTGTTGCTTAATCACTTCAGCTATTTCTTGCCCAACTAGAAAATCAGAATGTCTGTTTTAATTTGTAGTAGCTAAGCTGTAGTACAGGTTTGATGGAACCATATGTTTTTATACAGGTTGGTGGGTTTTTTTGGTAGCTCCAAGTTCCTTCCTCCTCTGTCAAAATTTACATTTCCTTTGCCAATTTAGCCTTTTTATTGTAAAGCAAAATATATATATATATATATACACACAATAGCTATTTGCTTTTAAGATATAATACATAATAGCTATTAGCAAAAATACGTATAGTAGCCAAAATGGGTATAGTAGATATTGCTACTATTTAGCTTCTTCACCATTTTGCTGTTCATTAAATTAGACCAGAAAATGCCATCCTACCTTGTTTTGATGAATATTGTAGATTGCATATCTTTCAATATTAATTTTAGAAAAAGGCCACCACTGTTACCCATTGCATGATTCTCACATTTTAAAAAAAAGCTGTGTGCAAAGAAAGCAGTTTAAATGTTAAGTACTGATATCTGCCTAGCTATATGTAGGATGAATTAAAATGTATTTAAAGGATTTTGGCCTTTCTAAAGAGTTCAAATGTGCTTTTTGTAGGCACTTTCTGGTTATTGTGGCTTTATGGCGGCCAATCTTTATGCACGTTCCATATTTGGAGAAGATGCACTTGCAAATGTCAGCATTGAAAAGCCAATTCATCTTGGACCAGAGGCACCTGTCACTGGTCACATACGAATCCGTGCGAAGAGTCAGGTAACGTGGCTTCTATTTAGAGCACTGTCTCTCCTTGTCCTTTTTAAGAAAAGGTACTGAGCACTCTAAAAAAACTTGCAAATTTTTGGACATCACTTAGTTTCTACTATTAGGTAAATGAGAAAGTTTTTAGGGAAGATGAATATAGAAACTTCAGCCTTAGTTTTTTAAAAACTATCTTATACACAGTTTGTGAGGAAGGAATGGCTTTTTAGTTAGGTGTAATCATACCCTAAAACCACATTGTACATCATCTTTCCCAGTGTATTATCACATAATAGGCCTTTGGGCCAAGTTTTTCTTATTTTATCCATAGCAGTGCAAATAGGATAGTATACTTGATTTGCTTTTAAATAAAGAGCAAATGCTCCCCAAGGTTCCGTGATCTGTTTCAATTTCATATAACAAGGAAATTTTATGTATGTAACTGCTGTTCACTGGTTCTTTTTAAAAAAGAACAAAACAAAACCCAGAATCTTTCAGTAGAATTATTTTCTAAAGGTATATCTATGAGTCTGCTTTGGATCTTAGAACTTCTACCTTCTGACTAAAAAAAAAAGTACAAAATTTGGAACTGTTTAATAACAAAACAGCTAGTGTACCAATAAAAGTATTTTAAACAGCGTACAATAAAGGACTGCCTGAGAATTTTCACATTCATCACATAAAACCATTTAGTTCATGTGATGTCATTGTAAAGATTTCAGAGTGATTTAATTAATGTTTCTGATATGTTTTCAGTGGCATTTTTACATAAGACTGCATTCAATTATATATGCCAGCTTAGTTTCATCTTAAGGTCATTCTGTTGTTGATTAGGTGGATTTATTTGTGCGGTTTCTTTTGAGATTTCTTCAGTTTCTGTGCAATATTAATACGGTTCTGTGATTAAATTATTTTCTACAGCTTTAGTGCATTGAGTGCTAGTATCAGCACTGAGACTTGCAACAGCTGAATTTCAGTAACTGGACTGACAGTTGTAATTTCTTCAGTGGCTGAATACTTCCAACTGGTGGGAGGTCAAAAGGCTTACATTTTTTTATTTTTCTGCCTTTTGTATTGGTAACAGATTTAGCAGTTGCTAGCTCAAATTTAAGTTTTATTATTTCAATAATACATGCAAATCTAGCCTTTACCTAGTGTTAAGAAGGTGTGCACTGTAATGTCTATGAATAATTGAACAGTTAGAAATACTTTAATTTCCATGCCACTAACTTCATAGATTTCTGTATATGGAACTTCCACTTTAATATAGATAAAGTTGTTTTGAAGCATGTGTGTCATGAATGTCTTCTTTCTTTTCCTTACAGGGAATGGCCCTGAGTCTTGGAGATAAGATCAATCTGTCTCAGAAGAAAACAAGTTTATAAACTTTACTAATGTCTTTTCAGGTCTTTTACAATTTAACCTTAGGTATGTGGCTTTTGGGATCCAGAACATCTTATATTCTTCAGTGTTCTGTAATTGTAGAAGCCAAGCTTTTGAGCTGAAAGCATTCCAGCAGAGAATTTATAGGTTCTCCATGATTGATACTGAGCAAAATTTTAAATCTCCAGATTTTTTTCTTTGTCCTGGAAGTCATGTTTTCTTTGTCTCTAATATATACTGATGCTCACAGTACAATAAACAAATTATGCCAGTACTGTTTTGTCTGTAAATTATAAACTCTGTTTTATTTGATCGGTATTGAATATCTGGCGGGGTATTTTGATACTCTTAAGAAAGTGGGAGTGTGTAGTAGCTTAAGTGTTTACAATAATGACTAGGTCTGGATTGTGGGAGTGTGTGATCGTAACTCTTAAAATACTCTGGTATACGTAGGAGACTATATATATTTGACAACTAAATCAAAGGCTGTTTCTAAACAGTTGGTTTAGAACTTTTTTTTCAGTTCTAACTGGTTGGTTTAGTAATGTAATCACTTGGCACAGACAAGCTTGTAATATCAGAAAAGAGATTGTCAAAATTCAGCTCCTTCCAGCAAGTAGTAGAACCTTAAATTTGGTTTCTGAAATGCATTCCTCATAGCATTATCATGAATAACATAACATTGCTGGTGGTGTTCTTATTTTTCAGTTAATACAGAAAAGACAGCCAAGTGCAATATTAAAGCTGTAGCAGCGTAAGCAGTATTTTCAGTGAATGCAGCCCTTAGCCACATGTGTAAGCTCAGGAAGGAAGGATTCAGACTGATTATGATCTTGCAGTGAATTGAACCAAGTTGAGGAATTGCGGAAAAGGAAGAATTGTGAGTGAATGTCAGGTCAGGATGTGGAAGTGAGTTAACACCATTTGGCTACTAAATGTTATGAAAATTAGCAGTAGATTAAAACATATAACCATTAGATTGAGAATACTTTTAGCTGAATCTGTTAAGCATTAGTTCTGAATTTGTTAAATTGTTGCAAGCAATTAATTCTACAGAAGAGTCCCCAGAGCCAACAGTACTCTTCCAGTTGGCAGAAAGTCCTGCTGCTGAAGTTGAACAGCTGTGTTCTGCTCCAGTAGGACAGAAGAGAACTGAGTTAGTATCCTGAGTAGCTGATTCCCAAAACATTTAAGACCCCAGTGATGAAAATACCTATTTTCCGCTCTGAATAAGCACAGGAAGGAACACACATGTAAATTCTGAAATGAAAGAGTCTCGGCTGCTGTATTTTTAAATCTGGCTAAAGGATAGCCCTAGAAGTATAATGCAAAAACTGAGCTAATAAGTGACATTTGTATAAATATTTCATTACGTGTTCTTCCCAATACTACTTTTTGCCAGCTAGCTTTGGTCTGTTCTTATAAGCACTAGATTCACTTTTTATTCCAATCCTGTTCTTAAGCTTAGGTGCTAGAAGAAAATAGTTTGCCCATAGTAAAAAATGGGGCAGATCTGTCAACAGCTAAAACTTTGCACTGATGCAGCTGTACAATTCTGAATTTTTAGTACATAAAAATCATAAAATCAATAGAAGTCTGCTGGCAGTAGTTATTTTTTTAAGCCATTAGCCATCAAAGCCATGCTGTATCCAACAGTACTGAAGTCTGTGTTGCTGTACTCCAGTGTGCACACCTCTGTTAACAAGCCTGTACACCTGCTAAGGCTATGTCTTTTGTTAAATATCCTAGATTCAAAATACGTGACTTCCAAAGCTATGGTGTGTTTATTTTACTATTTTCTCATAGGCACACCCCTCACACCTATGACATACAATAAGAAAAAGGAAGGGGTCTTAGATAAGCAAGGCTGTTGCCATGAGTTTGTCTGAGCAGAGAAAAAAACTTTAAAGCAGCTTCTGAAGGCTCTGATTACCTTGTGGACTTCTGTGAGCATTAAAAATGGTCATGAAATGTACAGGTCACAGTGATGTATGTTTCAGGTATAAGCAGTAGATATTGTGGACATACAATGATGTGAGTTTTAAAACCGTTACCTGCTATAGTGGGGCATATCCAGCTCTTGTACTCCCGTAGATGTTAGGGACGGTAAATCAGTAAGATGGTGCAACATGGTTTTGCTGAGTGACCTGTTTGTTTTGCATGTTTTGAAATCCCTTTTTGCTTTTGCCATTATTTTGGTTTTTAATGAAAGCTCCAACTCATGCATCACATGATACCAGCAGGAGCTGAAGCTCTGGATATGCCGGTCTGCCTTGGTAATGAAGTTATGTCTCTACATGATCTCACAGCAGTTGTATTGCATTCTGTGAAGTTACGCCAGATTCACAAGGATATAGTAGAGATAATCAGAATGTGATCTTAATTGCTTAGTACTTGGTAATTTGGGAGGGATGATGGGAGAAAAGCATAGGAGTATGTGGTATGTGCTCTCTTGTGAAATTCCATGAATTATTGGTATGCCGCTTAGAGGTGCATGGGGGGGATTTTATTCTCCAATCACTTTAAGCCAAACCAAGAGAGAAGAAAATCTGAGGACTCCAGTGAATGGTTTCATCTCTGCAAAGACATTGTGATTAGTAGGACATTAACAGAGATTGAGTCATAGCTGTGTGTATACTGACTGGTGTGAATGAGATGATTTGCTGACCACAGCCAAGGAAAGGATGTTTTTGGAGGAGGAGAATGTCTTCCAGTACCTGTTATCCAAGCCCTGTTTCAGTCACAATCTGCTATCCTCGTTGGAGAATAGAAAAACATCCTGGCATGTGCAGAGACCGATATTTCATGTGACACTTAGTCAGCTAGGAGGGGCACATAATTTAACTTTGTTTAGGATATCTTTTGCAATCAGAACTTTGTTCAGCAAAAGCTGCCATGACTTTAGGATTCATTTTCCACCTGTCATGCTTTTCAATAGGTCTCCTGCAGAATTGGTCTTGTACGGAAGTTTTCATCGGTGGTGTGCATTTTTTTCAGTAGCCTGAGCACTAAAAAAAAGTTAGATGCATGTTTCATGTCTATACTTCAGAGATGAAATTATATCCTTTTATATAAATCTTATTGTGTTTTGGCTAAGCTTTTACTCAGTAGCTCAGATAATAGACTGATTTTGGTTCAGAGCACCTCTTTCTGAAATAGCTTTTGTGAAAGACTGACTGAGAGAGATTTTCTGTGTCTGCCTGTGTCCACAGACAGGATTCTTAAGTTGTGTCCTTTGAGAGTGGTGGGCCTGGTCTTAGCCGCTCCTGGGCAGGCCTGTGTGGTCAGGTCCCTTGTCACTGCTTAAAAAAAAACTACTTGTGACAACTACCATAACTACTTACGGGGAAGGGAAATAGGAGGAAAGCTGATGTATGATTGTTGTGGTTTCCATGAGGATTAGCAATTGTGAGCAAATAGGAGACCTGAGAACCACAGATGCTCCACTGGTCACTTTAAGAATTGGTGTTCTAAGAAGAATGGGGACTCTTAAGTAATTGCTATTGAAGTGTTTCATCAAGATTAATAGGGTGCAAAATATTTCCTAGATACTAGAGAACTGTTCTGCATATACAAAGGAATATCTTATACAGACTATCCTACTTTAGGATCCACTTACGGCTTTTTCATTGCAGCAAAACTTGGTAAAAGCTAGTGTATAACTGTGGCTGTGCTGTTTTGTTCAAAACTTTGTACGAGGAGGTCACTAACCTATTTTCTGTGCAGTGTTAAGTATATATTGCATACACTATGCTTGGGTAAGGTAGTGTTATTCCACAACTCTGATTTCAGAAACTTGGATAAGAACAGGAATATAAATTCCTGGTAGGAGTAAATGGAGCAAGAAAACTTGCTGCTTTTCCATTAGAAGTTTCAGAAAGTCATTGCGTGATGCAGTGCTGGCATAGCGGGAAGCTGGCTTCTCCTATGTCCCCGCTTCTAACGTAGAGCTGCTGCAAGTCAGGGCCAGTTTTCTTTATTCAGGGCCCAGTGAGGATTTATATTTCTGTCCTGTTTAGATGATACATGAGAAGCAGGAATGTTTATCTGATGACAGGCATGATATAGGCAACTCTGTTATCTAGGAGAGGAAGGGATCATCCCAAGAAAACATGAAGGTAGGTAATAAAAAACAAAAATAAATCAGGCCATAGGGGAACATAGTTTGTATATTCAGCTTTAAAAAGATTTGTAAGTGGTTTCTGTAGAGGCAGCTTTATACAACTCTCAGAAATGTGAAGCCTCATGTGAGGGGCGTTTGTGCTGTATGATGTGCTTTTTGGCACAGAGCTGCAGGTGGAGTGTTGAGGAAAGATGCAGCCAGTTAATCCACATCTTGGGTCATCTACATAGTAATACCTACCAGTGAGCTGTACCTTGTCACAAATTAAGGTATTTTATGAAGTTTATATTCTTATGTGTTGCTACACGAGGGGGTGCTGTCTCACAACTCATAAGAAATTTTCGTTGAGTTTTTTTAAAAAGTGTTAAGAAAGTAAAGGATGTGCTGCAGGTTTCATCATAAAAGCGATACAGGGTAATTTTAGCCCATTCTTGGGGTCACTTTCAGTTGTTTTTTTGTATATTTTCAGGTTGCCTAGCTATGCACAGTGATGCTGGCAGCTCAGATTACTAATATAGTGCATCTGTTTGAACACTGCCTTTTCTCTAGAGATTTTACTTTTGTAAAGCATAATGAGATAGGTTTGCCTCTATACAGCTGGCCTAGGGAGAATCTCCTGTTTGAAAGACGTGATGATGAGCTCATTAAGAGAGGGATATAGGTGAAATTCAGGAAATTCTAACTGTGATTTTGCCTGTACATTTGTAATACTAATCTAGGCAATTTTTTGTTTGAGCAAAACCATAAATATCCACATATTTCACTAGATATTTCTCCTGATTTTTTGTGTATTCTGTAGCTTGTAATTTTAACCTTTTCCATACTCTGTGTACCATTTTTTGATTGCATCAGTGCAGTATATTTCATCAGAATGATCCACCGTTGCCAAGAGTAGAATGGAGTTGCTAGCAAAAATGTGATTTCTTTTGTGTTGAAAGATCAGCATAATTCTTATAGCTATAGATTGTAGTCATTTTATAATTGAGTTATATGAATTTGGATGTTGTCAAAACCAGTTATTTTACATACTATAAAATCTGCTGTTTCTGTGGCTTGCAGGTCCCTATTTTGTTCTTTCTTTCACTGGAATTTCATTTAGGGGAAGCAGAACAAACTAAGCCTATTGTTATCCTGGCCCCAACACAAGAGCAGAGTTGGTGGGTCTCATTGTTCCTACATCTTGTTCACAGTGTTTTTCAGGTTTGATGTTTCATGTTTTCCCTGTAATATCTGATTAAAGGTCTAGTCTTTTACAACAGGTGGTCACACTAACATCTTTTCATTAAAAATGTGGTCTCTTCTTTTTCTAAGATCTTACAAGACTGTAAAGAGTTGTAAGAATTTTATCATGCTTCTAATTTTAATTACTTCCAAAGTTTGGAAATTACATCTGACTTCTGTATTTAGAAAGGTTAGGAAACCATTTTCTTTTACAGAAGTGATCATTTGAATTTCAAAATGCAGCAATGAGTTTTTAGTCTGATCTTTTAGAATAACTGCTGTCACTTGTATTCAGACACAAGAATAAAGTATTATTTCCACTGAGTTGTCCTTAAGCTATACGTTATATGAGAATATGTAAATATTTTATTAATGTGTAGAAACTTCACTGTAGATGAGATTCCCCATGACGTTTACTTTTTTCCTTCCTTATTTTTAAATATTTATGTTACTGCAACTGTAGATCTCACATACTGTCCAAAACTAACATGATGTGTTGCATAGGCATCCCTGCTCTTAATTGATTTTCAAATGAAATTCTGTCATTCTTTCCAATATCCATTGAATTCAGTGGGGCCAATTTCCTCTTTGAGCTATGCCTACTGAAACACGTGAAAGGGTTGTTCATATGCAGAACCATGTACCATTTAGCAGTAAATTCTTTTTTGAGGCCCGGAATAGTGAATGAATGGTGCAGGCATGGATAAGCCCCTTCAAACTCTGGAGGGTAGCATTGTCACCTCAGAGATGTCCCAGCTTGTTGCAGGGTACTCTCTTTTTTACCTGTAAAATGAAGAATGTGGGACCTGTGGGCACAATGAAAACCCACTGGGTTCATCTGTTTTAATAATGTAGTGCACGGTTTTAGGTGTGAATCTGCTTTGCATCTATAGCTGTAGTCTTGTGGTATACACTTGAACTTAAAGCGGTTTTCCTTGGGCTGAAGTTGTGAACCAGAGCACTGTCTCGGTGCCTCACTTGCAACGTGGCTGTGAGGACCTCCAGCAGTTAGGTCTGTATGCGCGTGTGATGTGCACCTGCGACAGGACCTGGTGCCAGCTTCATTCCTAGTTAAGGCTGAGCCTGAATATGCGGTACCAGAATGGCAACAGGTCAGACCAAATCAAAGCTGATCTCCAAGTTGGTGTCCAAGCTTCACGTCAACCATTAACTTATCTGTGTCATCCCTACCACGTTCAGTGGCTGCTGGCAGAGAGGTAGCTGCTTGCTCTAGTCATTATCCCATGCTCTGAGATCTTTCAGGCTGTTCCTGTGCCTGTCAGTAGGAGGCCACTCTACATGATGAGACATCTTGTCACAAAGACCAGATGTACAGTTCTTTGTACCAGATGGGAGTTATGCTCCAGGCTTTGATCTATTAGGTCTTAAGCAACATCTCTCCTTGTTTACAATATTCTAATATCTGAAAACTGCAACTTGAAATGGTCCACTTAATTTATTTTGTGTTATGCACAGATCTGATACCAGCCTGGAAGGCAAGTGTCCCGGTTTATTTGGTTAGTACAGCTGATGTTGTCACCATGTAGAAAGTGATGGCATTCACTGGCTCCTTACAGTTAGATCCATATTGACATGTACTATTCTCCTAAGGAGAAAGAGTGAATTCTTATTCCACAGTAGCTATGGTTCATTGACATGTTGTCATCCTCCGGGATCCTGTAGCTCACCCTTTATCCATACTCGAGCTAGGTGAAAAAGAAGGAAAGGCCATTTGAATCTGTAACTGGTGGCGCATGCAGCAAAGTACGTACCGCTGGCTGATTCGGACTGTCTGCAAGGTCCCACACATGTGCCCAGGGAGAGTCCCGCTGACTGCACCCGCTCCTAAAACCCCTGTTGCTGTAAATCCAGTCTTCCCCAGTTTACTAGCTTGCATTCAGAGAGGTGTTTACCTGCTCAGATAGCACCTACCTGTCAGTAAAAACCCCGTTGTAGGAGCTTTCTGCTTTTCTGGTTCATCCGACATAGACTTGGTAGAGGTTGTCTCAGAAGAACAATTTCGCCCTCAGTATGGTGGCTGGCTCCCTGTGCCATACCGTACTGTCCCATGATACAAGTGGCTGTATCTCTCCTAACTTTCTGACATGCAGAGACCCACAAGGTGATGACTGACAAAACTGAAATTTTGTTTCTTATAGTTTACCTATATAATATAAATGTTTCCATCATGGAAAACAGATTCACCTTTTACTCAGATTAGTAGGAATTGCCTTGGATTCCTATACAAGATTTTCTTTTTTAATGCCATATCAAACTTTCTTTTATAAAGGTGCAAGAAAATAAGCTGTTAAAACCTTAAGGTATTTGACCTGTCAATACTTTAGTGCTTGTATTTTAAAGCATGTAACGCTATGTTAATGCATCTTTAACAAGAGAGAGAATTATTCCAGGGTTTGTATGCCTACTCCATAAGTAAGAACAGGTGTTTTTTTCCTACGCCTGTTCACACTTACACTTCAGGCGCACAAGTTCAGCAGTGATACTATATCCAGCCTTAATAAATGTGAACGTTGCCGTAGAAACACTGTCACTTTGAGAGAGGTATGGAATGCCAAAGAAACCTGTTCTCGCAGCATGCAGATGCTAAAAGCAGATGAAGACATTTATCAGTTAATCAGTTAAGCTTATTATTTATGGAAAATACAGATCATGTGAGACTATGGAATGCATTTGTTAATTAAGTGAAAAATCAGGAATTGTGTGTGTTCCAGCTAATTCCTCATGTGTTACTGTAGAGCATGAAGATACAAGCCCTAACAAATATATACTTATATTTCTGGAAGCATAAAGTAGTCCCTAGCTTCCCAAGTTACATATATTAAAGCACATAAATAATGAAGCTGCAAATCTTGTTTAACCTTTGCTTTTTTATTACCAATGTATTTTTGCATTACCAGTTTTCTTGGAAATTATTGGGGTTTGTAGTTGGGGCAATCATGTTTTCCAAAGCTTGTAACTGTTTTTTATAGCAGTATTTAATGGATAGTACATGGAAGTAGGTCTTCAGAATAACAGATTTCTGCAATTTTTCTCATATGCCCAGGAAATCACCTTAGGGCCTCAGTTTCGTAGCTGTGAAGTGGGGATATGCTGCCACTTTTGTGTCGTGTTCCGAGATCTATTGGTGAAAAGTTCTGTACGAACGCTCAGTTGCTGTTCTCCTTCTGAAAACCTGGTCAATAGTCCCCACTTTCTTCCTAGTCAATAAATGGGCAGGTAACTGAGCTGAGTCAGGTTTCAGAGAAAGTTCTGGGTGAGCGCAACAAGACAGAACTGGGAGCTGGATGGCTGTGCACATGTTGCAAAGGAGTGCTGGTAAGCAGCTAGCTGTCAGAAGAACAGAGATTTCGCCAGCTTTATCCTGTGATTTACACTTTACCATAGTGTAATATGAAGACAGTAAGCTCTCAGCAAATCAAGAATAGTTTTTGACGTACACAAAAGCTAATAAACAGTTGGGCACCTGAAGTGGTGTTTAGCAGTAGCAGGACCAATCTGCCAGAAGGACAGCGTAGTGTATTTCGGATGACCTTTCCCATGAGCCAAGGAAAGGGAATTGATAAATAATTACAAGCTGGGGTTGGCAGGCTTGTCTTGCTGCTCCCATGCAGCTTTTACTGAAAAGACTTGTGCAACACCTTGTTTGTTGTAGTGAAAGCATATTTTCTAGCTCTGTTTCCCAGTCTGTCTCTTCTTTAATAGATAGAGGCACAGCTGCTTTTGGAGGGCAAATGCAGTAGTCCTGCCATCATCTACTAGGCATTAGCTTTGGAAGCTCCTTTTCTAGTAAGACTGTTCATGTTCCATCACGTGCGCGTCCCTGGATGCAGAGGGCCAAATGCCCTTCTAGAGGGCTGCACCAAGTGCCCATCTCGATCCCTTTGAGGGACCCCCGGCCCTCCTGTAACACCCTTGCCGCCATCTCGTCCAGGGGAGCCCAGGCACGGGCTGAGGAGGGGGCTGGAGCCCAGGCACGCGAGGGGAGGTGGAGGGCAGTCCCTGTGCCCAAGGGGCAGCAGAAGGGCACCGGGGAGCGATCCCCAGGAAAGGGGCCCTCCTCCCCCCCGACCCTCCTCCTTCTCCCACGTGAGGCCATCTTTCAGGCCCCCCAGCTCCCAGGACAGCCATATTTGGCCACGTGCATCCCCGTCACAATGGCCTCCTGATGGCACAAGCCACCTCGCTGCCCATTGTTCCGGGCCCTATAAATGCAGAGCAGCTGGCCCACAATTCACTGAGCTTCGAGGGCCTCGTCTTCCAAGCATGCCTGGAAACAAGAGGCCCAAGAGCCAAGTGTACGGCTGCCCGTCTTTGCGTGGGGGCAGAGAAGACGCATGGCTGCAGCAACCGCAGAGCAAAAGGAGGCGGCCACAGACGGGGGGCACCATCAGCCACATCTACCATGTGGCTGACAGCGTGGAGCCCATGGAGGTGGATCCACCCGCAGATGAAGAAGAACCAATGCAAGTGGATCCACCTGCAGCGTGGCTCCCCTGGCACCACTACACCGTGCCAGGCCTCCCCTCCGTGACGCCACGGCACCGGCGTCGCAGGAGTGCTCGGCGTCGCAGGAGCACCCGGCATCGCAGGAGCGCCCGGCATCGCAGGAGCGCCCGGCGTAGCCGCCGCACCTCCATCAGCTGGCAGGCCCCCAGCCTCTGCGCCTGGCCGCCCCGCGGGCTCACCCGTGCCAGCTCCCGGCATCAACAATTCTTGTGGTGATCGCCGCGGGTGGCGTGAGCCCTTCTTTCCCATCCCCCATCTCCTCCCCCTATTTAAAAAAACCCAAACAAACCACCAATAAACCAAGAAAATAGCAGTAAAAATGCTTTCCTCCTCTCTTGTTTGGTACTTTGGCGATGGCGTCTGGCCTCCTCTGTCCCCTCCTGGTCTCCCAGCCCAGGAAAGGCACCGACGCGTGGGGTGTGGGCCCAGCCCAGGGCCTTCGAGCTGGTGAGGGGCCGGGGCACACGGCACACAAGGGCGGGCTGAGGGAACGGCCTCCGGTCACGAGGGCGGTGAGGCACGGGAGCAGGTTGCCCAGAGAAGGTGTGGGTGCCCCATCCCTGGAAGTGTTCAGCTACCTTCGTAAAAAAGGTTAGTATCCCTGAATTGTTCAGGAATCCTTTAGTGGCACTGTCCTCTGCTACTGAAATGTCCAAGTCTTACCAAAGCAAGGGAATATGCACTTTGGTAGCCTAGAATATGTTGTGTCTGATCACTGAAGTTATTTGGATTCCAGGTGTGGCTTTTTAACTTCATGTTTTGCAGTATACAATACATTTTAAAGTAACCTGAAATTGCATTTAATTAATTGGGAGCTTGGGAATGCAATGAAATCTAAAGAAATGATGCTGTATACTAAACTCCTGGTCGTGCTCATTCACAAATGCTTCTCCCCTAAGATACTACTACACCAAGAGTGTGAATGACAGTGATAACAGAGTTATATTGTGGACTGCGTCTGTATCATGTGATAAAAGTTTTCCTGGGTGATGTAAGTGATGCAGGTATTACAGTCACTTGTCTCTTCATGCTTTTTGATGACAGTTTTAAATGTGATACAGCTCTAACATTATAGATTATCATATGAAGTTCAGTCATCTGAAAAGTATGTTGAAATGGTGCCATTCACATAGATGAGCTCCATGTAACCATTTCAAAATCTAGGTGAATTGCATAGATTGCCCAATGGCAATCCAATGGATTTTTGTTTGCTGTATATATGTTATGTTCCTGTGGCTGAAATTAATTCTAGTGCTTATGACTGGTCAAAAGGTACCTGTCTATTTGAAGTTCCACTAAACCTCAGCTTTCATAAATTAAGCAGCTACTTAGAGAAATGGGCCTTGTGTTAGTTCTTTCCATGGAGAATTTGAGGTATGGAATAAAAATGGGATCTGAGCTTGAGAATAACTGACTGATGATCATCTCTGCCCTGCAGTTTGGATCCATGGAAATAAAACCTCATGCACCTCTACACTGCAATGTCAGCGATGCAGTAACTGACTGTTAATTCAAGTTTCTTCAGTGCTAGATTTGGGACTAGGACATCAGATTGTTGATAAGGCAAGACAAAGAAGGCCGTCATTTGCTAGAGGTTGGTCCTGAAGTGGCAAGGAAGCTTGCTGGCATCCCAGTCAGAGCCAGCTTAGAGCTTCTTAGAAACATAAGCAAGATGGAATCTTGAAACATGGAGTACGAGAGGCTCGGGGCTGGCTGGGGCTGGGCTGTTGCTCCCCACAAGAGAAGGACAAGGAGGAATGGATCTGAGGGCAATGGGAGGGTTGTAAATGGTTTTCCCTCTAATGCATTCATTATAGTATCTACAGGCCGGGTACTACCCATGGTTGTAATAGCAGTTATTACTGGCTGCACTGGTGCCAGGGCCTTAGCTGATATCCTTAGAACCAACCTTTGGTACCACTTGCAGATTTGCTAAAGAGGGTTAATGCAGGCTTGAATTTTAAATGAATACGTTTGATTTGTTTTAGGAGTGTGTTTCAGGAGGGTATAGTGGTTGATTTGGTCTGGAAAGCCTATTTTTAGATAAAAGCATCGCAGCCCTCATCCAAAGGGGATTAGGGGCCTCTGCTGTGTTGTATTTTGAAACCCAGGTACTGTATGTTTACTTCCACAACTGTTCACAACTGTACATAATGTAGCAATATATAACTGAGAGAAGGGTGGTTCTTGTTCTCCTACATCAGTAAAACCCATAGGGAGGTGCTCTTCCCCATGCACACACAGGCCCACATACTCTCAGAGCATCCGAAGCTTTTTAAAAGGATCTATTACTCTAAATTCCTTGAAAACTTCCTGAAAATAAAAAATCAATCCATTTGCTCAATCTCTGTCAAGCAAATAATCTTATGGAAGTACTTTTTGTGCCCAAATTGAAGGACTCTGACAGGAGACAAATGCAGTCATTTACACTGGCAGACTCATTCTCTGCCTGACCTCGCCCCAATGGCATTTTGAAAGCGTGGGTGCGTTATTTTGTTCAGGTGAATCATTCAAAATTACCATTCGTCTGAAAGAGTTTATCAAAAACTAATGGGATTTTGCAAAATAAATGGCTTCACAATTCTTCATCTAGCAGATTGCTGAGAGATGAAATTAGTCTCTGAGATACTTATTGGCTTCTTTTGGTAGCTCTGAATATAAGAAAAGCATGTGCTTTAAACTTTTCTAAAGGAAGTCTTACCCTCTTCAGTTATCAGTGAGGAGTTTTTAATGCACAATGAAAATGTTAATCATCCAGTTGTTTGCTGCTTATAATACTGTTTGTAATGACAGAAGATTCTTTCTAAGAAAGAATTCAAATTTTCTAAGAATAATTTTCTAATAATGAGATTTTTTTTAATATTCTCTAGAATACTATTTTCTGAATAATTGATCTTTTCTGTTGGTTCAGAACACTGGTGGATGCCTAGTCCCTGAGGGTAAGGAGATGGGTTTCTCATGTAGTTGCTCAGCGATGGACTTTTTGAAGAAAATGGCAGCTATGATGCCCATCCTTCTCTCAGGTTTTATCAGGCAGTTGGAGTACACCACCAAATTTTGATACCAGATGTAATTATTCACTAGAAGCAAATGTATATTTAATCCTGTAAGGTAGGAGTGTTAAGTAGGCAGGATAGAGTTCGCACGTATGGAATATTGCATTCTTTAATGATGCCGGAGCAAGCTAAAGCTTATTCTCTGCTTTTGTATCTGCATGTCAAAACATGAACACAAATCAAAACCTTTGTTGGTACAGATCTGTCACAGGTGCAAATATGCAACCGCAATTTAATTAGTGCAAACTATGTCAGCAAAGGGGAACTTGCCTTTCCCAAAAGGTACCCCTCAAATGGTACTTTAGCCAGAACACTGTGTTAACTAGATGAGCTCTTCCCACCATAAAATTGTGTTTTGGTTTGGGGATGGTATGTATGTAATATGTGCTAGACATGTTTGGACCATGACATGCTGTGCCATCTGTTATGACTGGGTTATCTGAGCGATACCATAATATAAGCTTCAAATGATTTTTGCCTTCTCTTTACCTAGTATTATGTATGTTCTCGTTCTCCAAGGAGCAGAGGATTGTGAGAAAGAAACAAGGGAAGACTGTGTGTAGGAAGGGAAATTGCTTCTAACTGTAATTCTGTAATTTTCCATAGTCACCTGTCTTAGTGGTTTGCTTATACTTTTTTTTAATAAATACTGAACAGGCCCTGAATAATAGCAGATGAAAAAAGGAGAACACAGTATCACTGAGAGATTATTTTAATTTTGATGGTCAACAGAAAGACAGTTCAGCAGTGCAAGGGAAAAACAGATGGAAGCAGCAGCTCTAAAATCAGATGAGGTTAAGATTAGTTTTTAGCAGAATCTTTCATGTCTAATAGCTAATAACATCTCTTTACATCGTATTTTAAAGGCAAAGTATTTTTAAAATAGTTTTTGTCCAGCATTCTGCAGGTGGGTAGAGTTTGGGGATTTTTCAGGAGATGATTGTCTCTAATGAAGTGTTTTATGGCTAAGACTGTTGCTGGCATAAAACCGTTGGCTACTTCTGCCTGAAGTTTCTACACCTAAATCCTGTATACGTTCATTACCTCTAGCTTCCTCCTTTCTTACTGATCTTATTCATTAATGAATACTGTGGGTTCCTTTATTGCATCTTCTTCATCCTGGATCATTATAGGGTCACTAAATGTAATTCTTCCCTGTGGGTGTATACTAGCTGTTCCTGCTCATTTCACAACATCATAATTATGGAAAAACCAGAGGTCACAAATTATGAAAACAGTTTAATTTAATTTAGATTCAGTGTCAGCTGTAGGGGAAAATCCATTTATGCACCCGCATTGTTGGCTTTATTGTTTGCTTTGTTTTTAATAGAAAGGGACCTGGTTTTACTTATCCAATGCCTCATACGCGCTAGGAGTCCTGTGGCAGCATTCCTTTTTCATAGCCAGTTGGATTTGAGATATTAGTACATTTTAAATGAAATTATTCTTATTTCAGCAGGCAAATGCACCTGAGGTCCTGAGCAGCAGCAGCTCTGGAGTCAGCGAATGCGATGGTCAGTTCCCTCGAGGACTGCGCTGTGCGCAATGGTACTGTCTGTGCCTATGAAAGAAATGGAGAGCGCTGCTGCTCGAGGCCTCTAGCTCTGTTTGGGTTTTTCCTCTTCTGTGCTTTGAGCTGAGCCAGGTCATAGCATAGGGCTGGCTGCTGCCAAAAT
The DNA here is from genome assembly GCF_965183815.1 of Platalea leucorodia. Taxonomy (NCBI): domain Eukaryota; kingdom Metazoa; phylum Chordata; class Aves; order Pelecaniformes; family Threskiornithidae; genus Platalea; species Platalea leucorodia. The sequence goes on from NC_138829.1 coordinate 59,613,975, forward strand.
GGCTTGTGTTTCTCTCTTTTGCTGTGTGTGCTGTCAGTAGGAACAGCAGATTCATAAAGACGACAACTGACTCCTCTGTTTTTTGGACCAGCTACTTCTTTTCTAATCACACTGGCATGAAATTGGTTTCTCATCAATGACAGCTAAGAGTGGACTGCCCATGTTTTCCCTTTCTAATTTTGCGAAATCAGGGGCAGTACACCTTATTTTACATATGCGCTGTCCAATACAGCACATGTCCTTGTACTGCTTATATACCTCTGGACGTCCCTGGGAATATATAGTTGTGTTCTTTAGAGGGATGGTTACCAGCAGATGCAGACACTTTGTCTGATTCTGAGAGAGATAAGGAGAAGCAGAAATACACGTCTTTCACTGGTCAGCGGCAGAAATGATCCACTCTAGGTATAGTATTACACTAATCTCACTAGCATAGTTGGCGTTTAAACCCACAGATGACAGGTACTTTACGGTACTTTTGACAACAGACAAAGCAGGTCCTGAGTACAGATTTCCATGCAGCACTGCTGTTGAACCTCAGTTGTTTCTGCCTACAGCACATCCATTATTCCAGTCCTTAGACTCTGATCATCAGGAAACGGCTACGGTGTGAGTGCTGCAGTAAGAACAAATCCCTGAAGTGTCTGAGGGCTGTAAGCCCGTTTCACCTCTACCCATGCATCAAATATGAACTCACGTCTCCAGCGACTTAACTTTCTGCACCACCGGTCTCCAGCCCTCTCTGTAATGCTCTTCTTTCTGCACGGGTCACGGGGGAGCCTCTCAGGCTTTTAATCTGTAGCTTATTGTTTAAAGATTTATTTGTTTTGCGTGACTACTGCCAATGTTGATCACAGGCCGGCATCCACGGAAGGAAGCTGGACAACTGGAAGAGTGTCCGCTGCTTCTCCAACTGGGTTCCTTATCTGTGATGAGACTGCTTTGAAGGATTCAGGTCATTTGCAAATGTCATCTTAAAACTGCAGGTGCTTAGTTTTTCATGTTTACAGTGGAAATGCGTGAGAGAAAATGAGGTGTAACCAGCAACTCCCTTGACGTTGCAGAAAAGCCTTTTTTTTTTGTAGGAGTGCCTTGTTTCCATGGCTACCCTTTGTTAAGGCTCCTGCTGTTGGGATCAACTTTAATTCTGCAAGTACCAGAGCATGCCCAGCGGTGGGACGGTTTGGTCTCAGGCAGCGGGTGGGGGCAGGATATTCCCCTGCACGAACCAGCAGCGCCTGTTTCCTGGGCTCTGCTAATCCCTCCTTCTCCTCCCTCATTTTAAAGAAGGCAATCTGACATGTCTTTCTCTGCCTTCTTCACCCTCCAGCAGACTTCGCCCACTTCAGGGACACACTGCCATAGCAGGGAAATTAATTTGGCTGAGAAACTGTAAAGAAAATGCTGATCTTTCTCCCTGCCACCAAATCAAGATGGTATGCCCAAGGGAACACTGGAGTTCTTGCCCCAACCCCTCTGCTCACCCAGTGATCAGCCTGTATTCTCCTAAAAAAAAACCCCAAGTGAACAAAAAACAAAACCAAACCCCACCCAAAACAAAACAACCCCTGTCTCTTGGAATTGCTGTTAATTTCAAATTGAGATATTAATGTTAAATGTTTCTGTCTCAGATTTTTCCTGTGATTTTTTCCTTTTCCAGATTCTCCCTCCCCCATACAGGCAGCAACAAGTTGGTGGAACGAAGTGTTAATTTTTGGTCGTTGGTGTAGCTATACTCAGATGCCACGATCTCAGGAGTGTTGGGTTGTAGATGAAGTAGTAGTTTTTGGACTTATTCACAGACATATCTGTAATAATAGGGAACAGTTTCTGAAAGCCTAATGGAGGTTTGGTAACATTGGTAACTTCTAAAAGTTTGCTTGGGTGTTTCTGTGTGTTTTTAAGTAGGTAAGTGTGTCATGTATGGATCATTTGATTCCCTCTCTCTCTCATCTGTGTTGAAATTGCATGTTCTTGTCAATGATATGTGTCCAGAAGCAGTAGACTTCAAACCTCTTCATGGGTATTTCTAATTTCTCATTATCTTTCTCCCTTTGGAATTGATTGAATGTATCTGGGGCTTTCTCTCTTGTCACAAAAAGGAGCAATGCTGCTTGCAGCCTTTTCTCCTACTTATCTATTTCTGTAGCCATGAGGTACAAGAGAAATCTCAGCTTCTATTTTCTTCAATTTTCCGCTAAATTTCCTTTGAAGGTTATCTTTCCTCGAGGCTTCAACTGATCCATTTTCTTTTCATTTCCTTCTCTTTTTTTTGGCACTGCATAATGTGTTTGTGTAAAGAAGAACAAAGGAGAGGAGAAGAAAGTATACCTTTCTGTTGACATAAAAACTCTTTGGTTCTTACTCTCCTTCTGGGCTTTCTGCTTGGATATCCTACATACAGCCATGCATCTCTTCTGTGCTACAAAAGGGAATGCTGCTGTCAAGAATGCTAGTTGAAATAGCTTTCCTTATGGACTTTGAATCAGGCCCTTTTATAGCAGATCTGTTGTCTGTATATATTCATGTAATCATAGCTCTTTGATTTACTGATTTAAAATCAGTTTTAATTATTCCTTATTTCTCTAATTAATCTGGAGCCAATGCAGCTAAAACATATTTATCCTATTGTGGAGAGGGTATGAGGTTTGGAGGGTTGTTTCTGCTCCATAAAAATGCCCCTGGCTGCTCCTTTACTCTAGGTTGGGGGCTCTTAACACTCCTGCGAAGGGTCTTTGCCAGGACCAGGGGGTCAGGTGAAGAGCAGAGCCATTCAGGTGGTGTGAGTTGCACACGTGTGCACGTAGGTGCATCATGTGGGTCCTTACCTCTGCTGCTGGGTACACAACGTGAGTGTGCCTGTGTGCTTATAGTGCCCCAGACCCGAGATATTTGCATGACTGTTTCTTTCCCTATATCCCTGCAAGGCAGGAAAGATTGGTTGTGTTAGCCCTGTTCTTTCTCCTGATGGGGCTCATCTAGAAAAATTTAGAAACCTTCTTCATCTAGAAAATTAATTGATAGCATCTTTTGCTGAGCGTGGTGTGCCCTCAGCTTTTACTTATGCCTTCAAGACTTCATGCAGAGCTTTCTTTTCAAGCACATTCATCTTTCGACAATTTGACCCCACTTTCTCAGCAACTCTTCTGGACTTTTTTAATATTTTCTGACTGCTTCTGAGTGTGTCTGTGAGCTGTCTGGGAGTTTGGTTAGTATTTAAAAAGTATTTATTTATACATTTCACATTCACAGCATTCATGTGTAAATAATCAAATCAATGTTGGGTAAGTCCCAGTCCATACCTCAGAACTAATGGAGAGAGACTATTGCATCTCTCCAATGCAGAACCATTACTGTCCAAAAAAAATAAACCTCAGGTGTACTTATAGTTGTTTGTGTTAAAGAAAGACTGGACGTGGTGCATTTCAGATCAGCCCTGCTCCTGTCACACCATATCTTCCTTCTCTGAGGGGGCTGTAGGATGGCTGGCACCAAAAAGTCTTCTCACATAACTGTGTGCCCTACGCTAGAACCTCAGTCTCATTTAAAACTGTACTTTATATTGCCCCCAAATTTCCTTAGCAGGATGAAGGATTTAGCCTGTTGGTTTCTTCTCATTTGAGAAGCATAACCATAAAATCCTTGAGAAAAACAAGATTTCTGTTCACAGCAGAGCTAATGTAGCTTTCTTACATATTTGTGTTCTATAATTCTGTCACCTGCTCGTATTCACACTGCTTTTCTTTCTGCTTTTATAAGACTTTCTAGTTCCCTTTCTGTATTTCTCTGGGCAAGTAGCATCATTTTGGCTGATTTAGAGTTATGGATGGGCTGACTGGCAGGTCAGTACTGAGGTGCTTGTTAGTCAGCTGGCTGTACCTGCATTATATTCATTTTTCCTCTCTATGTGGCTACTTGCTTGGGTTTCTATCCTCCATCCTGCTGATTTGCATGAACAAAAAAAAAAAATCTCAAGTAGTATGTGAAATTTGGCTGAAATTGCTATTAACGGGAGGGGTATCAGTTTGCTTCTTATGCTGAAAAACTTCAGTGTGCTCCTATTTGGCCCCAAGTCATCTTATATTTTATTGAAATATTTGCCCACCAGCCTTAACAGATACCAGTAATTGAGCTTTCATTCTCATTTTTTCTGTGGAATTTTATTTATTCATGGGGGAGCGATCTGATAGGTTACACAGCATGTAGACCTTTGGTTATATGAGTTTAGTAGAAGGTTATTGTGCAGAAGATTAATAAAGTTATTTGACTGTGTTGCATTTCCTCTTTATTCATTGTATGAGCAGTGTTGACGTGTGCAGTGCACTGATACAGATTGTACTGTTTCATCCAAGTACACACAGTCCTATTCTCCCTATTTTTTGCCTTTAAAGTGAAGCACTTGTAGTTGTGAATGATGTGATTTATTTTATTAATGGTATCTTTGCTGCAGGCTGTAGCATTGAATCTCTTTGTCCCAATGAAGTCTTTTTTATGACAATGATAATATATGACTTAGTGTTTGTTTCAGTAACAAGGAGACAACTGTATTTTGCTTGTACTTATTTTTTCAGTCTTGAATTCTTTGGCCGTTCCCAAAATAGACAAAATGGGCTGAAGCATATGCAAAGATCCTCATTTCAAACTTAGCATTATCTATTGGCACGTTATTTTTAACTGGAGACAACAGCTCCAGAAAACCAGAGCATTCCTTAACCATATCCTTAGGTTTTACTGAAATCAGTCTGAGATTTCAGACCAAGTTTAGCAGCCTTAGCCTGTTAAATTTGTGAAGTTAATTAGAACTGCGGATTGCTGTGGTTCTGGACTGCATTAGATCAGCACATAATGAAAGCCCAGGGACCCACGCGGGGTTTGCTAGCAGGGAGAATCCGTGTTGTCTCCAGCTGCAGCTGCGGCAAGGGGTTAGGATGCAATTGCATAGGCTAGACTTTGTCCAGGGTATCAGGAAACCCTGTTCAGAGAGAAAGTGGCCTGGTGCTTTTATTGACTAGACATCACCAGGGCTGGCTTTTACACCCCTGCGTAAGAAGTGGCAACGCTGCCAGAGTAACTCCTTCCAAACCTCGTCCTGCGGTTCTGGCTCAGCGCTGGGTTGAGCCCAGCTCTCATCAGCATCGCTTCCTGCCCACGTTGGTGCCACTTGGAGACCTTCCACTGCAAATATTGATCCAACTAACACTGCTCAGCTTACGAGATCTGAGGAGATGAAAGTATTTGGCCTTATGGCCGCAGGCTATTACAAATGATTACAATGTGAATCAGACCCTCCGCCTACCTGCGAGGTCCCGAGTTTGGGATTCCTTTCCATCCCCTGCCCACGCAGTCTTTAGCCCAAAGACTGCTTCCTCTGGAGGAAAACATGCCGCTGGAGGGATCAGGCTGGCACACCGCCTTCTGGTTTGTGTTTCTGTCTCGAACACATCATCTTTTTCTGCTCATTATATGCTTATGATAAGGCATTGGGTAGAGTGGAAACGTTTGGAGATCTTTTGGCTCCAGCCATGTCACTGCTTGTTCAGCTCAGTGTCATGATTCACAGGTCTGCATTCTTTGCACTGAATCAGACGTTAGAGATGTAAAAGGTCTGTTAGGTCACCTAGCACGCCCTTTGGTGACTCTTCCTTTCAGGATGTAAGTCTCGTTTTTGTTCTGCTGGGAGAAAAAAGGAAGCAGAATCACACGGTGTCTCTGCAGGTCTGGGTTGCTGCGTGAACCCGTGGCTCTTTGGTCCTTTGTGCTCGTGGAGAGCTTTTGGCGTTTATAGATTCAGAAAATCAGTATTGTTTCTCTTTGACTGATCATGTGTGAGTTGATGCAGCAAAGGCAGAATAAAAGTCACAGTGCAGCAGATAATCAAGGGAGAAAAACTTTCTAGATAGAGAGGTTTGGGGATTTGTGCCACCTGCTTTTTGCCGTCACTCAGGGACAAGCACAGCACACGTGTATCTTTCCTGGCTTATTTGTCCTGACATTTCTTTTTCTGCTACACTAAAAAGCATTGTTAATATTGATACTTCTTTGATGTGCATATCTAGCCAAAATATCAGGATCTTGTTGATTGTCTCACTTAAGAGAAACTGATGAAAGAGAGAGGTATTGCTAGGAACAGATCTTGTTTATGTGAGAAGCCAGTCGTCCTTCCTTGAGCACAAGAGAACCACTGGAGCAGAAACTGTCAGTCCGTGCTCTTGCAGCCAACACCCTCCTTCGCTCACCAGGGTGTTTTTCATGATTACGCTGCCATGCTTGTTCAGGGTGAGCTTCCTTCTCTCTTTGCTCTGTGCCCCTCTTTTGCATTACGTATGTGTGCATGAGTGCCCAGGGACACGCCACCCTACCCAAGGCAAGACTCGGACAAACGCCTCCTGCCACACTCAGGTTTCTAGCCAGGCTTGCATTTGTGCTTGGGTTTGTGTGCTGTATTTTGGAGATTATTATTTCAAGTATCAGCTTTCAAAGAGGAATTTACTGATTTCTTGAAGCCATTCTAAATGAAGGTCAGTGTTTATATCCCATTGTTTTAGTGAGGTATATCCCCAGCTACAATCAAACTGGCTGATTACTTGTATTTCAGCGAGACCTGGATGGAAGTTTATCTTCCTGGGCTCCATACATACGCAGTGGGAGACAACCCCTGTGCGGAGGAATTCATCCTTTGAGGAGCCACTACAACAAACGCTAAACAAAACAGAGTCAGTGAATATAGCAGCTCAAAAGCAGGAAGAAAATCAAGCTGAGAGCCTGACTTAGAAACCCATCTTTCTTAGGTGCTGCCTAAGGCCTAATGTACTCCACCCCAGTACTTCCCAGGTACTCTGTTGTATAATCTAAAAAACATTGAAATCAGTGAAAAAGCTGATGTCTTTAGGTCCATAATGCAGGATTCTCATTTCAGTTCATTTCATACTGAGGAGACTTACTAAATGAAAGGTGAAGTTATTGAACCTAACACAGGAGCCTTTCTTTTCAGTGGAAAAGGGAGTTGCTGCCAACTTGTTTGGATAACAGCAGTTGGCCAAGCCTGTGTCCCGGAGCGTGCTTTAACCCTCAGCGACTCCAAGTTCGCCGGCTGTTTTGCAGCAAGCAGAATGGCAGCGCAGGTTTGCAAGAGCTCCGTGTCTGACCTTCTCACCAGCCATAGCGTGGTGGCAGCCTGGACTTTCTCTTCCTCAGTGAGAAGCACATCAAAGAAACAGGTGTCAACTGGAAGTTGCAGGTTAGGGTTAAATTGTATTTCATTTGCTGCATAGCAAGACAAAAAAGACAATGGTGAAGAACCTTCCTCATTTTCTTAAACAGGTCTTACAAATCCTCTTGAAGTGTCCTGCTTAGGGGAAAAAAATCCCTTCTGAATCTCGCTGCTCAGGAGAGGCAACTGTGATTTCAAACAGTGTCTGCCCTCTCCCAAACCCAAAAACAGCCCAGTGATGCTCTGATGCAGAGGAGTGCTTGTAGTCCCCCTAGCACAAGCTGGCCCGGGCTGGAGGCACGCTCTGCAGCGCCCTAGCAGGATGCGGGTTTGAAGGCAGGATAGTGGGCAATGGGAGTGTGGTTGCCAGCATGGACGATAACAAAATAATGACTTTTGTCCCCTTTCTGTTGTAGTTCTGCATCCCCCTTCCCTCACTGTGAGGACAATTTAACCCCACGCTATTTCTCTGAGTAAGTGATGTGTAAAAAATGAGGGAGGGGTTGGCTTTGGTTTAGTCAATAGTGGAGGGTTTTTTTATGTTTGAGGGAGTAAAAATTCATTCCCTATTGCTCAGGATAGGAGAGCTTGCCAAAGTCATTCCGGTCATGCCTCAAGACTACTTGAGAATTCAGTTACTGAAGTCCATGCCAAAACCTGAAGACCTGTATCTGAGAAATGTTTTTTATCGTTTTTATAAGTCTATGAATCTGTCTTAATGTTTTAGTCTTTGGTTTAAAACAAGCAATTTTTTAAAAATGGCAATCTTTCCCCAGATATTGATGACCTGAGTTAGTAGTTACAGGGCCCAACAGTTACTGGAAGAGGGGACACTTTGCAGAGACGTGAATACCCAGATCCAGTGGTGACACTTCTTAAGGTTGCACTTGCTCTGCTATGGGATCTGTTCAAATGAGAAATTATTACGTTTCCCAGCTCAGCTTTTTTTTGTTTTGTTTTGTTGTATTTGCATTTTCTTTACTAGTGCCTGTAAAGCAGTCCTAGGGGGTTGTGAGAAGTCATAAAATATTCCTTACTTCTTGGAGGCTAAACAGGTCCCATCCAGGTATGCATCCTACGTGGCTTATTTAAGCGTATCTTTCACAGAAAATGCAGGGTACTCAGCAGCTCAAACTCCCATGTTTTTAGTGCCTCCAGTTGATTATATCTAAAATAAGTAAAATAATATGAACCTAAAAAAAGATAAAATTATTTTTTCTGGAAAATGTTTGGCTTGGAGTTCTTAGTCTATTCATTGATGTCTGTCTCGGAAAGAGCAGATGAATCTCACATTTCCAAGAAGACTATAAATATAGAGCAGTGCAGTCTCATTTACTAATATTATGAAGCTAATTTAGCTGTAAATTCAATCTTACATCTATCTAAACCATCAAGAAAAAAGTCATCGTGCTGGGAGACTGAATTCCCAGCAAACATCTAAGCAGGAGTGCAAGTCTCCACTCTTCTCTTCCTGTCGAATCACAAAAATGGTGTCCTCTTGAAGCTCTGAAATTAGAAAATCTTTGTAGATTCAGGACGTACTGTTGTCTGAAGGCGCTTTTATATGTTTCTTTTTCATTTCTCTATGGCTTGTGATCTCTATGTATTTAAAGATTACTGAAATTTCCTGCAGTTAAAAGCAGTGTGTCCTTAGTTATTAATTAAAAATATATATATGTATGTATATAAAAGATAATAATTTTATAATCTACCTGGTACTTTTCCAATAAGTGAGTGATAATATGCTATTCTAGATATCTCAAGCAATTCATTAAGCCTTTCAGCACTGAGCAGGCCACTAATGGATGCAGAATATCCCTTAAGTCCCTACTAAAATACAATAATATTTACTGGAAATGGTAAGCTTTTGACAGTACGCTCTAGTGTAGGGTGGCAGGGATCTACTTGAGGTGGAATTTGGCGGGACACGCAATTTATTGTCACTCACTTACAAAATGTTCCAGGAATTTCTTCTGATTCTCTGAGCTTTCCCTCATGTCACCTGACTTTGACTCAGAGCCCAGACTGCAGAATGTAGTTTGGTTTATGAGATAAGGTTTTCAATGTCAGCCTTAACAGAATTAAGTATTGACTTGACATTTATACAGATTCTGACTCGTGGGATGAGTTGACTGATTCAAATGAGGACAAGCAATCTACCAGAGTATGAAAAAATGATGAATAGTGAAGAAGTAATGGTTGATAGTAATTCGGGAAGATTATATAATGTCTGTAGATCTATAGGACCTCATACTGAATGAACTGCAAAAGTTAGAAGACCTTTCAACAGAAAAGCAGAAAATTCCAGTGAACACCTTAAATGTGGTTGACTTGAGAGTTTATTTAGTACAGGTCTTATTACATCAGGTGAGTATTTATCATCAGTGTACAATACAAGTTCCCACCTTTCTCCTCCAGTGAAGAGGTAAGGGCAAGGCTCACTTGCAAGTCTGTTTAAAATTTGAACTCTCTCATGATTTTTTCATAACCTTTAATATTACTTTCTGTTACCTAACTCTTGAGTGATTCCCCCTGAATAAAACCAGACGGAAATAATGAAAAGGCCCTATGGCAAACTGTACTGCAGCGACCATTGTCACAGCGTTGAGAAGATAGAGGCTGAGCAAATAAGGAGCTGTGTCCTCAAAGTTCGGGTTTCCTGTTAGATTTCATTCACTTTTTTGTTGCCTGTTTTCTTGCCTGCCCCTCTTGTCCTGTTCTGTTTGGTGTCTCCACTGCCTCAGAACTGACTCCTGGACTATGAGCTTCTGCAACGAAACTGTCTGAGCTGGGCACAGGATTTGGCTAGCATTTTTTTGTTCTTTTATTAGAAGTGGTGAAATTTGTGTTATTTACCTCTACAGTGTGTTCAGAAATAGACTCCTAATTTCTGTCTGATATTCCTAGGCAGTACCTTAATTAAAACAGTAATGTGGCAGTAGTATGGAACCTGTCAGCAGATGACCTGAAAGTTAACTTTCTAGAACCAGACTTGTCATCTCTTTTTCCTCTCTATAACATTTATCGTGATCTATCCGTAGCCTCAGACTACACCAAGTTCTTCACTGGAGCCATGGGGAGGCACCATGAGGGAATACTGTAAAATCTCTCCAAGAACAGCAGATGGGGGGAGAAAACCTGCTTTGCTCCCAAAGGCAAAATATCTGGGCACAGAGACAAGTATTGTTTATAGCAAGAGCTGATAATATTCTATTTTTTTTTTTTTTAAACTAACCAGCTTCCCTCTGGAAAATGCGACTTGCTTGTAATGATCTATTTTAGTGAAACTGGGAAAATTGTGAAATGGTTCAATATTGAAAGGGACACTTCATTTAGACTTTCTTGTCTCCTTTACACTCTTCCATTTCTTTTGCTCTGATGTCTTTGCTTTGTTCCCGTATATATACATATATGATAGGAGTGATCATATATTAGATATTGGAACATTTTGATGTTCTCAGATAATTTTTTTACATTTCAGCTCTATTTTTATCCACGTTCACTAGCTTCCCACTCCTTGTTTTTTGTTGTTTGGGTTTTTTTTACTTGAAATTACTTTAACCTGTGACACTGTTTTCTACCTTCCAGTCCCTTCCTCCATCGCTCCCCTCCTTCACTGCTCCCCTAACGATGCTCTTAGTGACATCCTGAACTTTTAAATTTTGTTCTCTCTTTCTAGGTTTGGTCATGCCTAAGGAAAGACCCTGGGATACAGATTGTGCATGAATAACAGTGTACAAGAAGCCTGAGGATACCTTCTTACTTTTCTGATGCACAATACCTTTTTCTCCTCTTTGCTTAGGGAAAATGAGCTACTACAAGCCTCAAATGATGTTCCCATCACACCTACTAGCTATTCATCTTAATTTATGGGATGATGGGTTCCCATGCTGTCCTCTTGGTGGTGCCGACCATCAGGAGAGCTCAGTACAAAATCTCACTATGAGGGACAGGCAGACAAGTCTAACCTTGATTACTGTCATCTCTATCTTTTATCCCTGGCATGTGCTACAGCTCTTGGAAATTGTCAGCAATTACCCCTTTCCTTAGTGTTATTGCTATTTCCGGTTTTACAGATGCATCAGACATAGCTTGAGCAGACATTTTAATAGACACTGTATTAGACTGATATATGATCTATGATCTTAGACATTTATGATCTTAAAAAAACTTCCATTAACTGTAATTCTGTCTTCAAAGTGCTTGAACAAAATCTCGATTTTAGCATGTTGCAGCTGAAGAAAGGAGATGATGGCAAAGACACGGGGTTTCAGCAAGAAGAGATGCTTAGGAAAGCTTTAAGGAAAGAAAGGGAGAAATGGCAGTGATGATGGAAGTGAGATTGTGTCAGTCACTGAAGCTGGGAAACAAGAACACAAAGGCAGGAGGCCAGCAAAGGAATTCCTTGAAAGAAGTGGACTCCAAGACAGTGTGAAGGGGAAGACGACTTGCTATTAGAGCTCTACTGTGACCAGCCTAGGGTGAAGTAAGGAAGAGCTATGAGGGGTTTGGGAGGCCATGGAGGGAGGTCAGCAATAATCCTATTGAGTGGTGATTGAGCTTTCCCAGTGAGGGACGTCTCTGGTGAGATTTCAACTGAAGAAATGAGTGCTAGTAGATCGATGCATCAGATGCTGTGACTTTTAACTGTGGAGAGAATAATGATGAGTGGCAAGGAAGACAGGAATGAGAAGTAGGTGGAGAGATAAATAGAATCTATTTACTAGAGATTTGTGACAGGGTGGGCATGAGCTGCTTTTTATTGAATAAATTACTGTCACTGCAAATACTGTGTAAGTGAATCCATTCTTTATCCCTAACGTGTGTATTAGCTAAGTCATGGCTGTCTGTTCCAGGATTTCAAGTGGAGGTGAAGGGCTGCTGCAAACCAGACTGCAGCTCTGCTTTCACATTTATTCAGCATTGTCACATGTGCTGTGGGTTTATTCTTTGCTTTTCTTGTTCTACTGATTTCTGTTTCAGCAGCTGCTGGGTGGGGTGGAGGGTGCTATTATTTGTGTTGATGATGTTTGTTATATGTGTTATTTAAGGAAGGGCAAAGTCCTACATCACTAGTAACTACTGCAAACTACCTTCTGGGTAGGTGCTGTCTGACACTGAAAGACTCAGGAGGCTTTGCCCTGTAAGGATGTATGGCTTGAATCTCAGTCCTTCTGCTTCACTTCTCCTAGGTTTGGCCTTTAAAAATGTTAAATAAATACAGAGATTGGTTGCTGGACCACAGAATACCTTCTGTCTTGGGTACCTATCTTTATCATGTTATTTTATTATTATTAGTTGCCTTGAAGAAATCTTCTTTTCCCTGTGACCTGTGGCTTGCCCTACTGAAGTGCAGTGGAAGGCTATTTCAGTGTAAAGGTGAAAGGGAATTGCCTCTGTTTATCAGTTACAGAAAACTAATGCACTTTGTGTGAACTTACAGATTACTTTCAGATAAACACTAGGACACTTAAAAAGTAAATTTATTTCCTATTTCTTCACGTGCCCTCCATAATGACTGCAGGAGCCCTTTTTTCTGTCATAGTTCATAGCTCGCAATTCATATTAACTCTGTAGTAAAATCCTCACCAATTTCAATCAGTGTTGCATTAATGCCTTAACAAGGCATAGATAAAACGGCACTCTTGGGGTGAATTGCTAAGTACTTTGCTTACCTTGCTGTGGTTTCCCACTTCCTTGTTCGCTGTGCTTGCCATGGATACTTTGAGCTCAGGAACCCAGTACTGAGGTCAAATCAAAATCATCTTAATCTCAAAGTAGTGTATCAGTAAGTGGTACAAATACATGTTTATCATTCAGTACAGAAAAATTGGGGAAACTGTAGCCCATTACTCTGATTTGTTTCTACAACTGACTTTGTATTGCCATGTATTTTTCTTTTAATATGGTAACTGCATGATTAGAAACCCCAGTACCTTGTTAGTAGTCACACACGTGCACTTGTGTATTTCTCTAAAAAGCATTTCAGTGCCTTGGATGTGTATCCAGTGTTTTAAGCAGGTAATTCTCTGACTAACTAACATTGTCTTCATTTTTCTTCATTTTTACTGTTGAGAAAGCCAGACTGACTTAAAAGACACGCACATGCTGAATGCATTATTTTACAAAGGTTTTATGAACTTACTATGAACCTATTTTAAAATACTTACTACGTCCCTAATATGTAAGTGCTGAGTTGAAAGTACTAATATAAGAAGCCACTTCTGACATTTATGAGGGAAAAAAATAGCATTGACTGAAGAAACGAGTAAATGATATATGTGAGTAAGGTGTGTGGCAGGCATGCAAGGGCTTCTTCTCCATGCTGCATGTTGACGTTCTCATGAGACTCCTGGGGCAGTCTCTTAAGGCTCATGATTAAAAAGGTAGAAGGTAGAAGTCTGTCTGATTCAAATTCCCAGTACTGGGGTCACCCTGTTTCCCCTGGGCTTTCTCCCTCAAAATCCAGCCTTCTCAGGGGTCTTGCTAGCAGTCTTCTCTTCTTGCCTCAGGCCATTGCTGTCCTATGTTGAACACGTGCTGAAGGACACGGGAGGGCATGGCTGTGACTGGCAAGGTGGGGTGTTGGCTTAGCTGCTTGGAGAGTGTGCAGTCTGCTGCACTTCCCGCAGCACTGGGGGTCTTGTTAGTCACTCAGTGAAGGTAAACTGCATTTAATGAAGTTCACCCTGGTATTTCAAGGATGAGAACTCAAATCAAACTCATTCTTACAGAAAAAATAAATGATCTGTTGAAACAATTAAACTAAGAAATGCCACGTCGTGCTATTTTGGCAGGGATCTGAATCATGACACACCTTCCCCCATTTGTGTGGGAGAGATCGCAAGTGGAATGCAAGATTAATTATTTGGTGACGGTTGGGTTTTTTTCCACCGGAGATTACCTCTTTGCATAGCTATGAGCTGCTGTTGGTAGTTTCTGTCCATATCCCTAATAAAAGCGTGACCCTTTATCACAGAACCAAGTCAGAGACAACTATCAGCTACAGCTTCATCTGCTGCAATAAGTAGCGCTTGTTTCTATATACGCTGCAGTTTAAGCGCAGTTCTAAATTGTTCTTATTTAGTAGTTCTCACATGAACTGCTGTGTTTGCTCAGAGACCAATTTGGTTTCAGGAAGGCTCTGTGTAGTCACTGCAGCCTGTCTTGATGTTATCAGCTGAAAGATGAGAGCCATAGATCTTAATTCTCACTGTTAAGGAGTGTCAAAAATACTCAGCAGGAGCCCATATGTTATGTGTACATTACTTAGACCTGCCTGTTATCCCTAGGGCTGCTTTTTTTATATATTGAAACACAAAAATAATACAATCATGCTGCTTGTGGATGTAATGATTATAACCGTGTCTGACCCATTCCCAAATGGCAAGAAAAGATGGTCTTTGCAATATGCCTCTCATATTATTAAATCCAGACTGACATGAAAGAAAGAAGTGGTGAGGATGAATCCCTGCTCAGATATATGCGGCTCAGATATATGCGGCTCAGATATATGCCACAGTAAAAGGTCAACAAAGAACAAAACCAAAGTTTTGTCTATATTAGACATTGTTCTGTTTCTTTCTGGAAAACAGTCTGTCCCTCACTCCCCACCCCGGAAAGCATTAACGCTTCATTGCCCAATTATCTAGAAAGGTTCTCCAATAGTGAGACAAGTGCCAAAAGAGTCTAAAAAGCCTGTAGGGCATGAATGAATGACAGGCTTGTTTTTATGACTTCCTTCAATGAAATGAGAAATTACTTTACTTTTCTGAGAGCAGGAATTATAAAGAAGTTTGGTAAAACATGTAGTGTGAAATCTTGCTTTCAACAAACCAAGAAGCATTTTCAGCACATGTGAAGGCATGGCTTGATGAAAGTATTTGGAAACCAAAGTCTCTTTATCACTTTGGGCCTAAGCGTAAAAAGCTTAATGCTGGTACTAACGCAAGTCTCTATCATTTCAATAACATCAGGTAAATCCAAACAAAATGAACAAACCACACCTTTTGGCTGCATCATCTAATGACTTCTGGTGATGTGATTCTCCTGTCCCTCTTGAGGAGCAAGCTGGCTTGTTTCCTCCTGCCTTGTGCACACTGCTGCTGTGGAGGAGGCTCCTTGGCCACAGCCGGCCAGCTATCCTCACTGTTGCAGGCTGCAGCTGAAGCCACAGACTTGCCTGCTCCTGGTGCCTTTGGGGATAGCTAATACTCCTGGCAATACTTGGTTTGACTGTGCTTGTGATCTGATCTGGTGCCAAGCTGTAATCAGGAGTCTGCTTGTTCTGTCTAATCTCGAGGCTGTATCACTCACTGTCTTGTCCTTGGTTTGTAATTTCCTTACAGCCACAGCTACGTTTGTGTTTTGTGCAATGCCAGCCATCAGCTGCAGGTATATATGCCGTTTGATCAGGAGTGCTGGTGTGGCTCTGGAGCAAATGCCCCCAGTTGTCCCCATGTGCTGCCTGTTGGTTTGGACCACAGAGCAGTTTTGGTGTATGCAGACTACCTCCTTTCTAGAGGACACCAAACCACTTTCAAGTGGGTACTTACTGTGCGCCCACTCCTAAAGTGTTCAAAGCAGCAAGTGGGCCATACCATCACAAAATCCTCCAGCATGGACTGAAGTTCTCTGGGAGATCCTGTGACACTCTGAGGTGCTTTTCAGGATGTACAAAGGCCCAAAATGTGTCAGACCCCTCATATTTCCTGCTGACTGTTAGCCCTCTAACCTTTGCAACTCACTTCTTCATCTTTCCTAAGACTTCCCCTGCCTAATCTTTTCCTTGCTTTGCTTGCTGAACCTTCTGTTGCTGTTCCCCCTTGCTGAGGCACCTCTCTCTTTTATCTCTCTTTTTTTTTTTTTGTTTGGTAACATCAATCCTTTTCTTCTTCCAGGAAAGCCAGCACAGATCAACCTAGAGCTTGAAGGAAATGGCATTGCAGCACTATCAGGATTTTGACAGCTGGTGATGAGAAAAAGTTCAAGGTGTCCATGTCCTTGAAGACCTGAGGAAAGAACCACGCAGCGTGGTGACATGGCAGCTGTTCCCCATGTTATGATGTGGTACAGACAGCTTGAACACATCTTCCAGTGAGAGTACACCACTAAATCAGACACTCCTTTGGATATCCATGCTCTGGACATACCATGCAGGAAAGTCACAAGGAGAAGGTATCCTTTGGATCCTGTTTCTAGACCCCACAGAGTCCCCCAGAGAAGACAAATCCAGGAAACCTCTTCAGCCCACTCCTAGCCCCGGCCTGCACCAACAATCCCCTGTGCCAGTGCTTCTTGTTCCAGGCTGAGTAAGTGGGCTGCTTTTCTATGAATTTCTTTTTTCGAGCAATTGGCAGGGGGTACGAGTTGCAGCTTCTGCCAGGAGAGTTTCTGGCTCCCTCTAGAGCCACTGAGTTATGCTCCCAAGAGGTGCCAGGTAGGCCAGTTATTGGAGCAGAAGGAAGAGTAATGTCTGCTGCGTCCCCGTCTCTTCAGAGACCTCTTTAGGTGTAGGCTGAAAGGATACAAAATGGCAGCAGGCTCCATCCCACATGGTGACTGTTGGGGCTTCTCTCCACAAAATGGAGAGGCTTAATAACATCTAAGATGCAGATGGCCTTTCGTGAGGTTCAGAAGGCATGACCACTCCATAAATAGAGCAGTTGGCCAAAAGCCTAGGTAAATGGGGAAATGGCCAGTTTCTCTAGAGATGAAAAAGGGAGATAACAGGACAGGACAGAAGGTCTTGTGTCACTGTGGACAGGGGGAAAGAAGCTTTCCTTGGTGGAAGGGTGCTTCTTTTGTCCTGCAGGATCCAGCCAGCTGGTTCCACCCCTTGCCTTTCCAGCCCTTATCAAGTGTTACCCCCCCATCCATACAAGCTGCTTACACAGCCTTATTCCCTCTGCCACTCTCTCCACTGCCGCCCGAGAAGCAGACAGCAAGCAGATCTCTCCTCACTCTCCCCCCTTTCCTGAACTGCATGGCACAGCCACTTGTCAGCCGCATTTTTCTCCAGCAAAACACATAGCCTTCAGCCTGTGATGTTTCCTGAGGGTTGTGGAGGCAGCAGTCACAGCCGCATGCCAGAATGCTCAAAAGGTCAAAAAAGACATTGAGGGCCGGGACAGACACAGTCAGAGTAACCATGGTTGCCCAGAAGTGTGGATTGAGGTCCCCTGGGGAATGAGTGGGTAAAGCAGGCAAACCTAAACCCCTCCTCTAGGAAACAGAATGAGATAGAAAAGTCATGTACAGTTAATTGGACTCCTCCCTAACCTGCTCAGTTCACCCCGTTAATGAAGGCATGGTCAGACATAGCGGGTCACCTGGCTTCTCCAGCTACTCACAGACTGCAGAAGATGGGCATAAAGCTGCTGAAGAAACTAGTCCTTATTCTCCAGGTCCAGATGGAAAGGCTCAGCCGATTCCTTGCAGAAGCTGTGTAGGACACAGCAGTCATCAGGGCTGCACTGATTTGTGCAGCATGTGCAGTTTGCACATTTGTGTCTAGTCTGTCAATCAGGACCTGCCATATTGTGGTCGAAGAAAAATAGCGCGTTCCACTTATTCATAGCATTTCATAGCATGTGGTTAAACTAGCCCTGTTCTCCACTGTTGTGTGGGTATGGCTTCATCACCCAACAGCACAGAGGGGTTTCAGCCTCTTCCACTTTATGCTGTGAATGATCCTGCTTGGAAAGAAGGTTTCAGCATCCCCTTTGAACCTGATGCTGGAGGAGGGGAAAACACGGATATCATGAGGCTTTCTAGTGAAGCCTGCCAGGATGTCTGTAAATCTATCTTGGTGGGTCCACTGAGGCCTACTTAAGCCCTTGCAGGTTAAGCAGTTGCAGGTGCTCTGGGACGGGCACTGGGTGGGAGAGTGGGCCTTGTCAGCTAGGGAACCTGCGGAGAGCAGTGCCTGGATGTTTCAATGATACCTCTGACTCATGCAGTCCAAACTGAGAAGGTTTGGAGGATGGCCTCGGGATCTTTAATCACGACTTTGCCTGTGTTGGATTTGTCCACCACAGCCTGCTTGGCTGCTGGCTGGTGGGACTCGGAGGTCGCTAGGCTCTGAGGGGCAACCACTGCACAGTGCAGTGGTAGTGCCACCAGGTTTCATTTTGAAGTTCTGCATCTTGCTGCTGGCTGACCCACTAGCCTGAGCTCATCTCCCTGGCCTAGAGTCTTCAGCTGGCAAGGGACAAAGCAATTATAGAGACAAAGACTTTCAGAAACTCAATGCCTTTATCTTCTTTCCCAAGAAAAGGGTTGACGAGGAAGAGCCACTTCACTCTGGGTGTCCTCCTAGAGGAGCTGCCATGACTGCAGCGTGAAGCCTCTCATTCTGCCTCCATCTGTGACTGGCGCTGGGAGGAGGCCTGGACAGCAGGCAGACGGTGTCACCTGGAACAGGACAAGGAACGAGTGAGGCAGGAATAGGATCAGAAGCAAAAAGCTTGTGCGTGGGAGGCCTTGTACTGGAGAGGATGGCTGGGGTGAGATGTGGCAGGTGGAAAGACAACTTGCAGGAAGGCAGAGCTTCAAACCTCATGCACCGTTTTTCGGTCCAGGGAACTAGACTGCATCTAGTTCAAAATGGTACAGCAGTGCATACCGCAGTTGTAGGAACCTTAGCACAGCTGAATTTAATCTCCTGATCCACTCCTATTTCACTGCATTCCTTGTTAGCAGGCAGTGCTCAAGCAAAAACTTAAATGTTTTCATTTGCGGGGAGCCACATGCACAAATATTTGCTTGTGTCTTATAAGCTGTTTTGAAAAAGTGCAAATCTAATGCACTAGACTTGATGCCAGAACGCAGGAAAACTGCAGGTCACTTTCTGCGCTTCCCTACACGGCTCCCCACCGATGTGATAATGTGAGAAAAAGTTGCTGGTTTCCTGTGCAAGCTCTGCCATGGCCAGGGAAGATGTGCTGACCTCAGGGTCGGATATCTTAACAAATGCTCTCATCACCATTGGATGTGTTATTTAGCATTGTCTCTGCTGATTTTCATTTTCACCGCTTTCTTTTTTGTCCTTTGCTTTTTAAGACATTGCTGGTTAAAATCAGGCCCTAGCCTTGCCAATGCTTTTGGAAAATGTCCATGCACCTGGGGAACCAAGAAATTATTTAGTTGGGTGAGAGTTTGCTGGAATATTACTGATTAGCATTCATTTACTACAAGGTAGTAAGGGAAAGTGCCATTTTAAGCACAGGAGTGAATTTCGTGAGTAGTGAATGCTCACATTTCAGAGGGCTCACAGTGTAAGCTCCTCAATGTGACTATTTATTCTATGTAACTAATAGAAAGATAAATTTAGATTTAATGGTAGGTTTAATGATTATTATAACTTGTTCCATTATTATTTTGTGTGATTACTACTTTTTTTTTCCATATCTTTTCCTTTAATAGCAGCTTTGATAGCGAGCCAAAGCATCTTAAAAATTTTGCTTTATTGTGTTATGGACTTTTAAAAATGGGATTCGGAGTTGCTAGTAACAGAAATTCCTAGAGATGCGTTTGTTCGATTTTTCTGAAGGAAATTATTTAGCAAGTAGAACATTTGTCTTGCACGATGCTTATCAGAGAAGACAGAATTTAAAAAAATTATACATTGAAAAAATAGCGTCTGATTACATACAACATGTTCTGCCAGATATTCTGAGACAGCACCAGAAGGCACCACATTTCAAGTGGCAACAACATGTCATGGAAATATCTGAAAAGTCTCCTTTTCAGTAAAATGTCTGTTTATCATGCACTTGTTATCAAGCTGGCCTGTTTGTTTTTACCTTAATTTCCCCATTCTTCAACCAGTAGGTACATTTTCACTTTTCAGATAGATTCTGATTTTCAGTGATTTAAGAGCATAAACAAGCATAATATAATTTAAAAAAAATATTTAAAATTAATTAATTCCTGCAGCGGATACATTGATCTCTTTGATTCATATTGACTTCAGTCCCTTGTTCTCATGTACATAAAAAATGACAACAAAAAGAAAACCTATTTCAACAGCTCCTTCACCTGCGGTGCTGCTGGTGGTGAATTAATAGGTTGATTTAAAGGAAGATACAGAGTGTCTGGAGAAGGAGTAAGTAAAGGGCTTGTGTTGTTTATTCCCCAGTATGGCTCACTTGACTGATGTAGGCTTTCTGCATATCCTCAGGCATATTCCTTAGCATGTTTGTGCTTGAATGCCCTGTCTGCGAACGGGATAATAATATTTCTTCTGTCTATTTAGACGGTAATTTCCATGGGACAGAAACTGGGTCTTACAACATGTTTGTACAGAATCCACCACTGTGATCCACTGATACTGGTTCTTTAAATTTGTGGTAAAAAACAACTTGTACAAATATGAAAAATTAAATGTTAATTCCTCAGCTGAAATCTCAGTACCAACTAATTTCACATATTTGAACAAGCTTTTCTTCTTTTTAGCAATAGGCCTCACTGGTGAAAATGTGACAGATTTGGCAAAGTCTGCTAACATCACCTTTGAACCAAAAGCTCAAGTGCCTCTGGAGCCAAACAGAAGGTATTCTGAATACAGGGTATTCTGCTGTGCATATAGGGTTTCCTTGAGGTATGTAGGAGGAAAAGAAGGCAAAGAGGAATTGCTGAAACTCTGAAACAGCCTATTTTCTCACCTCCAGCAATTCTTCCACTCCTATTTCCCCATACCTAAATTGGGGCAAGCCAGAAGACAACGATTTCACTTGGGTAGTGTATGTCTTTTGAGTTTTGGAAAAGCACCCTTCCAGGTCTTTAAGCTGGCATTCAGCAGTGCCTCAGAATACCCCGTATCCTGAGAAGGAGCTCCTTGGCCTGTTGATGAGGGGAAGAGGACGGAAAGGGAGTTGACTTCATTGTTCATCGTGTGTTGAGATGTACAGGGGGTGTGATGAGACCAGTAGGCTGCAGGACTTGGTGGAGGAATCTGAGGACAAGACTAGCAGAAGAAATCAGTAGAGGGGGTGTTTGCCAAAAAGGAGTTGCCCGCAGAATGGGAAGAAAAAATGGGAAGAATGGTAGACAGGAGAAAAAGACACATTTTACAGGATTTTTACATTGGCATCTCAATTCTCATGTCCAAAGAAAATGAACTGCTGAACCTTCTCCCATTCACCCGCAACTAACCCTTACATGATGAAATGACAGTGCTGAGGCAAATTGTTGTAGGCTGAGAAAACAGAGTTTCACTAAGACATAGCAGTGATTTCAGCAAGCTGTGACATTTGAAAACACAGACAGATTAGCCTGTCCTGTATTTACCAGCAGCAGAGATGCCCTGTCATGTTTAATAGGCAACCATGGTCAGTAGCTAAGAGTCCCCAAAATAGTAGGGGAAGCTTCACCTGTTGGGGAATCTTGGAAGTATGCACTTCGGTGACAAGATGCATGAAAAAGAGAGTGGGGACAGGAAAAATATCTCCTTGAAAGAAATTCATGTCCCCAGGCAGCTTTCCGCCGGAGAAAGAATAATGTTTATGTATCTGTGAAACTCTCTACAGACAGGACCTTGCTGTACGAAGCCCATTGCTAACAATAGTACTGTTTTAAGATACCACCTAGGTGAAGAATCCTTACTGCCCTGGTTTTAGCACTGGAAATTTAGAAGATCATGTGAATGTTTTGAAGGACAGCTCTTCTGGCTAGATGCTGATCCCACATTATATGGATTTTCAGTCATTTCAATCGCCACTAAGAGATCAGAATGTGGCATCTTGAAGAACCAAACATTGGACAGCCAACAACAGAGGGTTTATCACCACCAGACCAATTCTGATGGTTCAAGGAAGAACGCCACATTTCGTATCAATGAAGAGCAAACCTTTTGCTGTCATCAGGATGTACCTGCATTGCACAGGTAAGTGCACACTGTAGAGGTAGGGTGGGTAAACTACTCTGGGCACCAAAATCATGGATCCGTGTATAAATGTGCTTGTTTAAATATACTTCCAGTATCTCTATCCTATACTGCAATCTCAGTTGTTTAAATCATTCTGAAATACTGAATCTTTTAAATCTCATAATTTCATAGTCTCAGACATCTGGTAAATTCCATCTGTGCTATGGAACTATGCTATTTCAAGGTCATGCATTTCAGTAAACGATTCCTAGTGCATTTTGGTCCTGTGTGGATTTGGAGTTCTCAGAATTAACCAGACAGCTCTCTGCATCCGGCTGAGGTACAGAAATACTGGGACAATGAATTCTACAAAAATCGCATCAGAAAATTAATCCATGGGAATGGGTCATGAAGGGTAAAGGGAAATAGAAATGAGGCTGCAAGTGAGTGCCCTTACAAAAAGTGAGTTTATAGGAAATAGTGGAGTTGGCAGTTTGCTAAAGAAATGCCGTGAAGCACAAGCACACACCCCCTTAGTGCAAAAGGAGGACAGGAATTTTAGTCAGACCAGAGTGCCTCAATCATTAGCTCTCCTTTGATCTCGGCATAAGAAGGAAACATGCAGAAAACGAAATGTAGGTCATCATACTAAGGAGTTATACTAAAATGGTAATACAAGCCTTTATCGTGGAAATTACACTGCAAGTTAGCAAGAGAAATAAAATGCAAGGAAGGATAATTCTGAAAGTATATAAGTAAAAAGAGGGAGTTCAAGCTCAGGTGTTTTACAATACCAGGAAGCGAGGGAAAGCACCAGGGAAGGGGAAAGTAATATTTTTTTTCATTCTTTTCTAATATACTTAACTGCAATCAAATAACTAACAAATTCTTGTCTACATACAGAACAATGCATGTGTTGTTTCTGAATTACATGCTCACTTTTTAGAACTTTTCTTTAATTCTTGCGGTCATTCAAAACTCTTGTTTTCTCCCCCAGCATGCAGCTTCTGAAAATGTAGGACATGTGCTTTCTTGTTTCATCATCTAGGTTATTACTGAAATACTTAATAATACTAGATCAGGTCAGGTCTTCTGAATAGTTGTGTGGTACTATCCTCAGTTTCATCAATGAACACTTGGTGGAAAATCACGAGTCCAGTGTTCCCACCTGCCCCGCTTCCGCTTTAGTGCTGCCACTTAACATACCACAGGGAACTAGCCTGGTTATAAGCACATCACAAAAGACAGTATCAGAAGCTTTACTAAAATCAAGATATAGAACGCATACTGCTTCCTCCTACTCAAATGCCTGTTAATGGATCATAGGAGAAAAATATTTTGATTTGACACAATTTGTTCTTGGAGAAGAACATATTGGTTGTCAGTTACCTCCTTGTTTTCCTTCAGGTATTTAGGAGAAGAACATATTGGTTGTCAGTTACCTCCTTGTTTTCCTTCAGGTATTTACAAATAGTTTAATTATTTGTTTTAATACTTTTTCCAGAAAATGAGATTAGAGTGACTGATCCATAATTCTCTACTCTTCCTTTTCTCCCGTTTTAACATATTTATCCTCTTCAGTCTCCTGCACTTCTCACCTGTCTTCTGTAAAGTGCTGAGGGTAACCACCAATGCCTCCGAGACTGCTCACCGTGTACTTTACAACAGTTGTCAGACCCAGCTGATTTAGTGAACCTACCTAAGTAATTTCTCACCCTTTCTTTCTCTATTCAAGCCTAACTATCATAATTAAGTGGACCTAGAGGAGCAGGACTGGTGTGGGAGCTTTGTGTGAGTAGTGGAAATGTGGCTTTGGCATTGCAGCTCTCTTGGCTGCACTATCTTACCAACTCCAGGAAACCAATAGAAGCCAACTAAGCTGTGCCCACAAACCCTCAGCTTTTTTACAAGGTGAGTGGCAGAGGTTTCTTGGGGCAGGTGGTAAAAGCTAACTGCCTCCTTCCATTTTGGGGCAGCAGGATCACGCATGACCGAAAGGCGTGTGAAAATCTGGCTGTTCCCAAGCTTGAGATTGAGAGGCTGTTTTGGATAGCCAGGCATTTCCTACACAAGAACTGTCTTTTTGTTACCCGGCTTCTCTCTCATTGCCCTGTGGAAACATCAGAAAGGTAAGAAAGCAAATAAGCTTGTGAGTGTTAGGGGAAAATCAGAAGTTTCTGATATCCTGTATGAGGGGAAAGGAAACTAGCCGTGTTTAGCCTTTTGGCGGTGAATCGAAAAAAACCCAGTTTCTGTGTCTTGTGCAGGGCAGGAGCTCCAGTCATACTGTGGTGCACGAAGTGGCTGTGTGCATCGATTAAGGTAGCTCATTTTCTGGACAAGGAAATCCAGCTGTGGTTTGTGGGATTGTCTTTCACAGCATTGCTGGCTCATTCCCATCTGAAGCCCCCCAAATTGTGGAGGTGGTGGGCTGGGGAATACACTGTGTATTCGGCTGCCGAGCACCATCAGGCTGGAGGGGGCTCTCCCGCAGTGTGACGTGAGAGAGGGGCAGCTCGCTGGGGTGTGAACGCGAGCCCGGCAGGTTGCAAATCTCCCAAACTGCTCTCATGCAGGTGGCATGTGCTGCAATTGGGACGCACACCGAGACAAGCACGGGGACAGAGAGTTGCAGGTGTTACCTCAGCTCTCAACCCTGAACTCGCCACCCACGGGTTCACTGCAGCACGCCAGGAGCTGCAGGGCTCTGCAGCAGCCCTCTCACTGGGTAACGTTCTGGCACTGTGTGGCAGCTGCCTGCTCCTGAGAGACAGCACTCAACCTTCCCCCTGCATTGGGAAATCGTGGATGCAGTTATCCACCAAGGCACAGGCACCATAACGCAGGCTCCTCTGGGATGCTGGGGGCCCTCTAGCCAGCAAGGTCTGGCCTTGCCCCATCCCTCCAGCCCAGAGACATGTCTCAGAAGATGCCATGAAGACCTCTGTGGTGGTCTCGGGCAGCTCTCTGCAAAGGGCACGAACAGCGACTGAGGGCATGCATGGGGGCTCGCCAGCCCCCGGGGAGTGGTCTGGTGCGGTCCCATACTGCGAGGAAGGTGGGTCAGTGGTGACCACAGTAGATGGAAAGAGGTTTGCGCTGTAAGGGATTGAAGGCACCACGCTTCATGGGGCAGCACGGACGTGGCCGCTCTGCTCCGGAGGGCCCTCGTGCTGAACAGCAAGCTAATGCCATCTGCTCCCAGCCTGCTTCTGCTGTGTATCACAACCAGCAGTTGTACCTCTAGTTACTCACTTTACCTGGAAAGAGACCAGAAAAAGTACAGTCTCCTTTCCAAGAGAGTAAGGGTCTTCTTGCAAGTAGTGATTTAGAGGTGATTTGTGGAGAAATTTTCTTTTGAGCTCACTTTCACATTTTTAGGGTCTATGGGAAAGGTCTAAAAGATACCAGTTTGGGTTTCTTTCCTGCTACTTTTTTATGCTAGCAATATCACAAAATAAATATATAAATAAATGTGTATGTAAAAATATATAAGTACCTAACATGTAAATATGTATGGAAAAAATCAAGATTGGATTGCTAGCTTTGCTAGAGGATTGCCTGAATGCCTGGGTGTGCAAAACCTGACCTGCTCACTAAAGAACTGATGCTGGTGCATTCTCTAAAAAAAAAAAAAAAATTCGCCCACATGTTAATTGCTCAGTGCAGTTATGTAAGTGTTAGGGAAAACATATACCATCATAAACTTAAACAATCTTGTCTAAAAATCCTATTCCTACACAGTTTATTTCACTCTCTTCTCTTGGGATGTTATTGTTTTGTAATTACTACTGGGTATAAACACATCTGAATTGCTAAAGTAATCATAGTAATTAATAAAAATCGACAAGACCATCTTACAAATTACAGCAAAAAAAAAAGGGAGGACATAGTATTTATCCCTTGTAGATCAGTTTCAAGCCTCAGAGAAAATGACACAATTTGAAGTGTTTACTACAGGCTACTGGAATAGGTAGATACAAAAATAGATGAACATTTATAAAAAGCTGTAGCTACTTGGCTGAAAATAGTTTTACTTCTTACTCAGATAGAAACTGGTAAGTGTGTCTGAGGAGAAATGGCTTTTCTTTTAGTTTCTGGGTGCTCATTATAAGTGTAACAAACAGTTCACATTTTTTATACACAGGAAAAATTATTGCCTGCTTTATTCTGAATTAGGTCTTACATTCTTATATCCCAAGGAAAATCAAATTGTTTATAATTTTTCTCCCTAGCTTCTTGTTTTATGGCTTTGAGAAACCCAGTTTCCTTCCCTCTTCTTACAGTCAGCAGTGGAGTTCTTGGTGGGAATTGCAGCACATGGATCTCCTTAGGTCACAATATCCACACAGTACTGGGGTAATGTTTAAGGCCTTCTTGAGCAAGGTAAAGAAACAAGTGCCACCATTGAGTATACAGATAATCCTAAATTAGTGGAATAACTCAGTGTTAAAGTTACCTACCATGCTGACTCATGTCCCAGAGATTTTGTAACTTTTTTCTGTGGTAAGACTGTGAACAAGTTTTCTTTTAAATAAGCTATTATGTTCTCACAGAGCACTTTTAGCTTTCAATATGTCACTTACTGCATACACGTCTTCTAACCTTCCAAACCCACATCTTTGCCAGGCTGCCAATGTAAAATAAAGTTCTGGATCTTTCCCCCAAGCACTTCCTGAAATCTTTTTTTTCCTGTCATTATATAAAGCGCCATGGTGCTCTTTCTTTTAAGCTTGCCATCTGGATGTCATTCTTGATTTTGTCTCTTTTTAAATATGCATATTCAGGCTAGACCTGAAATGACGCAGCTTCTTTCTATGTAACGGTTCTAAAAGATGTACTTTCTTTTCCAGACATTTCATCAAAACTTTGGTCATGTCTTCATCATCTCAGGTCTTGGTATTTCAAGTTCCTCCTCTCTGTTATGAAACCCTGTGTTTTCTACCTCCCTAGGGATATGCAAACTGGTGCTGCAAAATTTATTTTCCTGACTGCGTGGACCATACAAAACCCCTTTTGAATCATCTTCCCCTGCCGCCTCCTATCAGTCACAAGTTTCTTGCCTTCACCTTCTAGGCACCTCACCACTCAGCCTTTCCTAGGTTAGCTGATCCTGAAATGAAACCTGGCATGTGTTGTATCCTCATCTCCACGTCTTTATTCACATGTAAACCCCTTCTCTCCTGAAACCAGGGCTCACAGCAAGAGCTGCTGGTGAGGGAAGGCAAGGTGCCGAGTCTCTGCCAGGGCTCAGGGTGCAGGGAGTAGAGACTGGCACTTCCAGGGCTGGTTCTGCCCTGGTACCCTCCTCTGGAGGGTCCAGCTTCTGTCCATTGGCAGCACGGGGAGTACAAGACAACCGTTTCCATGTATAAAATTACTATTATGCATAGATGTTTGAACACCCCAGGTTTTAGACTATAACATCTCTGTCCTTAAGACTTTCTCCCTCTACCTATGTTTATACAACAAAGAGAAAACAATTCTTACTGGAATATTTGGATGCAGTTATAAAACCACAAAAAAAAATGCTGTTCATTAATTCCTGTCCATCTCTTGTTTTTCTGTGATCACTACCTTGTGCTTTGCAAGAATATCACTCTATTTCTGAAACTGGATTTCATTACCAAAAATAACAAATGCAAAGAATTTAACAGTAATAGGTTTTTGCAATGGTCTTTTTTAAAGTAATGGATGATTGTATTAATTGTTTTAATCCTTTAACATATCTGTCGGTTTGTTTAAAAAAACCCCACAATTTTCCTGTAGAATGCACAAGATTGGATAGCCACGTCAGTGAGAATAGCTATTTAAAAGGATATATAATGAAACTGAAACCTAGAAAAAGATAAGGGAAATAAAAATGTTTGTTTTTCTATGTATCTTCAAACCAAGAAATCAGATATCCTGTTGCAACAGTTTGCACAGAGATTAGTGTGTTCTTAAAACTCACTTAAAATCTGCTTTGCGCATCAGTGCCGTTCCTGACAATGTAGTTTACTGGTTACTGTACTAAGAGCCAACTATGAGATCGTAACTGTATTTTTATTAAAAAACACCCAATACTTGATAAACTAGCAGCAGTTCAATTTCTGTTTTCACTTCATCATAGTCTGCACTTCATTTTTTCTTAAGCTAGAGAATGTAATTAAGAATTAGGAGAGAAGGCTTGTCATGCTGCCTTAATACTCAGGCAGGTTCCTGATCATGACAGCGGCCAGTAAGTGATTCGTAGGCGAGAGCACCAGAACCAGGACGCGTGGAAAGCAACTCATTTCTCATAGCCAACCCGCCTTCAGGCTGCCAGTGTTTTAGAAACTTCCCGAGTCAAAACGGTGTCCCTGCTCGCTGTGCTTAGTAGCTGCTTTATGCTCTGTGACTTTGTCTAACCTTTTGTCACTCAGATGCACTTTTGTTTTCCCTTGTGGCAGCGACTTCCACAGTTCCATGATTGTGTCTGTGGAAAACAGTATCTTTTTTTGTTTGTTTAAACTTGTTCCTTCATACTATCGCTGGGTGTATTTTAGTTCTGCTATTTTGAGACTTTCTCTGTTCAACTTCTCTGTGCAGCTTAGGACTTTACAGATCTCTGTTGTATCTCCCACTCACTAATCTCTTTTCCGAACTGGAAAATCTTAGACTATGTATTCTCTCCTGTGTCAGTTGTTCCTTATTTCTGATCAGCCAGGGCAATAAGGATGTGAAAAAGCAGCTCATCACTACAGAAGAATACCAAACCAAGGGGGGCTGAATCCTGACATTCCTCTTCCAAAATACAGTTGTGAATCCCAGTGGCAAAGTGCTTCCCTCATCTCCCTCTCATACAGTCACCCCATTAACTCACGAGCTATCGGTTTGTTTCCTGTGTGTTGAATGCTCTTACCTTCCACTGAGCCAGAATGAATGTTGAAAGATGCTATTTTTTATCTTGTTTTCGGTTTTACAGTTTTGCTTTTTTAAGCAAAGAAATCCAGTGCAAGAACTGCAAAGTTCAGCATGAGAAATTAGGAAATGGTAGAAGTAAGATTACAGGTACATCATTGATTTACCCCATGTGTATATACGGTATCATGTTAGTTCTTAATTAGCTCCACAATATGTTATTTCTCTGTTAGTGGCTGCGTCAGGCAGCCAGCTCACTAACCAGGTCCGTACAGGGAAGGAGGCTCCTGCCTGCGGGACCCTCACCTCATTTGTCGCGGAGCCGAAACGCGCGTCAGTGCAGACAGCCTGGGTTTCTTGGGTGCGTAAGCAGAAGGCTCCCTGGATAGCCGTCCCTGCCTCCCCACGCGGCTCCAGCGTTGTACCGGGCAAGTCCCTTCAACAAAGCCACGGCCGCTACTTCTGTTTTCGTTATTTTCCAGGTGGGAGGAGCGTGTCTGCGTTACAGACTTGCTGGTGGGGCTCCGCCATTCAGGAATGCGGTCGCAACTGATGGTCCCGTGCTGGCAAAAGGCTGTATGTATGTTTATATATGTAAAAATGATATGATTTTACTGCTGTATTTCTTTTCTAAAAGGGGAGAGGGAGAGGAAGGGAAGAAGGAATTACCTGAACGTAGGTCTACCAGCAAAAGTTCTGCTTCTTTCTAGTATGTGCAATGGCCATCTGCCTAGCGTTTTGGATGTCCAGAAACATGTCGGACAGTAAATTATTACCAAAATAGGGAGGTCACTACTGAAAGCAGTAGTCTGCCGCCAGAAGAGGTAGTAGAGATGTAAAGGACCAAGGTGAATTTACCACGGACTGCAACCAGAGTGCCCTGACCGCGTACAGAAAGGAGGAATGTGGGTCGGTGACGCCCCATGGTGGGTGACACGCCGGGGAGAGGGTGGCCTTGGTCTGAACGGCCTAAACGAGTGGGAAGCCCACGCACGGGCATGGTCACAAGAAGACCTGACGACGAGCGGGGAAGGGCTGAGGTCTCTATGGCTTTTTTCCCCCTTTGCCCTCCTGGTGAATCTGCGCCTGACATTAACGAAGCTTCGGCTTTAAACCCCGCTGTGCCTCGGCTGGGCATCCGCACGTAGGGGCAGTAATACCTCCCTCCGCACCTCCGGGGCATCAGAGAGCTTCATTAACGCCGGTGAAGCACTCAGCGGCGGGAGGACGGGCGCCCCGGGAAAGCCCATGGGGAAATCACTAATTACCTCGTCAGCGCTTGCTTGGAGGGAGAGCGCGGAGGAGCGGGGCGGCCCAGGGGCTGTCACAGCCCGCACGGTACAAGCACAGAGGCGTGGTGCCGAGGAGCCGGAGCGGCCCCGGGCAGCTCGCCGCTCGCCAGTCCCCGCCGGCTCCCGCCGCCGCCGGCGCGCAGGGCCGGGGCGCTGAGGGGCAGGCCCCGCCCCCTCATGCATATGCGCGCCCTCGTTAGCATGGCGATGAGGCGGGCCCCGCCCCCCGGCGGCCATTTGTAGCCGCGGCGCCCTGGCTGTGGGGGCGGGCGGTGCTCCCTCCCCTCGGCCCCGCTGCACCGCACCGCACGGCGGGGCGCTGCCGGCGGCGCACTCGGCGGAGCGCAGGGGCGGCGGGGCCTGCGGCTGCTCAGCGCCGGCGGGCCGAGGAGGAGGAGAGCGAGAGGGAGAGAGAGAGGCGCCGGACCCGGCGGCGGCGCTGCCGCGATCGGCTCCGCTCGGCTCCCCCATGGCCGCGGGCTGCAGGGACGGCCCGGGGCAGGAGAAGTACCGGCTGGTGGTGGTGGGCGGCGGCGGCGTGGGCAAGTCGGCGCTCACCATCCAGTTCATCCAGGTGAGGGGCCGCGGCGTGCGAGGGGGGAGCGGCTCCGCCCGGCCGCGGCGCCGGGGCCTGGGCGCTGCCCGGCGCGCAGCGCGGGGGGGCCGGGGCCGGCGCGGCGGGCGGCAGCTCCCGGAGGCGCCGCGGGCTGGCGGCGGCGGGGCTCGCCGCGCTGCCGGGCGGGGAAGCGGGAAGCCGGGGCGGGGAGGCGGCGCCGTGACCTTGAGGGGCCCGGGGCGGCGGTTGGGGCGCGGCGCCCGGGGCGGCGCGAGCCCCCGGGAAGGTTCTGGAGGGCGGGAAGGGGCGGACGCCGCCCCCGGCCCGCCGGGAGCCGCCGCCGGGGGCCGGCGCCGCCGGGGTGGGGTCGCGCCGCCCCGGGCCGGGCCGGGCGCGCACGGAGCCGGGCTGCGGGACGGCCGGGGTCGGCGAGGTGCTGCGACCGGTGGCCTCCCGGTGGCGCGGGCGGGGTCCGGCGCCGCGCTCCGCCCGGGAAGCGGCGGTGGCGGTAGCCGGCCGGGGCAGCAGTGACACTTGGCGTCCGGCGCCGAAATAGCTGCCGCGGGGCTGAGCCCGCGCCTCCCGTGCCGGCCCCGCCAGGGGCGCGGGAGCGGGGCACGCCGCGCTCGCTCTGAGCAGCCGCGCCCGCCGCCCCTCTGGGCTCTTGCTGCTGACGCTCCAACTTCTAGATGATTGAACTTTTTTTTTTTTCCTATTCGTTTCCAGTAAAAAACATGACGGAATAGGTGATGTCAAGTGTGCGTATCAGTCTCACGAGGAAGAGTCCTTTTTCCTGTTAGGCCACTAATTCAGCCATACCCCCTTTATTTATTTTCATCTTCTGCTCTGTTGCTTTTAGTGTTTCTGCCGCTGTCATGGGAGCATTGTTAATCTACTTCTGTCTGTTTATGGTGGAAGGAGGAGACAGCTACTTGGGTTCTGCTTGCTGGTATTGCTGATGGCAGATGAGCAAATCTGGAGAGAATGACTTTTTGTTTGTTTTCTTTCATTCCACCGAGGAGAGGCTGTAATGTTCTACCTACCCTTAAGATAGGCCGTTTGACAGCAAGGCAAACTTGTCTTGGGGAAATTATATTCTCAAAAAACATTTTGTTAGAACAGATGATCTGATAGCAAATAGGCTGGTTTTTTTACTTCAGATTTTCTTCACTAATGTATGGATCCATGTGTTCGTTAGCTGTGATACTCTGCTGAGAATTTAAGCTCTGCAGCGTAGACTAAGCAACCACATAGACAACAACAGTTTCAAAATCTGGGTAAGTATTGGATATGGAATGCTTAGAAGATGCAGTATTGTACAGGACATTAAAATAACTGACACTTTAGGAGAATTGGTTCTTTGGAAATCAGTTTGAACAGTGCATTTGAGGTGGAACGGAGATCTGTGTTGTGCAGGTGCCTTGTTTGTCGGACATGTAGGTTGCTGGTCAGATACTGACTCGCTGCTGTGTTTGAAGGTGATGGGGCCAGAACAACTGCAGTCCTCTCGGTCTGTGGATTGAATTCCTCGGTGCTTGTATATGGAGGTAATTAATTACTGTGGTTGACTGAAGCTGGTTTAGAGTGCCGTTCACTCAAACATGGTACTGTTGCTTCAGATGGTATTGCCTGCATCTTCCTGCGGACATCTAAACTGGTTGTGACAGTAATGTGTGCAGCTGGACACGGCTTATGTTCAGTTCTGAGGTGCTGCTGTCTTGGAAAATGTTGCCAAATGGATCTCTGAAGACCCTGGCCATGTTAAGGGCTTTTGGATAATATTAACTTTTCCAAAAAAAGTGTCTTTTTTTTTTTTTTTTCTTCCTTATGTCTTTAATAGAAATTAAAGCAAAGTTCACACTTGATGCCTTGGTGTGTCTGTTTATTTTAATAGCCATAAGGTTCCGCTGAGTACTGGATAACTTCAATATTTGAGTGCTGGTAGATATTTATTCTCTGAAGTAAAAGCTTGAGCTACACCCCGGTAGATATAAAAGTTTTGGCTCAAGTCCTGTGACTGACACTTGTCTTCCAGCGAATATAAGCAAAAGAGGAACCTGTGTCCGCTTTGTCACATATAAGAATCTCTTCAAATTAATAGCAGAAAAGGGAATAGCTCACTTTGAAAGAGCAGTGAGGGAACAGCACTGTAGCGTTAAGCTGTCATGTTGAGGGTGAATTTTTCAAAACAACTTATTGTTAGTTTGTATTAAATTATCTACATATTTTTGCCCTCTCAGCTGCTTTATCTTGAGATAAACTCTTGCCACCACAAAGTGATGTTTAGCAGAAAATTCAGCCTTCTGAAGAAAGAAAAAGACAAAAAACAAACAACTGAGAAATAGCTGGGAAATAAAAGACCTTCTGAACAAAACCTCAGGTGCCTTAGAGAAGAGTTTTTGTATTGTTGCCATGTAGTTGCTACATATTTATGGACAATAAGAGATGAGGCTTGGTGTATTATTTATATACCACAGTATCTTCCCGAGCTCTTAAAACTTAGGATGTTATCAGTGTGTGCGATGCCATGCAACCACTTCTGTAGTTTCTGTATGGCAAGTGTATTGCCAAATACGTTGTTTGTCTTTCAAGACTGCATAGAAACTGCTCCAAACTGTTTTAAAATTGATTACAAGCAAGTCACATGCTTCATTTTTGGGATTTCTTAGGATTAAGTGACAAACTCGTAGTTGCCTTCACTAAGACATGGATCAGTACTAGCCCTTGCCACATGGCAAATCTTGATGTCAGTGAAGGATTTAAATCTTCTTTTGCTTCTTTATTGCTTGGCTTTAAAATATGGCTGTCACCAACTCAGTTTTGAAGCTTAAAAAGGCAAGTTTCTTCTTACTAATACTATCAAATATTTCCACACTTGGTCTTGCTTTTCCTATAATCCTGTATTTAATTTTCAGTAAATCAGTACTTGAGTACAGTTACTCTTGCTTCAGTGCTGCTGATTGTTTTCCAGTAAACAAGACTGTTGTGGTGATAGGATATCATGGGAAAGCATGTGCCATGATTTATCTTTTATCTTTGAGAGACTGGGGAGGATTCATATTTGAAAATGAGAAAACTCTTCCTTCATTTCAGATGCAGAAAACAAGAGGAACCCAGGTTGTAGGAAGAAGCAGTTAATCTTCTTTCTTTTGCCAGCTTTCTGGGACTTGTGCGCAGTGCATCCATCCTTTCCAGCCTTGTTTAGGTGTTGGTGGGGAAGGAGGTAGCATTCTTTCTTATAACAGTAGTAATGGCTGAGGTTGGACTCTTATTATGGCAGTGATCGACACGTAAAGCGCTCCTGTGCACGGTGTCCTGTGTGGGAGAGTATCAGTTCCTGAAGGTTGTTGTGCCTCAATCTGAGCTGAAACAACAACGTTTTTGTAAGGAGGCTGAGTGAGCAAACCCGTGTCGTACAATGAAAGCTCTTTCACGTACTGGGTTCAGCATCATTGTGCTAACCAGCGCGGTGCAGTAGGAATGGTATATGAGATGTAACTGGTCACTTGCGTGTAATTGCTTGTGATCTTGGGTTCACTTTCCAGAAGTTCATCTAACAACTTGGAGAAACTTTAGAGCACAAATCAGCAGATCAGAGCTTTCAGTGGTTAGATGATTGGTGTGTTCCTCAAAATTCTTCCTCTGGGGAGATAAACACAGCTCGCTACTGCTGTTGGTGGGCCAGGATTTCATCCTGGGAATATAAAATCATTTCCTTTAAATCAGGATATGATATATGAACTTACTGCTGTCGAGCCTGTGCACTGTTAAGACAGGAAGTGAAGATGTTTTAATTGTAGAGGAGAGTCGATGGGATCTGTCGCAGCTCTAAACTTTAGGAAAGCAGTAGTGAATGCCACAGTATTCTGTAAAACTGTAAGTGATAGAACTAAGCATTCCTTCTCTTATTTAAAACATGCACAAATAATCCATCATGCTCACATCCCAAGAGGCAGAAAACTTTTAAAATGCATTGCAGCCAGTTAACTGGCCTCTTAGCAGGCTGAGGTATTTGGGAGTGTGAGCTGTGCAGAGCACACAGCTGTTGCCACAATAGCTTTTCTCCAGCTGTCATGCAGAGGTCTGTCACAAAATACCCCACATTCCCTTCTAACTCAGCCCTTTGTAATATTCAGGTTTCCTTGCTCAAAGGGAATACAGCCTAGCAAATACCTAATCACCCTCTGCATTTTTTTTATCCTGCAGTTGCTATTCACTTCATGTTTGTTCTTTTTTTTTTTTTTTTTGTCAAACTGAACAATGTATAAGCTAGTTTTAGCAGTATACAGCAAGAAAGCCACTAATGTTTTATTCTTTCAAATCTGCTCCACAAAACAGTGGATGCTTTCGATCAGAATTGTTAAAAGTATTTGTCATACTGTTTTTCCTTTTAATAAAACTATAGCTTTTGTTTTGTGACAATGACATGTATGTTTTTGCATACACAGACTTTGGTGATTTACAAGAATGTATTAGTTAATAAATGTCACTAGAACCTTGAGATGGTATTGACTGGATGTAATTCAGTGTGGCTGAGTTGAACTTAGTTTGTCAATCAGCTTAATGTTAACTATAGTAATGCATGAACATGTTTGAGACTGCTAAAACACTTAATGTGATATAAAATGTATGCAGGGGTTCAGTGTTTGGAGGTTTTTTGTTTGTTTACTGATTTCATGCTGTATTTACAAGCTTAATTCTTACTGCCAAACTTGTAAAATAAAATATTTTTCCTACTGCTCTTAAACTGTCAGTAACAAGTTCGGATTGGAGCTGAGCTTACTGGTCTACTGACTAGTGAGCAAAACAAGTTGGATGTAGATTTGTTGACTCTTTGAAGTTAATATCAGATGCTTGTCTGAAAGCAAGCATATATGACTTGTAGATGGGTGGTGAGCAGCTGTTCAGACTTTTTTTTTTTCCTCTTTTTTTCCTTTCCTTTTCCAAGCTGCTACTTTCACAAGACTGTTAGTTCTTCTTAACTAGCAATAAAGCTAAAGGTTGGGTTATCGCAAAGTATCTTTGATCTCTGATATAGCTGTTGGGCAAGAAAATAGCTTGTTCTAAATTTTATGGTAAAGCTCTAAAATAGAGTAGTAAAGCAGATTGAAAAGCAACAACTGAAAATGCAGCTGGTGTTTGAGCTGGCGTGCTGAATGTTTGACAGACCCTGATGTCTTAGTGTACCACTTTTGTATGCTAGACTTGGGGGATGTGCAAATCCCTCTGCAGTTTCTAGGTATTCTGACTAACCGTTGCTGACCGTCAAAAAAAAAAAAAAAAAGTTCTTCAAGTAAGCACATAAGAAAACCAAAGGAATAAAATGCCATGAATTCCAGGCTGCAGATTCATGCAGGGCTACACTAGGACTGGTATGCTTACATTTTGATAAAGTGTGGGGCCTTCTTACGGTAAGTAGTACAATGCAATGCAAGGTGATAAAATACGGTTTAGGAGAGTGAGCAACTGATTGTTGGCATCTATTGAGGTTAAAGGTGGGAAATAAAAACCCTAATCCAAACAAAGCACTTGTGATGCAGTCACCTGGAATAATAAGGGCTGCTTGTTGCACTTCTTGTGAAACTTGAACTGCTTGGCTCCTTGCTTTCTAGAGCACTACTAGCAAACAAAAGATTTGTCTCGTTCCAGTTAGTTGTATACCTACAGCCTGGGAAGCGTAGTAGATGACTTCAGGCTTAACTTGCAGGCAAGAAGGAAGCATTGGTTGGCATGTTAGTGTTCCGGTATGCCTAGCAATGGTATAATGCATTGTAACTTAGCCAGCAGGGATGCTGTGTATTAATGTACATATAGGGTAGAACTGAGCTGGGTTCAAAAGCTGGCATAAATCAGGAGTAGTGCTTACATTTTGAGATGCTGATCATTCTGGTTTTGAGGAATTTACAATCCTTTCCCAAAGTGAAATACCTTTGGGATAACTTAAACCACACTGCAGTCAGAAAGCACCTTTCCATGTGTTAACCCCTAGCAGCAGTTGTTTATATAGCAAGTAAATATTGACGTACCTTTTGGTTATCAGGTTGTCTTCTACTGCCACTTGCACAAGGAGTACTGGCACAGCTTCCCGGATTACTGGCCAGCGTGCCCTTTGCATGCTTGGGGATGAATAGGTAGCTGCTGGCCCATAGCCCTGTTCCCCCTTCCCTCCCGTGCTAGAGGGAGAGGCTCCTGCTTCTGGTTTTGGCGGGAGCTCTGAATTCCAGTATTCAGTAGTGGTGGTAGAGGGTAGCTCTTATGAGTAGAGCCCTTATAGTGAGAGAATTTTGAAGGACCTGAATGGCTCGTGTTTGTATACCTTACGCAACCTGTCTGCATTTACCGAAAGCATTACGGGCATTGGAAATGTGACTGAGCTCCTTGCTGTACCCAAAGGTAAATACCAGCTTCACAAAGTGAAATGTAGCAGTCTTCTGGCTAGTTGGTAGGAAGCTAGGTTTTTTGCAGACCTTCCTAAATGAGTCACTCTTCAGGTCTAGACTGGTATGGCACAAGTGGATAATTTCTCTGTTGGTCCTGGCCGTTCAGGTGGCTTAACTGCACTGGCTTGGTAGTCTTGTCTACAGTTATGGCCATAAGCACTGTTAGAAGAAAATGTAACATCCAGGTAAATGCAGCACTTACTATAAATGTGTTCTATTTCAAGAAGTATGTAAAACCAGCATTAAAACAGAAATCACACCTGTAAATGCTCCTTCTTTTTTGTTGCTTTGCATAAAACATGGCCAAAGATTTCTGCATGTAACTTTGATCAACCAAGACACATTTTTACTGAAAGAGGTAAATGGAGTGGGATCCAGATTGAAAAGCTTAATTGTAAATAATACCGGTAGGCAATGTTTGCCTGGCAAATGGTTTGCCTTACAAAGTTGCTGCACTTTTGTTTTGAAATGCCGACAGATAGTAGCAGTAGCCTGTTACTACAAATTTAGAGAGTTGAATTGGATCCTGGGTGATTTTTTTTTTATCTGAGCAGTGAGTGAGGCCCTACCTATTTGTCTTGAACTGTATCTTCCTTTACTGAGAGAGAGATGCCGTGTGATCGCGAACAAATTTTTTTCTTGGCTCCTTTTTACCTTCTGTTCTTTGCCATTTTTACATTCTATCTCACAGCTTAAGAGGGGTTGCAGCTTGGGTCTGGGATACCCTGTAAGGCGCTCTGTGGGAACAGGTAATACAAAAGAAAATACTGATTTCCTCTTTTTATAACTTAATTACTTGAAGTAGATAGCAGACAAAAAGGATGTTTACTTAATCTGTTTACTTTACCTTTTCTTACTTATTCTTCTCCAGCAACGCACCATGCATATACTTAAGCTAGTCACAGCCCAGTGTGTAAACTGCCTGAAACACAGTAGTGCTTCTAGATGGAACTTCCATGAGATTAAAATTACTTTTTTTTTTCCTTTATAGATTGCTTGCTTTTACTAGTTCCTTCTAAGAGGGCTGCCTGGAACGCAGTGCACAGGCTGTTCATGATTAAGTTAGAAGGTCACGTATTCATGTTTGAAGTGCTTGATCTTGTAACTAATCAAGCATTGTACGCAACACTGCCCGTCATTAAAGTGAGGTCAGCGTTTCTTATCTGCCGCTGGAAAGGGAAAGGCTGGAGAACTTGCACTTTAGCTGTCCTCAAGCATGCACAGAGCCTCAAACCTGAGCTGGGGGGGGTTACTGAGGAGGGCTGTAGCGCGCTTCTCTAGTTACGGGGGGAAGCGCTGCAAGCTCTGCTTACAGATGGAGATCCTCTTGGATGATTGAGTTCTGTGGTGACTTTTGGGACGTACAAATGTGCTCACACAAAGCTCATAAAGGACTGAAAAGGAGAAGATGCATTTCCAGAGGCTTGTGTGGAGCTCCCCAAAACCGTGATGGAAAGCAAGGGCTGTGCTGAAGTTGCGGCAGGTCCGAGCAGTGTGCTGGTGCAGCTGGAGAGACTGAAGGGCCTTGAAAGTGAGGGCAAGTTGATCGTTTGTTTGCTTTTTAGAAGGAACAGCCAGTGGCGAGGCACAAGGCTAGGGAAACATTTTTACTCTTCAAGCCTGAAGAACAGGGCTTTGCTGTAATTGAGGGTTTAATTTGCTAAGCTAGTACTACCGGTAAGGAAAAACGCTCAACAGGTCCCCCTGCTGCCCCAGCAATTTACCACTATAGCTATTTACTCCGTCTAGTTCACTGAAACTCCACAAGCGCTCAGAGTTAAAAATAACCAGGGAATGTTTTTACCCGGGATTGGTTACCCTGTCTGGTTCACTGTGCAGCTCTGCAAACAACTTCATCTGGCAGTCGTGCTTGTTTAACCAGACCTGCACCGGCTTCTCAGCTGTGTCCAGAAAGTAAACTGTAGTTTCTGGTGAATCTAGATAGGAGTGAGTTCAGATGGTAGGAATGTACGCAAAAGGGTGCTATTAAAGATAGCATAAAGTACTAGCTGCTAGGATCAACGTGCATTAATAATTAACTAGATGTTAGCACTGACAGATAAAAATGCTACAGTTCCAGCAAAAAAATTAGTGTGACACTAATAACCAAAGTATTTTGCAAAGATCTTTATGCAGAAGACCTACGAGAAGTGTTATTTCTCAGCAGATTAACCTTAGGTACACCTATTTATAACTATCATCTGTGTCGCTTTCCTCAAGTCTTTTAAGCCAGAAAATGAACTTGAGCTTCCCTAAAACTTATAAGGAAATTATTTTTCCATTCCTGTTCTGAGTATTCTGGATCTGTAGTGATGTAATATGTTGAGTCACTAGTTATATTTGCTAGGAAAAGGTGAAATTTTAAAAGCACTGCAGCTACTCTTTTGAGTTCTCCTGGCAAAACTAACTTGCTCAGCTCATACAGAGCATCTTCAGCATTCCTCGTTTAAGCAGCTATAAATCCATAAACCTGCAAGCAACTCTGAATATTTTGCTTCTTATGTGGTAAGTAGACCATGAAATGGTAGGATGCCAGTAATAAATCTGTGTGAACAATCTGGTATATTTGGGTAGAAAAGTCATCTGCTAAACTTCTGTTATTAGACTTAATTCTATGTAAGGAAAGTAAATGGGATTACAGTGATATGCACTGCTTGAGGTAGGGGGCTTACAAATTGCTTTCCTAGTAGTATTTCTGTGTTTGTCTCTCCTTTTATGAAGGTCCTTATAATCATGTTTAAAAAGTAGTTGCTGATAATATACTTGTGTGTGTGCTACCAGCTCTACTAAAGAAAAGAGATCTTGTTATAAATGTATGCAATGTTTTCCTCTACTAGCTCACAGTAAGAAGTCTAACTTGAAAAAATAAATAATGGTGATGTACTTAAAAGAATTCTGGCTTTGCATGACCCAACAATACTAAGAATGCAGTTACAAGTGTATTTTAATTTTGTCTTGCAATTTCAGTTGCTGCTTACGATTTTTTTTCCTAGTTGTTGTCCTGAAAGTCCTACAGAAATGTACTATCCTTGCATCTTTTTCCTTCCTCCCCCAGACTCCAAACAAAGCTATCTGAATCTTGACCACATGCCCCAGTTGAGATTTCCAAGACACAAATATATGTGCTGTATCATTTTGATTTCCCATACTTTGACTTTCCTTTAACTGATGTCCCTCCTCCCCGTGAACCAGGTTCTCACCTTGCTGGGAGTTCTCAACTTGAGATCCTGCTTGAAGTCTTAAAATACCGTGGGTGGAGACGATATCCTCCTGTGCTCAGCAGCACTCCTGTAGTGCTGGGGTGAATTTGGAAAACTTTGTGGGTAGGTTGTATGCCATGAAAAACAATTTCCAGACTCTCAAGTTTGAAAGTAAACCTGTGAGGCCAAAATCCTTCTTAGCACATAAGCAAGGTAAAGTAACTTTATCAGTTAAGCCAAATGTGTCTTGCCTTACCATCTGAGAGTATTAAAATGAGAAGTTTTAAACTGTGCAAATATATCTTATTTCTGTCTCTGTAGGGGTAGGTTGTGTGTGGTGGTGGTTTTTCTATAGAATCATAGAATACCAGGTTGGAAGGGACCTCAAGGATCATCTGGTCCAACCTTTCTAGGCAAGAGCACAATCTAGACGAGATGGCGCAGCACCATGTCCAGCTGAGTCTTAAATGTGTTCAACGTAGCGGAGTCAACCACTTCCATGGGAAGATTATTCCAATGATTGACTGTTTTCATTGTGAAAAATTTTCCTCTTGTGTCACTTTTTTTTTTTTTTTTTTCCCCCTAGAAATTAAGTGTTCTGCCTGTGGCATCTAGTGAATGGACCACTTTGAATATCCTGCCTTGCTACTTAATACTGGCTCTTAACAGGTTGTCACCACCTAACAGTGCTGTTGACTACTTAGCTTTGGTTCAGATGCTTGTGCTTCTAGCTTTTTCAAGTCCAGAAGTCTCTTCCCATAAACTAAGGGAAAAAGTATACTAAAGTGCTGTACAGTCTTGTGTATGGTTTAACTACTTCTCTAGCTTTTGGTGCAATATTATTTTATGTTATAGAGGTGATACCGCCAATTGCCAAAGTACAAAACCTTAAAGCTCTCGTCTTGTTTGATTGCTGCGGTAACTAAACATTTAAGCTGTATTCCATACGTGGATTATTGGAGGATTAATCATCTGGAGGTACTCTCTGAAAGAAGTCATCAGACAGGAATTGGGCTGCTTAATGTGACTTCTTGAGCATGATTTTAGCATTAAATGTTACATGAAAACACGTCTTCAGCAGTAAAGATAAGTTAGGATGCTTCTGCTTTTAGCAGTTAACGCGGCTCATAACTTGCTCTGTTACATCACTTCAGCCTTCGGGGGTGATGCTGTGAAAGGGATCACAAAAACCCAGGTAACATTCTCTGTAGGCAGTGGGGACCAACGCAGTTACGCTGAGACCCGTGTGCAGGCAGGGCGCATGGGGGAGGGATGGGACAGGCGGCAACTTCTGCAGCAGGTTAACCACTGAAGACGGTGTGTGTACAACTGCATGAAGCCTTCTGCAACAGGGGGAAGTTAACTGTTCCAGCTCTGCTCAAGATGGAGAATGCGACTTAAGAGTGGTTACTCTTATCATGTAGAGCAAACACAAGAAGACTTGCAAAATGCCTCCTGTGTATAATACTGATGAGTGAGTCCTGTTATCTGATAAGAGGGTATTCAGCTGAAGTGTCTCTGACTTCAGACTGTGTCGGATGAGCTAATGGAGCAAGAGGTTTGATTTCTTTCAGGTTCAGCTAGAAATGTCAAGGCAGCTCTGAGGCTTCAAGCTATTGTGGTCTTGTGACTAGTCTAGCTACAGTAGGTGCCTGTGCATCTCTGAGACCACTAAGCCTGAAGGTTAGTTTATTGCCTGTCAGTGGGTTAGCTCTTTGATCCCCTTGGGTATTACTTCTGAGAGCATTACTTTGTGCGAGGAGACATTTTTAAATTCAGTGTTTTACTTTTAACAAGGGTGTTTAAAGCCTGAAAAATTTCTGAATTCCTGCATCTGTGGCCTAAATCTACTAACTATAGAAAATGTTTTGTCTCCTTTGGAGTTTCCACTTTGTTTCTGTCTTGCTGGAATGGTACACTCAAATATATAGATGCATACATCTCAACTTCTTTCAATTTAAAAAAGATACTTCAAAGTGCAGCTTTCGAAGTAGTTAAAGACACTTTTTCCTTTTGCTATCTAGAAGTTTTTGCACCCATTAGAATGGATATAGTGTGTATCAGGTGACTGAAGGATTCGATAATTCTTTTTTTTGTCTGTGAAACTAATTTTTAGTGATGTAAATTTCATCAACCTTTGTAGGATATACTAATATTTGCAAATTTGGAATTGCCCAGTATGTGTGTTGGTGGGACTGTATGGGAAAGGGGCCTTGGATCTGAAGTAGTTGACTTCCTTGTCTCCCAGTATTATCTGTCTTCTTCCAAGCAGGTTACATTCCACAGATTTTTAATAGTGGCTTCCCCTCCTCCATAGCTGCTTTGACTTGTTTTGTGGGAGGACTTAAATATTTCGACTGACACACCAGAAGTCTTCTCCCAAAAAAGGAAACCAATAATAGAATTGTTCACTTTGAGCAGAATTTGAAAATGTGATCTGTGCTGGCTGGCTGGCTGTTCAGAGGAATTGTGACTTGGGGTCTTGAAAAGCCGCGGAGTTAGGGATTTTACTCAAGGTTTAAGAGTTTGGGATTTTTCTAGCTTAAGAGCTAAAATTGCGCCTTGAAATTCTGTGTTCTGTGCATTTCTTCAAATTGTGAATATCATGAAGAAGATAAGTCCTGCATCTCTTGACGTGATCTCCTGAGAAAGGCACTGGCTTTCTCCTTGTGTGAGGGAAGGTGGTGATCTGGAAGAATTTGTTCAGGGTGATTGCAGAAGATGAATAATTTAAGCTGCAGCCACTTGCTTCAAACTAGATAATTGAGACCGAGTTTTGTAACAGCTGAACAGTTTATGTTAAAACTTTAAAAAATTTACTGCACTGCTCGTACTTCACCTAGCTGTTTTGTACATGAGTACTTCCATGCCAGTCGAGTAGCCTGAGAAATTTAAAAGTATCTCAGCTTTTCCCCAGTGCTAGTAGTTTTTATGAGATGCTAATGTGGTTGCCTAACACTATTCAGCTAGGTATTTATCATCTTTCCGTAACTTCTTCCTTGAATGGATTATGATAACCTCTGGTCTCTCCTAAGTCTAGAAAATGTGAAAAGTGGTTAGTGAAAGGGACTCCCAGTACTTGATTCTCTTGGGCAAAACCTTGTGTGTATCCTAGTTTTGTTATTGCTGACTGAACACCTCCAAGCTGGAGCACTGACTTTTTGTCAGCTTCCACACTAGTGCTTTTAATTGTGTGCTCTCCTAGCAGTGGGCTACCATAGCGATTCATAGGAAGATGTCTCCCTGGATTTGGTCCTAGTGTCTTGTCCTCAGGATCTGACAATCATTTCCTAAACCTGAAGCACATAGGTGGTCAGTGCTAAAACATATTTGTAGAGGACTTTATTGCAACTCTGCTTTCTTTCTGAAAAAAACCCAGAACAAAAAAAAAACCCCAAAAACCCCAAAACAAACAAAAACGCCAAAACAACACATTCGTGTGGTCTTGATGCTGTTCAAGAAGTTTGTAATACATATGGCCCATCTAATCAGTTTTGGTCATTATGAAAGGTTGCTTTTAACACATGCACAGGAAATGAGTGTAGAAGACTTAGGATTTAAATTAAAATACTTTCTAATGCTGGAAGAAAGCTCTAGAGAGAAACTACTTGCCTTTAATTGGTAGCATCCACCCTGCTCTTGTAAATAATATTAGCTTTGCTGTGTGTTAAAAGCTGACAGAGCTGCGTGGTGGTAATGCCGTATTCAGAGGTTACGTTCACACTTGGCTACGTATGAGTTAACCAGCAAGAAGATAAGGTCTTACAAAGGGTTTCTACTTGTGCTACTGATGTACTGCCTGTCCGGAGACTTCACCTGTGATTACTGGAAACCTGAACAACACTGAATAGTCCATTATTCTAAGTATGATGAAGTTGAAGAACCTGTTTCTAATCTATAAAAATGAGAGAAACTAATGTACTTTCCTGTGGTTTTGGTGCAGAAGGCTGGCTGCCTGTGCATTCCACACTCTGTTTTCTCTTCACTAAATGCCTTTACCACAAGATCACTACTCGGTAGAATATGGGAGCGGAAATAGCAGTAGGTTTTTTTAAAAAAAAACAACAAAAACCCCTCTGATCAAACCCTGTGCATTCTGAAACCTTCTTCTGAAAGTAAACAAATTGAAGGTCTTTGCACACTGCTCACACATTTTAAGATGGCATTCACTGTACTGCTGCCTCTTCATACCTTTTAAGAAAGCGTTTGCCTAAGTTCTTTGCTCAAGAAAGAAATCAAGTAACGACGTTCTTATTTAAAGTCGTGCTTTATTGTGTGTGCCTGTCAAACTGTAATGTGCAATATTCTTCCCTGGTCTGAATTTAGAAATTACTGTATAGATGACTTTCTTAATGAAAATGGGTGCTTTTAGGTGATGGAATA
Source organism: Platalea leucorodia (assembly GCF_965183815.1). Taxonomy (NCBI): domain Eukaryota; kingdom Metazoa; phylum Chordata; class Aves; order Pelecaniformes; family Threskiornithidae; genus Platalea; species Platalea leucorodia. Next base: position 59,658,807 of record NC_138829.1, read on the forward strand.
TGTTCTTTCCTTCAGGACAAGATGTTTTAAGCTGTCTCCCCTGCTAGATGTATGATAAAGCCACTTTTTCAAGTGCTGCTAACCTGTTCTAATACTAAAGGCTGTGGCATGCGATGAATTTGGCTAGTTTGGTACGAGTTCCTCACTTCTGTACATGTTATGAATTGGGCTCCGGTAATTTATTAGCTGCTCAGTTTCTATCAATGTGAACTTGCTTGGAGAGAGGAGAACTTGAATTTGTTTTGTTTCCAATGTTTTTGTTTGGGGCTCTTAAAATAGCTCAATTTCATGCTGCAGAACCTCTTGGGTTGCCTTCTTTCTTCTTGCGCTTTGCATGGGATAGCTAACTCTTCTGTTGCTGTGCCTTTTGCACTGTAGCATCAGTCTCTGCTTGGGTTATGGCCTCCAGAAATTAGGTGGGGAATGGATGGATTGCTTTGAAGGCATCTGAAAGGCAGCTAAGAAGAGCAAGGTTACATTTCAGGAGTAATAGCTTTCCTCCTGGAAAATCTTCTGGGACCTTTCAGGTTGAAAGACTGTAAAGTAGCATAGCAGAGCCGATTATGGCATTTGGTAGTGTAAGTTTTAAATTGTCAAGTTAAGACAATAAACAAAAAGGATCTTCCTTGTAAGTCACTACTAGCCTGTGTAGAAATCGAATACTTTCTGTGCTGTTTGTTGGATTCATACTAGTATCCTCTTTTCTGAGCTTGCTATCTCCGCTAAGAATATTGGTGTAACTGTTTCTTTTAAAGGCAAAGTATCTTAGTAATGAAGAAATTACTGAGTTGCATTTGTGATAGTGGCTGTTCACAGAATCTGTCCTGAAGAAGGTAGCTTACTTCATTGGAGATTTGTTAGAAGTTAGTAATCATAAAATCAGAGAGAAAGAGAGAGAGAGAGAGAGCAGCAGGCAGTGGAACCAACTTGTCTTAAGTGGAGAAGTACAACTAGCATGATGGAGTTATTTTCCATTAACCCTTGTCCTTCCTCACTTTGATCATACTTGTACATGGTTTAGATAATATGTTTACTGATGCTTTTCATGACCTATATTCATACAATGTGCACCTGTGTTTTCCAGATAGTGATGCTTTTCTCCTCAACTGATGTCTGTAAAGGAATATTATATAGAGAAGTCGGCATGTATCCTCTAATGCAAATGAAGTAAATCACATGATCTGGCTGCTCTGTGCAGGCTGATGGCAGCTCGTAAGTTTAGAAAACAAGTTTATTTGAGAATTTATGTAAATTCTTTAAGAATGAGAGCACACAGGGGACAGAAGGGAAATCACCTTGCTGGAAACCCCCAGAGCAAATCTTAACTATATGCTGTTACTAAACTGAAGTATCTGAATTTGAACCCTTAGTTTTTAAGTTCACACCTTTAACGAGCCTAAAAATCCAAAAGCCTGCTAGTCTTGAGGATGGGATGATGAACTGGTCAACATGAGTGTGGTGTAGGAGAACCACAAAGGCTTTACATTTTTAGTGGTGTGCATACCTTATTTTCCCTTAAAACTTGAAAGCCTGCTAAAAGACAAGATTGTGTTTTATTCCAAACAGGAGTAGTGGGAGAGAATATTTGAATCTATTTGAGTGAAATTTGGTAAAGGGCTGTCCTTGAAGTTTTGTGTGGACATACATGGGTGGCTCTTAAGGTTTAGCTATGCTCCTCTTAATAAGAAATGCCAACAGAAAACTGGGCTCAAACCTGTTTAAATAAGCATAGAAAGTTACAATGTTGCAAAAGGATGAGGAGAAAAATATTTTGCTTAACTGAATTGAGCTGAGATCTGTTGTAGGTAAACTGGCAGTGCTTCTGCCCTCTTCTAGCTGGGATGGTGCATTTCCCTAAAGGGAAGCGTGTGAAAGAATAAGCTACCATCAACAGAGAGGAATGACCTTTGGTTGGGGGCAGTCTGCTAAGCTTTGGGACACCAGCAAAGACAATATTAGGAAAGGTTTGTGTGTCTGCAGCACAGATGATTCCCCCAAGGTTTTCAATGTGAGGGTTAGGTAAAGAGCAAGGGAAGGGTGCAAAAAGGAAGATCAACATTTTTAGCTCTGATGGGGGTTTGTGTTCTCTCAATGATCTTCAGTTCTGTAGATTCATTTAGTAGTCTTCAGAGAGCTGGCTCTACTGGAGGAAGGGCATTTTGATGTTAAAGCACTATTTGCTAGCCAATTACTTAAGCAAAGCTGTGCTTACAAGCTTTAGATGATGGAACCAAGAGTGGAGAATGGCTGTCTTGGTGCTGTGCTAGCACAGCACGTGTGGCTAGGTTAATATTTGAAGCACTTGTGCTTCTAACAACAAACTGCAACACCCATAGTTTCATGAGAAAAGCTCTCCACTGGAGAGCTCAGGTTTTGCCTGAGCATCCAGCTCTTCAAAGAAATAAAGCACTGTTTCCTTTTAGCAGTTTGTGTGCTTCTGAATGAAACTGTCTGTAGTGTTTGCTCTCAATTTGATCTTTAAGCTCTGCTTCCCCATGGAGAAACCTCACTCAAGCTGTGGGTAGAGAACTATTCTGCAACATGCTCTAACATACTGCTAAACAGGATGTTAGGGCAGAAAATACTAGACCTTGTTTTCTAGTGATCCTAAGGTCTATGTGACTCTAACAAATGCTTGTGGCTCAAACTGTGAATTCTCTTAACAACAAGGGATCATCTGTGGATGTAGTGTTTAATGCAAATCATGTTTTTATCTGTTACTTAGAATCAGCTTCACCATGGGAAGTGATGCTGCTTGGTGTAAAACTGTTCCAATCTTTCATTTGCCTTCTTTACTGCTACCATAAATGGCCATACTGTAAAAACATTTGTTGACTGCGTGTGGTGTTTGATTGTGTAGCACCTCAGCTGAATGTTTGCTTGCAGTTTCTTGATGTGGTTTGTAATAGATGTGGCTTTTCATAATGTGAAAGTAGGTATTTGCACATAAAACTGTAGTTTGTGGCATCGTGTAGTGTGAAGCAGATCTTAACATGAACAAGTCTGCTAACACTTGTCTTTTAGCACACTGTGTCTCTGGGTCTTGTTAATTGAAAGAGGACAGTGCCTTACAAGAGATGTGCTTAATTTTTTTTTTTTGCCTTAGTTATAGCAGCACTTGATTTGGAGGTAATTATATTCTCACTGAGGTAAAACAGTCCTTGCTATTAAGATAATAAATTCTCTAAAAGTATAAAAGACAGGATTAACACCTAACTGCTTAGGTCTTCTACCTCAAAGGTCCATGTGAAATATTAATCTAACATTGCTAATTCCATAGATGTTAAGTAATGTTGGTTATCTCTCTTTTTGTATTCTGTGTGGTGTCTATGATAATTCCAAGCAAAAAATAAGCTCCCTCTGAGTTTCCTACGTGTTTCCCTGCCCTGTGATTTGGGGTGATGCTGACTAAGAGTGCTACTACACCTGCAGGTGCAGAGACAAAGGGGAAGAAACGCTGTGGTTGTTTTTAGTATAAGCAAATGTTTTGCTGGTAAATACTCTTTTTTTAGATGGAAATCGGTGCTTGCTTAAATATGTAGACTGAATACTGAAGGCAAAAGCATTTTTAATAAATTTTGAGAACATAAGCATATTTCCATTTGACACTCACTCTTTTGACTTTAAAGTTGCTGAGGCTGAAAATTCTGGCATTGCTTAAGAGTTGTGCTTGCTGGAGCTTTAGGATCTCTTCCTTTTCCCTGTAGATCAGCTACCAAGCTAATTTTAGCAAGACAGTGGTTGTAACCAGTTCTGTGCTATGAAATCTTGCTCACATGTCAGGATTAGCAACTGTAAAACCACTCAGTAGTTTGATTCCTGGAATTTGAGTCTGTACACATTTCCCCATATGTAAATTGCAACAATATCAGCCTTGTTACATTCTTAAAGCCTTCCTTAATTGGGAGGATAATGCCACTCAAGAACTTGTTTCTGTCAGCCTCCCTAGTAAACGTTCCTGTTGTGAATGATTCGGCTTCGTGACCGCCACACTGCTGAGGTGTGCCTGTCTGCAGCCGCTTGCTTGGTGGAACGAAAGGGAGGGCCATCCGTGCAACCTCTGCCAGGAAGGCATCCCCCCCTTGCTTGTCTGATTCTTACGTTGATGCGACTTCGTGCACACTGTAAAAATAATTTGGGTAAAATAGGTACTGCCCAGTTTGATACTCTTGAGGTAAGCATAAGGAAGTACGGATTGGGGGTGAGGTGCACAGAAAATGTTAGGTTGTACATAAACTTCAGGTGTTAGTCTGCAAATTCTTTAGTTTAAAAGTGAGTTCACTGATTCTGAGCAACTTTGTGCCACTGAGGTATGGATGTAAGTGTAGCACAGGCATGGGCACAGATCTCAAAGAGAAATAAAACATAGGGGCTGGAGCTACTGCAGGACAGTATGTTTGGGTTGACTTGTGGGACACTTGACACAAAACATGGAACAGGAACTTCTAAGCCTTCCAAACCATGAGTCTGGTGGCTTGGGTTTTTTTTTTTGCTTGTTGTTTTTTCTTCTACTTGGGATAAAATTTTCTTTATTACCTCTTGTATTCCTTCTAGGAACTTAAACGAACTATCTCTAACATAAAAGTTTCAATACACTTGGCTTTGCTTCTGAAAGGTCAGAAATGAAATGCTACATTTCCTATTGTAAACAATCCTCATGCACTGTACCGCAACTTACCACTTGATGAGAAAACCAGTCTGAATTACACTGTTGTCAGATGTGAAGGAGTAATAACCTTTGATCTTGAAATCTGCTGGCAGTAGTAAGAGAAACTATGAAGACATTCTCCAAGGACTTTAATTTCTCTGCAAGCACTGATTAGGCTGGAAAGAAAAGCATTGTACTCTGCTGGTATCTGTGATGGAAGATACTCACTATTACTTTTTTCAAAGTGGTTTGTCCAGCTGAAGCTTTGTTTCAGTTAAGTAAGTCCACGCTGCAGGTTCCTTGAACTCTGTGTATTGGATTTCTAGTCTTTTGTTCTTATTGAAACGTGGAGTTTTTGAAAATAGTGGTATTAATTTGAACCACTACCTATGAAGCAGTAGTGTCTACATCTGTGGAACTAGCCTCTGTTTAAAATACTTGTACTTTTTGACAGGCATCATGTCTCATCGTGATTTTGGGTCAGCCTGCATCACTGAAATCTGTGTCGGGTATCTCTCTGCTGAGATGGGGTAGGATTTCTGTCTTGCTTCAAAGGTGGAGTAACATCACGTTGCTCCGCTAAGTTTGGTGGACAATGACCAAGTCCAGTCTTCTATTTTTCTTCCCCTCTGTCAGAACTGTATCTGTTGAACGCTGTGCCCAAGCAGTCAAACAAAACAAAGGGACTGCTTGTGTGCCAGGAAGATCTGAACACACTGTCCCTCGCATGAAAAGGTTTACACAGCCTGCTCTACCCAGGAAGAGATCCTCTTCCCTTCTTTTCGCTCTCACAATTAGGCACATTAACCTGATATCTTAGGTTAGAGACAAGGCAAGATACTCTTAAGCTTTTTGTTGTTTGTCTCTAAATCCCAAACTGAGGTTACATGTACTTCTTCTCAATGTGTCTGGGTTAAAAACCTGATGCTGAAAAGTCAATCTCTTGAACCCACCCCCCCACCCCCCTCTTTGCAGAGGGGACATTAAGGCTACAGAGCTTATTGCTGGACTTGGGAGTGACTGGCACGTAGGTGCTCTGTTCTCCCTCCTGGTCCCTGTGGGAGCCCGTGCACCAGCCCTGCCAGGAGCTGCTGAATCTGAAAGCACGGGTCACGTGGAAAAAACACTTGTTGACCAGTACAAATTCTCCCCCTATCTGAGGTTTTACTGCTTAGCCACAAACTTCTGAGAAATGGTTTTAGGAGGCAGAAAGCATGTTTTCAGCTTAGAATACAGCGTGATGACTGATACGGATGTGCAAAAATACCTGGTGTTGGGGCATGGCGGATACCCCTGACTGCTGAGCTGCTGTAGCTGGCGAGACTGCAGCATGGGGCTTGCACACGTTGCGTCGATCAGCCTGGTTTGGTGTGGCTTTCAGGCCGTTGTGGCGTGAGGAAAACTTAAAAACCTGCAGTATTGAAAGTATGTATTTAGCATGTTATCACCATTGTAGCATTTTTAGCATGGACTTTTTGTTGATAGCTTGACACCTGCAAGCTGTTCAGATACCCTTTTCTAAGAGGAAGTTGCCTAGTATGTTTTCATTTTATTTGATTTTGCCATTATTTCATAGGTAGGCAACCAATTCTTTCATTAGGATTTAAAATTTTTATGGCTCAAAGATAACTGCTTTGTGTATTTTACTTAGCTGGACAAGGATTTTGGGGGAAGACTAGTAATAATTAGCCTTGCTAATAAAAATAGATGGCTAAATAACACCACTGCCATTTGAGCATTCTTGTCGTTTCTGGTTATGGCACTTTTCGAAACTTAAAGATTATAGTAATTGTCTGTAGTCTGTAAAATGAGTCTAGACAGTCTAGTCTCAGGCCAAAAGGTTAGAGTTGGATAAATACATAATTTGGGCAAATAAAGCTATTAGAACTGTACTTATCTTCTGACACGATAGTTCTTATTAGATATAAGTGCTATTTTATAGCTTTCCCCTAAATAATTAGCTTCTAACGATTAGTCAATAAATGTTCGAAAAATAAAGTACTCCAGACTTCAGTAATGAAGCTGAATGTTTTCATGTTGGATATTGTCCAGGCTGGCGTTCAAAAATTCCATGGTATTAACTGTGGCAATAGAAAAGAAATTGTAGGGCAGGAACTAGTGTATTGCTATCTATGACTACAGTGATCTTATAGTATAAATGAGTTGTGTTACTGGCTCTGAAAGAGTCATCTTAACTTTTAATTACATATGTGCTAATGATTCTGTGTCTCTTTTCTAACAGAACAAGTGCTGTGATGAAAACTTCTAGAAGCTTTCACTCTTTTAGTTCAGGCCCTGTTTGGCACTTTTATATATTTTTATATATATATATATATATAAACAAACGCACACATTATATAAAATATATATGAGTTGGGGGAAAGGGCATCTTTTAGTGATACACTGTGAGCTTCCCTGGAGTGTCTGGACATTTAAAGGTGGTGGTAGTTGACTACTTGGGTGGGGGATTTTAAAAAATTTTTAGTTGGCAATTTGAGCTGTCTGGTGTCCTGCTCGTGTTGCAAACAAGGTCTGGAGTGGGGATGACAAAACCTCCCTCTTCCACTGGCAGAAAGTTGCTAATGTAGTTTAATTGTCTTGTGAAATACTATCCTACAAATATTTAATCCTAACTTGAATCATTCTAGAAAACTGTAGGCTCTGGGTTTAATGGACTAGTTAACCTCGCTGTATGTCCATCTTAAACAAATCTTTTAAGAGGAAGAATGTGGAGGACTTACCTTCCTCAGGCTTTCTACCTGGACCACAGTTCAGCAGAAAGATCCAAGTCTGCATCTGCTTCCAAGCTATTACAAACCTATACAACGGACAATAGCGTTTGGCATTGTAGAGAACTGAAACGTAGTAGTAGGAAAAGGCTTTTACTACCTAAAAGAGATCTGTGCTTACTACTTTCAGAATAAGAAAGGTATTAACTTCAGAATTTTTTTACCTTACCTTGCTGTGGAGTCCCAGGACTCAAATATTTTCAGGTACTTAAAATGTGAAGTAGGAGTTAACATTACTAAAATGCACTAGAGTTGTTGAAGTGAGGCTTTGTTTTACTGGCTTGTTTGGGCTAGGAAAACTTCTTACCTCATTAATGTAATTGTGTGGGTCCAAATGTCCATAACCTAGGCTAGACAACCTGAAAAGTCCCATTAACAAGCAATTTGTTTGCAATATGAACCTATTTTAAAGGTTCTGATTTGACATGAATGCCTACACTTTCCTCAAGAGTATCCCCCCACCCCCCGATTTAACTTTTTTAATCTCCTTTTCAGTTCTTCCAGTATGTTCCTCAAGGTGTTGTGAAGTGCCTTCTTTCTTAATAGACTGTAAATGCCCTAAACATGGGGCTCCTCATAGCCTCTAACCTGAGGTTTGCTGACTGTATTTTAGTTAGGTTTAAGTTACTGAAGAACTATTTTAATTGATTGTAAGTCTCACCCTGTTACTGTACTTATATTTGCAAATCAAAAGCTCTTACATTACACCATGTATCTCGAGGTGTTCTAATGATTTCATATGTGTGAGGAAAGGTATTCCAGTGACTTTACTTCTGCCCCACCAGGGGATTTTTTTGAGTAACCTTACTTTCTTTTCACTTATATCTATAGTCCCCATTATCTGGTTATACACATATCCTAAAATCAGATATGCACTTTTTAAAAGATATCATGGGCTTCTTGAGGTAGAAACTGAGTTTGTCCTAAAGAGCTTGTGTGAGCTACTATGTTGAAAACTGTCTGAACCTGATAAAATTTTATGGGTGAAAAGATAGTATGTAGCTAATATTTTAAACATTCCTTGAATTGCAAGTGGCCAAGATCAGGAAGATGAAGTACTTCCTGCATTCATAGCTGTTGCACGTACTTACTGTGAAGCAAAAATGAAATTAAGACTCATCTACACTTGCAGCATGGAGTACATTTTTAGTCAGACATGTTTCAACTTGAGGAATTGCATAGCCGCCTTCAAAGAACTTTGTAGGTGCTTATTGGCATTAAAAGGCATTAATTCAAGGCATTACAAAGAAGCCTTAACAGACGGTGAAAGTGTACATTCTCTGATTTTGAGTAATGAAAATGCATCATCAGGAAGTATTCAGGAGGCCAAAGTTTAATGCATGTATTGCCTGCAACAGGTCTCTGTGTGATTGTACTTGGTGTTTGGTGTGGTTTGATTTTGAGAAATTTGAGAATTGCAAGTTGGAGGCAAATGTTCACAGGTTCGTGAGCTGCTAATATCGAGTTGATGTACAGTGTGGAGAGCTGTAAGCTAGTAGCTGAAAGAAGATGTAAGCACAGTACAGATTCAGTTTGAGTTTAAAATGGGAAAGCTGTTTAAAAAAAAAAAGTATCAATCTGCTGTTTTTAAGGACGATAGTATTTAAAAAGATGTTCACATGCGTTTCAAAATATATATGAAAAAAACCAAAACACTCTCATCAGTATTCTTGTAATATGCATGTAACCAGTACCCACTCTGTCCATAATTCAAGTGTTGAGGCTGCATTAACACTTTACAAGAGTTACCCTAACATATGTTTAAGCTTGACAGAATGATAGCAAAAAGGCATGTGATCTTTTTCAATAAAGTAGTTGTAATAGCTTTATTCTTTAAACCTCTATGACTTGAGCGTGCGTTGAGAGACTACCTTAGTTCTGTTTCAAAGACACTTTCTTTTCCCCAAGCGAATCTGCTGTTTCTGGGTGGATTCTTATTTTTTTCACAGAATCTTGAAATTATCTGTTTAGCAGTTAAAAACTCTCCGCATTTCTACCTGTAAGCTTGAGCTGTTTTGCAAATCGTGCCGTGGGTGCCAGTTTTGCCAGAGAAAAGAAGGGAGATTCTTTCCTGTGCTGCTGCAGCCCAGGCGGGGTCGGAGAAGGCAAAGCTGCTTTATTATAAGTAGCTATTAGGGGAAGGCCAGAAACTAAAAAGACAGTTTTTTACGAGTGTTGAAAGATGGATGTTCCCTTTCAGAGTACAGAACTCAGTTTGATTTCAGTCTTTTATCTTCCTGAGTCTTAGTCCACGTGTGACCTGCACAATAATTTGATGCTCCAGAACCAGTGTGGCTCTTAAATCCCAAATGCGAGTCTGTCCTGCTGAACTGTGGATGACATCTGTGGAATTTCCTAGCGTGTGGCTATCTAGAGAAACATCATTGGAAACAAGTGTGTTTATGGCTACAAAGTTCAAGTGTTCATTTAAGAAATAGAAAGATCAAAGGTGCATAGACAGAATTCAGATATGTGTATTAGTCTTTAGATGAGGATGCTTTACTCTCTATACCCTTTCTCCCCTTGCTCCCCACATTCTAACTGCTGTTTCCCAACACCTGTGAGGGAAGCAAAGTTAGTTTTGTTTTCAGGTACTTTGGGTAGCGACCACAACAAAGCCTATAAAGAAAAGAGCTGTGTTATATTTGGCTATGTGCAATAAATATGCCTGTGCACTGAACACAGATTTCCCAATAGTTTTGTTTTTCTGGTGTGCTTGTTCAGTGATCACTGTATATGGAAGGGCAGGGAGTGGAGAGAGGGAAAGAGAGAATATGTGGCCGTATAATAGGAGTAACTCATGCGTTTTTAGTGTTTCCAGACCAAGCACAAGCTCTCAACAATCCTTGCATTGCATAAAAAAAGTTAAGGGGAAGACTTACCTATATTTAACCAAGTCAGATGTTTGTTTTTGTAACCTACCATATCTCATTCAGAATTTAAGATTTGTATATCTCCCGACTTCAAATTGTGTTGAGGGATAGTCTAATGGATGCACTCTGAGGCCACCATGGGTTATTCAAGAACTTTGCATTCTCTGTTACGATTTTATTATTTAACAGAACCATTAAGATTTGATTAAGCATGTACTTAATCATAAATATCAGTGTTATATGCAATGTTAGTTCTTCAGGAACAAATAAAAGAATTTTTCAACTTGTGTATGAATTTCCAAAGGGTTTAGCTTGTATATGCCTCACAGCATCTTTCTTTTACTATAACCTCCTTTGGTTTAATCCTCTTCTCTCTTTGTGTCTCGGTTTTCACTGTTCATGAAATTAAGTGTTTCACATCACCGGATAATTGCAGTAACTGTAGTTACAAATGACATTTGTTTCCCTGGATAGCCATAACAATGCTGGCAGTATACATTAGAACAGCTGGAAGTAGTGGAAATTGAGGGAAGCATCATTGATTGCTTACAAGTGCTGACTATCTTTTAATTTATATTTATTGGAAGAAAGGAACAGGTGCTCTTACTGTTTGTATAATTAAAAGTAAGTAACTTAAAGATTTGTATTAGTATGGGATAACTGGAAGAGGATACTCCTGGCCTTCGTGGTATGATCCAGTGTTTTATTCATTATCTCTGCAGTTTGGTCTTTATCAGCGTATCTAGACCTTCGGTCCCCCACTCTCCCCAATGTTCAACACCAAAATACTTCCCCTTGTTCTACAAAGTGTGACTATTTATGCCAGCAAAGCATGCTCAATGCTATCTCAAGCACTTCTGTTTAAAGCGATGCTGGCTTGCTGTGGGTAGCTCCTGCAGTTTTGTGGTATCGTTTTGTGCAGTGCCTGCGTCCTTTGCAGAGGTGGCACTCCCTGTTGTCGACCCTAGCAGCATTGATCTTCTCCCCCAACACCAACCAATTTAGACCTGTGTGGAAATACCAGGTCCTAGTGAACCACCTGCTCTCGGGGAGGTATATGCTAGCCTTTGACAAGCTTGTTAAATACTTATCAGTGGTGTGCTTTGTTTGTTTGTTTTTCCTGTGACTGAAGTACATGGGGCTCTGCAAAATACTAAATTTGTATGCTTTGCTGTGTCTGTTCCTTTATTCTGGAATGCAGTCTGGGTTTAAGTTTGCTTCCAGAAGTTGGTTCAGGTTTTTTCCTGCATGTTTCCCTTGTTTGCTAGGCAGCCAACTCAAATATTTTGAAAGAAATTACTTGAGGAGCCTCCTTTCTTGTATGAAAGGAGGTTCTTCAGTTAATCTTTTCAGGTGCTGAGGCCCTAGCAGCTGCTTTGCTTAATTACCGGTTCTGCTGGGCAGGTTGGTTCTGGATCCGGGCCAGCGTAGTGCTTGAGTGAGGTGACAGGTTACTGCCACCCGTCCTCTAGGAACATGTCTGTGGTGACATTGAACCTGTTTGTGCTCCTCTAGGCACAGGGACGGAAATGTAGATTAAAACCCCTTGAAAGGGTCTCTAACCTCCTCTGCAGCCTGGAGGAGGGCACAATGTGATGCTGTGGTCATGTTAGTATAGATTTGGCTGCTGTGTCACTCTTAGGTAGAAGAGCTGAAGGCAGAGGCTGTAAGATTTCCATGGGCGGTAAAGCAGTGAAGATTCCAAACTGATTTATGTAGTCAGTTATTTAGATCTTAATTCATGGTCTGAGAAAGCTTTTACTATGTTGCCAAGTACCTCAAACAGAAAGGTGTTTGCTTATGGTCCTACTAACTGGCCAGGGCACTAGAGTTCTGGTCTTAAACTCTGGCACTGACTTTGTCTATGACTTGGAACAAACATCAGAAATACTAATTTACATGAAGAAAGTTATTTAAAAGAGAACTTGGTCAGATTTCAGTCTTTTTCTGAATTAAGTCTTTCTGATCTGATCAATGTGGTGTGTACCAGGGCTGTAGCCGATAGTGTTGTTTGTTCTATGCCCATGGTGTGAAGACATGCTACTACAGATCCTGAATGGGACTTTACATCCACGAGTGGGACAGAAGCAGACAAATGTTATTGGTGAAGTGCGGAGGAAACGAGGAAGAAGCTAGAAAAGAGATAATAATGTTAGTGGTAGTCAAAGGAGAAACTGCCAAAAGAAATATTCTGTCAAGTAGCATTTACAACCTAGGAGATGTCTTGGGATCATGTATTTCAGGTATTTGGGAACGTACTCAAGTCTGCAGCTGATGCTTTGGTGTGTAGCATTCACCAGCATGTTTGGTTTAAGTTCTGACTTACAAATTATAGCTGGGAAGGATTTTTGGGGCTATTTGCAATGCTGAAATTGTAGATGTTATTTAAATCCAGAGCTGGTCTGTAACTTCAGCTGGAGGGTGGAAACCCTTCTATTTCCTTGCCTCCACTGGGTTGAAACCAGAAATTTAAACATGTGGAAAAAATTTAAATAAGCAACTAGTGACTCTTTGAAATATTAAGTGTATATTTAGTAAATATGAATGGAGATTATAGACACAGCAAGGATGAATATATATTTTGGCAGGTACCACTCATTTAACGTACTCATAGTGGTGTGCTTTCACTGTGCTGGGCTGCCTTTTGCTGTGTGCTCTTCAAGCTTTGTGTAAAGGTAAAAAGCAGCACATTATGCAACCAGCTTATGGACTGCAGCTTATAGCAGCTCCCTGTTGACAGCATCTGACTTCTCTCTCTCGTTAAAACTTAGATGTTGGTGCAAAAGAAAGTAATTCAGTGGCTTTCCAGCTTGTGGACTGTTGATGACCTTATGAAGAGTAAATAAGAGAAGCTGCATAAGAGCTGTGAAACTTCACAGGGGGTTCTCCATCTTTCCATGTAAGATGTCTTCACTTAGGTAGCTGTTTTTATTAATTTATGGAGTGGGACTTGTGAGCTTGTAAGCGAGTCCAGCTAATGGAGGAATTCCCTTACGTGTATTAAAGGCAGCCTAACCAAGGGGAAAGATGATAAACTGAAAGCAGATTTTTCACACATTCTCCTTGCCAAAAGACTTGAGTGATTGCAATAATGATTTAAGGATTACTGTTACCTTAAATGGAGAAAGACTGCTAGAGCAGTGTTCAGTATAGTAGTGTCATCGTTCCCGAGCACCACAAGTAGAAACTCCTGCGAAGGTCAGGAGATTGCGTTTGAAATACGTTTTAAGATGACAAGTGTGTGTATAGGAAGAGATTGTGGTGGTGGGTTGCCCAGTTGCAAGTGATGTAGGTGGTATGGGGATGGTGGTGTTGGTTGCTTGTTTTTTGTTTTGTTTTGGGTTTTTTTTTCCTTCCACTCTGCAAAAGTGCTTGTATCCTTGGCAGGCTTTCCCATCTCTGGACTTGATTGCCTCAGCAGTCTTAGAAAGAGGAAACCTAGAAAACTTGTTGCGTAATATTTTGGGTAAATCAAATGGTTGATGAGAGTACTGGGCTTGGCTCCTCATTTCCCTTCTAGGAGGTGGGTGGAAAGAGCCTTGCTTTGCTAGTGATTAAGGGAGTGGTGTAACACAAGAGCATGTTCAAGTTACTATCTTCATAGAAGAAATTTAGTTTCTTCTAATTATTTCCTGCAGGCAGTGGCCAACTGCAGTGTAGCCAAGCAAATGAGACTTACTCCTCCAATTTGTCATAGAAACTCAACTGCTCCTAGAAGAGTGGATCTGGCAACCTGGTCTGTAACGGGTCACCCTAGAGAGGGCTCCAGTGTGTTTCGTACCAGCTGGCATCTGAGAGACCTGCTGTAGCTTTCTAGTATTTTGTAGTTTAGCAGGGCAACTGCTTTGGAGCGTTAGGGCTTGCACAGACAACTTTCGTAAAGGAGACAGTAGTAGGCAGGCCCGGGTATTCAAACACTGTGGCATCACACAGCATTGCTGTGCTAAGCGTGTGCGTGCTCCTCTAATTTGTCTGGACTTGGTATCAGTTTAAAACCAGTAGGTTGGCAGTGGTTTGCATCTGCTGAAATTGCACTCATGTTAGTCTTTTAAGCAGTTCTGCGACAAACTCCTTGACTTCTACAAAGCTACTTACACTGGTGTATGGTCTTGGGCTTGCTGGGTGTGCAGGAACCCTCCAACCATTGCAGGATGGCATTCAGAATTCAAGGTACAGCCTCATGGGGTATTTCAGGATATGCTCTGCCATCCCGTAATTCTTTAAACACTGACTGTACAGCAGCAGTAAGGTCCATTTCTGCTCAGATTGATAAATACTGCATCTGCTACACCTAGTTTTTGTAAATCAACCCTGACTAAGGCCTGCAAGCTGCAGTTGATGTGCCCCCTGTGGCAAATAGTCCCAGTGCAATTTGGGAAGACTCCTTCAAGACCAACAGCTATTTCAGGCACATTAGTTTTGTCCAGCGCCTTTAGGCAAACCACAGCGCTAATTGCCTTGCAAACCTCTCCTGTAGTGGCTGTGACAGCAAATTTGGCAGCACAGCTCCATGGGAGGGAAGAAATTGCTCGTAAGAGGCTTGTTAAATGGGGGAGCTCTGGCATCTGCTCATTCTGAATTTGAGATGTGGCTGATGCTGGATCAGGGCGACTTAGTCTTGTTGCCTTTTTTGAGGGAGGACCAGTGTTGCGTGTCTGTGTACGTAGTCTGGCACTCTCGCTTTGTGTGTAGTTTCCTTTTTTTAAACAAACAAACAAAAAAAAGGAACCAAAAAGGGTAGAGGGAATTGCAGAAATGCCCTGGAGATTACAGAACATGCTGCAGTTCTTGGCCCTTGGACAGATAATAAGGAAAATATGAAGAATGCCTCTGAGATTATTACGGTTTTCTTTTTCTGACTGCTCTCAGTGAAAAATATTGCCCTTGTTGGATATAAACTTGTGGCTTTAGGTGGTCTGCTGATTCATGAGAATGAAATAAATTGATTCCAAGTTCTCCCTTTTATTTAAAACTTGGCATACTTTACTGCTTTATAGATGTAAAGGGTCAGACAGTAACTTTGAGTTCTGCAGGGCAGAGAAATGAAAGTTGTAGCTGGAGAGGCATAGGGAGTAACTTCAAAGTGTATGTTTTATCTTCCAAATCAGAATCCTGAATTTCTAGATATGCTGATAGCGACACCATGTTTTAGTTGCCTAATGTTTTTTTTTTTTGTAAATACCACTTTCTGTTTCCTTAATGAAACACAGAACTTAAATACCCTTCCTTGTGATCTTTCCTTCTAAAGTCAGATTCTGTAAATGATTCTATTTACACATTTGTACGTTCACATAAGTGAATTTCTCTTCCATCTTTCAAAGCTTCTTAAAGGCTGCAGAGGACTTGAGACCTAATTTAGAATTATGAATAAATTCATTCCTCCAGAAGTCCATTCTTACACTCCTGGATAATGCTTTTGGAGTCATGGATACAGGTAAAAGAAAAGACAAGAACAGTTTTGAAGGCTGTGTTTTTTCCTCTAAATCTTCAGAGAAGCAAGGTAAAGGGACAACTTGTAGTTGGAACAGCATCTTCAGGGGTCTTGTTCCGTGGTGAGGTGTTTTGCTGTCTGCAAATAGGCACTCTTCTGCTGAAAAACTTGACGTTTGTTTGTGTGCTCCATTTAGGATCCCATGCCTGTTGGCTTGTTTGAATTTTTTTGGTGGGGGGTTGTTTGGGGGGTTTTTGTTTTGTGTGGGTGGGGTTTTGGGGAGTGTTGGGGGGGGGGGTGCTTAGCCTGGGTGAATGTTCTAAAACAAGGGAGAAAGCATTTCTTATCCAGAAATGAGTAACTTACATGAAACACGGTGAGAAAGGAGTGAATTGTAGCATCTCTTGTGTCACAGGTATCTGGTGGGATAGATTGCTAGGATTTTATCCTCCTCAGAGAGGAACATGGTTGTTTTAATGTTATTGCTACATAAAGGTGGCTGCTTACACAGTGATGCCGTTGATGCAGAGCGACTGAGACTACTGTGTAGGTGTATCCTGAGAGGACAGTTTACTAATGTCTACTTAAAATGCAAAGGAGATATGCAGAGCTGTTTGGTGTCTCTGCTCTAGGGGTCAGCAGTTTTTCAGTATGGTGCCAGGTCGAAATGAACGGTTCAACAGCAACCTGTACATACTCTACCTGTAGCCAACTGCATGATGGTGAGGTTGTGGTATATGAGCATAGGTTATATATAGTATATACAGCTGGTAAAGTGTGTTAAAACTGGTGATGCGTTCCTCCCAATAAGGCAGCCGCAGCTCAGTGGATGAGCGCTGCTGGGGAGTCCATGCTGTTAAACCAGAAACCTGGCGCGGACATGTCCAAATGGTGGGAGTCAGCTGGGTGCAGTCAGGACAAAGTACTGCAGCCGGCCCTCGTGGGCACCCCCAGATTGAGACTGGGCAAGAACAAATAGAATCACATTAATAAAACTGTATCTTCAGGAACAGAGTTAACTATGATCCGCACTGACAGTGATGTGTCTGGAGAAGGTTAGTGGGCTAGTGCTGTAATTTCAGTTATTTCTTTTTTCTTGTTTGTTTTCCCTACCATGACATCTGTTAACTTGATTTTGGTAATTTTTTCAGTGAGAACTATTAATTTTGACGTGAATAAGGAGATGCACCTTATTTTTGGTGATATCTTGTTACTGCGAGAACACCACCCCCCTTTTCTTGCTTCCTAGGAGCCAATATTTAATTTTAAAGCATTCCTATTTCCTTACTGGCTTACAGAACTGAATAACGAACTCCTTCAGTTCCTGTGGCATTCATCTGGGTGCGTACATGCCCAATGTGCTTGATTTCTGAACAGTCAGGATAGTACACACCCCCAGTGCCCACTGCATTGAGCGCAGAGGGGGAGGAATTTGATCAGAGTTCAGACTTGTTATGCCAATGTGCTTTAGTTTTGGGTGAAGATAACTTTGCTATGACTGCATGCAAGCTAAAAATTCATCCTTTGAAATCTAAACGTGTTGTCTTCGGATAGTATTGTTACCCCAGCATTCAGTACCAGGTCACCCAGTCTCTAGAAAAGTGTGCCAGAATGTGCTTCGCTCTGCGGTTTGGGTACGGACTGGCAGTATCTGGTAGAGCCTTGTTCTTAGGCAATGGGTGACACAGGCGTTTCGTGGCTTATTCTGCTTTCAGGAGTTGTCTTTTTGGAGGGTGTCTGTGCTTAAAGTCATTAAAACCAGGAGAGAAATCCTGGGAACAAGGACGATCCAGTCAACTTTATTCAGCTCACAAACTAAGTGCCACTTGTGCTGCGTGGAGCTGTTGCTAGAAATTGTTATAAAACTGCTAGAGAATTCTAGAAACAGCTGGGAAAATCCTGGCGCTTCATAGCATTTACTGGCTCTGGGAGCGGGGGAGGAAATCTTGGAAACTTTTGAGAATTCCAGAAAAACTTTTAAACCCTACCAGAAGTTCAGAGAAACGTAGCAGTTTCTAGAGACCTTAAAAGCCACTAGAAACTAAAAGTTTCTAGGGATTCTTGCTGGGAAATTCTAGGAGTTACCAGAAATCTCTAGAAAATGCTAGAAATTCCGTGGGAACCCAGTAAATTCAGTGCCTCTGCTAGTAACTTCTAAAATTTACGAGCATTTACTAGGAATAGGGAAGCAGTTACCTGCTGTCTTTTTGGATAAAGTGGCAAGCGGTTGTACACGGGTAAAACCTGCTCATCTTCCCCAAGCTGTCAAGCGTACAGTTTAACATCTTATTTGAGTGTCCTGTATGTGCTTGTCTCACACACAAACTTGTTTTATTTTCTGCAGTCCTATTTTGTTACGGATTATGATCCAACAATTGAAGACTCCTACACCAAGCAATGTGTGATAGATGAAAGAGCTGCGCGCTTGGACAGTAAGTAGCCTGGCTAAAGCATGGTACTAACAGCCTGTAGCTGTCGGTGCCTGTGTTTACATCTGTATGCATAAAATGTAATGCAGGTAAACAACTGTGGAGCGTCCGGTTTTTATGTAAGTGTGCGGCTGATAAAAGCTACCTACCTTTGTTTTATTAATGAGATACCCAGCATTTGAAGTGCTTATGCCTTACGTATGTGTAAGTGTCTCTCTTTAAAGTAAGTTGGTCATTTTTTTTAAAGAATTATTCCCAAAGCCTTAGTGCCAACAAAACTAGGAGAATATATATAACTCCTGGCAGTTACCTGGGTGACATGGTGGAATGAAAAACACATTGCTTGGCTGTTGTGTGCTGCCTCTCCCAAGTGCAATATAAATGCTTTGTTCCAAAAGTTTCAGTTCTCCCTTATCAGTGACTTCTTTAAGGACAAACCAGCAGGCATCCCAACCCCCATCCCCAAGTCTCTCTAAGCATTTTCCAGCTGTTTCAGCTGGTTGTGAATTAGCAAAAGTCCACCAAACTTTGTTGTTCAGTTTGTTTGGTAGGTCTTGAATTGTTTAGTCAGTCCAAGAACTTGTTGGGAATCAGCAAAAATCCAACTATCTGTGAAAAGTGAGTTCTGCTTAGTTACGATGTACAGGAGGGGCTCTCGCAGTATCCTATTAGGAAGGATTTTTTTTTTTCCTCAGTCTATACTCTGAGAACATGAACTGTAGTGATCAATGTTTTGCTTATGTTCAGTTCTGGATACAGCAGGACAAGAAGAATTTGGAGCCATGCGTGAACAGTACATGAGGACAGGGGAGGGTTTTCTGCTTGTTTTCTCAGTCACTGATAGAGGAAGGTAAGCCTGATGTCAAGTTATTAAAACAAACAAGTTGTAATTAATCTTAAATTGCTGCTTATCCTTTATTGAAATAATCTCAAATAGAAACATTAAGTATGTGTCCACTCTTCGATTCTGTGGTGTGATGCTCTTTCAGCACTGATGAAAACCCGTTTTAAACCATTCACTTATTGAAAGTGTCTGCTGTCTCTTGTAATAGGTGACTTGAAAGCATACACAAAAAACCAACTCTATTCAAGCATTTCGTTACAGTCCAGAATACTAGTTTTCTGGAAGTGACAGAAATTTAAACTAGGGGCGACATGCTATAATGTCTGATCAGTTCTTAGAAATATCCCCTTGCCATGTGCTTGTCAGTGTTGAGTGGCTGGCTCTGGATTTCTGAATGGGTGTATCCAATTCAGGGTATGTCTCTGCACTCTTCTGCAGGCAGTGCTCACTCTGCTTGCTCCCATGAATTGACTGGAACCTGCATAACTGATTGACTGCAGAGTTGAGATGAAAACATCTTTTTAGGAGCTCATGGAGCTTGGTCAGGTAGCTCCTGATCATTGTAAGAGCAGGAAATTCTCATGTATATACAGACAATCACTTAATATTTTGGCTGTGATCTTCCTTCATTGAGCTTATCAGACATGCAGTAATGAAGGAGAAGTGCTCAGGGATCTGTCTTCCCACTTGTTTCAAGTTGCAACAGAAGAGCAATGAAATGACAAATTTGTCTGATCCGCGCCCCCCCCCCCCCCCCCCCCCATTTCAATCTAGGCTCTACTAAGTTACTTCTGATCTTATTAACAGCTCTATTTATAATGAGAATTAAGATAACTATTCTGTGGAGCATGACCATGTTTCCATTGGATCTGTATCTTACACTTAAGAATGCTGTTAAATGTATAAATTCATCTTGATGTACTGTCCAGAAGAGACTTACATTTCTGCTGGAGACCTGGGTCTGTGAATTTAAGACATACTGAGCACTTGTGTTAACATAAACATTTTTGCTACAGAGGACTGTAGATTTTTTTGAAGTCATCATGTGAACTCCTTGGTTTGTCTAAAAAAAAAAAAATCTTAACTTTTTGTTTGCTCTTCTAGCTAGGGGTCTGCATTGATTTTAAGCAGGTCTTGGCACATTAAACCTGCATATTGCTCTCCTCCTTTAAATCCTTCAAAGGTTTCTGAAGAGCAGAGTTTTCATTTTTGTTCTGATACCCCTTTGATTCAAGACTTACCTTGCCTGTCAATGAAGTATCTGCTAGCAGTTTCCGTCCTGCTTGTGTGGTGGAAAGTAATTCTGAAGCAAGAAGAAATCTAGATGACTTAGTTGGTAACTTTCAACTCTCTCCCTCTGGTTGCTGCAGACTTCTGAGCAGAGTATTAAAACAGCATATCTAAATAGAGGTCTAACTATGCTTAGTGGCATACTTTCCTTCTAGTTCACCTTTCTTCTGATTGCTCTATACGGATGAGGGGGATTGGCGTTGTCATGTCTGACTACGTAATTTTTTTTTAATGCAACTTTGTTACTGATTATCATCTTGCTATTCAATTTTAGTTTACAAATCTAAGTGTAAATGGTTTCAGACTATATGCCTGGAATTAAATACAGTGCTTGGGAAGTCTGTGCTCCAAAGGATATGTGATTGTCTGCAAGCATCTGTGCTGAAGCTCCTTATGTAGTGATGTAGCTTTAACAGTGTTTACTTGAAAGCAGTGATGATTCCCCCCACCCCCCCAAATCCTTGTTTAGGCCAGAATTAGCTTGTTTAATGTACTGTCCTTGGAGAAGCTTTCTGCTTTGCTCACCTTCCCTTAAGCACTGCTGGAATATTCCTTACTGCTTGAACAGCATCAGTACCTGGTATAACTTAGTTGGTAACTGGAAAGCTTTCTGGTCATTTAGCCCTGCCATTTTTCTGTTCAAGAAATAAAATTTTCCAGCTTTGATAGCTTCCTCCCAAAATTCCTAGAAGTAGCTGTGGAGGTTGCCAGCCGAAATACTGATCACCAGGGTCTCTAGACTGTAGCTTGAATATTCTAGCCAGAGTTGCATCCAGGTCCCTCTACATCGAGACACAGTAAGCGTTTAGCTTACCCTGCAGCCCCACCTAACTCCAGTGCATAGCACACTGTTAACGAGGATTTTTTTAGTGTGAGTGTTGAATGATTCTCTAACTGGTCATGCTGTGACAGTGGACTGTGTGGTGGAGTGCCTGCAGCTGTCTGCTTCTGTGGCATGGCAGGGCAAGTCTGAATAGGTGACTCATCGTTTCTGAACTTTTGCAGAACCTGAGAATCTATGAGTTAGTTCACTGATGCTCCACTTTATTCTTTTACAGTTTTGAAGAAATCTATAAGTTTCAGCGACAAATTCTTAGAGTGAAAGACCGCGATGAGTTTCCTATGATTCTAGTCGGGAATAAAGCAGATCTGGAGCACCAAAGACAGGTAATTCATTTGCTATGAGTTACTGCTTACTTTCTTCTAGAAACTTCACAGTTTTCCTTCCAAAAATAGAGTGGGAACAAGCAAAAAAAAAATAAAAAAAAATCATATCATACTGACTAATTCCAATGCAAGAAACACAACTACACTTAGTTTCTATACTTGAATCTTAGAAGCATGATGGCATTCCGCATACAGCACATCTGACTCAGTGGGGTTATGTTGAGACCAAATCTATTCACATACAGAGTTGAGAGCTTTCTGTCATGACTTGATTACTCAGGCATGAACGTGTCTAATTCCTCCGTTCT
This sequence comes from Platalea leucorodia, assembly GCF_965183815.1. Lineage (NCBI taxonomy): Eukaryota > Metazoa > Chordata > Aves > Pelecaniformes > Threskiornithidae > Platalea > Platalea leucorodia. The sequence continues at coordinate 59,680,586 of NC_138829.1, forward strand.
GTTACTCACCATAGTGCGCTGTGCCAAGCAGAGTGCATTCCAGCACTAGCTCTAATGATCCTGAGACTTCAGTGCTGTTGGTTTTACCGTTCACTGCTGTTATGTATAAATGAGTAGCCGTTCACTGTTTTCTGTTTGGCCAGTCATCTTCTGCATAACTGACTCAAAGCTTTGAAAAGTTGGAAGTACAGGAACACAGTTACTGTCCTATTTATGTACTTTAAAATTAAAAGCTTTGAAACTAGTAGATTTCAGCCTCACTTCTAATTGTAAGAGAGCTTAAAGATTTAGTTTAGAATGATTAAAAGAAGGAGCTTTAAATTTGTTTTCCCTATTTACTCTTGATTTTCATGAATTGAACTGATTTGAGCTGAGATGAGAATAATCTTACTACATCAGCAGGAAAGGAACAGGCATCAAACTTGTATTCTTCTTCAACTTATTTCAGGTGTTTAGTATTTTCTCCTGAGACAGTAAGATGACTCTTAAAGCTTGGTAGCAAACACATGATTGATTTTCATATGAGAGTAAACTAAGTATTACTAAAACTGCTGTAATTATTTTGAAAGTTTCACAAGGAAAACACAGCTTTAAACAAGAAGATATTCTCAGATTTGTGTACCAGGACATGACTTCGTTTCTGTCCAAAAGTGCTTGCATAGGTTTTGTTCTCTGCTAAATAAAATATTTTCTCTGTCAAAAAACAGTGGGTGGAACAAGAAAAAAAATAGGTTCAAAACAAATAACATGAAAGAGTTAAGTGGGTTAGTACATTGTTGTTGAATGAACTTCTTGAATACTACATAAAACCTTCAGTACAAAAAAGCTCCTGTTGAGTATTCTCCCTTGATTGTCACAGCCTCTTTACCCCAGAATCTGAGTAGAAAGGTCATAACAAAATTAAAACCTATGCTGAAAGATAATGTCTTAAGAGAAGTTTTCACAGAAGTAGCTCACAAACTCGTCAGAAGTAACTTCACGTGCTCACACATGCACAGAACTATCAGCCTGTCCTTGAGACAGAAGCGAAACTCTTTCACTCTTCAGTTACCATCATGTCCCCATCAAAATTCCCAAATGTAACCTTGCAGGTCCTGGAACATAATGTATGTTATCTCATGCACAAATGTTGGCATGGAAACCATGTAGGTGAAACTAAACTGTTTTGCAAACTGCAATTGCTGAAAGACAAACATCCATATGCTTTGAGAGGGAGATATCATCGCTGTCAGCCCCAGTTCTCAGAGGAGACCTGCAAATGTAGTTGATAATCCTGTAGATCCATTTCTAGAACAGTTATGAACTTTATTCTCTCTCCTCCACCCTCTTATTGTTACTACACAGCATCTGTTTCTTCCTTAAAGGAAGAGGTGCCTGTCACCTGTTCTCCTGCTAGTCCCTCTGTACCTGCTGCTTTTTCAGATGGTGATGGGCTGGTACACATTCAAGCTCAAAGCAGCTGTGTTCAGATTGCTTAACTTCATGATTTTGCTGCTTAAATCTGAGCACAAATAAAAGCATCTGTCCCCAAAAGCTTCTTTTGCTTTTTATGGCTACGTTAATTGCCCTAATTGATTAGATGCTGACAAGCATAACTTTTGGTACTATCATTCATGCAATTTACATGTAGATTTGTGAATCTCATCATAAGTTGGGGCTTAGACAACCTTCAGAAATGTAGCTGAAATTGCACTTCTAGGTTTGCTGAAACAGCTAGTTATGTGTTCTTAACTATTCCCTGCCCCTTCTCCCTGACGTGGTGTGTTTCAGTTGGCCTTAGGTCAGTCTGAAGGAATGGTTTGGGGACGCTGAGCTGACATAGTCAGTCCCCAGAAGGGAGAGGTTCCCCTCCCTCTTGACTTCACGTTCCCTCTCTTTCCTTTGCTGGCCCTAGCTCTCACTTGAAGGACTTTGTGAGTTGAATCATCTCTCTAGACGGAGAGAAAAACAGATGAGCTGGAATGGCTTTCTGGGACCTGTGTGAGTTAAATCAGCTTGCAGAAAGATTGAGTGCCAGCACTCGAAGCATGGGAAGGGGTGGGACTGTGGCTCGGAGCAGAGCAGGGAGGAGTTGGGGTGGGGGGAAGAAAGTGAGACCTCGCCTTTTGGCAGCAGCAAGCAGTTAGATGTTATCAGCTGCATGTTAAACGCAGCCAGAGCCTCTGCTTCATCGGTGGGGTTGCTTCTGCTCCATCACGTGACCTCTCGATGCAGGCATCCAGTCGGTGAGTTGGACCAGCTTGCTGATCTGGCTGAAAACTAGTCCTGCCACCACATCTCCCCAAGTACGGAAAAACTTCAGCCTGACGAGCAAGGTCATCCTGCTCTGGCTACAGGTTTGCTGCACAGGCAGCCGCGATGGGAGGTCTGGGGGCAAAGGCGAGAGTACTCCCTCACCTTGGTCAGGAGTGCTGGGGTCTTCCAGGCTGTAACTTGCAGGCAAAAACGTGAGAAGTGCTAGTCCTCTGCGCTTCTGCACTTTCAGTCCGCTGGTGTGTCAAACCTCATTTGTGTTACTCTGTAAACCTGGTCAGCCAGGCTAGCAGGTCGCACTGCGGTCCGCTTTCTTATCTGGCAGCTCTACAAGAAGTTGTCTTGCTCTTTTAAACTTGTTTAATCATAAATGTACATTTTTCAGCTTCAGAATTTAAGTAGCGTTTATAAAAATTCAGGAAGTTGGCTATGAGTTTTTAGAGCAAAACTGCTTGTACTAGGCGTCTGCTGCCTTTTCCTGAAGGACAGGAGGCAACTCAGTGAAATAAGGGAACACGCGCTACCTCTGAGAGTATAAGACTAAGTTAAAGGAAGTAGTTTAATGTGTGTTTTGATCGGCAAATGATACTCAATAGAATCAACACACAAATCTTCCTGAAGCCCAGAAGAGTTAAACATGTATGAAAGTTTTGGATGTCTCGAGGGTCTGACCGCACCTTTATGCAAGTAACTGTGTTTTGTAGTTGAGCGCAGTACAGAGTACTATATATAGGAGGCAAAGTCCTCAATACGTACACATTAGCTTGACAAAGAAAAATGAGTTATTAGAGGACAAGCAAGCATTAATTTTTAGAATGTCCTTGTATGAGAAGGAATAAAATTGCCAGCGTTTCCAGATTCCCCAATCAGTCACAGGTTGGTGACTGTGAAACTAAAACTGAAGCACCATCTCTCATTGCTCTTTCCTTAAAGTAAACGCTGCGTAGCAGTCTTTCTCTTAAATGGGTTAATTCCGTACAACTCAAACAACATTGGATGTTTATACAGTAAGACAATTCAGTAGAGCACCAGATGTTTTAGTAATAACCACTACTGATGGAGGAGCAGACTTGTCAGTGCAGGGTATGTACGACTTTTTGTAGATAACTGCTGGCTTAAACTGGGTCAAGTCTGATCATTCCCCAGATGGCAGGGTTTCAAGGAAAATCCAAGTTGCAACAGGAAAGTGCTTGGGTTTCATTAAATGTTAGTTTTTGCATCATGACTGAACTAATACAATGACCTAGTGCTAAGATCATCTGTGTTGCTAGATGCCTTTAAAGCAAGGTTTTAAAGAGGTCCATGTGACTTCAGTTTATGCACAGACAGAAGATGAGCAAAGCTGATGATCCCAGGCAAGCAGCCTTGTGCTTTGACCTTGATCAGCATCAGCCTAGATGCTACAAACAAGCAGTTAATATATTGGTTTTGCAGACTTGCTGCTTCACAAGTGGCTTGACCTGAGATGGCTTATTCCAAGGGGTGGATGGGTACAGGGACCTGGGTGGTGGCCTACCTGAATTCATTAACGTTTTCTTTTGGCCTTTGTCTTAACTATTGTGAACTTGTATGAAAGCGTGACAATAACTTCTTGAGGTAGTAGATTTTATGGCCATCAGTGATGTTATCACAGATGGACTGTACCCTCAGGTCTTCCCATGGCTTGCCTGATTTTGAGCTTTATAGATAACTAGCCATCAGGCATCTGATGCAGTATCTGAATACAGCAAGTCAGTCTGAATATGTGTCCGTGCTTCATAACCACAATTTTTGTGTACCAGAGTGACCTTTCATATGAGAATGTGGACAAAATAGAATTAGTGGACAGTGAACTACCCCTACAGGAAAGCATTATGGTAGCCCACTGTAAGCGTGAACTAGCAGCACTTGTGGGCGGGCTGGTGAGGCAGAAAATCGGGGTGCACTCTTCAGGAGCGATGGAGCTCTCTGCAGGAATGGGCAGTGTTTCTGTGCAGGGACCACTGTAGGGTGACCACAAGGAGGTAGAAATGGATTCCTCTCAAACTTGAGGAAGCACTTAACTGTTACCTGCCGACACGAGTGCAACGAGTTCTAGCCTGCATAAGTATCCGGGCAAAATACAGATGCAGTGTTAGGTTAGGCAGCCTTGTAGAGTTGCTTTAGGTGGAGGAAAGAATAGAAACTGCAGAAATGAAGATGTACCTGATAATTCTCAGATACCATAGTGAAGAGGGAGGGCCGTGTGAGAGATGCTCACAGGATTCTTGTGCAGGTACTCAAATGGAAGCTGTTTCAGCGAGAAGACTGTTACTTAGGGAGTTGTGGAATAAGCTTTCCCAGCTTTGACTTGCTCACATATTCTATAATGGTGTTTAATTTGAGAAACTTTTACCAAATGTCTGAATGGAATGAATGAGTGATACCCCAAACCAATAAAATATCTTAAAACCAAGGATAAGCATTGTAAGTGATTCCCATTCCTGTTCAGCCTTAAGCTTACCAAAACTAAGACGTTTTCACTGCAGAACCAACACACGTGCATGTACGCACACTATTACTACCAGAAAATTTGTGGTTCTTTTTACTTCTGTCAAAATAACATAGTGTTCTTTGAAGAAAAAGGATTTAGGTTTTATTTTGCTGGTGACATTTAATAAGCTCACCCATCACACTTACTGAAAAGTCTGTCATGACACAGCGTTGTCATACTTGAGAAGGGAGAATAAATTTATTTTTGTTTTCAAGTATTTCTGTGGTACTTACAACATTTCCCTCAGCTATGAAAATGGAGCTGGTATGTTCTGGCCTCTAATTTACAGCTTGGGCACTGCAAATGCTTCCGTAGCATGCATTTTTAAACTGACTTTGCTGAGGTCACTAAAACTGACCACAAGCTACTTGAAAATACACTTGTAAGACTGACAAAAAGATTATTTTGGAATTAAGCAGTTACAGAGCTTCTGACAAACGCAATAAGGGCTTTAATGTTGTATCTATAGTATTTTAAATGCAGAAAACTGGGGAAGTGTAGCTTAACTTTATTACAGTGTTACTTTGACTTGTACCTCTGTGCTTTAGATACAATAACGAAGAAAGTAGTAACCAGACACATTGAAAGACTGGGTTCAGTTTCTTCTCAGGACTATACATTCCTTCCCAGCTATTTATTTTTATTAGACTTTAGCCTCTCATTTGCTGGGCACACAGTAGACTGTGGAGGGATGAAGAAAAGTAAAGGGAGTTAGTTTTGCAAAAACTGCTGTATCTGTACTTTTAACTTACTTTTGTCTGGTGAGTGAGGCAGAGATGTATAAAAGGTTCTGGAAGCCCTGATGGGGGATTCTGCAATGTTGTTGATGTGCCAGAAAACAGCTATGAATATTTCTCAAAACGTAGCCTTTATAAGCTTTGGAATAAGAATATATCAGTATCTGGGGGTGAAAGGTAGAAATGGGTTTGCCCCAGCTAGTGGAGCAAAAATCTTGAATACCATTCAGTTTTCAGACACCAGTGGAGGACTGAGGGATGCCAGTCATTCTCACTTTGTGCCCTGCTGTTAAAAATGCAGCTCCAGTAGTTGATGTTGGGGTTGGGTTGTCTTTTGGGTTTGGTTTTTTTTGGGGTTTTTTTTTTTTTTTTGCTTCAGCAGATGGCAATAACACTGAAATAAACGTAGAGTTTCTGTGAGCTTTCGAGATCAGCGGATGCATCCCAAGTTAATCTAGCTAATGGCACAAGGTGCTGGGGGCTCCTTGTAGAGATTCACGAGGATTTAGCGGGAACAGCCCTCAATTCAGCAGTAAATGTATGAATACAGTATCAGTGGGGGGTGCTAAGGACAGAGGAATCAAACATATTGAGATGCCGTACATGAAGGCGCTCAAACCATGCGTGTAGCTCTTAGGAAAGTATTGTGCAAGCTAAAAAATACTTCTATATCTTGCACTGTGGTGAACGTTCCCAGTGATGCTTTTCTGTTTCCATCTATTTCCATTTCTGTGTAGTTTCGTAATCTAAGTGAATATCTGAGTGCCTTTTCAAAACTAAATTAAAAAGAAACGCCTTTTTATGTTGTGTTTTTCTTTGTTCTCACCGTATCAGTCCTCTACGTGCTGGTTTAACACTTTTCTGTGAAACCAGTGTAATCTTTGACACTTCTTCCACTAGTCATGGTCTTGGCAAGATCTGTTGCACTTCCTTTGATCACTGAAAGCTGCCCTTTCCTCTGCAGCCCCGCGGGTGACCTTCCCGTGTGAGCCTCGCGTGCCTTGCGCTGCTCAGGGTGGCCTTCTGTTGTCTGACCTCGCTGCCTTCTACTGCATCCACAAATGATCTCCTTTGGTTTCGCCCTGTGACCAACTTGCTCCTCCTTCTTATAATGATCCACTAGCTTCCTGCCTTCTGCTTAATCACTTCTAAATTTTATACCAACTCTTTATGACGCTCATTTTTTCCTCTTCATCTCCCTTTCCTCTGTTGTCCCAAGGAGTCAAGAGGTAGACAGGGTTTCTTTCATATCTCTGGATAGCCTGAAGGCTTCATGGATTTTTAGACCTCTTATAGTTTAAGCTGTGTTTAAAACTGGCTGTATTAATATTTTGCTGTGTCATAAATAGATTTTTTAAAATTACTTTTATATAAAAGATTCAGAAGCTAACCATCAGTTCTTGTTTTAAAAGTAGCGCTCTTTTTTTTTTTTTCTCCAGATTTGGCTGGAACAGGGAGAGGGTGAATTTAGCAATAGTATTCACAGTTCTGTTAGTAATCCACCAGATTTATACTGAAGCTCTTGCTTTGAGGAGGAGTGAGGGACTCTTGTCTGCCTATGAAGGCAGACTTGGTCTTGTGCAGAAATAAGGTGAAGATGAGGCAGCTGCAGTGGGGGAAATTCTTTAGAAGATCAATCTTTGTCTATTGGAGTAACTTTTTTAAAAAGTCTTCACTTGCATTTGAAAAGATGTATTACATGGATTTGTTTCCCAGTTGTATTAAGTGGACAGTGTGGAAACTATTCTGTGAAACTATTCAAATTTTACTGCTTGAGGGAAACAGATCCTTAACATGCATTTGCAGTGTCTACTGATACGAACGTGCCTGCAGAAGCCTTAAACTTAATGACTGATGTCTGTTACAGGTGACACAAGAGGAGGGTCAGCAGCTAGCACGACAACTTAAAGTAACATACATGGAAGCCTCAGCAAAAATCAGACTGAATGTAGACCAAGCTTTTCATGAACTTGTCAGAGTTATAAGGTACGATATCTTGACACCAGATAATTAATGTCACTACGTTAATGGATAGGTACAGCAAATGTATTGAAATGTAGTGGGAAATTGCTGAGAAAATTCTGCGTGCTGTTACCTGTAAACTTTGACCAATGCTCCCCATAAAATATTCCTGTGTCTTTAGAAAAATGTTTACATGAATGTAATATGTATTTAAAAGATAATTTCTTCACCTTAATCTCTCAGATTTTATTGATCACCTAGTAAGTAAGCCTGACAAACTAAATCACAGATTGGCCCTCTGTAAAAAAATTGTTTCTTAAAAAAAAAAAAAGAGAGGGAAAAAAAAAAAAAGCAAAACCCCATCACTCATTTAATCAGTAGTTTGAGTGTCAAAAGTAATTCCATCCTCTATAAAAGTATAAAAACAGTAACTTTAAATAGAGTATTTATTTTTATTTAACTGAAAATGATTCTATGAATTTAATTTGAAATATCTATTTCCAGGAAATTTCAAGAACAAGAGTGCCCTCCTTCACCAGAGCCAACACGGAAAGAAAAAGACAAGAAAGGCTGCCATTGTGTTATTTTCTGAGAATCCCAAGAACCAAGCTATCAACTGCCAGATTATTTTTTTCTTTCCATCATTTTACATTACTTCTGGTATTGGTCTAGCCTTATATGTGCATGTCCTAAAAGTGGTCACCGGAATAGCCTTAGTCCAAGAAGCTGGCAGAATAGTTCTTGAAGAAGACTCAGTCATCCTGGGGCAGACTTCAAAACAAAACACTAAGGCTGCTTCTTTAATACCACAGTTCCTTCCTTCTCTCCCTTAAGAGCTTGCACCTTGTGGAGTTTTATTCGCAAAGGAGATGAAACAAAACGGTGTAGGACAAGGTGTTGAAGTTATGCATAAGTTGTATCTTGTGAATTAATTTATTTTTACTTATGACATTTCATTAGCTATTACAAAGACCTATATTGAAGTATAGAGAATACTTTTTAAAAAAGGGGTGGATTGGCTTTTTTTGCCCTCAGTTAAATTAGACTTGAGTATTCAGCTAGCCTTAAGAAACCTACACTGAATTTCATTGTCAGCAAAAATTTTCATCTCTCATTTATGCTGCAGTTTTATTTCAGTGGCCAAAACAGTCTACTGTATTTATTTTATGAATCCAGAACAGCTACAGGATGATTACTACTACTATTAGGATATGGCCAAATACCTGAGCTCATTCTGGATTGAGGCATTTCAGCTTACTAAGAAATTTCACATCATTTATTTGCAAGGAAATTGTGTCTTCCTTTGTATTTCTGGGTGAGGGTTTAAGGAAAACTAAAATTTTAGCTGTTTTTGTTTCACGTGATATAAAAATGAATTTGATCTTTCCATTCTTGTCAGAGATGATTAAATGTTTTTGCTATATACTTTTATACATTATTTTCTTATCAAACTAGTTAACAAGTATTTTTATATGTTTGTAAGCAAATATGCTTTCACAGCATAACTTGTGTATATGTAAAGATGAGTATTTAATTCTCACAGTTCACTCTTAACTGACAAAATGTGGGATTTGCCAAACTGTGGTAAACTTCTTATTCTTCCAGTTGTACCCAAGAATGGCCAATTATGTGCCTGCCCAACACACCCATAGAGTAAAATCTAGTGTTGTGTTTTAATGAATTTCAGTATCCCTTTCTAAAGACTGACCATTATGTGAATTATTAAGCTGTAAGACTTCTAACTGATCGTTTAGTTAAACTGTGGATGGTTGTTTAATTTTGAGTTCTGTGGATTGTGTTTAAACAATTCAAGAGTATGTTCCCTGATATTGAAATACTGAGTGGTATTGCACAGTTGTCACCTTACTGAATGTGTCCAACAGTTCTTTGAAACTTGATTATTAAGCAAACCCTTGTATAAATTCAGGTGCTAGAAATAAAGATGATCTAACCATTATTGAGGGTAAGCACGTTGCCTCTTTCTGACTCTCTTCCAAAACCTGAATTTTTTGGGGTGGGGGGGAAGAAGGGGGGGATGGGACCTGGTTAGGAGGTAGACATGCACGACCTTTCTTTAAGCTTGGAAGTAAAGAAAAGCCAGTTCAATTTCAGTCATGATACATGATCAAAGCTGTTGTTTGTTTTGACTTGAAGTATGTAGTCAGTGGTCCCACCAACAATTCTTGTGTTTTCAGGCTCAGCTTACTGTCAGGTGCTTTGCTATAAGTCTGTAAATGTCTGCTGAGAAAACAGTGCTTAAACAAGTTCCAGTTACCTTTACAGCAGCAAAGCATTAAACCTAGAAGTAACATTAGTGCCATGCATAGCAGAGGAATTTAAGGGTTTTTTTTTATGTAATTTAGGTTAGGTGGTGTAATATTGTTTTGAGAGAGTGGGCAGCTTCCCCCCGACTCCACTTTAAAGTTATTTGGTTGATGAAGGACTACTTATGAATAATGTGTAGAAGATTCAAACAAGAAATTACAGTGGAAGTACATTTGGGAGATGGATTACATTTTTCAAGTCAAATGTAAGCAATTACAGCCTGTAGCAAACACCACGTGTTTTCTTAAATATGTAAAGCTCTCTGGAGTTAAGTCACTAACTGTGTGGCATTAGAATGGGTTAAGACAACAAATAACTAAATTTGTGAGGTGCAAATAAGTTTCATTAGTGTTTCCTCTTATTTTTTTTTAATCTTTCACTCATGATAGATTGGTTTTAAAATAGTAGACTGTTATATAGGTAGATCTTTTAATATGTAACTCCGTAATTCATAGAGAGGGTGGAGAGCACCACACCCGTGCTTTTTCTCAAATGGAAAGCAGAATAGCTTTGAGGTGGTTGATGCTAAGCAACCTACTCCTATCTGTTAAGCCACATTGTAAACATGGTAAACTTTATAAACAAGGTTAACAGATGTGGGACCACCAGCTGCTGCTATGGAAGTCTGCTCGAAGTTTATTAACTAAGACAATATACTCCTGTGCACGTGTTCCTAAGGCTTCTGCTGGAGAGAATGTGCAGGGAAATCTTCATGTAGTGCTCTGGTCTCTTTTTGAGACGGGTTCATATATGGCACTTTAAGGAGCTGTTAAACGTAGGTATTTTAATCCTGCTCTTCAGACTTGAAGTAAGTATTTCAAAAAGTAATATGTGTTTTTGGCTAGTAATGGTGATCTGGGTGGTTGTGAGTTCAAAACACCCTAAGGTATTGCAATGATTTGCTTTTCTGATTGTTGTACCTGAAGGTAGCGGTGAAAAATGGTGCTTCTGTCCCTAGTGTGGAGCTTGCAAAGTGCAATAGGGACCTTGCCATTCTTCTCAAAAGTAGCAGCCCTGATCTGTATCCCTTGGATTATTTGTGAATTTACAACATTGCCACCTTGCTGTAGGGTAGCAGTTTAGCTGATGACCTGAGGGAGAGTGTCTTATGACTTCACCTGGCAAAAGAAATGCTTAAAGATTTGTCGCTTATGTTTGTAGTTACTTCAGTTCAAGGCTGCATCCATAAACCATTTAAAATCACAGTTTGGGAATTTGGGGTGCTTAAAATGTATCCACAAATGACCCCCTGCTCCTCTTAGAGCACACAGGAGGGTCTGGGTCTTTGTTTCAAAGCACAAAGTAACTGGCCTCTTATTGGAATCTCGCACTACTGAGGCTGCTACTCCACTGCGTGAGGAGGATTGACCTGCTCGCAGGAAAAAGCCTTTTTATGTGATTGGTGAAGTTTTATGGGTGGTCCAGAATCAGGGAAGAATTACTTCTGTGTAAGTACACTGTGGTGCCTTAGGCCTGCTCTGGGTAATGCATTTGCTTTCTCTGACCAAGCAACTCTTCTGCATCAGCACTCGTGTGCTCACTAACGTATACAGGTGAAGAGGAGAATTTACAGAAGGGTTACATCACCACCTCCAAAATCTGCTCTTTTTTGTGACATGGCCTGTTCAGGGGAAGTGGAGCCACTGGTATGGATGGTAACTATAAATTTACCTCGATTGTACCGAAAAGAGAAAAACGGAAGGGAGGACTATTTGCTTGGTCTGTTTCCAGCCTGTTGCACTGGGCATCTGCCTGAACTGTGTATCTGCAACTGGTCAGCCCTTCTGTTGCAGGTTAAAACTAACCTAGTGTGGTAAAACTGCAGAGCTGTGTAGGAATATGAGGTGGCTGATTTTCCTAACAAAATTGTTTTCCTTTCATTTGTCTAATAATAAGTTTGCGGTGTCTTGCAGCGTGCAGGACACACCATGCAGCGCACCCTGGCAGCGCCCTCCCTCTTGCTGCAGAAGGAAGGCTTCTCTGCCACCTCCTCGTCACACTGACTCGTCCTGTTGGCCCTGCAGAAGTGCTCAGCGTTTGGGCTCTCGGGCAAGAGGCGATCGGATGAACACCCTAAGCGAGCCTGGCTAGCCCAGTGTAGGAGCACGTAATGAGATGAGCTGTTGTGAAAGGGTTAGTAAAGCAAAATATATTTGGAAGGAGTTAACACCCACTAAAGTCAAGGAAAGCTGATTTATGCATGGCCTTGTGGTTTGTCATCATTGATAAAGTTCAAGTCTGGATTAAAAAAAAAAAAAATTAGCTAACGCTTCTGACATCAGTTTGTGACATTTCACCCGTGGCGTGGCTGTAGCCATCGTTGACTGGCCTTGCCACGTAATCTCATTACAAAGCTTTAATGAGCTTATTCCAAACAGGATATTCTTGAAGTCAGTCACCACAAGCCAAGCACTGCCAAAAGTTATCTGCACTTAGTATTTGCAAGTTTGTTGCCTAGAAAAGCTCAGGACTCTGCTAAACAGGGAATGCATTTGTTCACTTGATTTAGGCATAGATTTTGGAAGTCGATTACCCTGATGTTCCAAAACCATGATAAAAGAAACACTTAAGCTGAACTTAGAAAAGCGCTCAAGCTAGAAACGTGGGGGTACGGTGGTGGTTCCCGTGTTACACGGCTGACCTGCTGCAGGGCAGCGGTCCTTGCCAAAACCTGAAGGCTTGAAATTGTGAAGATGGGCTCTTGCTCAGACAGAGCATCCCGAAGGGTAAACGGAGTGCTTGCCACTCTATAAGTATGGCTTCTCTGCCATACTTACCTGGTTCTATTGGAAAGCTAAGTTAAAATTGCAGGCTTGAAGCAGGCTCTGGGTTTTACGTGGGGGTGAGTAGAAGCATGGTCAAGGTCTTAATCCCTGTGTTGTGTGGCATGTGTCGTAAGGCCGGAAAACTTGTGAATGGTCTCAATACTCAGATATTCTCATAGAGCTCTGACCACGGGAACACTTGTATGAAAGGTATAAATTTTTGTTCTTAAAACTTTGTGGCTGTCTAGGCTACTTTCTTGATCTTTCTAAGCTTTTGTTCGGGCTATGTGAGGAACAGGAGGGAATGGGAAAAATCAAAATCGTCAAGGAGCGATAATGAAGGGAAGAAGAAGGAAAATAGCCTTGGTACTTTCCTGTGTTCTAGCCTGAGTGCATGCAACAGATCGGGTGCAGAAATGAGGCTGGGCAGGGCTGTATTAGTAGCCTTTAGCTGGGAAGGTAAAGAGCTTTAAATGAGAAGCAGCAGATGTGGAAAAGGCAATGGATTAAACTACACGGAGAGCGTAATACCCAGAAACAGCATTGTGAATGCATGCTATGCTTGCTTTCTGTGGGTGTGCTACTAGACTTTTAAGACTGCCGTTATTTTGGAGAGTTTGAGAGACTTTTGTGGATTAAATATAAGGGACAGATGATGTCCCACACAAAAGCTAAATTGCATTAGCACACGTAATATAATTAGTAACGTTCCTGAGCCAGCCAGCAAGTAGTATGCAGAACTAAAGGCATCGTCTTGCTGCTGGAAAGCGAATACTAGTCTGCTCAGCTACTTTTTAAACTGGATTTTGTGAATGGTATTAAGATACAGTATTTGGTACTCACTAATTTGTATTGACATTAGTGCCTCATGAATTACTGTGTTTTTTAAAAATGCTTCTGACAGGAAAGTATTGTAGAGAGGGAGAAGTTACCATAGCAAAGTACAGGCACCAGAAATGCAAGTAGAGGCAATGATAAAACCTCTTAGTTCTTTGGCTCGTAGCCCTAGGCATGAATTAACGCATACTAGAGACCATTTTCACTTCACTTGAACTGGACTGCTGAAGAGCGATAGTATGGTACAAATACTCCTCTGCATGCATCTCACATTTCTTATGACATGTAAAAAAAATTAACTTACTCTGGTGATATGAATAGCTTATATGCTTTAAAAAGTATTTTGTTGTGTTTCAAGACCTATCTGACCATATATCCAGTGCACCATGCAAACATAACGCAGCTTTGTTCTCACTGTAAAAAGCTGAACAGGGAAGACAAGCACTTTTGTGATTTGCTAGGAGAAAATGGTGGATTATCTTTTTGTTGCCCTCGGCTGGGGCTGCACGGCTAGAAGGCGCGTCCCCTGGGTGGTGGATAGGGGATCCCTCTCTGGAGGGTGCACCGGATAAAATTGAAGAAGGTGCCGCGAACCAACGCAGCCTAAGGGAAGGCCACTCTGACAGAAAAACCACTGGCCCTCCAAGTCATGGGGGTTGGGCAGGAGGCCAACTACCTCCTCCCGGGGGAAAAAAAAAAAAAGTTGCAGAAACGACGAGCATCAACTTTCAAAAAAAACCGAAATGGCGGAGATGGAGAAAATCAGTAATGAAGTGAGGAGGAGGAGATGGAACTGGATCGGTCATGTCCTGAGGAAAAAACCAACAGAAGACTGCGCTGTGCCCCTTGGGTGGACTCCAGAGCACGCAGCCGCAGACCGATCGAAGTGGAAGAACGATGTTTGCGCCTTGTGTGCCTCCTGGCACTGAGAGAATTCAGATTCAGATCAGATCTTTTTGTTGTGATTCTTTATTTATAAAGCAGTGGACTTGCATAGGGAATCCCCCTCTAAGCAAGGGATAAAAGGTGGGATCAAAAAGAAGCAGTGGTAAGAGCCACATGAAGTGAAGGTGAAGGCATAAGGAGGGGGAAATGGCTGGAGAGAACTGCTAACTCCGGGCAGGGAAAGTTGAACCAGAGCTGTCGCAGCCCCTGGGTGCTCACCCGCTGCGCTCTCCTGCCGCGGCCCCTGAAGGGTGCAGGGCCCAAAGGGCTTCCCTGCGGCTCGGCGGGGTGGAGGGGTGCTGCCACCGGACGGCTCTGGCCCTGGGCTGGGTCCGCAATAAATTCTGCTGTAAATGCGAAATGCACAGGGAACTATGGTATTGACAACCACAAGATGTCACTACCGGTAGACATACATGTGTATTTCAAGGGCTTGTAAGTGCTGCATTTACCAAGACCCTTGTACAGAGTTAAAGTTCTTGTTTTTACAAGCAGGGTAGGAATGAACTACAAGAACCATAACAAAGCTGTTGATCTATAATTAAACGGGGCCATGTGTCAGTGCTATTTCAGAGTATTTTGTTCTGTGAACTCTAAAATCCAGATGGTCAGTAGCTAGGGAAAAAACCAATGATTTATAAATAGTGGTTCTGAAGAAATTAGTGTGAAATGGACGAAGGATGCTTGCAATCTAAAACATTAAATAAATGTTAATTAAAATATAGTGCAAGTGCAGGAGACAAGTTAATATTTGTGTATCATTAGTAACATGTACAATTTGCAGTCAGAAAGTTATGTATAAACACTTTGTGCTCAGCTAAATAATACATCTCAATGAGGATTACTGTGAGCATGAGAAAAACGCAGTCCTTCTCGTCTAGGCACCCGTCCTGGCGTTTCCCTGAGGAGCGGGGAAATCTCTTGAACGTGGTGCTGACCTTTGAAAGTGAAACAACATTCTAAGGCTTTTCTCCTTCCTCCTGCAACTTTCAGGCAACACCTGCTGGGACTTCGAAAGAGCAAACGTTCATGTGTGCTCTAAGATTTCTCCTGCAAACTGTAAAATCTGCCCGTCCTTCATTGCTTTTCGGAAGAATGTTGTATTCCTGAACTGCTGGCTTTTTGTCTGACTGTAAAAGGCATTCTGTCCTCTCTCTTTCCTCATGAGACTAAGCCAGTCTGTGTCTTGAGCTGATTTTTATTATTTACAAAATAATCAAGTGCTTTAATGCAAGTATAAAGTACCATACTGGCAACGTGAACTGATACTTCTACTTACGTGGTCGTCCCTCTCATTTGAAAGGTTGACTTTCAGTCATTTTGAGGCCTACAAAATCTTTTCAAGGTTTTGTAAAGAACCGCGTGCTTGCTGTAACTTTCTGCTCTTCCCTAATCCCGCTTTTAAAATATCCATTCAGCCAGTTGTATTTCTGGGAAATAGGAGGGAGAATACCTTGTGAATTCTGAATGTTCTGTACTTTTTTTCTTGCCTTGTGGATTCCTAATGTGCAAGTTGCACACTGACGTTGCTCACCTCTCCACTCCAATTGCTTTTATGAACTTTAACTTCTTGATCTTTTTTGTAATTAAAAGGCAGTGAGACCTCTCCTGTTTATTGTTATTTTGAACAACCAGCTTAAGATCATTCAAATCCTCATTACAATAGCCAACTTTGTGATGCTATCAACATCTGCCAGAGTCTAATAGCATGTTTTGTTGGTTTTATAAGGTGTCTGGGAAGGCAACTGTCACTGCCAAGTCCTAAGGTCTGGGCTCCATCATTGCGGCCTGGAGCTGCTGTCTGATGACTTCTTCCCAGTAGTGTTATTTCTAATGTCTTTGGAGGGCTCTGGATGTGCAAATAGAGCATACACACCTGTTTCCTACTTGAAGCATCAGAGCAATCCCTTAGCAACTACTATTTGAATTCTTCTTATTACTAGGACTGAATCTGACTTATTCCTACAGGCTATTTACTAATTAACGTGCTGCAGATCATGCCTCTCTGGTTTTGCCTTTCAAGAGTTATGTATGACTTGCTGAACAAGGAGAACAGGAGACTGTTGCTGAATGGCAGGAGTGATTTAGTGACAGCAGACACGGGTACGGCTGAGGTACCCAGTGCCTTCGTTGCCTCAGTCTTGACCAACCGGGTTTCCCAGGCTCATGTGATTAGCGAAAAAGTGCAATGAGGAGAAGAGCCAGCAGCAGTGGGTGAGGTGAAGACAAGAGCCAGCAGCAGTGGGTGAGGATCGAGGCAGGGGTTACTTCAGAGAACTCAACCCATACAAATCCACGGGACGTGGCAGGCTCTGTCCAAGGTGGTGAGAGAACCAGCTGATGTCCTCGCGAGGCTGCCTGGCCGTCTTTGATGACCATCTTTAGTGGAGATCAGGGGAATTCTTGGTGACTGGAGGAAAGCAAGTGTTGCACCCATCTTCAAGCAAGGCCTGGAAGGCAGTGTAGGGAACTGCAGGGAGTCAGCCTCGCTTCTGTCCCTGGAAAGTCGCGCAGCAAGTCCTCCAAGAACACGTTTCTGAGCACAGAAGAGAAGTGGTTGGAAATGGTCCACATGAATGTACCAATTTACCAGGGTCAGTCACACCTGACCAGCATGATTGCCTTCTATGATAAAATGACTCAATTTGTGGATGAGGGGAGAGCAGTGATGTGTTTCATCTCAACTCAGTAAGGCTTTCACTGCTTTCTCCCACCATGTTTTTGTATCAAAGTTAGGATGTTACGGTCTGGGTAGGTGCACAACCAGATAGGTTAAAAAACTGACTGGTGGGTTGGACTCAGAGGGTAATGGGCTGGCCTCCAGGTAGAGTACAGGGACAAGGAGAGTGCTACAGGGGTTTAGCACCTGTCACGTTAAACACTTCACCAGTAACCTGAAGGAGACAACTGGGTGCACCCTCATCATGTTTGGAGGTGACACCAGCAGGGAAGCAGGTGAAACAGCAGCATTCTTGTACCTGCAAGGAAGTCAGTGAGAAGACAGAGCCAGGACCTTCACAGTGGTGCATGGCAAGAGACAAAGGACAAAAGTTGAAATGAGAGGTTCAGACTGAATATGAAGAACTTTTTCACCATGAAGACAGGCTGCCAGAGAGGCTGTGCAGTCTCCATCCTTGGAGGTTTTCAACACCTTACTGCATGAAGCTCTGAGCAACCTCAACGGACCTCATAGCTGGCCCCAGTTTGAGCAGAAGGCTGAATAACAAATCTCCAGATACACTTTTCAACTTTAATTGTCCTCTGATTTTTACAGAAGACCAGCATTTGAAAAAGGCAGGTCCTATGGAGCAAGAGCTCAGTTTAAAAAGCCAAAAAAAGTTCTCCCACCTGATCTGATGATAGTAAGATTATGATAGTAATGTGATGATAATGTGTAACACGTATGCAAATCTGTTATGTCTGTGAGGGAAATAGCTGGTGATTCTCATTTTGATACTTGTGGGAAAATACATAGGAGTATAATTATAATTGATGTCCTGGAGAAGTGTCTTCAGGATGAAGGATGCTGGCTGTAGTGAATAACGTAGCTGCCCTGAACCCAAGATGTGTATCAGGGTCTAACCCATCAAAAGCTTTCCACCTGGACTGTGACAAGCACCCGCCACGTGTTACCTTTGGTTCTGTATGTGCGATTGCACACCCAGCCCATCGCAACAGTAACCGAAGCTGCAGCCTGAGCTGTGAAGCGCACGCTTCTCTCGGCTGATGGTGGTGGCTGGGTGTACTGCAGTGTGCTCTGGACCTCGATGGGACGTCTGTGTGGTCTCTAAAAAACGTTCCTGAGAGAACTTTTAAAACCAGCGTTTTCAGTTAAAGCAGCTTATGGCTTCAGCTGAGGGGAGCGGCTGTGCCAGGCCCCGGTTTTGGGTTTGGACTCATGCACATCAAGAAGGATGTAGTTTCACCAGACTATGGTGGCTGCCCAGGGCACGCCAGGCTTGAATCGCTGGTTCAAGTTCATCAGAGATCCAGAAAGGGAAAACTAGTAACTGGGAGCAGTGGCTTGTGCAACCAATGTGTTTTAGGGGGATAATTATGTACCTTCGTTACATTTTTTTGAGTCTGTTAAATGCTACTTCCCGCTACAGAAAAGTTGGTTGTTTATTAGCAAGAAGCAGCTTGTCGAGCAGGATGACAAGGAGACGAACGGTCGTGGTTTGCAGCTCAGGTTCAGATTTCTTAGGTGAATGATGAAACAGGCATTGTACCTTGTGTTTGGAAGGACGAGGTACTTTGGTCTCTAATGAAGAGGAAATCAGTAGGTTACGAGGCTTTCAGTTTAGTTTCCAGCTGATCATCTGCCAAAAGTTTCTACTACTTAATACTCAGACATGAGTCCTCTGAAATCAACGCCCTGAGCAAGAGCAAATCTCTGCTGTAGTTTTATGGTCTGATGAAGGATTTTGCAATTCAAAGCTCTTCTCAGCCAGAGCAGGATCAAGTGGCTTTTTCCCATATCTGGAAATTGTTATTCATGTCAGAATGACGTTAAAAAGCCAGAAATTGTAATTGGGGTGTATCTGTTTCCCAGCATGAAATCTGTCGTTGTTTTATATAACCCCCCTGAGATGTGGTAGGGCTGACAGGCGCGTGGGGCTTTGTGGGCGCTTTTTTTTCAGCTGTCCCGAAGACGGCATTTGTTTGAGGTGTGGTGGCCACCTCATTTTTGGCTTGCGTCACTGCACTGATGCAACAAAGTTCCCACTTCCCCAGCAGAGGGGGCAGCCTGAAGATTGTGGGTATGTGGGCATGTGTCTGTCTTGGATTTCATTGTAAAATCTCAAATTAAAGTTGTGATATAGTTAGGTACTTCAGGTTCTGTTGTTTGGTTACCCTCCTAAAGTAATCCTAGTTTCCCATGACAACTATGTTAACTTATTTTTTAAGCTTTAAAAATTAATTTTTAAAAGGGTAAAAGTTGTCTAATTCACTATTTTTTTTTTCTTTCAGATGCAGACTTAAAAAACCTGAAGGGGAGCCCTGCTTTAATGCTCCTGGTGCTGAGTTTCTTCTCTAGCAAGATTACGGTTGCTTAAAATTTCCTTTATTAGGTGCCAACCAGTGACAGTCCTCCTTACTGCACTGCTTTAAGGACAGGGCTACCTGGCTATCTGATTTGTCTGCTGTCTGTAGTAGTTACAGAAATCTGCAGGAGCATCAGTAGTTGTGTCTGAGGACACAAGCAAAGGAAGCATTAACAGTTTGCTTCTGAATGCCGAAGCCGGCAGGAACTGTGGAGGAATAAATAGCAAGGGGAACGACACACATAGTGCAGGGCAGGGATTTAAAATACCTTTTGGTTATAAGGCCCGGTTCTGTACCAGGCCCGATGCCGTCATTCCTGCAGGAGCCTGAGGTTTGAAGGGGACTCTGGACTGTCGGCATCTCACAGGGTGGATGGAGGCAGGCAGTGCTGAGAGCCGGCATCCTCCCCCTGCTAGAAACCGTCCTTCGGTCTTAACTTCACTGTTGCTATGGGCCATCCTCTATGCTCCTTTGCCTCCCCATCTGGAGCTCAGTCCTAGCGGCGAGGACATTATCGGGTTTAATTTTTCTGGAAGAGGGTGTGCATAGGCAGGCGCTGGCTGCAAACTTGCTGGGGGAGCGCTCGGCACCTGTGGGAGCTCTGGGGATTGGGGAACAGAGCAGGGGAGAGCACGGGCACTGCCCTTGGCAGGGGTCAGCTGAGAGCAGCACCTCTCTTTGCCTGTGCCATGTTATAAATACATTCAGCTGCTGTGTGCACACGTATCAGGACTATGTGCTTCAACCTAGCTGCAATGAAGTTGTTTTCTGATGCTTAGATTTTTACTTCTATTCCTTACAGGTGATGTGGATTACTGTAGGCACAGTAGCTGCTTTATCTAGGCTTCTTAAAAATATATATGTTTAAAAAAGCTACCATGTTTTTGTTGAACCTGAATTTCTGTTGGTAAAGCTAGGAACTTCTTTCACAGATACGAGGATGCCAGTCCAGAATGCAATATAAAAATCCTCCAGCAGATGGGGACTGGCATCGAGCTACTTTTTTTTTTTTTTCCTCTTTCCCCCCCCTTTTTTTTTTTGTTAATGAAGAACAAAGATAACTTCAACCCCTCTTTCAGTCCTCTAAAACTCAGGAATGATTTCTTCACAACCTATCTCTGGAGCTGAAACGTCTGACACGGCTGCTGGACCTGAGTGGTGTTTTGGGGTCTTGCATTACTCGCCCAGTTTCCTTCCATGTTGCTGCCTGCTGCAGTTATGCATCTTTCCTTTCTGCCTCTCCTGGGCCCTCTCCTATGCCATTTTTTGCCCATCCTCCCCACTTTTTTTCTAGTTTTTATATCTCTGTTGTTAACTGGTCCATGTGAACGATAAGATCTACATGAGCAGAGCACTGCCTTCTCAAATTGTGTGCTCAGGTACAGCCTAGCACCATGAGGGCCTCTTAACTAACAGAAACAAAACTTTTTGAAATGCAAAGCCTGTATGCAGCAAGCAGCAGGCTGGGTAGAGGCACTGCGTCAAATTTCCTGTGCTTTTTCCCAAAGAGCAGAGCTGCGAGCTGGCTCCTGGGGGGCCTCAGGGCTGATGCGAGCTGCTGCAGCCCAAGGTAAACATTGGGGAGCTGCTAGTGCCCCAAAGGAGGGAGATGCAATTGAATGTAGCATCAGCAGCCAGAGCAGCTTTGTAACTTCTTTAACCCAGGGAAAGTTCTGAATGGCCAAAACAATTTTCATGTTTAATTTTTTACTCGTATTAATGGAGCAATGGTTTGCTGAAGGCCACTATAACCGTCTATCAGCACAATCTCAAGTTTGAAGTACAAGAATTTCTGTACATGTGGGAAATTAGAAAATATTACAGAGATGAGTAGGGGATGAAAAGAGCTAATGAGCTACTAAGAGATTCCCTTAGCAATTAGGAGTGTACAAATGGATGAAACCAGCATGCAGTCCTTTCAGTAATATGCTCTGTGAGGAAGGCAGTGTCTGCTAAAATAATATAGATCAGCACCCATGCTGCTATGGACTTTCTCTGGTTCAGTAATTACAGTATTTTCTATAGAGTAAATATAGCATACATGTAATATATAGAGTAAATATAGTATTTTCTAATTGCTCAAAAGAAAGAAAGAAGTCAAGCTCTTGTGAGTGCAGCACCGGTTCCTCGTATTTGTGAAGAGAGGGACTTCGAAACAAGCATGGATTGCATGGCCACCAGGAAGGAGGACAGGTTTCTAAACACCTCCAGGCAAGAGAGTATCAGAGGGTTGGTGTCGTCCTGTGCATGTGTAGGACTTGGGGGCGTTGCAATGCACGGGGCGCTGGAGCGGGGCTTGGGAGACTGGGCAGTATGGGTGTCTGCCGTGGCTTCTCAGTGCTGTTGGGAAAGCTGTGCTGCTGCAGTTTCCTTTTTGTAAGATGCAAATAGTGATGCTGGCTTCTTTGCAAAGTGCTTGGAGACTGACGAATGAAGTTGTTTATTATATTGGGAGCAGAGTAAAATTGTAATGACTCTCGGAGGGAATTTTTAGAAGCTGCGTTATCCTTTGAGGGGAAGATGAAATACAAAAATATGCCAGATGCTCTTAAGGATGTAAATATCCTCTTTTCAGACAAAATTGTTAAGCCAACTTTCATGAGCTTTACTTTAGCAGGGTAGTATGAGGGCATGTGGAAAAACAAACAGCAGCATTCCTTCTTCTCTAGTTCCCCAGTATAAAACATTATATTATTCAAGGCACTGGCGTATTAGTCCCTGGCACAGATGTTAGGTAGCCTGGAATCTCCACTGCCCGTCCTGTTGGTATGCATTTCTCCTCATTACGGCTAGCCGCTCTCCAGAAGCACAGATGCTTTTATGCTGTTTTCTTCTGCTGTGGTAGGACATGATGTACCTTGCAGCCTTTTTGCTTTTTGTTTTTGTTTGTTTTGGTAAAATTATATAGTGTTTTCTCACAGGCATCTCATGCTTCTTTTAAGGCAGCAAAGCCTTAAAGGAGGCAGGCTCTGTGGTGGTGAGGAGGCAGGCTCTGCGGTGCTCTTCCCGCACTTGTGGACGCGCGTAGCGTCTCATGTTGCTACTGGCGAAGTACCTTTAGCCGCAGGAACAGCAAGTGGTACCAACAAATTATTGAGGCTCTTAATTCCTGAATCTGTCAGCAGAGGGTACAGGTAGCTCAAGTAGCTTTGAGGCTCTGCTGACTTGCTTTGTGGACCTCATGCAGGGGCACGCTCAAAGCCCAGGGCTCACTGTGTTTGGACTTAGGTATAAACCCAAGTCTCTTTCTTAGTGCGGCCCAGATATTTATTCTGCAGGGGCATGCAAGGGTGTTTGTCCAGGTGTCAAACACTTTATAACTGTTTTTTCTTGAGGTTTTCTTGCTGCTGTCTTAAAATCTGTCTGGTTATTGAAGGAGAATATGCATGTTTTGTTCAAGTCAGCCTGAGTGTCTCTGGAGCTGACACACACGCTGGGTTGCAATAGTCTCCTGCTGGTATCTCATAAACGTCACCCTGGCAGTCTCCCCTGGCAGCATGCTGGAGGCAGTGGGTGTCTCAAAGCACACTACAATGATTTTCTGAAAAAGCCCCAGTTCACAATGGTGCTTAGGAGGCCAGGTCTCTGCCTGTGGCTTGGAGTCCTCTGTTCTCACTCACTCCTCTCCTCATCTCCTCATCACCTGGAGACTGGCTGGCCATGGGGCTGAACACGGGCAGCCCCTCAGGAGGAGGAGGAGAGGAGGAATTTCTTTGCCAAAACAGCATGGAAGGGGCAGTCAGTGCCCTGCTGCCCCCGGCGCAGGTCCCCGTCACAGGGTGCTGCCTGCAGACCAAGGAGCATCGTCCCCTCCAGGCAGCAGCCCCAAGGGCTTGCAGAAATCCTTGCTTGCGTAAGCAGTAATTAGCAGTGCTGAAGGACTCATAATCTCATTGAGGAACTTTTCATGGTTGGGGCTAGAAAACAACCTGAGCAGTGCTGACAGGTGCAGCTTCGAGCCCTGTCTGATGCGAAGGGAGATCCTGGCAGCTCATTCACTGAGCATGCCGGTGCTGGTGCTGGGTTTCCGGAGCAGGAAAGCAAATGCCGTAGTCTGCTCTGGCCAGCGCCTTTCTGGTTGGACAGATGCAGGGACCTGTCTGTCTCTCTCCAGAGCTCGCCTCTGGGCTCAGGCTGGGCTGTAACAAAGGAGTGGCTTCTGCAGCCACAGGCACCTGATGGTGGGACAGATGGTTGGTTGTGAATATGATATTTTGCTGGAAAATCTTCTGTCTGGGGATGCCCAAAATGTACACTTAAACCTCATATTATTTCAAGAATACCTAATCTGGAGATGTTCTGTGTTGGGTTTTTTGACTTTCCACTGTTAAAGATGTTAGGCACCATCCAATGACTCAGCAGCTACTTTGTCACTTGTTTGCAGCATGGTATGTGCCGGCACGGAAATGCAGGAACAGTCCGTTTGCTTCGGCGTTGCTGCCAGTTTAATTTCTGTGATATTTCAACAGCTCAAGCCAACATTCCAGATCATGTTTATTTGGGTGGTAAGGTCATTTGCCACATACTAAACACCTGAAAAAAAGAAGGTTTTGTGCTTTCTCGGTGCTCAGTTCCAAACTTTCCCCTAGCTGGCACTGGGATGGTCGCTCTGTGGTGCAGCTCTCCAATGCTTGTAATGAAGAACTGAAATTTTATTACTGCTCCAGCATTAACATGCTGTAATCCAGAAGCCGAGTCCTCCTGCTCCCCCCGGATTAAACACGTCCGCTTTGAGATGCCCCCGTATCTGCAGTGTGCGGGGGAATCTCTTGAAACAGGGAGCAGACGTGACTCATTTTGGATGTGTGTAGATGTGCCCATGCAAAAACACATGGTGACACGCACCTTGCAGCACTGATAGCAGAGCAAATGGCAAGAAAAACATTTCTCTGACTGAATTCCAGTGTGGATCTGATTTGTGTCTCTTCACCTTGCACAAGCTTATGAGTGCCCCAGCTTCCCCAGCAAAGGTTTTTTTGAAAATTTCAAGTTTGAAGTAATATTGTCAGCAGTGCAAGTTGTGGAGTCAGATGGTAGAAGCAGAGCTGAGAGACTTGCAGAAGAAAGCCATAGCCCAGGAAGAGCTGTAGATTACTCGCAATTAATCACAGGCAAAGGCTTCACTGTCACAGTCATTAGCATTTGTTTTGAATTAGTGACACAGAAGTCGAGAACCTCCTGAGAGGAAGAGTTGGGAGGTTTTTGCATTCCGGGATCATGCCATCCACATGCAGGAAGCAGGGAGACACTTGTGTCCTAGGAGGCTAAATCTGCCACCCACAGTATTTTTCTGAGGGGCCTCAAACTGTTGTACATATGCAGCAGGGCAGTGGAGCTTGCACTTGTTTTTATTCTTGAGCACCTCTTGTCCGAGAACGTGTGTGGAAGGGTCTCCCAAAGCTGACACAGGCAAGCTCTCAAAGCACCAGTCTGCCAAAATGATACTCTGTAGCCTGGATATGGGTTTTGGGTTTTGGTGTGTTACCCATGTGGAGAGGCTGTATTTGCCATGAGGCTCGGCAGGGGCAACCCGAAATCTTTGCAACCCACCTGCCTCAGCATGTCAGGACAGTTTTCATTTCCAACAACAGTAGAAGGAAACGAGACCACTGGGACAAGACCACTCTGGGTGTATAGCTGTGTTTCCCCATGTCTCAGCATAAGCCACCACAGTTGACATTCTCCTGCTCAACGCTCTGGTCCAGGACGGGTGAGAAAGAACCCAAGCTGCCAGCAAACTATGCTTCAGGTGAGGTATGTGAAGAGGAAAGTCCATGCTCCAGCACCTAACTTGTGCTCCTTGCTCTGATTGATGCGCCTTGAAGTGTTTGTTTCTGACAGAGGCTTCCCTGGGATGCAGGTGCAGGTCAGGGTGATTTTCAGCTGCTCCAGTGTGGAAAATGTTGGCCTGAGTAATCCAACAGCCAAGTAAATGGTCAGGTTTCAGTTTGCCCATTTACAATTTTCTTAGCATGAGCAGAGCAGTGAGCAAATGCAGGTAGGTGGAGATGTGTGTGACTAACTCTGCTTTCCAGACTGTTCGTTTCATCCAGGTCACTCAATGCCGGTTATACAGGAGATAAATGGGAACGTGCTGTCTATACGTAACATCAACAACAGCATCTGTAACAGGAGCTGGGATGATAACCTCATGGGATATATGCAGTTATGAGGAATGAGGCTCGGGCAACTTAATTGCCGTTTTGAGGAAACCCAGATGATGTTTTCCCTGTTTGAAAGAAGTGTGGCCAAGTATCACCCATATTTAGAGAAGGTTTGATTTGGATTAAAACTAACTGGTACATGAAAAAAGCTCTTAGGCTGGTTCTGCCTATCCTGGCATGAAGGGATTAAGGGTTTGGTGCATTCACCCTCCCAAAATAAAGACTGGAAATGAAAAGACTGATGGTAGGTATTCAAGAGAAAGAGGATTTAACTGGAACTAAGGGAACTGAATGGTGAAATACCAAGTGGATATCAGACATCCGTGAATACCTTTGAGCTAGAAACAGGAAGGTCTCTGGCTGTCTGCAGGGTGGAGCTTTAGGAGTTTCATCTACCTTCTGGACCTCTAAGAGCTTCTAGGAGCTCTTCACTACCAGCTTCTGCAGCTTCAGCCTGAGACCGCTCATCAGATATGTTTGTTTGTGAGATGACGGACTAGGACTGATTAACCTAAGTCCCTTCTAGTTCTTATTTATGTATGTTTGGGATTTTTAGTCATTTCTACTGGGAGATCTTACCCTTAGGAGCTGGGAATGCATCATATGGCTTAAGAGCAGGGCTGGGCACCTGGCTGGCCTTGCAGCGAGGGAAGGGGCCGGGAGATGCTAACGCAGGCCAAAGAGTCAAGGCTGTCTGGGAACGGTATGAAAGTGGTCCCTCATCCCCTATGTGTGTACGTAGACACTCCAGGTCGCTGTGGGGGCTGACTGTGCTGACCTGGCCCTGCTTCTGGTAGCTCCTCTCTTGGTCAAGGTATAGTCAGGTCCTCTCAGCAGCTCCCTGCACCCGTGGTGTTACGGGCCATTGGGAAGTTGTAACTCCTTAAATCAAGAGTAAAGCACAGGGGAGAGCATGGTGCCCTGGGGCCATGAGTGGTATGCAGTGTCCTGAGCACATCTGTGCGTAGCGAGGTCTGGGCAGCTCTGAACCAGCTTCTGGAAAGACAAACCTCTCCCTGCCTACACCTGACCCTGCAGATGTCCTCCTCATCCTGGGAGCATCCAGCAAGCATCATCACTAAGGCTTACTTTTTAGATCTGGTGCCCAAACCAACCTCTTTGGTAGGAGCTATGAAGAATGCCCCGTCCAGAGGGCCACAACCCAGCTGTTTCTGGGTGCCTGTCATTGCACAGCCATACATCTCAGCAACCAAACTCACAAATGTGGGGCACTGGGAAGCTCACAGTAAGCAAATATTTTAAGAGGAGATGCAAGAAACCATGGCACAGTTTGACGGCAGACCTGTAATAAAGCAGCATAAAAATGCAGAAACACTATGCAAGTTCTGCTGAACTATTTTTTTTTTTCTGAAAGGAAAACCACAAGTGAATTTGAAGGAAGATTTTTTTTTTTTTTTTTTTTTTTTTTTGGTGTGCATAAAATGGTTCAGTTTGAACTGCTGTTGCACAGTCCCCTCATATTAAGGTCATCGGAACTGATCAGAAAATATTCAGTGAGTAAGCAAGGTCTGATTCCCACCAGTGGGCGGGCATGGGCACCTGGGAGCAGAGCAGACCCTGTGCTGCCTGCAGCTGGCAGAGGTGAGAAATAGTGAGAAATGCCTCTGTGAGAGACCCACGCAGGTTCTCAGCCCAGGCCCCGACACTGAACGTTGTGGGTTCCCACTGGGGAAACGCAGGTGGGAGCCACAAACAGTGGCTTGGCTCTTGGTCCTATGCCTGAGACCTGCGCGCAGAAAGAGTCATGCTGAGGTTGGATGGATGTGATGCTGACGCCCCTGCTCTGGGGCAAACTGGGGCTGTGCGCTGTGCAAAACCAGCAACTGAAATGGGGTATGCAAAGCATTTTTTCTGTAGTCCAAGTCACCCCTGGAGAAGTCTGCACACCAACCTGTCAGATGCAAGGGCTGCAGCAGGATGAGCGGTGGGGCCGTGTCCCCAGCGGGGAGGTGATCCTGCAGAGCTGCCTGACCGCAGCCAGCTCCCAGCACTGCCCCTGCACTCAGGGGATGTGATCATTGTCTGCCTGGAAGATCACATCGGCGAGACCCTGGGACCCGCGGCAGGATGAGAGATGGCTGATGTCAGAGTGATGGACCCGTATCTGTGGCAACCAGAATAAATAAATAAATAAAGCGTGTGTGCTGGAGCAGGAGGCATGCAAGCCGCTGCTCCCGAGCACGGCTTCCCTGAATATCTCTTAAGCAGCTTAGCACCCTTGCTCCAGTTTATTACCTGAGCGCCTTTGTGTTTGTCGGGTGGCTGAGAGCATCCTGCCTCTGGTCCCCTCAGCAGGGACCCTGGGAGCCTCCCCCTCCCTTCATCCCTCCCTCCCCAGCGCGGGCAGTGGTTTGCTCCGTGCATCCAGAGCTTGATGAGAAGCTGCCGCTTGGCGGTGAATTTTGGCCCCGTCGTGCAAGGCCAGAGGCGTCCGCCCGCATCCCCGCGGTGGGCCCGTCTTCAGGCAGGTGTTTGATTTCCAAGCCTGGCAGCCAGTGCCTGCGGGAGGCAAGCAATGCTGGAAGTGCTGTAGCTGAGCCAGAGATGGATGGTGTCGGCAGCAACAGGACCATGTCTTACAGTAGATGGAGTTACAACAGGTACCGTCTATCTTGTTTTGGTTTGTTGGGATTTTTCTTTTTTCCTTCCTGATATTGTAAAACTGGCAAGCTGTTTATATAAACTGAGACGGAGAGCCCTCTTCAGGAAAGCATAAACCTTTACTGATGCTGCTTTTACAGTCTGAAAGACACTTGAGGCACCCCGGTTTCTCAGCGACCCGAGCAGCGGCGTTTGCTGTTGTTTAGCAGGCGTTTGTCTGGAACCCAGGGTGGTAGTTTCACCCAGCTGTGTCAGGGCTGGGGGTTACTCCCAGCCCCGAGCAGTACGACACAAAGGTTTCCGGGGCTGTCTCCTCTGAGCAGGGTGACTGAGATGCAGTGATTGCCTGAGCAGTTGTCTAGACTTCTGAAAGGTGATCTCTAGTAACTACTGTTCAAAGCCAGCACCTAGAAATTTTCTACAAATATAAAGTAAAGCTTGGGAAAGGAAGGGGCCAGGGAGGCAGGATGTGGCTAAAGAAGTGATATTTTCAAGTGAAAGCTGTGAGGAATGCTGTGTACAGCCCAGGTACCACAGAGCTGGGAGGGCTGAATTAGGTGTCTCACTGAGGCAGCTGAAATATTCACACCATGTTTCACAACAGCAAGATGCAACTATGTGTGCATGTTTTTCTTCTTCCGGCGAATGGAAAATTATTGTAGCATTAGTTTTGCTTTTATGTGATTCATGGTTGTGATCGACAGGTTCTTTGAGCCTGGATTAAAAAAAAAAAAAAGGTACAAACTTCATACTTTTTTTTTTTTTTGTCTGTGTAAATGCTACACCTGAAATGGAGCCAGATGCTAAGCAGTATTAGCATCTCACTGAATCACTACTGCAAGCCACCACAATATTCTGAAGAAAATATTCTTTGGAAGTGGTTTTCAGTGCTTAAACACATATTCAGTGTCACCCACGCTCCTCAGGTGTGTGGGTTTATATGATTTATATGTGCATCTAGAGAGTTTCGCTTGTTTGCAGTACATTCATACTCCTCAGCACAAAATACATACAGATGCATACAGTGGTGGCAATGGCAATGGTGTCTTCTTTTAAAAAAAGTATGTATGTTTATGTATATACAAAGCTGAGTTATACAACAAGCTGTGGTTTTATGCATATATTCTCCCACACAGAGGATACTTTCCATCTGATGCCATGTCCTGAGAAACAGCAGCATTGAGCCCCTGTAGTACTCAGGTCTGTCCCATGCAGTCCAACTTTGCAGCAGTTTTGATACCCTAATCCTACAGTAAACAATCCAGAAATTTCACAAAAACTCATCTTGGATGCTTTCTCCCAATGCTCTTACCTTTTGATTTAACCTGATATATTGCTTGCAATCTATTTTTCCAGTTTTCAGTCTTCCTTCCCATGACAGAGAAGTTGCTGATTGCTGTTCTTTAGCCTTGCACCCGGGAGGTGTGCTGCACTTGTGTCTCTACCCTGCTTGGCTTTTGTACTGCATCTGCAGGGAGAAATGCAGTGCCCAGGCTGTTTTTTTGGTGGCCAGTTTCCAGATTTTGAGATTTTTCCTAATAAATCCAAGCCCCATAACTAATGCCTGTATACTATATATATTTTTCAGTGCTGGAGGCTGAGGAGTGAATCTCTGCTTTTACTCACAGTCTTCCCTTTCTGAAAAATGGTGCAGAGTTGTTCTCGCACGCTGAGCCTGTCCTCCCACACCCTCTTGTGCCAGGCCCATGACAGGAGAAGGAGCTAACTCTTTTGTATCCAAAACCCCGGTGGCTGTCATTTGCATCTGGAGCATGTTCACTGGACCATCTTTGGTCTCACTGAGCAGTGACAGAAAAAAGGTTTGGGGGAACTTTCTGCCAGAGAGGGAAGGGAACGGGATGTGCTTGTTTTGAGCATCTTTGAGCATCTGTGGTGTGCGCCAAAGCCCAGAGACATGGGCTCTCCCCCCGGGGCTCTGCTCCGGCGGGGTGCAGGATGCTTTTCTGACCTGCAGGCTCACGCAAAGCCCCTGTAGGCTGAGATCATCCCATGACTACTTACGTGACTGTTGGGGCTTGGATGGGAAAATGAAGTTATTGCAAGATTTCATGAAAGTTGCGCTTCAGGGTAGTGGGTTGTAGGAACTTTGCTAGTCAAGTTAGACAACGTAATTTGCTCCTTCCTCAAGGGACATTTGTAACCTTGGGCAAGAAACGCTGCTGCTTGTAAAGCAGGGTTAATGAAAGCAGAGTTAATGATGCTTACCTCATTTACAAGAGTCCTATGAAACCAAGTGATAATGCTTGGGTTCTTCCTCCTCACCAGTGGCCACAAAACATCATAGCTGCTCTCAGGGTAGCTGCTCCATGGCAGAGTGTTTCAGGCTGGGACTCCTCCAACATCAGCTGGCAGCAAAGAAAGCATAACTGATATTTACTTTTTGTTGAGTAAAAACATAATATTTACAATTCCTAGCACTGTTACTTGTTACTGTGTGACCTGCAGAAGTCACTGTGCTTTTTGCTTGTCCCTCCCCCTCTATTTCCCTGGACCAGGAGGGGTTTAGGCACACACTTGTCTGCATGGACACGTGGGGCAGCACCGTGAACAGCCAAGCGTTGTGCAAAAGCTGACAACTGCTCTTGCGGATGCATGCCCAGGTTTCTCCTCTTGGTGTTGGCCTCCATGAATCAGCATTGCAGCTATAGAGGGAGGGCTGACGGAGCAGGCACTGCCTCCCATAAACACAAGTGCATCTATCATTTTAAGAAATGCTCATCATCAATGAAATCAGATGAAGGGAATTAAACAGAGGTTTTGGCCTCTGGACTCCATAAAGTGCATGATGGTAGAAACCCATGGAAAAGAGGGGAGTTGCTACATCCCTTTCTGCTAAATGGCCAAGCATGTGCCTTACAGATGAAAATACCTGTGTGCAGCACACGGACTTTTGAGTAGGGTTTATCCGGCATTTGTTGTGTATCTCAGCATTTGTCCCTGTGATTGTGGTCTTTCCTTAGACTTGCTGTGCAGGATTTCTCTACAGGAAAACCACTGCTCATTCCTGCAGGTAGTTTGTGCAATGAAGAGCAAGTCTAAACACTGACTGCATTTCCATGTCTGACTTGTTGGCCTTCCTAAAAGGCCAGCCTTATCTCAGGCATGTCTTTGCCTTCCTCTTGTTTTGGTGCTGTGATATTTTCCTTGTCACTCTGACTGTTGCCAGCTGAAAGCAGAGGATAGGCAGCAATTTAAACAAAAACTGGGGATATTTTGAAGGTCCTAGAAACACTCAGGGCTTCTGGAGTCAGCCGGCTAATTCCTAGAGTAAGATAATGCCTCTCTTTCACCCTCTGCCCTTGGTGATACTCTGTTTTCTGTACAGTTACTCCTGATTTCTACTCGGTTCCTTTTCCTCCTAAGCAATGCACTACCTGCTTATGATGCCTATGGCCCCCAGGTGTAAAGAAATGCTTGTTTTCCAGAGAAGAGCCAAACTTGCCCTTTTTCGTGTTCTCGGTTTTCAGTGCCAGTGCAGGTTTTGGCAGCTGGGCTGTTGCCCATCACCATTCTTGCTGCCTCCCCCCAGCTTTGTCCAGGGACCATGCAGCACCTCACTGTTGGGGTGCTGCACGGGGACTAGCAGAGCATTTCCCCATTAAGGAAAGCATTCCCCATTAAGGAAGCATTCACCCATCCCAGTTCACTGATTTCAAATGTTGTAAGAGCCACCATGTAGTTCTCTCTCTGGGTTTGATGCACTCCTGTAGAAGTTCACGGTCTGTATGCAGGGAATTGTACTTTTAGGGGGCTCTGCTCTGTGCCGTGGCAGTTGCTGGTGGTACCCAGCACTGATCAGGTAGGGCTTGAATGCTGTGTGAAGTTGACTTCCTCTAGGCAACCTGCAGCCAAGCAGTCACTGAAAACATCCAGCATCAGGAGTGAAATGAGCAGCAGAAAATGGGGTATTCAGAAGCCTCCTTGTGCTGGCGCTCTCTGGAAATGGAGGTGGGCCACCTGAGTCCTTCATAGCACTTCCAGCAGCTGCAGAGCAGATGGACAGAAAATTAACTTTCAACAACACCACTCAAATTTGACCACTGAAGTACAAAAGGGTGCTCATGAAGGCTTGAGGGAGCTCTGATACTGTGGATGTAGCTGAATCCAAGCTCTAGAAAGGCACAATTTA
Organism: Platalea leucorodia; assembly: GCF_965183815.1. NCBI lineage: Eukaryota > Metazoa > Chordata > Aves > Pelecaniformes > Threskiornithidae > Platalea > Platalea leucorodia. Next base: position 59,712,904 of record NC_138829.1, read on the forward strand.
GCAAAGTGTGCAGAATTCAGTCAGCCCATGGACACAGGAGACCAGTTCAAAATCAAATATACAGGCAAATACTGCAGACTGGGAATCTGCAGTATGCGTTTGGAAAAACTGTGCAAGGCAGCGGTGGACTGCATGACTTTGCAAGGTTTTTCAGGTGTCAGTGGACTATGCACAGTTCTTATGAGGAGGGTCACAACTGAACAGCTAGTCCAGAAGGGTTTTCTGCAGGAGCAGTAGAAAGTTTTGCAGGAGAAGGAATGGGTAACCTGTAGATTATACCTATGCATCAATGAAGATGTTAGTGTTGCTTTTTTAAAAACAAAACAAAACAAAACAACCAAACAACAAACAAAAAACCAAAAAAACCAACAAACCACAACAAAATGCCAACTGTGGAGGCAGTAAAAGCTGTAGTTGCTTCCTTCCTTCCTCACATTTCTTCCTGAGACCAATACGTTCAGTTTTTCTTCCCTATCCTCTTTGCTCCATTTCCATACTTACTTTCTGTATTTTTCCTGGAGGGCTTTAGTGCAGCTACACCTGGCTCACGAATTACCACATTAATGTAGGTTTTATCCACTAGCATTTGGAAGTATATTTTGGGGCACTTACTTCCAGGATGTTTCAACTGTTGGAGACAGCTGAAAACTTTTTTCTATTGATCTGTCTTTTTGGTCTATTCTGGATATCAGCGTTGTTCGTGGCTCCCTTTTGAAGCTGCTATTTCTGTTTTGCCTTTTTTATCCTGTGTTGAAAAGCTGTGACTGCGTATTTGGGTCATGGTGTTGGAGGGTTTCAATCTTAGATCTCATTTTTGAAGGTTTTTAAACTCCTCTACCTTGATCTTTTCTGGGACATGCTGTCATTAATGAATAAGTAAGGGTTGTCCTCCAAACTTCATCCAAAAAGGCTTTCTTAGGGAAACTCTAATTTCTTTTTCCTTCTCTTTGAAGTAGCAGATGTGAACTCCTGAAGCACATACACTTCTTACCTTCCTAGGCTTGCTGCAGTGAGTGCACTTTGGCTACACCGAAGAGCAGTTCCTCTCTCCGTTCACAGCACAGCTGTCTCAAGCCCTGTATGCTGATCTGCCATCAGGAGACAGATGGCACGCGATGCCCCGAACCTCTGTTGATAGTGATTACTAAGTCTGCTCTTAAGGGGAGGTAGCACATTGAGGAAGCAGGTTGAGGAGGGAGTCCTGTAGCCACTACCACTCTTCTCTGCCACCTTGTGTCCTTAGGTGTTTCATCCTTGAGTAGATACCTTTATAACTGTAGTCATTGCACAAAGCACCTGGGGGGACAAGAATTGGAAATTGTTCTATGGGACAAAAGAAGGGGTAGAATCAGCCAACCCTCAAGTGAAGCCAGAATAACACATTCATGTAATGGATAAACTTATGAGGACTTATGTATCAACGTTGTGCATTTAGTTTGCTGGAAATCTGTTCTTTATTTTTCTTTCATAATAAAGTATCGTAATATCAATTACCTAGTAGAACCTAGAGTTTGGGAACAATGCATCCTTCCTTGAGACAAGACTCCTGCGTTCAGGATGAACGTTTCGCATTGGTTGGTTGCACATCCTTAGGGTGTGTGAATTCTCCAGAGACTGCGTGGTGGCTTGTGACAGCCTGGCAGAGAGCTATGAGAGAGGAAACTTCAGCTCCCACTTCACTGAAGAAGAAATTTTAAAGCTTCTTAAACAAAAGTAGCCTGAGAAAATATTTCAAACCTACTTGGCTCATGTACAGCATTGCAATCCTAACAAACGTAAGAACTGTGTTTGGAGCAGTAAATATCACAGCCAGCAGCTGAGCAATGAGAGCGAAGGGTAAGTTTTTAAGGGGAAATCAGTATTACAGCTGATCTTCAGTTTATCCATAGTATGTAACATTAAGAATTTACAGTAAGAAAGGGACAATCACTTAAGAGACAACTCAGCTTGGAAGATGCCGCTTGTGTGCCGTCAGTCACTTCCTTCTCTACTTTTTATGTAAAAGTGCGCAAGCTGGGCCATGGCAGTCAATGGACCTCACTAGTGTGCAAAACTTGACACCCCATCTGAAGTATTCAGTGGGCCTGCTTGCAGGGATGGTAGTGTGGGACTCTGCACTCTCTATTGAGAATTGGACTGTGATCCCTGAAATCCACATCAACAAACCTCAAAAAGACAATTCCCCTGTTTAGTGGCTACCTCCTCATCAACCTTAGATTTCCGTCACATTTCACTGCAATTTAGCTCTGGGTATTTCTGGTTTTGGCTCAGTACCAACGATATTACTTCTCTCAAATACCAGTGAAAGGAAGTGGAGAACTTCAGTGGTCAAAGGTATTGTCACATGATATAGAGCTTCTTCTATGCATCACATCTGCTCTGGGGTAGGTGGCTATTGAAGTGAAACGTGGAATTAATTCTGTTGCCATCTACTGTTTCCCCCTACATGTTCAGCTATAATTCTAGTATCAAGACAGAAATGTATTTTTGTATTTTTTTTTTTTTTTTGGGGGGGGGGGGGGGGGCAGCCTAGCAGAAATTCTTAAGTTCAAACTGGTTTTAAAAGGCATACTATTAAAACTGTAAATCTTTCTTGTGAAGATGTGGGGTGAGCAGTATACTCTCTAAATATGAAGAGTGAAGGGCAATATAGCAAACTATCTCAGCATTGTGTTGATAGTCATCTTTCTTCATGGTCGGAGAGCTCATTAACAAATTGTCATTAAAAAATTTTGTGACTTCTTTTAGAAGAAGATGGAGAGAAAAACAGAAACAAAATATACATATATTTTGTCAGCATATTTGTAAACCTCTATAAAAGTTCCAAGGCCTCTGTAGAGCTTTATGCTTAATACCTGCATTCCGGGTTTCTCTTGAACCATAAAGACAACTCAAGCGTTTCTTCAGGATAGAAGGGGCAATAGGAAACCAGCATAAATGGCCATAAAGAGAATGGCGTGTGATATGCCATAAGAAATGCTGCTCTGGTATCTCTTATTAGCACTTTTCTCTTCCCTTGTTCTTTGGTCTTATTGCGTGCTCTGTGTGAATGCCTTTTGTTACCATGTCTAAAATACAGGCTAAAAGTGCCTCATCTTCAGTGCTGGGGCACAAAACTGACACTTTCTTCTGTGCCTGAATGTGTGCACTGTACAAGGAAGGTTGAACGTCACAGCTCTGAGCTATTAGATACTCTTTGTGCTCTCGCTGCAGCTTTCAGAATTAGAGTGTATCTTAAAGAAAAATCAGCCATGTCTCATGATGTGCATTATCATAAAAAGAAAAAATTTCCTCTCTCCAAGACATAATTTATGTAAATGTCACTACTAAGGGAAGTCTGAGAAATAACATTCATGGCTGAAAACCAACAGAGAGGGTTTTCCCCCTTCAGAAATGGATCAGGACAGATGAGCAATCCTGGCTCTTGACACGGTGGCACGCGGTGGGTGCTGCACATGCAGCTGGCCGGCAAGCGGCAGTGCACGTGGCTGTGGCAGGTTGATGGAGTCTGGGGAAGCTTGTTCGTCACTGATTTTAGGGGGGGTTTCTGCAACAAAAGAAAAAAATTAATATTCAGTTCATTCTATTCTTTGCAAAGGCCAAAACTGATCTTTTTTTTTTCTGTATCCAAGTAGGTAGCGCCCATCAGTCCACTTCAAATGTCATACCACTGGGCTAAAACCATAGCCTCACGCAGTCATGTTCATCTGTTTCAGTATATCCATAACCATCGCTTCCTAGAGAAGGTTGAAACAGGGGTGGCAGCTGGTTTACCTTTCCAGCACCCTAAAGCCTGCTGCCTTTGTCTTAGTGCTCCTGGCTAGTGGCAAGCACAGTACTTCCAGCAGGCATGGATCACTGCCTGTCTCAGAGACATCCCAGTGACTGTCCATGGGGAGGAGGGCTTGCTGTTTGCCTGGGAAAGAATCCCTGGTGTATTCTTTGAGTCTGTGAAAAATGAGTATATCATGGGGCTTTGAGATGACCAGACTGAGTTCTGCCAGCAGTCACCTGTCTTTGTAAAAGAGAGGGATGTTAACCAACACTTGGATCGATCTGAAATGCTTGGATGTCGAGGTCAAGAACAGGGGAAGACTTCAACAGTTGATGTGAAAACAAAGATGCTCACAGAAGAGTGCAGGTCTTTGACGTGTAAAATGACAACAGATTAGCTCAAAATCAATTTCAAAAGTATTTTCAAAATTGTAAGTTGTCTCTAGGAGTCTACTACACGGACAATCAACCAGGTAAGTTACCTTGGTTGAAAAAAAAATTTAATTCCTTGTTTTTATAAGCTTGCTATGATGTGTGTTTGATTCCTTTTATCCTATTGGTCCTATGTCATGTTACGGTCGTGTTACTCTGACAAACTGCCACACTGTGTCAAACATCCAATTACTTGCTGTTTAGGTAAATGTGTCAGTACAAATTCCTGCACCCGTTTGTGGGTCCTTAGAGAGACAAGATGTGTGGCAGTAGTCTTCCAGTCATACTTAGATGCTGTTGTTCCAGAGATAGTGCTCTTCTGTTTCAGAGAGTCCAGTTTATTTTGAAATCTCATGGCTTCATGTACCACCAGCAGCATACTCCTTCGTGCTGTGCATTTTTGCTGTCTGTGAACACAAACCGCTGTGTTTTGCAGGATGGAATAGTTCCTTATAGCCCCTGTGGGCACTGATGACATCGGTATTAATGTTAAACTATTGATCTGTTCTTGGTTAATTGTGCAAACTTACTTAGATTCACTCCTGTCTTCTCAGAGTTTGCTAGCAATCCTTTAAAACACATTTCTTGAAGTTAAACTTTTCCAACTTTAAAATCCTACTCAAAAATCCTGTTCAGCTGTCTTCTGCTGGGACTCCTGAAGTACCAAAGCCAATTCCTAAATGCTTAATGTGGCTTTTCTATGTATGTTCTTGCAGGTTGTTTGGCAGAGCTGTGACCTAAAATCCTAGCAAAACACAGGGAATTTGCCTGGCCGGTTAAAGGTGTTCCTGGAGAGCCGAGGGAGCTCTGCTTCTCTGTGAGTCTGGGGCTGTGTAAAGAAGCTGTCCAGAGAGACTCAGTAAGGGATATTAATCAGACAGATAGTCATTTCAGGAGAGGCTGGCTCAACACAGACTTTTTTGCCTGTCTGCAGAATGCTCCATTTCCTAATAATAAAACTGCGTTTGTACTTTATTCCTCTCTCGAATATCTTTTTTCCACATAGTACTATTGAAGTGCAACCATATGGACTTTCCCAAGCTGAAGCTGCTGCTTAAAGCTAATTTTTCACTCCATCATATTTTTTAACATCTTTGGTGGAACAAATTAAGTGTTCTACTTTTTAATGTAACTTGGCTAGCTTTAGGAAGAAATAATGAAACTTGGGCTTCATAACAGGATCTAACAGTTTTGAACTAGTTTTCAGAATGAAATTATTTTTATCATCTGTATCATGAAACAGTGCATTCAGACCTGAACAGACTTTTTGGTGGGAAGGTGCAGATAAATTTGAAGGAGGAAATAGAGAGGGGCCAGTAGGGAAACTGGTAGCTGTTCATTATTAAACAGCTGTTATCGCTCACCATAGAGTAGGTAAGTTGATTTTTATGTACGTGTGAATCACTGTTGGCTACCAAGAATGACGTGTGTGGTCAGTGGATTTAGTTGGTTGTAATTACATGGGTCTAAATGAATCTCAGAAGAGCTACCTTGTGCACCACAGCTTTCTCAAGATGAAGCCTTCTAAATAATGAATAGTTTACAGTCTTCTCTTACTAGCGACGAGTGAGTAATAGGTAAATACTGAGAGGGATCTGGGAAGCAATGGGACTGGAGCTGGGCTCCAACACATTGTGTGAACAGAAGCTTTTAAGGTATTTGCAGTAACTCCCCTTGCATGACATACTGTGCTTCAAACAGGACTAAAATCCAGATGCTGACAGATAGTGTCACCTTCTCTTGGAAGCTGTGATTTTGCCCTGGACGCTGAAGGCAGCAGGTGTCCCAGGTGTGTTCTTCGGTGTGCAGAGACACACTGGCATGTTTTTCCAGTAGGTGCATCACCCACACCACCACCACCTAAAATTTCACTCCTTTCATCCTGAGCACACACAGTATAAACTTCTTTTTTTCTCTGGCATGCTTTATTTTTCTTCTCTCTTTCCTGGCAATCCCTTAAATGTATTTAATTAGTGGGGATTTTGAAATTCAGTTTGAGCCACTCACATAAGAAGCATAGGAGCCGTTCTGGGCTATGAACCCAGGTTGAGGCCAAAGCCCATTTAAGTCCCTCCTTACAACCCTTCTGTTCTTCTGCTAATCAGAGTAAGAGGATTAGCTTGAGGAGCACGGGATGTTGGATACTACAGTCAAAGATGTTCATATCAGACTCTGGGCTATTTTCATGCATCCTTTTGCAAATGTAAAATGATTCTCGAAGCAATGGATGAACTGAGATCCAAGGCAATTTACTCATGCTTGGAATACACGTGTATATATAGCAAGAAAAGGAGCTTTGGACTGAAAAATAAGAACTGACCTTAAATCAGAGCTGAGATTTAATGTTCCAGACTTGTTAAAAGGCAGAGCTTTTGCTGTCACTGTCCACTTGTATTTGGAAGGAGTTGTATCACGCAGACGCTATTTGCTTTCTTTTATGATAAATAATAAGCAACCATATCATATTACATTGCTTTTGTCGGTGTCTGAGTTGTATCTTCTGTGAAGGTGCATTCCTCCCATCGGCTCCTGGCACAGGTGGGCTGCTCTTTGCAAGGGAGCTGAGGCTAAGCCACAGCTATTTCTGTTCATGATTTTTGGAGTTCCTAGAGCTGAGCTTCAGTCTGACTACAGGGATTATTAAATATATCATCTTAAATACTGTATCATTAAATGCAAATACACTGCCTTTTGCTCCGGGGGCTGGGAGGGAAGGCAGTGATATTTTCCTGATACTTATTGTCTCCTCTGGGCACCAGCTCTTGGCCACCGATAAGGCAAAGGGAAACACTTGGCCTTGCTGCATGCAGCCACTCCTGTGTTCCTGAGCAAGTGAAACCAAAATTTGTCCAACAGGCATCCTCCTAGGCAGGCTGGACTGCAGGCATCCCGAATGAATATGTCTGTGCCTGGGTGGGCCATTGAAGCTCAAATGTGGTGACCAAACTCTGTTTTGTTTACTGTAGTGTCTTTACCGTATGTTATGTACATTTGATTCATTCACTGGAAAATCTGTATGGACTAATAGGTAGTTTTAAAATGTCATTAGGGTAAAATGTCTGCAAAAGCAGAAGCATTTGTTTTTCTTATCCATTGCAGCGAGGCTTTTCTGTTGTCTTGATTGTGCTATAGATTTGCTGATGCAATCCAATGAGATGCTAAATTAAGAGTCAAATGTAAGGATGCTGTATGTGTGGGAGACAAGTTGTGTCTGTTCCCATCTCAGTACACAAAAATGCAGTTGTTTAGGTAAGCTCTCATCATTGATTAACAAGGATGGGTGCTATGCTGTGCGAAGCATTCCCACCGATCCTGGGGGAGCTGTGCTGTGGGAACCGCCCAGGACTGTGGGTGTAGGGTGATGCAGAGTGCTGTTCCCGCTGTGATAAACCTGCTTGTTAGAGGAAGCTATGCATTTATCTTTGACTCAGCTTGATTTTTTGGCATTGACAATTATCTCTCTCTGCTTTCACTTTGCCCCATTAAACTGTGGGATTGTCTGCATGATTTGAAATACATGTCCAAATCCCTTTTCTGTGGATCTTATGAATCTTGCAGAGAACAACATTGTTAAGAATATTAGTTTGCATCTTATCAGTTACCTCCCTGGCTGGTTGTTTGGTCCAGAGTCTGTCACAAGGAGCAGCTGCTAGTATTTTTATGCATTTATTATTCCTATGTACTGAGCAACATAAAAGTCCTTGTGCCTCCAGTAGCGGTATGATGCTGCAGTAGTGGCATGAAGCTCTGAGTGCATTTGCAGGTCTCTGGCTTCTTTGCCACGATTGCTCTTTTTCTACAGCTGTAACATATGAGTTTATCTTTTTGATGTCATCTCAGTCATGGTGCAGCTGAACATAAATTCTGAATTCTGTCTACGCTAAGTGAAATAATGTATGTCAGTGTTGAAAATACAGAGAATCAATTTTTTTACTAAGTTTCTCTTCACCACTCTTGTGTAGGTAGTTGGAAAGTCAGGGTAGGTGACTTTGATAAGAATAGGCAAGGAGAGAGGGAGTGATAAAGCAGATTATTTAGCAGAGAACAATACTAGAGCCCTTTAATGAGCCTTTTCTGAAATATCTAAGATTCAGGCTTTTAATATGGTGCAGAAATTATGCAAAAAGTTTTCTAATGTTACTTGGATTCTGTCCACACGTACCATCAAATTTTTTCCATGTATAAGTTACAGCAGGTCTATAAGTTATAACTTATTTTTTTGCTTGAGACAACTGAAAAACCCATCCCTGCGCAATGAACTATTCAAATATGTACTCAGATCCCACTGACTGTGATACGGTGAGACTGTTCTTAAATGCTTGTTAGAATAACTTAAAATTCACCTTCACCTGAATGTTATACATGATGGTGGCCTTGCTGCCTGGCTCTGCCAGAAAATGCAAGAAGACCAAAGGTACAGCGAGGAACACCTCGCTGCAGAGGTACTGATTTGTTTAAATTTGAGTTCAGCTCTGTTTCAGTTACAGCCTTGTGGGCTGACATTTAACTGCAGCTTCGTGCTCTCTGTCCTGGCCCCAGATGGGCTTATGAGTACTCTGATCTATGGATTTAAAAATAATCTCATAATATAAGACACAGAACATTGCTGAGGAAGCAAGAAGTGTTATCCAGTATGTTTTAGGGAATTTGGTTGCTGAAGTCAACCAGCCGCTGTCCGTCTTTTGCTCACCCAGGCGTAGGAGGGACGTTTCTTATCATAGGTTGGAAGATGAGAAGTCTCTAGAATTAGATGTTTACAGTGAAGTTTACACTGTGATACTCCCTGAGAGCTGCCGGTGTGCTCCATGCTATCTCTGCCGTCTTGCATGTCTTGTAACTGTGAATTTTACCTTTCCTTCGATGCTTTTCAGACACACTCTGAGTATCGTAGGAGACTTTTAGGACCACTAGATGAGCCTTTTTTAGCCAAAACCATGTTCTCATTCCTCAGTCTGGAAAGGTGTTGGTGCAGGAAATAAGCCTTTAAAAATACGCAGAGATTAGGAAGATGGTTTGTTTTCTCCCATCTCTTTAAAGTCCTCTCCTTTGTATTCCTTTTTTCTGCTACTTTACTGTCTTGTCTTTTCTTTCCAGTTTTACTGCAGTTACATCCCTGGTGATGGACAATCATAAAAAAAATCAGGTATTATTTTAGCTGTTTTTTATTATTTTTAGCTGTTATTTACCTTAGCTGTGGATGAGGCTAGAGAAAGTGAGGATGTATCTTCACAGCTGTTCACTTGGTTTAGCTCTTGCATGTCGCATGGAGGATTCAATTGCCTTCTGAATTAAATCTGTGCTCTCTTACTAGCATGTTATCTGACAGTTGGCCAGAGCAATATGAGCTGTTATTTTGAGATATTAATCATGTTCTGAAGCAGTATTACCCTGTGGTGGTTGTGCAGCGAGCACAGCTTTGCAGTGCTGAAAGCCTTGCACGTGCAATGGTAGGGTTGCAGCCAGGCATCTCTGTAGTATAGGAGATTTACATAATGACTGAACTTTTTTTGTTTTGTGTTTTGTTTTTTTTTTTTTAATTAGAAAAACTTATTGATTAGTTAGTAACAAAAAAATAATCCTTTTATTCTTTTAATTGAAAATATTTTAAAATATCAAGTAAGATTCTTTTCTTTAAAAGGGCAAATCAAATTAATCTCAATTCAGAAATAAGCCCTAGTTCATAAGGATAGGCATGTCGTTGTGTTGCAGTTTGTGGAGCCATGCTCCCTCACTTGCCTTGGCCTAGGTAAGACGAGGAGGAGGAGGAGGAGCGCTCCCTGTGCCAGCAGCCCAGCTCCGCAGGCGGCAGTAACTGGAAACGCTTGGTGGGGCCTGGGGGGCTCGGGGAGTGCCAGGAGATGCTCCAGGTGACCACCACGAAGCACCTACCCAGCATAAGACACTATACAGCAGAGTGCAGGGGAGGGAGGATCACTTCATGTCTCTCCAAAATACCAAGGACTGGGCACTGTTGGAAATGGCAGACTGGCATCCATTGGTTTTTAAGTTTAGTCTGAAATAATATGATTTCGTAGTAGTGAGTAACTGACAGCATGCTGGTGATGCCATGTGATGGTGCTGATGGGTTGCACAGGCTCTCCCAGGAAGGCCTGCTTTTGGTGGAAATGCTTCTTAGGTCTTGGGACCATGCTGGCCCCATTCTTTACTCCCTGCTTACATTGCATTCTCACCCCAGGAGAAGCTTAAATGAACTCTCTTGCAGAAAAGGGAAGGAACTATGCGTACTGGGACTCTTTGCAATACTATTCTTTGAGTAGTTCCTCTCTTCCCAGGGCACATGGTCTCTGTCAATACAGAAGAAAAAGTATCAGCTGTAAGGTGTGCAGAAGATGAGCTTTTTTTTTTTTTTTTTTTTTTTTTTCCTTTTAACCACACCATCTAAAATAGAGCATGAGCAGGAAAAGGCACCATCAAATAGGGACTGCCATGTGTAGCAGTGTAGATGCTGCCAGCAAAGCTGCCTGCTGAGGACCTGGCTCCAGAAACTGGAACAGGCTCAGCTTATTGCAAATTTCCTCCTGTGCTCATGTGCAGAGCTGCAAACTGCTCTCTGCTCTCAACTGCTGTCCTTTGCTGTGAAATCGGTCTGGATGGGAGTGCTGACCGCATCCTAAGCACTTCTTTCAAAGGAAATACAAATGAAAGACCAGCACCTCCTTTAGGAAGTTGGGTGGGGAGAGGTGCTGATGGCATTCACCCAGCTTTCCTCTCCCCCACTCTCAAAATACCTGTTACCAAAGGGTAGAGGGAACAGGGGACCCTCCTCCCAAACGTGCAACCAAATCCTACTTGTGTATTCAGCTGCCGTAAGCTTAGATAGCTCCCCTGCCTCAAACCCTGCATGTGCATTCCTTTTTTTCCCCCTCTACCTGCCAATATATATCATATTCAGCTGCCTTGCTAGGTGTTGCAAGACATAATTCCTTCACATGTTTCGATTAAATCAATTTCAAAGTTCTATTTAATTGAATAAATACACCTTATTCCTACTTCCTGACTTAAGGCACTCATCAGAAAACATTACTCTCATCTGGAAATTAGATCTTGTACCCTGGAGTTTGCATCATGAAAAATACAGTCCATGTCTTCAGCAGTCCCGTGGACTAGAAGATGGGCAGCCCAGCTCCTCAGTGCACATCAAGGCTGTCACTGAAATTGCTCAGCACTCTTTGTAGCAGAGTTGCCTGGAAAGTTAGGAAATATATCTGCAGAAAATGGACTATCCTTTACTCTCCGGCTATTGTGAAGCTTTGGGGAAGCCAGTCCTGGGCAGTTTTCCTGCACATTTCCCCCTGTTTTGGGCCTGTTTTATGAGCAAGCCCCTGAGAGGTTTGGTTGCCAAGAAGAAGTGTTACTCCAGAGTACTCAGTCACACAGCTCTGAGTGCCTGTGGTAAAAAATAGCTTTATGTAGATTGCATGAGTTACTTAGAGGAAGAGGAATTCCCTGAGGCTCATGTAGGAGTGGGGAAAAAAAGGCTTTTTTGTCCAACTATGTCATACTCATGCAGTCATGCCAAAGCATGATGGTGTGCTGCTCCTACTTTTCAGAGGCCTCCATGTTAATTGCTTTTCTTCAGAGAACAAGATATCGGAAAGATATAGTGATTAATGATACAGCAGGCTTTCCCCCCTCACTGCAGGTCAAGCCTTCATGAGCAAGAATGAGGCAGCTGCTAGCATGGGGCTGGGATTTCTTCCTGAGACCTGCCAGATCCAGAAATGTTTTTTTTTGTACTCTGTGCATTTTTTTCCCTTAATAGAAACTGTCATCTGTAATTGAGACTATCACATTGAAATGTGAAGATAGTGCAGAAGTGTATGTAATTTAACTAATTCTGAGCATTCTCATCCCTCTTGCTAAAACAGACAACATTTTTAGCAGCCCTATCCAGTGCTTTCTAGCCAGCAACATTTTGCTATAAAAACAAGGCAAACCTCCATCACTTCTTGTGACCGCATACACCTTGGCTGGTGTTAAAGGGCATCAGAAACACTTTGTCAAAACTAGAGCCACATCGTGCTAGATCTTGTGCAAGCACCTTGGCTGGGTTAGTCTAACCAGAGAAAATACACAGAAGTAGAGACTGATTTTTGTGAGTGCTGGGTGAAAGTAAACGTAGCTGGGGAACGTGAATAAATAGTTTGCATGAGATTGCATGTGCACAAGCCCAGGAGTTGAAACTGCCTCCCAGTTTCTGAATACCCACACAGTGAAGTTTCCAGCTGGGTGAATTAAACCACAAGGCAGAGGAAGGATGGTGGAAACTGGGTTACCTCCTTCAGCCTGGGCTACGTCTGTTGTCCTCATGTGGCACATTGGCCTCAGCACAAACTTCGTGTTTTTTAAAATGTTGTTGCATAGGGTGGGGTTTGCATCCTGGGAATTGGACATGTGGGATTTGTATAAGCAGTTTAATGCGCCTGTTGCTGTAGGTAACTGAATCTGATTTGGCTGACTTTGATGTTGGTAAAACGCCAGGCATTTCTTACACCATGTACAAAAGAACAGGACAGATAAAGCAGTTGAACCAAAAATTTTTCGTGGACCACTCTGGTATCTATGTCCCAGCAGGTTTTTCTTTATAAGCACCCCACAGAGTGCAGATTTTACAAAGTACTATTCCCTTGGTCAAGGTTTCAGTATATTTTAGACTTCAAAGGAGCAGTCCCTAACTGTAGTTCTGCACTGGCTGAGTAAAAGTCCTTTGTTACTAAGTCATCAGGAAGAGGTTGAAGATAACTCACATATACATTCATCTTGAAATACCTTGTAAGTTTTTAAATGCAAAAGGCAGAAATCTTGGGGCAGGCAGAAGGAACATGGCTTTGTCTTCAAGGCTTGATGACATTAAAAAAAAAAAAAAAGCTTGATTTAGCTGACACAAAAGAATTGAGATGCTTCTGAAATATTTTTTCAGCTTTTACTCTCTTGTATGTTGAATGTGAAATGGCTCCTGTTACTAGCAGTCATCTTTTGTCATACATATATCTCTCAACTCACCAAGACGTGTTTGCCAGATATACGTTTAAACAGCAAACTGATGAGATGCTAGTTATGTTACTGTCACTAATTAAGTAATTACTTCATCTGGGAGATATGTTGCTTATTTTCTCTGACTTGATTTTTCAGATGAGTTGAGTTTAAACTCAGGTCACTTGCATTTACTTTTTTTTAACCATGGTTGAGTCAACAAGTTTTCAATTATTAGCCCTTTTTTACATAAAAAATTTCCAGTTTTGTTCTGATTAAGCTGTGATTTAAGCAGAGTATCAGTCTGCTGAACAAATCCAGGTACGTTTTTCCAGTGATAACCCTGGCATATTGTGAGTGAACTTAGTTGACCAGTCTTCAGAATCCTTGATACAAAAAGCCCATTTGGGGGCGGGGGGGTGGTCTGAATCTGAATCTGAATTCTCTCAGTGCCAGGAGGCACACAAGGCGCGAACATCGTTCTTCCACTTCGATCGGTCTGCGGCTGCGTGCTCTGGAGTCCCAAGGGCCACAGCGCAGTCTTCTGTTGGTTTTTTCCTCAAGACATGACCGATCCAGTTCCATCTCCTCCTCCTCACTTCATTTTCTCCATCTCTGAGTTGATGCTCGTCGTTTTTGCAACTTTTTATTTTTTTTCCAGGAGGAGGTAGTTGGCCTCCCGCCCAACCCCCATGACTTGGAGGGCCAGTGGTTTTTCTGTCAGAGTGGCCTTCCCTTAGGCTGCGTTGGTTCGCGGCACCTTCTTCAATTTTATCCGGTGCACCCTCCAGAGAGGGATCCCCTATCCACCACCCAGGGAACGCGCCTTCTAGCCGTGCAGCCCCAGCCGAAGGAGGTCGGGGGCGGGGGGGGGAAGACAAATGAGTAGGAAATCTAGCATTTTAGAAATGTGGGGAATTAGTAACATTTTGGCTGAATGCTGAAGAAGTCCCAATGTGTTTAAAGAAGTGCTGAAATCCCTTGGCCACCTTAAAATACTGCATGCAGCTTTTCATTCCTGTGTCATTCCAGATCATGCAATCAAGAAAACATAAGCCTGATATTTGCACACACAGGCTAGGAAGGAGAAATATAAAAATAGCCACAGGTCCGTGTGGAGAATTGAAAGCATAATGGTTCCTCTGACCTGTGGCGTGCAGGAGGAGTGATGTGGCTGATGCTGTGCTTGGTTGCCTGCAGCTCCTGAGGCTGGTTGATAGGGCATCATGCTATAGCTGGTTCTTGTACTCCACTGGGCAACAAAATGTTGACTAGAAAATGATCATATAAAAAAAACCAAAACAAAAAAACAAAAGAAAACCAAACCAACCAAACAAAAAAAACCCGAAAAAACCAAAACAAACCAGTTCCTTGTAAGTAGGCATATGCTTTTCTGAGACACTCAAGTTATTTGATATTGGGCAGAAATCTTGCTTTTGAGCAAGAATCACTGCTTCCGAAGCAGAATGCCCCAGTCCCCCAGGTTGGTCCCAGGTGCTGGGAGCTCCTGAGGCACACAGGAAGGAGGACAGTCCCACTGCCAGAAGAAAAGCTGTGGCCACACCAAGCTGGCCTGAGGCTCAGAGGTGCAAAGGGGCTTGGAGGGGCACATTTTTATTATGAAACATTTATTTGTGTTATGCAGTCATTTTGCAATATTGGCAAAGGCTGGCAGAGAAAGGGAAGCGCTGAGTGTCCAGCACAGTGTGATTAGCATTTTCAGAGCTGGGCTTGCCAGATTCCTGGGTTTCAAGCATTTGGTTTAAATTGCAGTCTGGACCATTGGAAATCCAGGGAAGTCTGCCCCATAGCAATTGCAGAATGGCTTCTTTTTATGTATAGCCAGGGGACGCTGCTTTGCTGCCATACTTGAAATGTCCCATCTTCTCCCCGTCCATACTAGCAAGGGAGCATTTCTGAAGTATATCCTTCTTACAGAGCTGGAAAGAGACAGATACCCACAGCAATACTGTTTTTTTTCATACTTTGACATCTATTGAATAAACCAAGGGTAATGAGGCAATCAGAAATCATACAGTCATGTGTATGCTTTGCTCAGATGGCCCTGTTGGAGGCCTACTTGCAAGCATCACCCTACGTTGAAGAATGAATGGTTGAGCCCTGACAGCCCTGCTGGTCTTCTTGTAATGGTCTTCGGAGCAACTGAAAGTGACTTAAATAGGGTCTTGACACTCAAATAATGATAAGTGATAAGAAAAATTGCAGCAAGTGAAGCTAGTCTAGAATGTGACAATTTTCCCTAACGCCGTAGCAAAAATGTTTCACAAAGCAGCCTCTCTCTCATATTAAAAATACAGAGACTTTAATACCAGAAGTTTTGATGAGTTTGTGCAGTCCCTGATCAAATGAGAACATTTCAATCCAAATTCTCCATTATAGGATCTATATGAAAGAACAAAATATCTATTTATAAACTTGTCTTCAGGCCACTTGTAAGCAGGGCCATGGGGGAATTTAGCAGAGAGCAGAATTTGTCAGACGTTTGGGAGAGTAAAACAAAACAAAAGTCTTGGCTCCAAACCCCACATCCTCAAAATAGCAAAAATACACTTTAAAATGTGTACCCCTGCCTTTAATTCTATGCAGTTAAGTGACGAGGTGTCTCCTCTTTTAGTCTTTGCAGTTAGATAGCCAAGTGCATCTGGGACGTTTTTAGGAAAAGGAGTATAGAGTTGGATGAAGTAGAAATAAGGGAGCCTGGCATAACCCGGACAGGCAGAGCAGTATAACTCTGAAACAAGTCTGAGTAAGACTCTGAAACCAAGACTGCAGCTGCTGACTGGGAGTGGGTTTGGATCTTGGAGCTGGAAAAGTTTTTCTGATCTGCATTAGTTTGTGGAGAGAAAATCAAACTCTCAGCTCTAATTTTTTTCTTCCTTAATCAAGTTCTCAGAGAGATGAGATATGAGAACGTGCAGCATGCAGAGTGCAGGTGAAGGACCCAAAAATATGTATTCAAGAGCTCTGCCAGTATTCTAATTTGCGCTATGTGATTTCTTTATTGGTTGAGAGACTTGGTCCAATAGAATAAGTGGGTATTTTATTCAATTATGATTGTACTGTTTGAAATACATTGGGAAATTAATAATTGATATCGCATAATACTGGCTAAATTTGGAGAAAAAAAAACTCAAATATTTTCAAGAGCCTATAAAGTAGTTTAAATAATAGATGACTACATGTTACTATGATCCCCCTGCCCCCAGTACATTTGGGGTATGTATTCGTTTTCTTAAAGTGCAAATATTCTAAAAGAAAACACAGTGGAAGAAATATTTAAAATTGGAAATCAACGCGCATACCTTGCTGTAGGCCAACAAGAAATGGAGAGCAAATTCTCCATGAAATAACACAGTGAACTTCCTCCCACGTTACATCAGTGATGTCCCCCAAAAAGATGGTAATAGTGTAAACAAAGGATGCTGCGTACAAACCATTGAAGGTCTTACATAGTCATGTTATGTGGATACATTGTATGCTGAGATAGGATTAGTTTCTTTGTCAAAATATTTTTCTTTTCTTATGTGGAGTAGCTGTACTCAGTTTTTTGACATGAACAAGTGCGAAGTATCCATCTTCGGCTTAACAAACAGATACCCCAGTGGAAGCTTTTACCTTTTTAACTTGCAGTGGTTTTGGGGTGGCCTTCCATGTCTGACAGCTGTTTCTGCTGCACAACAGTGCTGTTCAGCACATCCCAGGTATGGCCAGAGGCGGTTGCCCTGACAATTCACTGCCGATGAATCAGACTTGTTGTCTAGGCAACTACCTTCAGCTCTAACAGGAAAACAATGAGTTAAGACCATAGTCTTAAAACTGCGAGGCCTCCAAGGGTGGTCTCATCACACTTAAGGCTCTTCTAAACCTTAATCTTTAGAGGCATGTGCTGTAAAGATGCAGTCTGAGGACATAAGGGGGAATATGGCATCAAGGAGAAATGGCAGATGATTTGCTGCAATGGAGAGCTGCTGCCTCCTCCACAGCGCAGGGATGGGGGCGGGGTGGGTCTGATGCCTGGGCACCGACTCCAAATCCCCATAAGAGGATGCAAAAGGTGGAGTGGGAACACCGAGTGCCTTCTCTTGCCCTGCAGATGTCTGGCATTTCACTAAACGATGCAAAATGTCAAACTCTTTCCCTGCTGTTAAAATTTCTGTGCTGGGCAGAGCAACCTTTTATAAGGTCCAGGACAGACAGTGCTTGGTAACTTAATAGAGGGGAGACTGTTTAGAAACAGCTGTGCCTGACTGATGGTGGTGCTGCCACCTACTCTTGAGGATTGCCAGCATGTTTCTCAAAAAGAAAACAAAAAAAAGTCGCTTCTGGCTTTTCGATGTAGATGCATGCAGCGCCTTGCTTATGTACAATGCTTTATAGCAGGTTCCAGTCCCAGGCTTGGGGCCATCCTGGTGTAAGGGAAGATGACAGAGGGCACAAATAGATTTCCTTTTTCTTCTCGGATACACATATCTTCAAAAAAGTTTCAAATAGACTAGCTGCTTCTAACATGGTGGTAGCAAAGTTTGCTCATTCAGAATTATGTGAAATCAGCTCTGATATGAGAATCTCACTGCACGCATATTTGAGTGTGCAGCTAAGCAGCTGCTAAATAGCATGAACGAGGAGTACCGAACCTGGAAGATTTACAGGGAGTGTGTGTGTGTGTGTGTGTATTGATCTTTGATAATTCTGGTTGGTTTTAAGCTGCATACCAACGTGCTGAATTGACGAAGTACTCATTTCAGGAATTTGTGTGTGTGATGAAAAATATTACTCCCTCTCCTGAATCTATGGCTGTGGTGAGGGTGTCTTTTCTAGACCTGTGCTTTACCTGTGAGGATGCAACGATGGGGACCACAGGTGGTCTGTACTGGGGGATTTAGGGATAATGGTGTAAGACAGAGGTGTGGGGGCAGAGAAGCTGGATGAAGCCAGTAGGCTAAGGAGTGAAATAGAGGAAGACAGGTAAGTGACAGACAAAAAATCCATATCCAGCATAATCTGATAAAGGTTTAAAACCAGCTTCCTCCTTGGGGGAGCATAATGCATAGCCCATCTCCAGGGACTCAGCTCTTCACTTCTGCCCCTTGCAAGCATGGCTGGAAATAAAGGAAGTGCCATTTTTTAAGAAGCTGAGCTGGCTATTGAGTGGAATTTACAAGCTTTCATCACGTTTTTTCCCAGTAAGTATGAAGTATCTGTCTGTATTTATGAAAGCTGCCAAATGTCTGTCTTCTATATTTGTGTTGAAAATCTGTGTGGCCAGACAGACACTGTAGTATGAGCCTGAAAAGAAGTAATAAAAATTTAGAAAAGGATGGTCTTTGGGAATAGAATATAATGAAATGCCTTTGATTTTGTTTTCTAGTAGAGTGATGACCATTGCTTCTGTTTAGTTTTCCTTGGAAGTCTGCATATATGAGGGATGCAGATGTTAAGATAACTACAAAAACTATCTGAAGCTTCTTCCCTTACAGTGTCAAATTGTATAGGTTGGTATGTATAATAAAAAATCGATCCGCTGCTAACCACAGTAACAACTTACTTGTCACAATACAGACAGACGAAGTACATTTTGTATAAACACATAAAAATGGTCACCTGAGACCTCTGAGAGAGAATAGCTTTTTGTTGCAGTGCTTCTACCAGAGCCATCAACAGTCTTGACAGTTCCAGTTTCCTGCTGAAACTGAAACATTTCATGGGAATAGATTAATTACCATTAATAATCTTGACAGAATGCTGTCAAAACATCTTGTTTTGATTTACGTGGAATATAGAAGGCAAGTCAAAATGAATCACTGGTGCTTGAAACAACATACTTTGGAGACTTAAATTTAATGTTCTGAATTCTTCATTAAAATGAGTTCTTAGCAAAAAATTTGGAATTTTAGACATGGAAAATTGTTCCCAGTTGATTCCAGCTCATAGTTTTCTTTCCTCTTTATCTGATATTTTAACCAAATATATCCAAGGCATATAAAAGAAAACTCATTCTTAAAATGGTGATTATTGATGGTTTTTAAAATCTCTCTATGAATGCGCTATTGGTTCTAGATTTAAAGCCTTAAAATATATTGGGTATTTTAATTGATGCTGAGGATCAATATGTTTATCACATTTTGAGGAAAAAAAGTCATCCTTTTCTTGATCACATCTACTGAAACTCTTGGAGGCCCTACCTAGGAATGTGCTATGCCCAAGATGCTGAGAAAGACTTTCATTCTGCTTACCAGATACATCAAATTCTAACCCTATTATTTTCCTCTAGGAAAAGATGCTATGACAGAACTTCTTAAGTGTGCTGCTGACTATTTTATCGGGAAGATACAACCTGTTGTGGCACAGGATCCTAGCACAGCTGTAGCTCCCTGCAGTTTTGCAAGAGAATTCATGGGATCTGAAAGCAAAACAAATGCTGTCTTTTGTACAGTGTCATGTTTATTTCGTACTAAAATAGGTGCAGAGAGGAGTGGTGTGACTAATATTGGAAGAGGAGGGGAAGAATGGTAAAATCTAATAATGGATAGGAATGTATGTGTAATGTGCTATAAAATGGCTTAAGACCTACATCCACAGTCACACTGTGTCTAGGTCTTTTCAGGCAGATACTGGCAGTAAGATGCACAGGTGTGTCTGGGCAACATAGGCTTGCAAATCCAGCTTTTAAAAGTTTGGTTGAAGGGAAATGCTGATGAATGCTAGTTCAGGCTCACTTTGCTGTTTTAGAAATTTCCTCTCCTGTTGGATTCGTGATAAATATTCCCCTGGCTTGAGTAGCCCTGCTCAGTGCCAAATTTCAGGAAAGAGGTGGAAGTGTAGCATCCGGGTCTGTCTGTCGGAATCGCTTATGTTTAACGTTAAAAGATATTTCACAGTTTGCAACAGTGCGTGTGCTATACAGACATGAACAAATACTGGATTTTTAAAAAGAGAAAGTGAAAAAGCAAATTCTTTGGCTCGTTGAATTGAGTCAAAGACGATGGAAGAACATTGTTTATTCCCCTGGGCTGAGGATGAAGCATTTTGTGATGATTTGCCTTAGGCTTCTGAACAAAAACTGCAGAAACACCTGGCTGTTACTTTTTTTTTTAAATCTCCATGAGAAATAGGAATTATTTATGGCAGCATTTAATTGTAACTATAAACGGGATTTATTCAGCAGCTTTACAGCCATTTGCCTTTTTTAAACTTGCTTTATATGATATCTTTGCATCTCTAAATATCCTGATCTGTTTCTGTGAACTGTGAAGCTCTCACAGCACTTCAAGACTTCTCATACGGGTGGCTGAAGAAACCAAGCTAGTAGCTATGCCAATATATTTAGAATGTCACTGTGGCTCATACAGGAGATCTGCAAGCATGGCAGAGCAAGTATTTTATCAACATGTTGCCTGATACTTAGCACGTAGGTGAATGCATCCAAACTTGCTTTCCTGCTGGCATTTCCTGCTGGACCACTTTTAGAAATGCTCTGAAACTCTACACGCTGTACTAAGGATTACTAGAGCTAGTTGTCATAATTGTAGAGGCCATTATTACTTACATTCAGTAATTGATCTTCCCAGTTTCACTTCATTGCTTTACAGCTTTATTTACTTTCTGTTCTTCTGTGTTGTTTTCTATAGATGTAATGAGCATTGTGGTTTTCTTGGTTAGTGTCATTTTAGATTATTCTAGCAGAAAACTTCATATGTAAAGAAAAGCTAGGAGTAGAAGCATCATTTGTTGGATATAGTAGTCTATAAACTACGACAAGTTACAAGGTGCAATGTAAGGAATTTGCCATACGTAAAGTGGAAGGAGGAAATATTCTAAAATCCAGTCTACGCTTCAAGACAACTGTCATTTGTGTTTTCTGCACATACGTAATGCAAGACAGTGTTTTAGTGATTAATGTAACAGGGAGTGTAATCTGCATTCCCTGAAAAATTAGGATGTTAACACCTCTATTAATAGGGGAGAAAATGTGGTGCCAATTTTCTGTTTGAGGACTAGAGGTGCCATACTGAAATACATCACATAAATCCACGTTTTGAATCTCCTGATGTCTCCAAGTCCTCCTGTAGTACTCCAACATAGAGCAGAAAAACTCACTTATTTTTCTAATTGAAATAAACAGCACCTGTCAGCATAGAAAGAATGTGCTGCCACAAAGTTTTTAGCTGGAGCATTTGCCACCCTTTCCAGCAAACTTTGGTTTCATGATGCAGTCAAGAGGTAGTTGAAGGTGCCAGTAAGTAAACAATCAGGCAGCTTAGTGCTTACAAGTTTATGGCAGACCTATCTGTAAAGCCCATTGAACTGAAGCCACACTGCTGGTGGGGAGAGAAAGGAAAGAAGGAAAAGCTGCTGTGGGGTCAAGAAGTGGCACTCCTCTTGTCAGCTGCAGTGAATTGGAAGGGGGTGTAAGCGGCTACTGATTTTATTTGGGATTCTGGGCAATTATTCTGAATATAAAAAAGAATATAAAAAACCTTTCTGTGTCTGAGACTGTTAAAAGCAACATTTTGTCCAAAGTTCAGCTCAATTAATTGAAGGGGGATTTTCCCTCTCATTCTTTTGCCTTGGTATTTTAAGAAAGCATAATATTTGTGTATAAATACTTGCTCTCAAAGGATTTGGGGGGTTTGCCTCAGTCTGTTTTCCAATCTTACTAGGTAAAAAAAGAGAACCCTACATATGATGAGCTTTTCTCCTTCCTCCCATTTTTAGTGTGTCCTTAAGCATCAAACTATTTTCTAGTACAAGAACTAGGAGTCAGCAAATGAAGCTAGTGGGAGATGCGATCAAAACAAGGAAAAGGAAGTATTTTTTTGCACAGCAGGTGACAGATGTGTAGCTGCTTGCCAAAGACAGCTGTGGATGCAAGTTTTTTTTATATGGAATCCAGGAGATTTGACTCAGGAAATGCCCTGAACTGAAAATACTTGAAGGCTGGAAGTATATATATTTTTTAAGGCATGTACTTGCCTTATTCATTCTTTTCTCTGGATGTCCACATATTGCTTCTGCTGCAGACAGGATACAGCCCCTTGGTCTGAGTCTGCACAACTCTTCTGCTGTTCTCACTGTATTTCACACTTTGCCCTGTTAGTGTTTCCATGGCTTTTACGGAAACCAAATAACACCCCAGAGGTAGCTGCATGTCAGCATTAGCTGATGTAATCCCTTTGAGATGAAAGGAGCTCTATAAGTAAATATAAAGTCATGTTCTAACCTAGCACTTTTGATGAGACAGTGAAATGATTTAGAGACCAATAAATGTGAATAACTCTCAGTTAGCAGTTTCCTTGCCGCTATCCACACTTTGAGCAAACAAGTGTTGCTCTCTATAGCTCATAAAATTCCCATTGAAATAATAATTGAAACTGATAAGCCTCTTACCTGGAAATCTCTGTGTAGATAATAAAAAGGTGCCCATTCTCCAGACATAAAACAAAGAGCCATTGAACCTGGCAGAGTTGGGGAAGGCACAAAAGGCATGGACAGAGAGGGATTCTGCAGTGCTGGGTAATGAGTCTCTTTTCCAGCTCCTTGGGGGCTTTTTAAGCCCCTCCATGTGCTCCTTCACTCTCAGCTGGTTCTTCCAGTGTCAGCAAGTAATGGTCACGAGGTGGAGGCAGAACTTGCTGTCCCAGAGAAGATGCCTTTCCTTCTCTGCCTCTTTGACTTGCGGCCTGGCTTCAGACCAGGAAGGCTCTCACTTTCTTTTTCAGGGCAATTCCAGAGGAATTCGATAGCCCTGTATCTGGAGGAAAAGGAATTACAGCACTGCTCATTGCCCAGCAGGACTAAGTCTGCAAGACTATGCTCCCATCCATGGTTATCTCCCACTCACCCAAACAGGTGTCAAAGAAGTATTTTTGTCTTAAATCTCTTTGATAAACTGCACATGCCATATATAGATAAAATGAGTTAATGATAGAGGTAGCCTGGCCTTGCTTTCCTGTCTCTTGCATATAAATACGGATGAATGTAAGCAGACAAAAAATAGGAGTTGCTCCATCATCTGGAGGGTACATTGCGGTCAAAAAGTACCTGGGCTCCCCTTTGACCTCCATCTGCTCTTGACTTGAGTTCTTAGTGACATCTAATCAACGAGTGTGTTTGCCTGTCAAAGAACTAGCAAACTTTCTGCATAAACTGCTTTTCCATTAAGCAGCATACATGCTATTTTGCCCCTGTTGCCTCCCTGAGGGGAGAGGTGTTTGGTTTTTTGGTTTTTGGTTGTTTTTTTTTTTTTTTTTTGAGATTTACCTCTTAAAGCACTGGCCATGGAGGCAGACCAAACACTGGTCTCTTCAAAGGAGAAGGTGGCATTTGTGGCCTGTCACTGTTGCTTCCCTGGCCTGGAAGGATGCACCCTGAGGAGATATTGGGTTCTCCAATATTAATCACTAGCTAAAAGGCTGAGTACTGTGTATTAAAATAGAAAGCAGAATAGAGATATGTTTAAAACAGTGCACAGAAAGAGTATGAGTGCTGGAAGCAAAGAAGCTTGAAAAGGAAATAATACTTGGCAGCTCTTCTGGAGACTGATGTGTGGGGAACATCTCGCTTAATTCACCACAGGAGAGCTCTAACAACAGCGGGAAGGGTGGGAACCAAGCCCCAAAACAGCAAAAAGGTGAATCGTCTTGCTTTGTGTTTAAATGCCAAGAGGAAATTAGTATAATGTTTCCCCATCTGTTCTGCTGGGATTGGAGTTCTTCAAAATGCTTCTCTTGCTTAGTGGGCAGGAAAATGCCAGGAAACTTCTAATATTAATAAGTCAGCTATAACAAACTGTTCCTAGCCTGGACTTAGATGCATTAGTTTTAACAGTGCTCTTACCTATGCTTTTGTTATTTAACTTTAATTCTTTAGGGGCAAGAAATCTCAGCTGTGGGATTGGATTCTGTTGCCCTCCACACTGTAAGAACAGCCACACAAAAAGACTTCTGTAACAGATCCATGCTCTGGAGAGAGGGACAGAAAATAAGAACTGCAAAGTCATATAAGCACAGACTGCATATTGGCGTGTTCTGATGGCTTTATGGGAACATGAGAAAAATATCTGCATTTACTTCTTTTGTCAGGGTCATGGCACAGCTCTTTGATAAAAGACCAGCAAGTTAATGAACTGATGAATCTTGTTCCATTTGTCTTTCATCTCTGGTCTCTGATACAAGCAGGCAGGGAGCGAGCGCAAGGACTATGGTTCAGGCTTTACCCAACAATGTCAATACTCTTTGGTGTTTGTTACAGCTGTTGCAGGAGAGGTTACTTCCTACAGGTGGGTGGTGGTGTGTTGTTGTGTTGTTGCAGAATCTCTGCCAGTAATTAGCTCATATGCCCATCTCAGGAATAACAAGGAACAAAAAGCTGTGGGGCTGGTAGGATTGTGGGTCAAGAAATCCTTCCTTCTTTAGCATGTGAGGGCATTTTCCTACTTGCTGTTATGCTGAATAAATGCAAAAGGCTCATTTCTGGAAGCCCACTCAGTCATGTAAAGTTGCCTGATTTTGCTTTTATGTTTCAGCACTAATTTTTCTTTGGTAAGGGTTAATTTGCTGCTTTTGAACAGTACCTATACTTCAAATACATCAGTGATTTCAGTAACTTACTTGAAAAATACCATAACACTTACCAAATTCATGATTTATTAGTGTTACAATTTGGTGTATTCAGTTATGTCTGGGAAGAAATTTAATACCTCCTGTGTTATTAGTTGTAATAGCCTAGTCCCTTGCCATTAAAAAAAAAAATCTAATTTTCAAACTGCCTTTACATGTTTCACCAGTCAGTCCTCCTTTAATGCTGCTATTGATTTTGTTCCTAGAGACAAAAGGCTCTGTTTTAAGACTGTTTTTTCCTTAAGATTGAGGGAGGGAGATTTGTTATCCAAAACTGCTTTTGAAATGAAAATGTTGGACTGACCTCATTACATCAGCAGAGAGAGCTGAGAGTTATTTTAAAGGATACAACTAAAATTATGCTTTTTTTTATTTAGTGCTGTAGATACAAAGTATGTTCTCACGGAAGTACTCTTCCACTGCCTTGATGCCATCTGATGAATCTTGATGTAAAATTTGGGCTCAGTTCTCAGCCACCTTAGAGCAAAGCTCTGATTCTCATGTGTTTTAAATCCTACCTAGGCCTGGCAGCTGAAAGCACTGCACTTAGTGAGCAGGCAGGGGAGACTGGGAAAGCTCTTCCATCTGATGGCAAACCAGTATGTGGATCCTGGCAATGAGATGTAATAAAATGCAATGTTTCCATAATGGCCAAGTGGGGAGGTATCCAGGAGTAGCATGTCCCAAGAACACCTGTGGGCATGGACACAGTTGTGAGCAGAGGACTGGTTCCTGAACAGCCATCTCTGCTTCTTGTCTGATGCTAGTATGCCTTTCTGTTTAGCTCAAATAACTACCTATATAAGCATGAGGATTCATATGCTTACATTCTCCTACCAGCTCTGCAAGCTTCAATAAACACTTAAACATGTTCAGGGTTAGAGCAATACTGTGCTGATTTCTGTTAGTGACGGAGCAGTGGTTTTGTTTACCAGTGGATTGTTGGTTACTGTCTATCGTTGGTGAAATTTAATTCATTTTCTCCATACAGCAACTTGTGTGTGCTACTTCATTTGCATTAAGCACTGCAGACAACCATGGAAATGACCTTTTTTAATTGAAAAGGAACCATTTGCTAGTCAAGTTCAATAAACCTAAGCTGGCAAAAACATCTGCTCTGAATTGATAGTAATGAGAATTTTACAAATTCAAGAGTAAAGTTATCCCAGTGCTTTTTTTAACGTGTTATAAAACACATGCATTTAGGCATTTGCTAGTAGAGAGAAGTATGAGGAGCTGAAGCATATCTGTTCATGCTCAAACTAGGGCATTAGAACAGAGACAACAATTACTGAAATACAGCTGGTGTTACCAGGCAGGTGATTGAAATAGGCTTCAATGTCATAGCAAGTAAAGACGTAGGCCTAGCTCATCACAGCAATTAAATGTGTTTCTGACCTGGTAGACCTTAAAGCATGTGATTTAGGGTGTTCCTAAATTAGGATCAAAAGACATAAAATGCCCAAATGTTACTGATTTTGATTAAGCAAACAACAATTAGAGTTACAGTACATTGCAGCTCTGATTTCAACGTTTTCTATACAATTAGCAATATATAGCAGCTGAGTATCTGACTCTTCCTGTCGTTCTGCAGTACCACCAACGTTTATTGCAGGGCTATTCTGCAATCAAATGCTCTTAGAGCTGGCCATGCTTTATCATGCTCCTTAAATTAATCACAGCTGAACTGGTCAAGGCCAATACTATTTCTCGGGAAGTAGCTGAATAATTCAGTCTTTCTTTAGATGAAGAGGAGGAAGAAAATACAAATCTGCTCTGCAAGTAAGTGTTTATTTGAGCTTGAACTTCTCTGGGATATAACTTTTCTGTCTGGGTTATGGCATGAACCCAGTTACTTTGAATCCCTGATTAGACAGGCCTGGGCACTTCACAAGTAAAATTTCTCTAAGGGAGAAATGTGGAAATTAGGGAAAGGAAACTTTTATGAGAAAACAGAACTAGGTAACCCTTTTATCCTGTGTCCTGTTGAGGGTACCATGGGAGGGGGATCAGCTGTGGGGATGAATGGCTTGTATATAAAAGCTGAGACTTTCAGAATGGCTGGACTGTTCAGCTGTATCCTACTTCAGAAATTGCGTGCAGTCTCTTGGGGAACACAAACTCAAGAAATATTGTCCTATACTATACCATTCTTTGGAAAAACATTTTAGCAGCAAAAACTGTTGGAGAAAACAGATGATTTTGCCAGTGAAGGTATTTCTGTACTTAGGTGTTCCAGGTTTTCATGGACTTGCTGCTTATGCCTTTTAGGAATTTATTTATCTAAAGAAGCTCTCCCTCCTCTACCTTGACTTAATTACATGATATAAACTTAGTGAAGAGAAGCTATCTTTGTTTTACTGTGAATGTAGTCAGTTCAGTTTTATATTTTTATCAAAGACTGGAGTTGGTAAACAAATACAGGCACCTTCCAAGCATTTTCTATTTCTGGTTATCTAGCAGGTATTAATTAACTGAGGTGGAAAAACACTGCCGAGAGGGAGGTACTTCAGGCCATGAAGATATGTCCTTATAATATGTGGTGTTGGCACAGATGTAAAAGAGTGTTGGTGCTTATATTGGAGATTTGGTCATTTCTGCCATATGTGTTTCAGTACCTTCTATTTGTTGAAGCTGCATAAAGTACAGAAAAATAATCTAGCTGTTGATTATTGTAATGTTGATGCTTATGAATCTGCAGTACGTTTTCATGCTGTGAGCTCACGCAGCAAAAAGACTGCCTGTAATGAGCTCTGCAAGAGCTGAATTTGTACTTAATGGCTCTTGCAACTTGATCGGGAATGTGGATGAAATTACAAAAGTGTAGCAATGCTGCATGCAGATGCTTCAGTGTGGAGATCTGGTGTTAGAAGCCAGCATAACAAACAGCAGTCTCTTTTTCAGTATTGGCTGGAAGCACTGGAAAAGCAGCCCTTACCAGGAGGGTGGAAGGATGTGAATACATCCTACAGCATGGTGCTTTGCATCCTTCAGGCAGGAGAGAATTTTCAGGAAAAGCTGGCATTTCTTGATGATTTTTTTTTTTTTTGAAAACCTATGTTAAATTTCATGACTTTGAAAACTCCAATTATGAATATGTGCAACACTTCAATGTGGTTTTATAATTGCTCATCAGAGAAACACCTGTCTTCTAAGACATTCTTATTTTCTAGCTGTGGACATTATCAAGTGTCACCTTACAGAGTCTGATAGTGACCCTGGAAGCTTGCTTGGAGGCCCTCACAGTCAGGGCTCTTGCAGGTTGCAACCTTCTGTTACCTGCCCAACAGTGTTACTGTGGGAGGATCAAGAAGAGTTCGTCCCCGCTGCACCCACCTGGTGGTGCAGAAAGACTGGAGGTGGCTGCTGCCTTGTGCAGGTTGCTAGCTGAATAAAGAGGATAGATGCAGGACAAGAAGACACAGGAGAATGTATAGCCAACTGATGAGAAAATAAGAATGGGTATTTTGCATCTGTTTGAGTTTTTCTAGCATTAGAATTACAGTGGGCTACACAGAAGGATGGGGCAGGAATTGGGAGTAAAGAGAATAGGGAGAAGAGGGTGATAAAGAGCTGAAGACAGGCAAGAAGGCTGACCTGAGGGAGACTGAAATAGATTTGGAGAGGCTGGAGCAAACAGGGAGATATTCAGTCAAAACTCCTTTCTTACAGGTATTCTCTGATATCTTCCTGCTTATGGTTTGTTTTTTTTTTTTTTTCTGTAGAAGCTGAGTTGGCTTTGCTCCCTCTCTGGTCTATGGTGTCTCATGCTCCTATGTACCCCCAGGTGCAGACCCTGCCTTGCCTCTTCTCCAGTGCAACAGCACTTGTTTAACTGCCTGTTGCAGTGACACCACTGGTTACACTTTCTGGCTGCAAAATCGTAACTGGGAATTAGGGTCCCATTTAAAAAAAAAAGGTAAATGTGAGTCTGTCACTTGAATACATTTAAATGTTCCTTAAAATTCCCATAATAAAGTAATCCATTGCAGGAGATGTTCAAAACAGCCTTCAGCTCTCTAGATCTTCTGTAGGTTGATTTTTTTTTTTTTTTTTAAATAGTCAATCTACAGTGAAAACCTGCCCAATCCAGATAGCAATTCTTGAGCTAGCTTCTTAGAAACAGACCCCTATAAACAGGACATTTTTTGCTGAAGTTTTCTAATTTCTTCTCTTAAAAATCCAAATTCACTAATTATTTCTGCAGCTATCAGAGCCAAATTTCAGCATTAGATGTTGACTCTGTTGGAGCTTAACTCAATATTACTAGCTCAAGAAAGAAAGTTTTTTATCTTTGCTATTTCATTTGGGATATAAATGTAAAATAGGTTGTCAGGTTTTTTCAGATTGTAAAATCTTTGGCTCTGATAAATCAAAAATACACTTTTGTAATATTGTACCTGTCTCAAAGGATTTGAAGTTATACACTGAGGTCAGATTTCAGTACTTAGTGAAACTTCCATTTTATATTCTGTAAACATCAGTGGTGTTTCTCTTTGAATAGAGCTGCGACTTAAATGTACTTACAGCAATTTGCCTTCTAGTCCTTTTATGTCAAATAGGGTAATTAAAATCCTTCCTTCCTTCTTTAGTCTGAAAATATTTTCATTAAAACAAATGTTTGCTCTGTTGAGATTTTTGTTATCACAAACGTGTTCAGAGGTACTGATTTGATCAGGATAAGCATTGGCAATTACAACCTTAATCTTACAATCTAGTGTCCTTAAACATAAGTAGTGTTATCTGTGTTGCTGTTTAGGAGACTTTATTTCCTCTCTGTGAGAGGAGAAATTTTTTTTCAAATTCAGATATAGTTGGAGTAAGAATGTGAACACGGAGCTATGCGGGGCACTACAAATTGTTTTGATACATGGCATCCTTGTCCCTGACTTATTCCCTTCTCTTTTTGGTCTAGTTGCCTACACTTTGTGTAACTAAATGCCATGTAGATTCTGACCTGTTTCTAAGGGTCTTCACAATGGTGTAAGTCATTGCAGAAGGTAAGAAACCATGCAAATGACATCTTATGGTTCACAGTCGTTTTCTGCACAAAGTTTCTGTGTGAACTACTCGGTCAAAAGGAAGGAGAATGCGCTACCAAACACACAGGGAAGCCACTTTACCCAAAATACATGTGCACATGCACAAAGGAAGCTGAACATACATGTGGGAGGAAAACAAAGTTTATCCCTAGTGGAAATAACCGATGAACCGTTTTTGCAGGCAAATGGGACTCAGGGTGGCCATGTACGTTTTAACTACCTCTGAAGGACCTTAGGAGCTTTAATGTCTGGAAAGAAACTGAAAGATGTAATACATAAAACCTTAATGATAAAAGGGGAGCAGGTGTTTTTTTCTCTCTTGGTAATTTATAATTAATGTTTTCAAGGCTGGAGAAGGTAGGGTTTTTTGGTTTTTGTTTTTTTTCCTCTCTTTATAACTTGGGGGATTTTGGAGCACGGTAAACAATGGGTTTTCCATTCCAGTGAACAAGCTGTTCTGGGCTCTCAAGCTGTAGCTTTTAGCCCATTAGATTGAATGCTGCTGGAGTGATGGATGCTGCAGCCACCATTCAGTGTTGGCAGTCTGGTGTGTCTCTGTGCTTAATTAGTCAGTGAAATCAGCTTGAAAGGCAGCAGTTGCCTTGACAGAAGCACTGAGAGAGGTTAGTTGTTATGTGTTGGCTTTTTTATGCAGTAAATGTTTGGTTCCCAGGGGATGACAGTTGGCTGGAGCCTGAAGCAAAGGAGGTGGAAGAAAGAGTGAGCATTTATCCAAGAGGTGTGGAAAACACCTCGCAGTAAAGCAGAAACAGGATTTGGTTCTGTTGGCGCAAGCCTACTAACCATAGGGCAGTATTTCAACAGCATATAGGAACTGGGCAAATTGAACTCTGGCCCTGCTTTCTGAGCAGCTGAGAGCCTGCCTTTCCTCAGCATACAAAGTAGCTATGAGATTGCAGTGCAATTACATAAGATGATGATTTTAAGTAATCTCAGTACAGCTCCTGGGCCAGACACCAACTGGTGCTGGTGGTTGGGCTATGTGGGGAATGGATTCAAATCATGCATCGCTTAGAGTAGGCCATTTCCCATGCCCACCTACTCCTTGGCTGTTTTTCAGGGAAGACCGGTCTATCCCAGTCTCTGTAAGCTGAGTATCAGCTCTGATGGCAAGAAGCTATGGTAACAGTTTGCTCTGACTGCAGATAAGACAAACTGTGTTCTGTGCTGCATTATAAGGAACACACCCAAGCAGACCAGGGGAGGCATTTATCTCCACCTACTTGGCACTGGTGAGACAGCACCCAGAGTGCTGGATCCAGTTGTAAAGGAGGCGATTCCTCATCTAGCTGCCTCTGGCTGTGACTGCAGGCTCTCTGCTTTTACACGCTTTGCAGTGGGCATTGTTGCTTGCGCTGGGCTGGAGAAGCAGGAGATTGTTTTGCAGGTTATGTAAAGGGCTCTGTTTCCTGGCTAGCTGGTGTTATTTCATCTTCATTCCTCACCTGTCTCCATTTCAAGTGTTCCATAGAAACTTTCAGCTAGCTGCCCAGGGCTCAAGCTCAGATGGTGCAAACTGTTGCACTGTTGTTTGTGTTTGGGTTTTTTTTGTTTGGTTGGTTTTTTAAAAAAAAAAAAAAAAAGACTCCCTGGGTCTAGTCCCTGTGTGGCATCCTTGCTGTTAGATACTATGTGGCAGAGGCAGATATGCAGTATAAGCATGGCAACAGATGTAACAAACACACTAATTAAGGCAACTCTTCCAGTGCTGTCTCTCCAAACCGCACTCTTGGGTACCTGACTCTTTATTGTTATTATACCTTCTTCATAGCATCACCTCAAATAGAGGACTTCCCTCTGCCTATGTCTTTCAAGAATGGCTCTTTTGTGGATTGGCAGATATTAGATTAGAAACAGTTTTTATCCATGTTCTACCAGAAAGTCACCTGTTACTAATAAAGTTCACTAAGGTGCCTCAAGCTTATAAGCCCACCAGGCAGGAAGAAACATTTGGGAAGCAGCAAATGGGAGGCAAGGCAGTTACAGTTTCCTAAATGAAAGGACTTGAGATGTCTATAAGGAGAGTGAGAGAAGCGCTGGGTGATGCAAGGAGACAAGCATTACTAGCCAGACATCCTCTACCCAGGAGAAATGCGTGCTACCCATGTCTGAACAACATTGCTCCTTTTCTGTCATTCCCCATTGCCCTAGATGTACATTCTGTTCTGTTGAATATGAAAACACCATATCCAATGTTTTTATGTTGCTGTATTTTGGGCTTTGCTGTCTTGGTTGGTTTTGTTTGGTTGGTTGGTTGTTTTTTTACCTTAATGACATCTAAAGATGTTTAAACTGGGTTTCTCTTCATATGAGTCTGAATTGGTAGCAGTAAGAATCAAACCAAGAGTATAAAGCTAAGGAACCAGGAAACTCAGGAGTTATTTTGGTAAAGTTCAGGTCCACTTTTAGTGATTCAGATGACCTAATTACCTCCAGTACTGTGGCCAGTGACTGGAACATCTAAGTAGTAGTACTGAGTGCCTGTAGACTAAATGACTGCTCAGCATTGGGATGTTTTCCTTCTCACAAAGACTTTTGTCTTTCAGTGGGTTTATGCCAGTGAGGTGAGGAGCATCCTCGGTCTTCATCGACCTCACCAGGAAATTGGGATGCTTAGCAGCTGTTGGACTGGTCTCCAGCTGTGATACAGTATCTTCATACACCAAAGCATGACTACTTTGTACAGTAGTTTTGGAGCAGTCAGTAACTTAAACTGCAGTTAGGCTTGAGAAGCTTTGGAGACTGAGAAATACGTATGCTCAAGCCCAGGTCTGTCCTCATCCAAGTGAGTTGCCGTCAGCTTCATGTGTAGTTGAGAGATGTGTGACTCAAGGGCCAGTTCAGTCCACCTAAGAACTATTCCCCAACTCAGATCCCTTGAGCCACTTAAACATAGGTGGGACGAATCCAGGTTGTAGCTAATAAACCTGAAGCAGCCCTGATCCTTACCTTGCTTAACTTGACCTACCTTTTGTATCTTCCTACTGCTATTATAAACATATCAAGAGAGGGGATTATTGCTCTCCCTCTGTTTTGCCCATAGCCCAACACAATGGCAACATCACCTGAGCAAAGCTTGCCTGTGTGCTGTTGTGAGTGGCTCTGAAGAGACAAGTGGGTTATGACTGAACTAACAAAGCTCCTGTCTTTTTGGTTCTTTGTCTTGATCCTTCCAAGTATGTTATTAGGTCCTTAAACAAGCTAAGTATTCCTGACATGGTGCTAGTGCCAAGTGTCATTTTCCAACAGGGTTTTGCTACATTGCAAGCATGCTTCAGCTGCTTGCTTTCTTCAAACAGTTCCCAGTCATGTTATTAAGAGCAAGGTTCTGAGACTTCAAGCAAAAACCTCTTTAGCTAAGCAAGCTCCTAAATCTTTTCAGGACTTGAAGGCAATTTTACTAAACCTAACACCTTATACCAGAAAGCATCTGAATAACACCACGTACAAGAAAGGTCCTGAAAGCCTGTATAGTATAGCACACTGTTTTAAAACAAGAAAGATGGCTTGTGGCAATGCTAGACTTGAGCTTAGAAAAGCTGTGAAACTGTTGCAGACAACAAAAGATGATCAGGCAATAGACTTCCTTGAACGCATGCTTCATAAGGGCAACTGGAAATGACAGCTATAAAGCCATACTGTTCTGTGGCAGGCTTGAGTAAATTTTGTTTGCTTCTAATGCAAAAGATGGCCTTCTCACAGTTGTAAAGGTTAACACAGGCAGTTCACGGTGTATCAACAAGACAACTGCTAACAGAGAAATGGCAAAAATATCCAGAGGAGCAGGGGGGCATGACAACTCCTTTAGAGGATATTTGATAGGGTGAGCCCTTGTACAGGGAACAGAGACAACTTGCAGACAGCCGCCAGTTTTACAGTTAGACTTTGGAAACTCCAAAATTGTAAGTTTCCAGCACTTGAGTTCTAGCTGAATCAGCTCCTGGAGAAAACTAGTCCATATCTCGTATGTCCAAAACTAGCTGCGTAATGTTCATTCCTCACAGTAGGAACTGCCTGAAAGTAAGGCTGTGAACTAGAACTAGCTCTTTCATATCTCTTTTGCACAAATTTGACTCATAATCTTATGGTTTGTACATGGATGTTACAGACCACAGCCTGTCAGTGTTGTCAGCCTTTGTCAGTGCAAAGCTTTTAAGCACAAATAAAAATCCTGAATGTAAAGAACTTGTCTTTCCTAAAAAGTTCTTCAGGCCTGGTTTGCCTGTGGCTTGGAGGGGTTCACAAGAACAGTTCTCTCTTCCTCCAGATCTAATAATCATCTTTGTTCTTCAATATTCAATAACTTTTGCAACCCTGTGTGTTATAGTATTTTTTTAGTTTTGTTCTGTGAATCATTTTCAGTATGATAAACAAAGGCCTATGGATGAAATTGGGAAAAGAAAAAAAAAAATTGGCTTTTGGACTTCAGATTATGAAGAGAAAGCAAACACTTCAGAAAGCTCTCAGTAATTGGAAATAATATGACTTTCTAGTTGAAGTTCACTTTTCTTTTACTGTAAGGTGCAAGACTTAATAATGGCAGTTAAGAGCCTTAAGAACGTTTAACAGAGGGGGATGCAGAAATTTCTGGGGGGCGGCTACACTTTCATGTGCCCAAAGATAAAGACATTCCACTTTGTTGCCTTCAGAATGAAGGACAATGCTTCAGTACTACCAGCTGTCAGCCCAGCCTCTAAAAAGGGAGAAATATCGCCATCTTGAGGTTACTGTTCTGTATGGTGACTAAGATAAGGTAATACGAGAAGTAGTCAGCTACAATTAATTAAGAATAAAATATCTTAAGTTCTGCTTGAAAGGCTCTGATGGATCACAAAAATAAAGTTACTGCAATAGAGAAGACTTGATTTTTCCTTAGTTGTACCCTTCTAAAGGAAAAAAACATTGATGAATAGCATTTGTCAGGCTGTCAGAATCCTATTAAAATAGTAACTGTTCTTTTGTTAAATAAAAGGAAAAAAGTCCAAGTGATATTTTAAACATATTTCCTAAAATTAAGACAGCCTAACTACCACTGGTGCCTTCATATAAAAATTCTGCATTCATTTTTACAGGTGTAACACCACAGTAGATTCAAGTTCTTAGTAATTGTTAACATGTAGTTGTGTGTTTAGACTGTACAAGTTGATCCTCTTTTGAGGATTGTAACTGTGTGTAAATTCTACTACACAAAGAGCCACACACAAAAAAAACCTTGTTACAATTATACTTTTTATCATCCCGACACTGATCTATTATATACATAGGGATTGTTTTCTGAAGGTCTAAGCTGTGGGGGCAGAGGAATGTAATCGGACACGTATGCCTATTCCTAATTCTTAAGGTTATTGAATTAAATGATGCAAGATCTAGGTGGACAAATCAAAAACAAATGTTGAATTTTAGCCCTTAAAATGCTGATAATTTCAGCACAATGTATGTGGGGTTGAAGTCCAACAGAATTTCACAATACTTCAAAGGCAAGTTTTTAGTGCTTACTTCCAGATGAAACTAAAAGATCATCTGGGAGCAATTTTATAACTCTTTCTTACATTCTTGACCTGGTCACTGGCTTTCTGATTAACTTTGAACCTGTTGCTGAGTGCCTGTGTTCTAACCTCTTTGCCCATAAAAGAGATGACTGGCTACCTGAAATGCATAAATGAGATGAGATCCACAGTTAATGCCGAATACTCTCAGAAAATGGCTTCGCTGTGTAGATACTAATAACGGTTATTGGCAGGATGTTCAGAACAGCTGGGGAAGGCGGGGAGCATTGGCATTGCTCTGTGCTGGTTCTCTGAAAGAATTCACTGCAGGTCTCTCACTATGGAATAAGTGCTGATTGCACACCTCTCAAAACAACCTCTGCTGTGCTAGTGAGTGCTGCTTATGGTAGTTACATCATCGTATCCTCTTACTTTTAGAGGAATTCTGTATTTCTGCAGTTATGGTTGTGTGCATACTTTGTACTCTCTTTACAGGGGTTTTTGTATGGGCTAAACTGCAAAAATAGTATCTCGGCTTTGAGACAGAGTCTATGGGAAAGAATTTGTGGAAATACAGACACTGTAGTGGATTTTACAATGGAACAGCTTTTTACCTTCCCTCTGTTCTGCATCTGTCAGACTCGTACATGTTAACTATGGTGATTTTTTTTTTTTAATGGGGAATGGATTTCTTCAATATCTCATTTAGTACTCCCATTTCTGTTTTTAAAAAAAATTATAGGGCAAAGATAGTGCTCAAAATAGAAGCTTCAGGAGTCCTGATTTCTAAAGGTTTTAGGGTTGTTTCAGGTCAGGGTAGAGGTCTGACTAGTCCACTAATTTTTCTGACAGCAGCCAGCAGAAGATGCAAAGGGAATAATATGAGAAGCAGCCAAGAATATTTCACCACCTATTTTTCCACTCAGATTATCAAGTCTAATATTAAAAGAGTAATGCAGACATATTAATGTATTTGTCAATGTCCTGGCATGTAATTCAAAGAAAAAGTTTTTACTGGATGGAGGCATTAGCACAAAAAGCTACTATCAGATATGCTAGTGGAGGGTAGAAAATACGCATCCTCATTACTGGAACCGTTACAAGCCAAGGAGAGGAGGTAATAACCCTTTAAAATGGGATCAAGCCGAACACGAGAAAAAGGCAAACCATTTATCTGATACCTTTCCTCTGCCACTGTTGGTCATGTGCTAGCCGTGGCCCCTGGAACATACCGAATGGCCGGTGACCGTAAATGTGAATATCCATCTTCTAAAAGAGCAGTGCTGGCTGGGCTGTGGCACTGGGTGGTTCTGGCATGCACTGGAAATTGCCCATGGTCCATGGTGGAGCTCTCGTTATCTCAAAGTATATGATGCGAGTGCCTGGAAACAGAATGGAGCCACTTCTGAGTGAGAGCTGTGTCTTTTGAGCTTGTCACCCCAGATATGATAAAGACTCTGTGACTATTTGTCTTAGGAGATACACAGCTAAGATTAGAGCCATGCCTGTGCAGATGGGACTCAATTTTCCCTTCTAGTCCCTGCTTTTGCTCCTAGAAACCAGAGTGAAGCAGAACTGGCTCGTGGGAATGAAATAACAGAAATCTCTTGTCATTTGTAAGAAAATAAACTAAATGGATCTAGCCCTTTGGTTACTCCCATGCTCTTGCTTGCTTTCCTGTCGGGAGAAATTGTGAGCCCCTCCCTTTTCTTGGACTGTGCCCTCTAGATGGCAAACATTGTGATTTAGTGCTAAACCGCAGTATTGGCAGGTCTGAGAATTTATACATCACCAGCAAGGATTTTTCAAAAAAACAAGTTTAAAAATTAGTTTAGATACTCTATTTTGTTCCAAGACTTTTAAACGTTTCTGAGGTTGTGGTTTTCAAGCTTTTCTCCATAAACCTGGCAGCAGAATGCCTTTATAGGAAAGCGGATCTTCTTAACCAGAAGCCCTTCTATAAGAAAAAAGGTTAAGTATCCTGAGAATCTGGATAAATATGTTGTTGTCCATGCTTGTGACTTTTATGACCTTCCTCCTCTGCCCTTTAAAGGAAATTATGCACAACTCTGCTCTAATTAAACCTGACTCTGCTCTTAGATATGTTTCCACCTTCTTGGTTCCCCTGGTCAGCATGAAGGCTGCAGGATCTTAAGGGACTGCACTGAGCATCAGAGGTTTGGCTTAAGCCTGTGGTCTGTTTCAGACTTCCCTGCTGCCTTGGTCAAGTCCTTTAAATGCTTTGTTGGGAACAATGATAATGTACTAATTGTACCCTGACCAAAACTTCATTAATGGGTAATGAGTTTTTTCTATGCTATGGTAACAGAAGGCATTTTGGTACCTCAGCTGCTTGTGCCTTGGTCTGAGACTCCTGTCCCTTACTTCTGGTAAACCACGTAGTCCTAAGCTTTGTCTTTGTATTTGAAAAGATTTCTAGTGTGGAGGTGTTTTCCTCCCAACAGAAGATAGGTGGAAATAGAGCTTACTTACAAAAGTGAGAAACTGGCCTCATGAGAGCACCGGCTGTGCAACAAAGGTAGGAGGGGAGGAAGAGAGCCAAGCGTGTAGTGCTATTGATACTCTTTCCAAGCCGCTAGTTTTGCATTTTTTCTTTTTCTTGCCAAATTATAGATCAAAGTACAGGCCTGAATGTGCACGTTAGGAAAAAGCACTCCGATAACTTCTACTTAATTATGTTACAGCCCATTATTGCATTAAGACAAAATTGTCGATTTCATTAGAGTTAATTGTTGCAATTTTAATGTCACTATCAAAGTGAAGTATCCTAGCTGTAAGAAGCAGCACATCATCTTCTATTCTGTAATGTCCCACATGTTACTACATGCCCAAGATCAAGACTTGGCTGTCTTTCTGAAAGACAGATTTGATTTTAGCAACAAATGACTGGGTTTGGCGCAGCAATTACGGGTGATACTCCAAGTCTCTTTAGGCAGGAGGTCAGAATGGCTCTCCAGGGCTAACGCATCTGATTGTGGTAAAGCTTAGATACCTGTGGTTCTTTTTTTACTGCATTTTTTAAGGGAAGCAGCTTAGCTGCACTAATGTGGTATTAAGCAGTTAGGCAAGCAGCTCCCAGACCTTTTAACAGATATTGAATTGCCTTGGTTTTGTGTTCTCAGAGGGTACATTGGGGCCACTTTGCTTTTGGATTGTACCTCATGTGAGCAGGAGGTAGACTCTCTGAAGTAAGTGTCTTACCCCAAAAGCTGTTTCTGGCTCATCGTGTGGAATACGCAGTGGTTTGCTTCTTTGGATCAGCATTGGTTTTTCAATGTTTAAAATACTCCAACATAGTAGAAATGAATGCATGTGTAATTTAGGCAGGTCAGTTTATTTTATTATATTATATAATCTCATAATTATTTTCAGCATTGTTGACTCTCCACAAAAGACAGAACAGCCTAGATGCTATCTTTGTTAGTTTAATGTACTGCTACTTCAGCTTCTTTACTGGGAGGGGAAAAGATGCTAAATATGATTTAGTAGGTACTTAAAATTGTATAGCAGAGCTGCTCTTAGAGAAGGCTGTGATAAGACAGTCACTTAAGGCTAAAATTAACTGTTTTATCTCAATAAAGGCCAGGATTTGCTCTTCTAATGGCTTTTAGGGTCCATTTCTTTCTCAACTAGGCAGAGAGGCAATAGAGAGCAACTGGAAAATCCTTTTCTGAATGGAAAGAATTAGCAGATGTTACTGGGAAGATGTAACTCATTTTGTAACTGACTTTTTTTTTTTTTTCCTTGCCGATTTCTTTGGGCATTTATTGCTAAGGTGTTTGCACTTCAGTGAGGTCCCCATAAGGATGCCAGTGGGCAGAGTTTGTGTGAAAGGGAGGGGAGTGCGCTGCATGTTTGTGTCCCGTAATGGAGGAGCTCATAGGCTTTAACGGGCACCAAGCCAGCGAGTTCTCCTGCAATGCAACTCGTTTCTCTGGGAATTTCGGTTTTTACTTACAGGCTTTAATAGAGTCTCTCTTTAAAGGCCCCGTGGGCGGCACGGAACCGGTGCGCGCTGCGATGGAGAACACCTGCGCTGGCACCTCAGTGAAGCGGCGGCCGCTGAGGGCGGGCTCGGGGGCTGTCCCGGCTGGAAGGCACCGCCGCGGGGCTCGGCTCCGGCGCTAGCCGCGGCTCGCGGCCCCGGCAGGACTCCGGCGGGTACCTGCCTCCTGGCAGCCGGCAGCAGCGCCCCGCCGGCCCTCCCGCCCCGCCGGCCCTCCCCTCGCCGCCCGGCGGCCGTTAGCCGGTAACGGCTGCCCGCGGGACCGCGCGCCGCGTTACCACGGGAGCCCCGCGCCGCCGCGCTGTTGCCATGGGAACGGGAGCTGCGGCGCCCCCGGGCGGCGCGGCCCGGCCTCGTCGTGCGGGCCTGCGGCAGGCCCGGCCGCGCCCCGCTGCCGTGCGGCGCCCCGCTGGCAGCTCCCTCCCCTTAACGTATGAAGGGAACTCCGGCTTTTTTCCCCTCCGCTCAGCCTAGCCGGGCGGAGGGCGAAAGAAC
Source organism: Platalea leucorodia (assembly GCF_965183815.1). Classification (NCBI taxonomy): domain Eukaryota; kingdom Metazoa; phylum Chordata; class Aves; order Pelecaniformes; family Threskiornithidae; genus Platalea; species Platalea leucorodia. Next base: position 59,752,814 of record NC_138829.1, read on the forward strand.
AAGCATGGCGTAGCCAGTCGGCTTTGAAGGAGGGCGGGCGCCAGCTGCGCCGTGGCATCACCCCCCGATGCTTTAAGAGGCACCGTGGGCACGCGGGGCTCCTGTTGGAAGCGAGCAGCAACGCGGGAGTCCCGCCGCACGCTGCGCCGCCCCCGCTGCTGCTGCCGCCGAGGCCGGTTCAGGTACCGCAGCGAGCAGATCTCGGAGAACCGGGGCTGGGTTTGTAAGATGCTCCGAGTTCAAAGCGTGTCCGGGCATAATCCCATCAAAGGCCGACCGACTGTCTCTCTTCAGTGCCAGCTCTGATCGCTCTGTGCTAGTGGCATTTATGCCCGTGTGGAGATGCGGTTTCCTACAGCCTTGGCTGACAGGTCTCTCTTGTAAAAGCCATGCAGTGGCCAACAGCAGATGCTTAGGGAAGGGTGCAAAAGCAAGGCAGCACCACTTAACCTGGGCAGCGAAGGCTTGTGTTTTCCAGTCCAGAAGTCTTAGGTTACCTGGGCTGTTAATGACTGATTGTTCTCTTTTATTATTGCTCACAGCGGTGGGTAACTGGGAGTAAAACCTTGTTATGCTAGGCACAGTCTTTCCTTGAAATAACTAGTCTAAAGACAAGAGCTAAAAGTAGGGAAAGAAATAAAATATTGCCACAAAACTGCAGCTCCTGTGGGGCAGGACACCACTGGCTAACTAGTGAGCCTTGCAGATCCTTCCTGCAGGCCTGGGTGCTTGCTGCGTTGCTTGCTTCAAATGAAACCAAGCGCCAGACCGAGGTTGTTTTTTTATGTCATTCCTTTGCCAAAAGGCTGAATTAAGACAGCAGGGTTTGGCAGAGGCAGGGAGGTGGCCTTTCAGATGGAGTCCTGGCTTGTTGCCAGCCAAACTCCTGATGTCTGTGTACAGCCCCAAGCTTCAGCATGGCAGGGCAGAGAGGCTGTGCCTTGAGCTCCGGCGGGTTATCTCAGAAGGCCAGCGCTACTTACAGGCAGGCAGGGTTGCCTCCTCTTGGGAAGTCAGGAAGTCTGTAAGTGCCTTCCAGATCAGGAAGCAGCAGTGGAGTAACAGCTCACCTCTGTAATTGGAAGCAATTGTCATCATCCCAATCAGCCCTGACCTAACCAGCCGTACATTTTGCAGCATCTATTTGCATTCTGCGGTTTCCTTCAGTCAAGGTGTCGTTCATTGCTGAGACTGCTCTGCCAGCAGCGTGACGCCCAGGGATGCCAGCGCAAGAAGGAAAATGACATTTTGAGAAGGATGTCATTTCTTTTTCAACACTACAAAACATCCACCCATCTGTCACAAACGCATGTCTTCTTTCCCAGCACTCCAGCATCTCTGTATCAGTCACACACAGAGTGCAGCTCAGCACAAGGGAATTTATCATGTTAATGTTATCAATCATATGCCAGTTCGCATTACTTACAAGTGCCAGAACCACCTTCTTTCCCCTTACCATCAGGTTTGGGCTTTTATTTTAAGCTTATCCTAGAGAAAAGAGCTGGAGAAAACACAAGTGGGGAGATAGCACTGAAGTGTCTCCGGAAGACCAAGTTGGCTTGCGGACAAACTGAATGTCTGTATCCTGAAGGAAATCTGCCATCAGATTGCAGAATTGGAGGTGGAATGCTTAAAGCCACGCACAGCCTATTGCTCCCCACGTTCTCCTGCTGCTCCTTTTTGTTCGAAACTCAGCCTGGTACCTTTTGTCTGTATTAGAAGATGCTGACCCTTTACAAGAGAAGAGGCCATGTGACTTGCCTGACGAGCTGTCACACTAATAGCAAACCAAATAATCTTCATGCTGTTGATTCTGGAAATCATGTTCAGCCTAGTAAAACACTAGTTGCAGTGTTACTTAACATCTTGGGGGCTGATCCATGTTTTTCAGAGTCACTCTGTGCCATTTAGAAATGGTACTTTGAAAAGCGTTCAGCTAACCGTTGGTAAAATATGCTCTGTGACTGTAATGAAGTGTCAGTTGCGCAGTAATTAATAACATGTTGCAAAGTTCTTGCTGTGTGAAAATACAGTATCAGGTGTGCCTATATTACCAGAAATACTTTCAGTTCAGATTGACTTGAAATTTTGGTTCATTAGCTGTCAGCAACTCTCAACAAATATAATAAGGAGAAAACATTGATTAGTAGCCTCAGAAACTGCAGGCATGTTTACAAGAAACTCTGATTTGGCTCTATGAACAGGAGCTGGCTGTAAATTCTAGGTTTGTTGTTAAATGTTTGTTTACTCATTACTGCCATATTGATCTTTCATAAAACTCAAGGAAGTCCAAGTCACACTATTGCATCAAGCCATGCTAGAAAATGAACATTAGAGCATCATTAAATACATGGGAGTCTGAAACAGAGTAAAGTCCAGAGAAAAGCCAGTCTAATTTAATGTAGAATATTACATATTTTGTATATAAATTGGTATTTGTAAAGTTATCTGGAGCAATTCCATTGTTATGCTATTTAAGAATAACTTTATTTTAAAAGGTATAAAGAATACATGGTGCACACACTCTTACTGTAAAGAAGATCAGACAATTTGCTGTTTTGTCTGTGAATTATTTAATTTGCTCAGATGTTTCTATTGATGTCCAACCCCTTATTGCCACCTTCAGAAATATCTCACTCTTTGAGACAAGAATTTTATTTCCTTTATCAGGCATTTATAAATGTGTCTTGGGTACCTGTGTGTCACCGCTGAGTTAGAAATCAGCCATAGCAATACTGGAGAAAATTAATTCTCCTTGTGTCTCGCTCAGTCACCTTGAATGCTAACTTTTAGAAGTGAGATAGCATTTGTCATTCTGAGAGTGCTGCTATTTTGTTGGCGAGATAAGATGAAAACTGGGATTAGTAAAGCATGCACATGGCTTATCAGGTAGTTTGGTGGATGCATTTTAGGTTTGGAGAACTACAAAAGATGGGACCAAATCAGGAACTTTTACGCTTAAGCCTTTGCAAACTTGAAATTTTTTGAAGTGTCTCTATTTATCTGTAAAAAAGGCACCTGGACTTTATCTGACCACTCCTTGAGAAGAGACAAAACTGAAACACCACCCCTCAATAGAGAAGTGATTGACACAGGGAGCACTTTTCCACTCACTGGTAGCAAAAATGCTTTAAATTTAATAATTTTAAATGAAGCTATTTATTTATTTGACTACAGAAGATGGAGGCCTCTGCTGTAGGCTGCTGGCCAGAAGGTGTGCTCGTGGGAAGGGGTGCAGAACAGGAAAGGGGTAATAGCAAATACTGGACGGAGAAGTCAACCTGCATGTATTGCTCCGTGTACTGGCGATTGTCTGTCAAGGGCGATGTGTGCTTACTAAGCAGGTCTATAAGGTGGCTCCAAAGGCCGTAGAAAATTACCTTCCCCTCCCCCCCAACAGCTTTTTGTCTCCTCCTCACATGGAGGGACCCAGTTCCTGCTACTACAGCCCCCGAGACTGAAGGCTCCCTTCCACAGGACTTGCCCTGTGGCAATGCTACCCCGAGGGTACGTCCGTATGATATGGTGCTGAGACTCTCATTGAGCACCAAAGGAACTAACCTAGATATGAGCATACAAGATAGTAGTGTTCATGGCTTTGCTGCCTGGACTCATTTGCCCTGATGAGCAAGAGGGTGTTTAAGTCTGGAGGGCCCTGTGGTACAGGACCGATACTGTTTTGGCTGCTCATGTGCCTAAGTAAGCTGGAATCATACTGAGCTTGCCTGGGATTTGTGACTAAGGAAGTTTTGCAGATAAATAAAGAAAAAACAGAGATGGGTCTAAATTTGTTTTGTTCCCAGTTTGTTGACATGAAAACTTTGAAAAGGGGAAGTCTTCTTGCCTTTCTCTGTAATCAGTATTGCAACTGCCAAGGAATTCTGCAACTCTCGCTCCTTTCCATGGGGCACCACCATCAGCCACCTGGTGTCTCATATGACCACTCACCACTGTCTCTCATATGACTCTTAGGAGCCAACAGGCTGGCTTTTGTTTTCCTTTTTGGAGCCTGCTAGTTCAGTGACCCATGTGTATGACTATGATTGCTTCTAATGGGAAAGGCTCTCCAGCTATTGCAAAGGTGTAAGCTTTGCTTCTCCTTCAGGGCTCTGCCTTTCTTCTAGTCACCCGTTAGTCCTCCACATTAGAAGAGGGATAAAAAAAGAGGTTCATCCCTATTCCTCTGAGGAGATTTTCCCCATGCCCCACAGACACGAAGCAGATGCATAAACAGATGACAGATTTTTCTTGCTCCTGTAGAATAAATTCTGCTGGCTGAAAAAAATCATTGTTTTTATCTCTGAAAACCTCTTCCAGCCAGACCAGCAGGGGACATGGAGACTGTCCAGAAAATTCGGACTGGATTGCCTAGAGGTTTATTACTGGCATGATGGTCCAGCTGGACTGAAGAGATGGGCAGGCTGGGTTGGGGCTAACCAATATGTGGGGTCAGTGGGAGTGCTCTGTGGTTCATTCAGTGCTACCTCTAAATGTGTGGTCAGCGCGCAGTGTGATGAGCGTTGAACTATTTCAGCCCATAAGCCCAGTCTCTTCTTAGTCATAACTGCAGATTTAAAACTAAGGGTGAATTATCAGACCGTACTGTAGCCAGAGAACAATTATCAGCTGTTTGTAATTCAAAGCCTGTCTCTGCCTTAAATTGTCTTCTTAGAGGGGGAAAAAAAAAAACAAAACCAAGCAAACAAAACCCACCCCAAAAACCCCTGATCATTTTATCTCCAGTATTGTAATCAGCATAGCTGAGTTATGGCCAGAATGTGAAAACAGCGTACTCAGAATTTGCTACTTCTTTTGTAGTAATAGATCTGTTAGCAAACTGTCAATCAAATACTATTTGTTTCAAAGAAAAGTGTGATGACAGCTTTTCTGCAATGGAAACTCCATTATTCATCACCTGAATATGCTACCTAAGCAATGCAACATCCTTCAAATGTCCTGAATCCTTTTGTATATCTTGTCTGGTTTTAGCTGCTTTGAAAATGTTTTACTTTGACTAAACCATTGCAAAAAATTTCTAGTCATCTCTGCTAGCAAAACATATTTAGTTTTAACTTGGAGAATAGGATGCGGCACTTATACTGCCTGAGAATATCTTCAAAGATACAGCACGTGCTTTACGTCAGGTTATTGACTGCACCTTTTAATGAACTGTCTGAGTGAGAAACAGAAAGATTGATTGTGGGGGTTGATGTTAGGTAAGTAAGTACCCGTCAGGTGGAAAGCTGACGGTTTGGGGGAGTGGTTAGTTGCCTAGAGCTGTTACAGGGGTCTAGAGTGGAAATATGTAGAAAATGCTGATGGTCATAAAAAGTAACAGCAAAGGAGGGAGGAGGCTGGTGCAGGGAAAGGACATGGTGAAAGGATGTAACGCTAGGTGAGTTCCCATGCCCTCATCTCTAAGCCTGCACCCCAGGCAGGAGCAGGCGCGCAGCAGGGCAGCGGGGACATCAGACTATCTGGCCTTTCTTGGCCATCAACCCACTTTATTTTTGGCACTGGACTGGTGGTAGTGGCTTTCCTTCCCTCTCTTAGGCTAGGTGAAGATGGACTATCATGGCTGCCACAGTGGCAAGGTTCAGGAATTTGCTTTTGAACCTCTTTATAGCATCCTCAGAAAGGAGCTGGTGCTGTGCTGTGTGCTGAGAGAGGGCATGCGCTAGCAGGTAGGATCCCTGCAATGGGGTGTGCAAGGGCCATCCCCAAACATTACACTAGCAAACTTTTAGACCTCAAGCCAGGGCCAAAGGATAGTCCACAGAAGAATATACTGGGTTACGCAGTGGTGGGTCTTGACTTCTTGGGAGGGCAAGTGGAGAAGTCAATCTCTCATCTCGTCATCCTGCAGTGTCCAAATGGATCAAGCCATTTTGGCATTCTGATATGGTGATAGAGGAGGAAATGGCCCTCTCTATTCATGACCCAGACACAATTAATGCCTAGCTATGGATAAATGGTTGTTACAAATAAACCTGAATCCTGATGTCTGGTCCCGTTTGATAAAACAAGCCTGCAGTTCTAGGATTTAAATAACTCTGAAAGCTGGTTCACACAGACTTCCTCTGATTTCCCCTTCCAGTTGGTCTGGAAGTAAAATACAAATCAGCTTTCAAACAAGCTGTGTGTTTCAGGTCCCTCATGTTTATCCAAAAGCACTTAAAGAATGTTTTTGGATAGAAATAAGTTTTTAATTTGGATTTTGGAGGAAGGAGGGACTTCCTTTGAGAATTTTAATTTACTCCTGCTTAAGCAACTTGCTGGCTACTCCAAATGCTAAATGTACAGCTTAATTCAATAATGACATCTCTCAGATAAGTACTGAAGGAATGTTTTAAATGTCCTAATCTGCTTTTCTAATTTAAAAACGAACAATCTATGATTAAGGGCTAACAGGAATTCATCTGAAGCTTCAAATGAGATGGAGCCAGTCAGGGTACATGAGACAGGAAAGCTGTCACAGGCAGAAGGATCCCTATCAGTAAAAGAGGAGTGCGTGAAGAAAAGAGATTCAGCCAGGCTAGAAAAGGGGAAGGTGTATCATGGGAATAAAGAGCTTTACGTGTTGATTTGGAAAGCAGTATGTGAGAGGGATGGCAGAAGCTCTCTACAGACAGTCTGGAACTGGAAGAACTGTGCCAGAGAGATAAGCAAGTCACAAGGATCAAGTTGAGCATGGTTATTAAGAAGTATCAGTAAAGAAGTTGATTTGGCTAATGTCAGTTCAAATGTGGTGATTAAAGTTAATGGGAAGGGTAACATGACCAGGAAAGAGAAAGGAGGAGAATGAGACAAAATCTACAGAGCCCTATTTCTGTTCAGGTTCCAGTTGTGTTACTGAATCTGTTACCCGTTTTGCATAAACTGGAGAACAGTGGAAATTAAGGATTCTCTTGGTTATTTAGTTTTGTCACCAGTAGCTTGAAAAGACTTTAAAAGTCAGAAAATACAGATAAAACTATTTTATTCAATTTTGTCTGGATTCAAAAGATCTATTCCTGTTCAGTTTCTGTGCATCTCTTCCAAGTTGTCTCTATTTTTTCAAGCATATTAAAAATTGTTTTCTATAAATAGTTTTCATTGGTTCTGGTGACAGCTCTTAGGATTTTCTCAAACACGACCTTAACTAAGTAATCCCAAAGCAATCTTAAATATAAAGACACCAGGTGGGAATGTTTTTATTCAAAGAAATGAGGTAAATGCCTCATTCAAAAGAACTGCAGGTTCTTGTTCTAAATCTTCTGTTGGAAATGTCTCATTTAAACTTCTGCTTCTGCTGCCTGTATTTTTGTTTAACCTAATTATTTGATATTTACCATAGCAAGCAGTCACGCTGGCACCAAGGGAATGGTGCCAAGAAGGCAGAATTGGGTGGCCCAGGGGTGTGACTGCGTGACAGTTTGTGTTGAGCCTCGGCGGCCAGCCTCCACCTCCGCTCGGCTCCCACCGTGTGCCATGGGAAGCGCTGCTGCGGCGCTCCCCCGGCCAGCCCAGCTCTCAGCACAGTCTGGGGTAGCCAGCGTGCGCGGCGCTAAGGGAGCCTGAGAGGTCTAGCCGTGTCCTGGTGTTTTGGGCAACATCCTTTGCCCTCGCCCATGAGGGTCAGTGGCCAGAGGTGGTGGAGAAGGCAAGGCTGTCCTTTGATGGGGTCAGGCTGTCTCCACAGCATCTCAGGTTTCAGATGGCACCAAGACCACCAGAGCTTTTAGTGTACAGCTAAGGTGGTTTTTTTCTTCTTACTGTACACCTAATGTACAACCTGTAGTTCTGTCAATGCCAGTTAACTAATTGCAAATTAATTTGTTCTACCTAAGACAGTGGCAAACTCTGTGTCTGGACACTCCACAGAGTTTTGCCCCAAGACAAGTTATTACATATGTGAGCAGAAATCAGCTGTAAACCCTAGGCTAGGCATAGATGCTACAGTGATGGATAACATGATGGATAGATGATGAACATCTAAACACGTTTAAACACCATAACTTAGGTTTAAACACCATAGTCAATTTGAGCAGGGCTGTGCTAGGCGTTCCTTTAGTCCATTCTAACAATGAAGAAAATTTGGAGAGATTTGATTGTGCTGATTTAGAAATGCAATGTGGTTAAAAGCAGTTAGTGAAATAGCTGAATTTTTGTATGCCAGGTCACAAACTGTGTAGGCTACCAGCACTGAAACACTGCGAGGGAAAATCCTTATCTGGCATATTCTAATACAGTGTACTTGAGAAAATCAAGCTGTGCAGTTTCTATAATTTTCTTATTCTAAGAATATAACATAAAATGATGCTGCATTGCAGATCAGAAAAAAATGTCATTTTTTTACTTCATTTATACAACTTCAAGCAACATCTGATAATGTAGCCTCTAGATTTTGGATGGTAGGATGACAATAGGAATTTAGAGTGGAAGTTATTCTTTCTGATTTGATGGGGTTTTTCCTATAGATTACAGAAAAAGAAATGTGAAATGTGTACTAATTGGCTATCCTTAGCTTTTATTTTTGATTTTCATTCTTGCATTTAATTGTTTGAACAGACAAACTATAATCCTCCTGCTGAAAATTGTAACTGGGCAGAGAATTATAGCACTTAGTTTATCTCAAAGAATAGCCAAAATTACAGATCAGTATCAACTGAATTATAACCAAAGGATGTAGACACTTACTTTCGCTCTTGTAAACTGGGAAAATTAGCATCCTGAAAAAAATTTAATTACTTAATCTATGGAGAAATGTTTAAAAGAAAGTATGTGAGGAAAACCCCGGAAGGTTTCAGATGAGACACAAATCAGAAACAGTCGTGGTTATAAACCAGTAATAGCCAGTAGCACTATGTAGAAATGAAAGCAAAAATCACTTATGAAAGCCCATGTCTGGTTTTTCAAGATGCCTTGTGTTGATTTCTTTCTTTCAGTATGCTATTTCCAAAATCATCTAAGCCTTTCAAGTTAAAAGCTGTACATCGGTTGATATCCAGGTTTTTCAAAATATTATATGTTTATGAAAACGTTCATTATCTGTGGCCAGTGACACTTACGGTAAGATTGTCTAGATGAGGCTCTTGCCACTTTAAATAGAAAGAGCATGAGAACAGCTTGGCAAAGTGATTCCTGATTTATGTATGCATGTCAGCATTTCACAAGTACTAAAATATAGCATTTGCTTATTTGCATGATGATGCCCGAGCTGAAAGACATCAATTTAACTACCACTGGTTTATTGGCTCTTGGATCATGCTTCTCAATATGTTTTATAAATGTAAAAGAGTTTTATCAGTCTAGTGCTTTTTTTTCACAGACACAAATATACAGAAATTAATATGATTGTTTTCTTCAGTATAGTATATTATTGTGTCCACGAACATTGCCTGAAATACCATATATCTGAATTTTGCAATTGTCCTTGGCAAATGGAGAACAACACAGCTCATCTTTGTGTCTAAATTTGTGCCCTTAACTAGCAGCCCTGCTGTTCACAGTCATGACTGCAAAGGCCACCGAGGCCAGCTGTGTAGATACCTTGCCACAGATGACTCAGAAATGTAGGGTGAGGTTTTGTTGCTTGTTTGCTTGTTACAAAACCTCTGAATATTTCTGATAAGGAGGTGCTTTTGCTAAAGAAAGCCGAGCTCTCTGCAGCAGTTGTGTAGCATGGAGGTCAGGCACGTAATGCAAGGGAGTTCCTGTTCGCTGCTTTTCCAGAAGAAGCCTCAAGATTGGAAGTACTGTGTTGATTTCATTCAGGCACCAAAAATGCTTTCATCTATTCGGCATTCAGCCTGGTTTTTTTCTGCTGTGCCACCTGATGGTGCTTCATCAGGCAAAGGGCTGAGCTGAAAGGATGTGAACGATGTGCAATTAAAACATGTCACAGAAGTATTTATTCATTGGGCTTAAAGCAAGTCAGAGATTTAAAAAGAATCATCATCCAGGAGCTCAAGTGTTGCAATAGCTGGTATGCCTTTCCATCTGAGGGAAAGGGCAGCATCATGGCCACCAAAATAGTCTGAATTTCAAAATCCAGAGTTCAGTTGAGTGAATCACATTTAAAGGCTTTAAAATATGTATGATAGAACAAACTCTTCTGGGTGTTCCTTATTTAGAGCTAATTAGGCTACCTTGACCTGCAAGGAAATTAGACTAAGTGTTGCTGGGAACAGAGAAAGTATTTTTATTCCAGTTTTTGTCTGGAGGGACAGTTTTTGCATGGCACCCTTCTGTAACATTGATCTTGTCGCATATATTATTTTTATCATGTGTGTTTCATTTTGATTTATTAATTAGATTACTGTAGCTCTAGAAGGTAATCAGGCCACTTGATTATTCACTTTTTATAGCTGCGGTAGAGTTTGGGAGGAGGAAACAAAAAAACCGGCGAGCAATCCTTAAATTTTCTGTGCAGTACACTTTTTCTTTTGCTCCCATTCCTCTTTGCAGCCTGGCAGTGATAAATGGGGAGCACAGAAATTAATGAAACTGGATATTTTTGAAAGCTTGTTAATCTCTAAACCACCCATCTGGATTGCTTAGTGTGGCAAAAATAGAAAATACTGAGCTTAAACTAGACAGGTTTTAAAACTGGAATCTTTGTACAGGCCAATGAAAAACATTAGAGTGCATACAAAGGAGAAATGTTTGCTGATGCATTTGTAAAAAAAGATTCAAACATTAATACACTAGTAACAATGTTGAAGACTTTGTAAACGTACATTTGTAGTGATTCATTCCCATAATGAGTTGACCCATTTTTAGAATATGAAATCAATAACTTTTTTTTTCTTTGGCTTGGGGGAACAAGTGAAAGCATTTGGGTTTTTGTTTTGGATGGCATTTGGGTTTTTTTTCTGTTTCTTTTTTACAAATGACAGTGAGGTAGGAGAAATTGTCCACTTTGCTTCACTATGTCTTATTCTGAGAAGTTAAGAGCATGAATTTGCCATTAAATATATTTATTTTTCCACAGCTGTCTTTCACTATTTTCAAGGGCAAGTGAAGTATTCATTATAAATATTAAAGACTTTTTTCTTAATCGGATTTTCAGAGACAGAGATCAGAAACAAATTCTGGCATTTTTCAACTCAAATATTTTTCTTTTGCTGTGAGGGGGAAAACATAATTTGGTCTGGCTTTTTGGAGGGTAGGTGAGCATCTTGGAGTGATGGGACAAAACAGTCTCTTCTTACAGCACAGTGAGCATGCTGGTTGCTGAGTGTGTACCTGCCTACTGCTCTCAGGGCACGTCCAAGGAGGGAGATTGTATGCACATGGGAATGAAATGCTGGCTTTGCAAACTCGGTGAGAGTTTGACTCACGGTCAATAACATGCTTTGAGGTCCTTCAGGAATTTCGAAATACATTTCTTCACCTGAGTGAGTAGTGGGAAATGGTCACAAGGAGGTTGTGCAGGGTCTGGCCGGGGATGCACCGAGTCCCGTGCTCTCTCGCCAGCAGCACCCAGAGCCGATGAGTAGGAAACGCACGCCTGCAGAAGGTGTGTGCTGTACTGCTCACGTACACTGTACCGATCACGAATGCTGTACTGCTCTTCCAGCCTCCAGTGTTTTGCCCCTTAGGCACTTCTGAACCAGAGGGAGCAGCTTTGTGACAGTGTATTTTTCTGCCATTTCTCTAGCCAGTTTTTGACCATGTGTAAGCTTTTAGCAGTCATAGTATCCCAAGGCAAGCAATGCCACCAGTTAGCTGCTTCTAGTGCCAGGGAGAGAAAACGCATCCTTCCCCACTCATCTTCCCCACAGCAATGACAGTTAGTAAACCCTGTTCCTATCCCAGCCTCAGCTCTCCTTTTTCCAGCTGTAGAAGCCAGGGCGTATGGAATTTTTCCTTAGGACACATTCTATACTTTTCATAGAATCATACAATGGTTTGGGTTGGAAGGGACCTTTAAAGGTCATCGAGTCCAGCCCCTCCTGCAAGGAGCAGGGACATCTTCAGCTAGAGCAGGTTGCTCAGAGCCCTGTCCAGCCTGGCCTTGAATGTTTCCAGGGGTGGGGTGTCTACAACCTCTCTGGGCAACCTGGTCCAGTGTGTCATCAACCTCATCGTAAAACATTTCTCCCTTATGTCAAGTATGAATCTACCCTCTTTCAGCTTCAAACCACTCCCCCCTGTCCTATCGCCATAGGCCCTACTAAAAAGTCTGTCCCCATCTTTCTTATAAGGCCCCTTTAATTACTGAAAGGCTGCAATAAAGTCTACCCGGAGCCTTCTCTTCTCTAGGCTAAACAACCCCAGCTCTCTCAGCCTGTCCTCACAGGAGAAGTGTTCCATCCCTCTGATCATTTTTGTGGCCCTCCTCTGGACCTGCTCCAACAGGTCCATGTCTTTCCTGTGCGGAGGACTCCAGAGCTGGATGCAGTACTCCAGGTGGGGTCTCACCAGTGCAGAGCAGAGGGGCAGAATCATCTCCCACAACCTGGTGGCCACGCTTCTTTTGAGGCAGCCCAGCACACGGTTGGCTTTCTGGGCTGCGAGCGCACATTGTTAGCTCATGTCCAGCTTTTCTCATACCTTCATCCCCCAGCCTGTCTTGATGCCGGGCATCTTCAACTAGAGCAGGTTGCCCCGACCCGGGTGCAGGACCTTGTGCTTGGCCTTGGTGAACCCTCAAGAGGTTCACACGGGCCCACTTCTTGAGCTTGTCCAGGTCCCGCTGAATGGCATCCCATCCCTCAGGCATGTCAGCTGCACCACTCAGCTTGGAGTCATCTGCAAACTTGCTGAGGGTGCACTCGATCCCACTGTCTATGGCGTTGGAGAAGATATTAAACAGCACTCGTCCCAGTACGGACCCGTGAGGGACACCGCTCGTCACTGATCTCCATCCAGACACTGAACCGTTGACCGCTACCCTCTGGATGTGACCGTCCAGCCAATTTGACTCATCTGCCGAACAGTCCATCCATCAAATCCGTATCTCGCCAATTTAGAGAGAGGGCTGTTGTGGGGGACCGTGCCAAAGGCCTTACAGAAGTCCAGCTAGATGACAGCCGTAGCTCTTCCCTTGTCCACTGATGCAGTCACTCCACCGCAGAAGGCCGCTAGGTTGGTCAGGCAAGACTTGCCCTTGGTGAAGCCATGCTGGCTGTCTTCTCGAATCCCCTCCCTGTCCTCCATGTGCCGTGGCTTCTAGGAGGCTCTGTTCCGTGATCCTTCCAGGCACAGAGGTGAGGCTGACAGGTCCCCTTCACTAGATCGGGTTGCTCAAAGCCCCAGCCAGCCTGACCTTGAACACTTCCAGGGATGAGGCACCCACACCTTCTCTGGGCAACCTGCTCCCGTGCCTCACCGCCCTCGTGACCGGAGGCCGGTCCCTCAGCCCGCCCTTGTGTGCCGTGTGCCCCGGCCCCTCACCAGCTCGAAGGCCCTGGGCTGGGCCCACACCCCACGCGTCGGTGCCTTTCCTGGGCTGGGAGACCAGGAGGGGACAGAGGAGGCCAGATGCCATCGCCAAAGTACCAAACAAGAGAGGAGGAAAGCATTTTTACTGCTATTTTCTTGGTTTATTGGTGGTTTGTTTGGGTTTTTTTTAAACAGGGGGAGGAGATGGGGGATGGGAAAGAAGGGCTCACGCCACCCGTGGCGATCACCACAAGAATTGTTGATGCCGGGAGCTGGCACGGGTGAGCCCGTGGGGCGGCCAGGCGCGGAGGCTGGGCCTGCCAGCTGATGGAGGTGCGGCGGCTACGCCGGGCGCTCCTGCGATGCCGGGCGCTCCTGCGATGCTGGGCGCTCCTGCGACGCCGGTGCCGTGGCGTCATGGAGGGGAGGCCTGGCACGGTGTAGTGGTGCCAGGGGAGCCACGCTGCAGGTGGATCCACTTGCATTGGTTCTTCTTCATCTGCGGGTGGATCCACCTCCATGGGCTCCACGCTGTCAGCCACATGGTAGATGTGGCTGATGGTGCCCCTCGTCTGCGGCCGCCTCCTTTTGCTCTGTGGTTGCTGCAGCCATGCGTCTTCTCTGCCCCCCCGCAAAGACGGGCAGCCGTACACTTGGCTCTTGGGCCTCTTGTTTCCAGGCATGCTTGGAAGACGAGGCCCTCGAAGCTCAGTGAATTGTGGGCCAGCTGCTCTGCATTTATAGGGCCTGGAACAATGGGCAGCGAGGTGGCTTGTGCCATCAGGAGGCCATTGTGATGGGGATGCACGTGGCCAAATATGGCTGTCCTGGGAGCTGGGGGGCCTGAAAGATGGCCTCACGTGGGAGAAGGAGGAGGGTCGGGGGGGCGGAGGGCCCCTTTCCTGGGGATCGCTCCCCTGTGCCCTTCTGCTGCCCCTTGGGCACAGGGACTGCCCTCCACCTCCCCTCGTGTGCCTGGGCTCCAGCCCCCTCCTCAGCCCCTGCCTGGGCTCCCCTGGACGAGATGGCGGCAAGGGTGTCACAGGCGGGTTGGCGGTCCTCAGTGACCTCCCACTGCCCCGGCTCCCTGCAAGGGGAGCAGCCTCCATGTCCAACAGTGGCTGAGAGGGGACGAGGCATCCAGACATCCCGCTGGTGGGAAAGGGATGTGCAGCTGGCCTGCGCAAGGTCTTCCAGCACTCCATAAAAGAACTGCTGATTGGTTTTGTTTCCCTTTCAGTGTCTTGTCTAGTTTGCTATGTCCTTTTGGAAATGGGAGGACTAGGGCTGTGCACAGTATTTGAAATATGGGTGCAATATGTATTGAATTGTTGACGTAAAGGTGTTTGTATTTTGTGTTCTACTTCTTTCCTTTTGATTTCAAACCATCTATTGGCTCTCTCATCCACAAAGTTTCTTTGAAACTTCACTAACTTATAATCATAGAAGTCTAATTGTTAGTGTAAGTAATGGAATATTTATCAAAAATGAATTTCCACTAGGGCTCACATTTGTGGCCTGAACAGGCTGTTCTGTCATTGAAGAGACTGCTACATCTCAGAATCACAGAATCATTTACGTTGGAAAAGACCTTTAAGATCATCAAGTCCAGCCATTAACTGAACACTGCCAAGTCCACCACTAAACCATGTCCCTAAGCACCACATCTACATGTGTATTTTGTGCTCACATGAGATTTTTTATTCTGTGTCAAATTGATCTAAAAGTGTGGCTATGAACTTATTTCTGAAGATGTTTAGTCCATAAAATTTGTGTTCCTATGCTTGATTTACATGAAGTGACTGTTTTTAAGGAAAAACAATTAAGTCTTTTTGTAATGCTAATGCAAGCAGCAGAACCTTGTAATGAGTTTTTCACAGGAAATTAATAGACCAGGAATGAAATTTTTGGCTCTGTGAAATAAGCAGTAATTTCATGGGTTTCAGGGATGTACTCCCTGTGAGCTGCTGAGTAATTTCAAAATACTGAATAGGTTTCAGAACACTGTGGCTATCTTCAAGTGCAACTTTTGAATAAAGAAACCACTAATAGTGGGTTAATTAATTAATTAATTAATTAAATACCTAGGTTTATCTTTCTTCTCCATAGGCCTATAGTGAGCATACTGACAAACCCAAGCAAAGGCCCGGTGAGTACAACAGATAACTGTTTGTCTAAGCGCAATCAACACCTTGTCACACTGCTGCCTTCCTGCCTGTAAGCTCAGTACCCAGAAGCCTAATAGCTCAGCATTGTCAGACTGAGTCAAATTAACCGCAAATGACGGGGTGATTTTTATTTAGGGCAACTCTTGACATACCGTTAATTTACATGTTCTACTACTTAAGGATTTGCTCTTCAGTGGAAAGCAGACTCATTAGAACACTCAGGGAAGATTTTGTATTCTTTCTTGAAACATGTTGAGCATTTTGAATAAAAGAGTAATTATAGTTGTTATAGTCAGCAGAACAATGTGAAGTAGTTTTACTTAGAATGATATGCAAGCACTTGTCAGCTTGCCATTCAGAGGAACCTTTTAAAATGCCACAGTAGTTATTTTCTAAATGCGTAAATATTAAGTCACTGGAACACAATTAAAACAATGATATTCTGGGAAAGATGTTCTTGCATTTGGATTTTGACCACACAAGCTGTGGCAGAAGATCTATATGTTTATAGAAATGTACTAAAATAATATTCCAGGCAAGTTAGATTTCTTGTTTAAATGAAATTGATATTAAAAAAATCCCACACCAATCACCCCCTCCAGTCTTGATATAATACTGTACTGTCCATAGTATTTAATGATAATCCATTTGAAAATGTCTGTAAAGGACAAAAGAAAATTATTCTGGTAATGCATCAATTACAGCCATTACCACAATGTGTAGGAAAAGCTGTATTTTGCTCCAGTGATTTGGGGGTTCTCTATTTGCAGGAGCTTACTGCCTTGGAAAGGATCTCTGCACCGTACTGAATCAGCACTGGGAAGCACCAGGGTACTGAGCCATTTTGAATGCAATGTGGTAAATAGTTACCCTGGTCCTAAAATACTTCAATACCAAAATCACATACCTGGCATTGCTGAACCTCATTTTAACAAGTCAGATATTTGTATATGACGCTATCCACCTGGTCATTGCTGAAAGCACATACTATGGGAGGCGAAATTTTTAATCCCTGTTATCTCTGTGTAAATCTGGCAAAAGTTTATTGATTTCAGTAGGTTTCCTGGTGAGATTTTTTTCTTGTACAACAGGGCAGAATTTGGGTTATGTTCTCATTTCCAAGACCAGTGCTCCTGCAGACTTCTGCGCTGCTCCATGCTGGCTGCAATAAAGGCACTGCACAGCTCAGATAACCTGAAAGCAGAAGTGCTCCTTGACATTTGAGCTCCAGCTCATGGGGTTTTTCTGCCTTTCTCCTTTCCAGCTTCTGCAGGCTGACTATGAACATTCATTAGGCTGCTGTATTCTAAAAATAGACTAGTTACTGACATCAATAAGTCACTTAATTTCGAAACAATATATGGACTTTTTTCATTGGTGATTTTGGGGGAGTGGATAAATTGCATGATGAAGACCCCAGGACTGATTTGATAGAGTATCAGCTAGGCTTTCAGCTCAGTCCCTCATGAAACTGGGCATGTAAGAAAAGCTGCTGTGCTCCTTTTTCTGTGAAACATGCTCGAGGTCTTTGACTCTTAGAGGATCTTTGCCAAAACCCACTACCTTTGGATGTACCCTTGCCAAAACCACCCTGTTCTCAGCTACGTGACATTTCACCCCAGTGAAAAAGGAAATGTGTAGGTCAGACATGCAGACACCTTTGAGCAGACTGTCAAGGCATTGCTGTCAGCAAACGTTAAACCAGCTTCGTGTCCAGAAGGAATACACCCTGAAAACAGCTTGCAACTGAACTTCCTTCAGTGGCTAGCACTATTATTGTAGGTAGTACAATGTTGTTTTTATCTAGAATGGTGGTGCAAACTTACTGGTATATATTTGTGTACAGATGTGAGAGTACTTTCTGAGGGACAGTATAGTCTGTGGGTCACTGTCGGTAGCTCAGATAGGATTGCCTACAGGCATTAAAAGTTATTTCTTAAATCATATAAACACCAATAAACATTGCCTGCAGGAATAAGGAAGTTGTTTGTGAAAACGTGTTGGAAAACTGAAGATTGTCTTCACACTGGAGAGCCTACAGCAAATTACCTGACACTCAGGCTGTTACTTAAAGAGTCCAAAGCAAGGCACTATGTTTGAAAATACTAGTCATGATATTAGCGACCTAATCTTTTACACAAAAAGCTCAAGGAGCTTTGCTATTTACTGAACAGATGACTAAAAAACCATGCTGTTTGAGGTTTATGCTCATGGTTTTTCTCTTTTAATCAGAGAGCCACTTTACCCTTTTTGATAATTTTCACAAAATTGCCTGAAACCCAGCTTTAATGATTTAAAGTTAAACTAAAGCTTAGTTTTAGTTTGTGCCTTTTTGCTTTCTGCAGAAATGGTGGGACCGACGGGAAAGGATATGAGAGCTCATTGACCAGAAGAAACAGAAAAATTGGCTGTGTAAGCAAAAAAATAATATATTAAAGAACAAAGCAAGGTCAGCTTATTGCAAGGTCAGAAAGGTTCTCTGAGGGATTTGTTTGACAATGACGTAAAGAACAAATACTTGTAAGGAATACTGAAAACTAAGTGTAGACGGTATGTACAAGACAGCAATTTCTTACATCAGGACAGAAATCTGTGGTGTTGTTATCTTGGGTGAGGGTTTCATGGTTCATTGAATCTTTTTCTTTGGTTCACCAGGACAGTATCTTTCCACATGGCAACAGCAGTGGGTATGGCAGGGCATTGGGAGTAATCAACTGTACAAAAGCAAGGAAGATCTATACTTTTAAACTGCATTTTTTATTATAAGAGACAGCTATGGGGGGCAACAGTACAGGAAGTGTTTCTGGCTCTGAAAAGTATGTGAAACTCCAGCATTTTTATGTTTTTTAAATGGAGAATGAAATGGACAGTCCCACAGGTATGCTCTATGACTGCATTTAGGGATAAGATATGTATCTTCCTACCTACTATTCACTCAGTGGCGGATTTATGCAGTGACATACTCCTGACCATAGTAATTGCTTTGAAAAATATGTTGTAGTTAATGCATTGCTTTCTTTGTCTCAGGGACCAGAATATAATAAAACTCAAGACTTAAAAAGAATATGCCTTAGTATTTAGCCCACAGGCAACCCCTCGAGGTCTAGCTTCAGCAGAGGCTTTCAGTAGCTGGAACATCAGTCAGGGCAGGAATGAACCTGGAGCAGAACATAAGTAAATGGGGACTGTCTGAAATATTCAGGCTATGGTTGGGAAAACAGTATCAATGCTGAAGTCTGTGGCACTGGCATCTTTCTCTCCGCTGCCACCCCCGCTCCCCTTTTCTCTCTCTCTTTCCTGCTTTTTGTTACTATGTCTCCAGTCTAGGACATGGAATTTTTAAAAAAGAATTAAAAACTCAACCAAGTTGTATTAATGCTTCATTTGAATTATTCCTTTAAACAACATGTTGCGCTTGATTTTCTTTACGTTATTATTATGCATGGTAATTTTTTCTTTTCTAGCCTGTGGAAAGCTGTGCTACCCCTACGAACCTGTCTGAAAGTGGTGGTAGTTCTTTAGGACGGTGACAAGTAAATTTGTAAGGCCCTGAATAAAGAGGAAATAGTTTGGTTTTGAACATGACCTTCCACGCTGTATCTTTGCCACCAGGCTCCTCTTCTACTTGATCTGAAGTGATAATACTGTAATTTGGCCAGAATACAGCTGGTGAATTGATTACCTGTCGTAGCTGTGGATGCGAGGCACAGCATCGCGAGGAGCTCTCGAGTAGCTGAACTGCAGCAGCAGCTTATGAAGGAGGCACAAATTCTACCCCTTGAGCTTGTGTGGGTGTTCCTCTCTGTTTGTAATGCATGTAGTATTGTTCCTCCTGCATATTTACAGATTGTCTTAACGTGTTACATAAAGTGCTGGGCACCACATTAATAGTGGCAGAGACCAACCTGGTCCTGAATGAACAAAATGGGCAAAATAAGGATTAAAAACTTGCCCAACGTCAGTGTCAGCCAGTGGCTGAGCCACGGGGAGAATCCAGCTGTCCTGATAGACAGTACGGTGCCTTTCCACTAGGCCGTGACATCATTGTTGTGCAGATAATACATTCAAAAAATGAAAGGAAAAAAAGGATTATGTCATCTGGACTGTGAGCCACCTCCTTTTCAGCATTAAATGAATAGCAAAATCCTATAACAATGCAGTGAGACAGTTGCCCATGATGTAGGTGTTTGTGTTATGGCTGGTACTTTTAAAATACACCATAGAAAAGGCCACGCAGAATCATCTTGAAGCTTATGTTATTTTTTAATGTCAAGTGCATTTTTTGATCTGTTACAATTCAGTGTGTATTTACTGATCTCATTTGTCATACTTTCAAGTATGTGAGACGTATCAGAATACCTGCGGTTGTTGTACAGCTTTTACCACAATTTTGCAATGGGGTTACACTACCACAACATTTCTGGATGATATTCTAGAATCTTAACAAGAACATAGTCTTTCTTCCACATCTTTAAAGAAAAAAAAAAATAAACAAAAGAGACTTTATAGCAGTGGTGACATTTAGCCTTCACTTTCCAGGGCTATATTCCCATCAACCTGGCACTCATCGATTTGAGCAGAAATAGGACTTCTGCTTTGCTTTTCATTGAGAGAATTTGTTTGGGATTAAGCGAGCCAGACAAAGGTGTCTAAAAATGATACTGTGGCAGCTGAGTCATCTGAGGATGTCTCTCTCTTTGATCATGTGTTTGCCACAGAGACATGTGAGGACACGTTGGAGGTGTCCCTTATAGTTGTGAGGTTCAAAAACCTGTGTCCTGAAATAGTCTATGACTCACCTGTATCTGCAACGCTTGCCCGTGTGACCACAGGATTTTATTATTTTAATGTCCTTCTAGCACAGCTGCCAGCAATTCTTCTTCAGAGCTTCTCATTTGTTCAAAATGCAGCTGTCTGCTTCCTCGCTGAAGTCAGCAACTGTGCCTGTTTTGCTATTACACTGACAGATTGCCTTTAAGTTGTCCCTTTGTTTTTTGCAGACCTTAATAGATATGCTACTTGTCTGTTTTTCTCTGAGCCTTGTACTCTGAGATTTGCATTCCAGCAATGTCAGAACAGTAAAGATCCTAAAGCTGTATTTTAGCACGGAAAAACTATATTTTGTCTTCTGTTGCTTCTAGGAAATGAATTTCCCTTCAACAATGATCTTGGTGTATTCTCTCTACTCTCTGCCTTACGGTCTCTTTTCCATCTTTTGACACTGAGGATTGCTGCGTAATGTCCTGCTGAATGCACATAAAGTTTAAATGTAAAATTTGTGTTTTGTTCAAACCCTAAGCATTTGACAGAGAGGACTTTTAAAAATACAGTCATTACATTTCATAATGGCAGCGTAAGCTGCAATAGTCTTTGAGGACAAGAGCAAGGGGTAACCAGTACTGTTGGTTTAGAAGATGGGGCCATGAGAGTTAACTTTGACTCGAGTTTCCAAGAGGCGAAGACCCAACGTGATAATAGATGAAGACATTAGCCTGGGAACTTGGTGAATTTTGGAAGTGTTTTGTTCTGAGAAAGATCTGAGGTCATTTTAGAACACGTAGCTCTTCAGGAGAAACAAAGTACTTCTGTAGTATTTTGGTTGATTGATCAGGTAACAATCTGAGGCCTGGTTTAAAGAGGAATCTGAAATTTCCTATCTTAGATAGGGCAGGAAAGAATTCTGATTCAATGAATATTATCCTTGAATGTTCAGTAGATGAACAGATGACAGGCACAGCCATTGCAGCCTTTTAAGTTTTCACACCATGTAAAGTGAATATCGGAAGTGACCACTGCCTTTCATGCTTCTTTTGTTTCTTGCATTCAGTTCAGTTCTGGCAGGCTTCTACTGAAGCTCGGAAGTGCCTCAGGCTCCTTAGTACCTAGAATGTGTTAGCATGAGAAGCATACGAATGCAGTAAAGCATTTGAATAGGCTTGAATTCCAGGTTTAAAACAGGAATGCTGAATGCCAAGTTTGGCAACCTTTGGGAATTTGGAGGTAAAACCCTGAACTGAATTGCCTTTGGGGAGGCTGGTATCATCATACGGCAATCTTGGGAGCCCAGATATGCATTTTGTTTGTAAAGGTTTCCAAGTGAACAGAATTGTTTCTTGCTTCATAGTTCTACTGCAGGAGTCCCTCCACCCAATTTTCTCTTTAGGAAGAGGAGGAGCAAACTGCTTCATGCACAACTGGAAGATACTTGCTTTGGTGGTGAAACCGTACTCATTGAGAGGAGCAGAGTAGATTGAGAGACTGACCATACTTTGAACATGTTACCTGTTTCTCAGAGCTGTGAGTAAACTCCTGAGAGGAGACATATTTACAGAAGTAGCTCTCCATCTTTTTGCCACAAGCACAGACTTGCTGAAAATAGAATCCTCAGAGAGGAAAAGTGAGAGACAGTGATTGCAACTGCTCAGAGCCACCTCACGCCGTACATGAAAAGTATAAAACTGAAACGTATGCTCAGCTGCTGGTACCAGCTGTTACATTCATTATAGTAATTGCTACCATTAGTGTGCTATTAATATTTCTCTTACAAACTTGTAAGAGAAATCAAATGAAAATGCAAAGTCTGCTCCATCTGCAACCATTTAGGTTCTTTGTGGGTCAAGTCACACAAGCAACAATTTCTAGCAATGCTGTTCTCCTCTAAGGAAACAGTTCTTAGGAGAAGCTTTGTTTCTCTGAGTTACTTGTGAAATTTCCATTTTGTGCTGGAGGAGAAAGCATGTAAATTTGGGAGGGCATAGGTATAGTTGCTATGGGATCTGCTTGCCTATTGCAGCAAAACTCTAACACCTTGCAACAAGCAGCAGGATGCTTTCTGGGCCTGTTCAGTCTTCGGTGTAGCTTTGTACAACTTGGAGACCCTGGAGTTGACAGCGAATGCAGCCTTTTACCAAATGGGCCACATATAACCAGGTCTGAATAGGTGGCTTAGCCTCCAGATGGGAGGCAGCATGCTAAATCACCCTCAGATGCTGGCATTGGTGTGAATCTGAGGTAACGTCATTCTGACAATTGTGAGGTGCTCCTGTATCAGCTCTTCATCACCAATAGTTTCCTAGAACAGCTTTACTGTGAGCCAGGATTTGGCCCTATGATGTGGGGTTTTTTTCTTCCCTATTCCTTATTTTCCTCCATTTCTTTGGTGAAATTCTCATCTATAAAAGTGCTGTTGAGTCAGCATCCTTCACCTCAAGAGCACCAACACTGTTCACAACAAGTAGCTTGAAAAAATGTTTTATTTTCAGTTTTCTTTTTCACATAAACAATTAGAATGGAAGAATGTTGCTGATCTAAACGACACTTATTCATCCGAATGATGAATACTGTAGCTGAGAAAAGACTAGTTAATTTATCTAGTTCATCTCACAACAAAATGCAAAGTACTGGGAAAAGTTGTTATGTTGATAGTTTGTGGTCTGATCCGATTTCAACTGTTAGAGAAAAAATGATTAATCAAAAGTATATTGGTGGTAAAAGTTAATTATTTAGTGATCAGTAAGCGACTCAAGATCATATCAGTACTGTTGTCTGCAATAGAATTAATATGCTAATGCTGCATGCATACAGCTATAATGTGTACTATTTCATGGTGACCTGTGCACACAGTCACTGCTGCATACTGCATACTTTCACTGAAATCAGCTGGACTTCTTATATGTCTGCTCAACATTACTGCTTGCTTTTGCAGCACTTCGAGACTCTCATGAGATGCAGCCTAAAGTCTCAGCACTCATGATTTCTTAAGCCTGTCCATTTACAGGGAAATACTTCCAGCATTCCCTGTTGTAGAGAAAATGTGAAAACCAGAATCCTAAAGCTAAAATCCAAGAGGCATCTCAAAATAGCCTCAATTTATTTGGAAGCAGTATGATTTTTTAAAGCCAGTTCTGCAGCACTGGAGAAGTGTGGCATGATTTCTGGATGTATGGGATCCTCGGTGCAGGTACCACTTTCACAGGGCCTCCCAAGCTGCTCTGAAAAAGGTAACCACTTCTGCATGATAGTCCATTCAGCCACCTGCAGGCCCAAAGCCTTGAAAAGGCTGTGGGCTAAGCGCAGCAGCGAGATGGGATGGGCTTCTGCCTCAAGAGGCTGGAGGGCAGGCTAAATATTCTCTTGCTTCCCCCACATGCCTTCATATAAAGGCATGGGAAGTTGCAGGTCTGCCCCAAGGGACCGTTTCTCCACACGCCCTCCAAACGCCTTGTCTGACTTCATGGAGAGCAGTGGGAGAGGGAGAAGGAGAGAAACTTGCTGTGTCTGCGAGGATGTGCTGCGGTTCTACCTCAAAGCATTAAGAAGCAGTTAGTGTATTTTTTTTTTTTTTACTTCTTAAGGTGGTTGGTGCCTGCTTAAACAGCAGCTCCTTGCAAATCAGGTGCTGTGTTTCTTCCTGCACTGATAGGTGTCCATCCTTTACTCAGCAGTACTGTGGGCAGAGCTACTGTCTTGCTGAAGCGTGTGAAAGTGCCATTCTCGCAGTCTCTGCACACCTTTCTCCTTGTTGCCTGGAGGGCAAAGGATAGGAAAGCTGGTTCTGGGAGTTGCCTTCTTCATTATTCTGGATTTCCCCTTCATCCTCGTCTAGTGTCAGCTTGTTCACGCTCCAGGCTCAGTGAGAGGGAACTTGTTTGCCCATCAGATTACCTGACTCTCACACAAATTTCATGCATCCTCAGAAGCGGAGGAAGTCTGCACTCTCAAAGTGAACTCTAGCCCAGGACCAGCAAAGACCTGACTACAAAGTTTGTCCCAGCCAAAAATCCATCACTTCAAGGAGAGGCAAAATATAAAATTTGATGGATTTGGAACGAAAGAGCAGTTTATTCCAGAAGCGTCACATATAGCACTGATTGAAGCACCAAGGCTTGAGGGAGACCCTGGTTAAGTTTTAGCAGCTCATCATTAATACTGCATCTGTCACGTTTTATGATGATTTACGTAGTATTACAGAAATAATGGACCAAGCTCTCAGCTGATGTAAATCTTCACTGCTCACTCCAACTCAGTGAAGTTCTGCTAGTTCCTCTGGAAATTTTGAGTTTGATTTGCAGTTCTTACCGTTACATACAATATTTTCCCTGCTTCCACAGGGTTTGCAGTATATATTTCAAGTAACATAGACAACGTTAATAAATCCATCTGAATGCAGAGTTTTCTCTGCAGATTAATAACATGAAGTTGATCTCACAAAAGGACAAGTACCTGATCTTGCATTGCTAATGCAATTAAAAACACTGAAGAGGTCTTGCTATGGTATTAGCTCTTAGCATTGCAGCTCTCCCAGCAAAAATGTAATTTGATGTTTATGCTACCACAGCAAATTCAATTCTATTAATTCCCAAGTTGCATCCCTTGCATGTGAGGATACCCATCAATTTGTCTTTATGAGTTCTGTTTCCTACTAATATCTATGCGCAGTGCCTTATGATCTGAGCGACATTGAACCAGTCTGTTCATTTGCAAAATGTTATTTGATGTGACCTCTGTTTCACTTCTGTCATTATCTTTTCATCCAACTTCTTCCTACAGTTCGTTGATCTGAGCTAGGAAGGTCGAACTTGATTTTCAGGGTGCTCTGCTTCTGAAATGTGAGGGGACAGGGACTCAGCCAGAGAGCCACCACTTGGTCTCCCTGCAGGGCAGGAGCCTGCCTTGGCAGAGGGCCAGGGCAGCAACCTACATTCCTGGAGGGGTCTGGAGAAAAAAGGGCTATGGGCTGCTATGCTGGCCAGGCTATGGAAACTGAAGTTTAGGATATCCTTTTTACTGGAAGTAACAGGGGGGAAAATTCAGTAACATTCATAAATTTGGCCTAAAGGAGAGATCTGGACATGTAATGGTGTGATCTGCCAGCCATTCTTTCAAATAGATCACGCAGGTCTTAAATCCAAAGCCTGTGTGCTGGCAATCTTAGACAGAGAAATTTAAAAGCTTTGGGCTTGAAATCTGATTTAAATTTAAATCATAATTGATTTTTTTTCTCATTTTGATTTTTATGAACAGATGGACTATAGTTAGCAGTTGCCCTTGAGGAGTCTTTAAAAATGTAGTTCTGTGAACTGTTTCCCTGAAGATTGATACAGCTGCTATTTCTTCAGCTATCTCTGAATCATCCTCAATTACTATATGTCTTTATAAAATAATTATAGGTTTTATCCAGGAACTGAGCCCGGCTCTGTATTTTTCATAAAACACTTACGCAGGGTTGGTTAGCAAAAGAGATGATTTTACCCAACCAAGTTTTCAATTATTTAGCTTTGAACTTTCATTCTCTTATTCAATGTTTTGCTACTATGCAGCAGCTATATTCCCTTGGAACTGAAATGGAAAAGATTTTGGCTGCTCTATCCATCTCTTTACTCTTACTAATTTGTCTGCCAAAGTAAATCACACACAGAACGACAGTTATTAGTTCAGATGAAGCTATTCAGACTTAAACGAATAAATAAATGATGATCTTGCCCTGGAACATCTCTGCTTGTGCAAAAGTCAGTCCGCTCTTTCTCATTCCCTGTGCACGTATAATGGGGAAATACTTTGTAAAAAAAAATCAGTTTTAAGTGCAAGATGAGAACGGACTGAATGAAAGTACGTGGCATTAGCTCTGGATGACAGGGTGATG
Source organism: Platalea leucorodia (assembly GCF_965183815.1). Taxonomy (NCBI): domain Eukaryota; kingdom Metazoa; phylum Chordata; class Aves; order Pelecaniformes; family Threskiornithidae; genus Platalea; species Platalea leucorodia. The sequence continues at coordinate 59,778,995 of NC_138829.1, forward strand.
GAGGCTGGGTGGTAGCCACATGGAATTGTCATCCGATGATGCAAGCACACTTGACAAGAGTTCATTTAGTCCTTGCCCCTCTGTATCTCCAGATACATCTTTGACGATGTCTTGGCCAATGACAGATATGTTGCAATAAGGAGGGCAGTAGCTGAAACCACCGAGGCAGCCAACTGTCCAGGCAAGACAGCTCCTCACACATTAAGGCTGGCAGGTCTCTTCCTTCAGGTATCCTAAGACTCTTGGGGTACGAATCATTTTGTAAAGGAAAGGTTTTGTTCCCTTTGTACTGTCCATTTTTGCTATCATTAAGGACACCTTTTACTCATGGCAGAGATTGGGCTAAAGTACCAATCTTTCTTCTGGAGAAATGTGAGGAATTGGGGAGCCATATAGCTTCCGTGTGCCTTTATATAACGTCACAGGAGGGGATTGTTCTTCTAAGATGAGTTAGCAAAGTTATAGATTATCAGAAGTGCTGTCAGTAAAATAGATTTTCAACTCTGTAGAAGTTATATCTCCATTTTTGTTTTCTGTATTATTTTGATGCACATAACTTGCAATTTATATGCACTGCTATGGAGGATTGCGTGCATTAATCTTTCGCTTGGAGGAATTTTCAGCATGTATGTCACTGAAATGATGTATGGAAGGAGTCTCAACCCTAGCTTGTCTTCAGTCCAATGTGCTCAGCGGCTGCTGCTGGAATTTTGCAAGGCTTCTTAATAGAAGTTGCTACTTCCAACTGGATGTGTTCTGGAATAACCTCTGAACGCTGGTGTTTCCAGTGCTGGCAAACTACATAACAGTCAGCAGTCTGGCTGTTCTTTGGGGATATGATTAAAACCACTGCATTCCCTTTGGTTTAATGAAGTAAGTTTCATTCTTGCACCTCGGAGTGCACAGTCTGTTGTAAGTTGATTTAACAGACTCTCATTTAGGGCATAAAACTTTGGATTAAACCTCTCTGCTCTGTTTTCTTAAACTTCTCTGCTGAAGATGCTTATTATGAGAGAAATTCCTCATGCCCGTGAGGACTGGCGGGTTAAGTGAGAAATGTTCCTGTCACGGGGAACAGTACGTTTAGTACCTCAACACTGAGTGCTCAGTAGGCACTTCAGTGACCTGGCCTTCTTAAAAACCCTACAGATTTTAACTTACTTATGATGATGGCTTACAAGTTCAGCTTAGTGTAAACTGATTTAGATTTTTTTTCCATGTTTGCTTTTTGGGCTTTTTTTTGGCAGAGCTCCTCATCCAGATAATGGTACTGCTAGGGCAGACAAATACATCTGGGTGCTGTCCTGCATCACACTTTGACTGCCTTGAGTGTCTAAACTGTAAACATCGCATAAGGAAAGAGAGACCTAGGGGTGAAGTGACTTGTTCAAAATCAGGTAATCAGGCCCTGGACTGAGAACCTCATTCAGTTGAAATTCAATCTCATGTGCTCTTGTTAAATTGCAGTTTCCTAGTTTGCTGCCTCTTTTGATGCTTTGCTTTGATGCCCAGAGTTCTCTCATTCTTCAGGGGCTACAGGTGTTCATAACACTACTTTTGCTCATGAATATTTTTTTTTTTAAATAAAGGAGTGATAGATTGCTTCAGTGATACAGCTGATCACAAGATAGGAAACGTAACTTGGGCATCTCTGGAAATAAATTTGTGATGCTGAACACCTGACATTTTTCAAGATAAATATATTTAATCAGTTCTGCTCTTGAGATTGCAATTGGGACAGAGGTGCATCTCCCTTTGTACCTGCTTAGAATTCATTTCATGTCAGAGAGGAATGAAAATAATTTATATGCAGTGACACAAATCATTGATTGGTAGGTGTTAAAAGAGTCCAGAGTCTCCATTCTATGTTTGGTCAATGTGTGCCTGTGTCATGTAAACAGGCAGGACTACTCATACTACTTGATATTTTTTACAGCTGCTATACTGGAGGAGGAAAGTAGATTTATCTCAGGGTAGGGGCAATATGCACAGAGGCACTCTCTGTTTTACTGCCACCCTAAAGTCTCTCTGGTGGACAGTGAAGTTTTTTTAAGCAGGATGCCAATATGAAAACCTAGAAAATTTTCCAGTATTCTTTTCTGATTTACAGTTAAGTCAAAGGTTTAATTTTAAAGGAAATGCTATTCATTGATTCTTCCAAATATTTGAATTAATGAACAATTTTCTCTAAATATCAAGAGTTAGATTTAATTGCAAATAATTAAAAATTGTATCAAGGAAAGCTGGCATTTATTGAGATTAGGAGAGCATGGTATAATACATCTTGAGGCTGGCTAGTATAATTGTGTTTTCCTCCTCTCAGAATCCCTACTTTGATCATATTAGGCTGACCATAGAATAAATGTGCATAAATACTTCCACCAATTCCACTGGACTTCTGGAAATGTCTATTTATTGCCAATTATTTCCTTCCAGAACATAATTTGCATCTGAGCCACAGACTGCCCTGCAATACCTTATCTCAATGTAATAATACATTAAGGCCTGTTGAAGTGTCTATGCACAAAGCGAGCAGTAAAGGGAAAAACAAGAACTCTTCAACTCTTCAACAGCTAGGGCAAACAGCAGGGAAACACATAATCTCCAAGAACAGCATCCTGTGAGGCTGGGTACTTTCAGTAGAATTAGCACCACAATATATTTTTCTACAGATCGATTTGTTTTTAAAAGTCAATTTGAAGTCAAATCTGTCATTCAGAAAAATATGCAGTATGTTTCCTTTCAAGTGTTGCTCATTCACTGTATGGCTGGCGTGTTTTGTGCAAAAAAATTCGTTGCCATCAAGTGGTAAGACATTGGCAAATAGGAAAAAAGTATCAGTACCCACCATCTGCTTCTGTACCACTTCAGGTGCCACGTACCTTTGCGTATTTCATCTGTGACTCATTTCTAATTGACCAACTTACTCCAATATCCTATTACAATATGTGGTATTTTTGGAGGCTTTTCATTGTTGTAGGGTTGTTTTGGGTTTTCTTCCCAGCCTGCTGATATACGGACCTTTTGTGCGTAGTTTCTCTGACTGTATTTAGTCTATTAACTCCAACTCTGGCTTCTAGACCCGAGTCTCCTGTTCTCTGGGTTTATTTTTTATACATTTTTTCCCTCTGTCTTGTTCTCTCCTTTTCCACATCTATTTGCTTATTACTCCTTAGTGAACTTTTTCAATGTTTTCTGGATTGGCTGTGTTTTTCTCTCTTTCTCCTTGAATTAACTTCCTTCACCAGTCTTGGTTTTTGCTTTGACATTTCTGTATAAAGGAAGGGTCTTATTGTTAACTGGGTCTGCTTGAGAGTTAAATTGGAAAACATGCTGAGAGGCACAGAAGGGAATTTCTCTAGCTCTTTGAGTCAGTGTGTCTCAACACCTCTCTCTCATACTGCAGTACAATACAGCACTGGTTGTAAATGGGCTGTTACATTACCACCTTCCTAATGTAAGGGAAGGCAGTGTAGACAAGGATCAATAAATAGCAAATGTCAGAATGAGGAAACTGCTCAGCAGTTCCTGAGGAAGAGGCAGTGCTTTTTGCAGAGTGGATTCTCAAGGGCATTGTTACGGTTAGGACTCCATGAGAGGGAGCAGAGTCACACAGCAGGTATAGCAGCAAAAGTCTGCGCCAAATATCCAGCATGCACAATTGCTTCACTGCGGCTGCTAGAGGTGCAACACGTATGTATATTGTATGTATATAGAACATATATAAACATACTAGTATTCCCTGGGAAAAGGGCCATCAGTGGTTTTGGAACAGACTTTAGTAAATGCAGAAAATCTGTTGGTTTTTTTTTTTAATCTGCACTCCCATTTTGTAATACCTTCTTTCCCCCAGCTCTTTTCTACTTCTTCCCTGTCTCAGGTTTCCTTCTTGCTTATCTTCCAGTCAAAGTGTGCTGACTCTCAGAGATTAACTGTGCTGTTCAGGGCCAGGTGGGGCAATACTGCCGAGACAGTAAAAATCCCGTACTGAAGACCTAAACCTTGATCCTTTCTGAAGAATCTTAATAGATTCTTTAAATTCAAGAAAAGGAGACAGAGCTGTGAAAGGAAGAAAGGTAAACTGAGACACTGCCACATCATTCACGCAGGAATGGGAACGATGGGTGGTACCAGCAGCAAGGCAGTCACAGACTCTGATGTCCTGAGTTGTCTTATGCCCTTTACTTTTTTCCTCTCCCCAGACCTCTCTAAATCCAGGCCTGTGATTAAGATTCCACAATTATTTTTTTTTTAAGTGAATGCGTCATATCTTTTAGCAATTCAGATCACCTGCCTGGTTTCATATTCTCCATAGCATGTATTGTATCTGCACATTCACTGAAGGAATGTTGCATTGATCTCACAGTCTCCTTTTGATTTAGTCATAAATAATACATTTTTCGTGAATCTGGAATTATCCCTGCTCTCAGTCAGTTTGTCTTTATAACTTGCTGCTCCTGAAGTGGGGGTGAAGGACATGCTTACAATCATGTTACCAATGTTATGATCCAGACCTGAATAACTGTGTTTGGCACGTGAATGAGCCAGGCACGTGAACCCAGCTGACCATGAAACTGGAAGTATAGAGGGGAAAACGTGGTATTGATGCAAGGAAGGTGCAGCAGGATTTGGCTTGGAAGAGCATGGAACTGTCATTGATAAGGAGGTATGAAGAAACCCTAAGGAGTCAAAGTAGCAATTCCTGAGTTGGATATTAGAGAGAAGAACATCCAGATATATCTACCCACAGTAATTTAGGAGAAAGTAGATGTTGTCTGAAAAGGGTCTGAGAGGCCAAAAAAGAAGACTGGTTTATGCAAAGCAAAATGAAGAAGATAGATTTCACACAGTCATCTCCCTGTATGAATATCTGCACAGGCTCAGAGAATTTTGTATCCATGTAATTTTTATACAATATTTACTACAGAGATATAAACTATTTGATTTATTTTCCTTTGTTTTAATTCTTATCCCAAAATTACATAAGAAATGTTGCTCTACCTTATCTTCTGCCATGCAAGAAAAGTCTTTTTGAATAATTTAATTTTTTAAAGTGGAAGTCTTATTTTAATGCATCTTTTGTGTTTTCTTTATAGTGCTCTTTGAAGGTATGAGTATATATTTTGCTTAGTAATTAATTGGTGCTTAAATACTTATCATTTTATGTCTAGAAGGGAAATTTTAAAAGCTTGTCTTCCTGTCTGGCTGCCAGGAAATATATTTTGCAAACAATAGTTCCTCCAACTTTTACAGAAAAATAACAAACAAAACTGCTTTGATTTGTACTTGCTGGTGAGGGGACTCTGCTCAAACCACTGATGAAGCTAATGAGGAAAATGTGCTCATGGTCTGCCAGATGCAGCTGATACAGTTCTCACAGAAGAACTGTTAACGATTCAGCATTGGGTTCTCCCCCTCTGAATGAAGAGTGTTGGGCTGAGGGCTGCAGCACAGCAGGGTCTGGCCTGATGCAGGTGCCCTCCCCTCTGAGGTGGTGGGACTTTGCCTGCTTTGTGCCAGACCCTTCAGGTGTTGCTTTTCAGAGGGGCTGGCAAACGTGCAGTCAGACAGGACCATCTGGAGTACCTGGGGGGCCTCTGCAAGTGGGGGCAGGAGGGCCCTGCCAAGGGTGGGCATCAAGTGCTGGTGGGAAGGTGTGCTGGAGGTGGGCGCTGGGCTGCACAGGGGCCGCACGATCAGCCCACGGAGACCCCCAGGCTGTAGGCAGGGAGTGCCCAGGTACCCACATGGGGAGCTACCTCTTCACCAGTCAAAAAAGAAACTGCCCTGGCATTCTCCAGTGGAAGCTGGAAGCTGCCCAGCAAGCATCTGTTAAACTCTGACAGCCAAATCACTGAGAACCTGGTAAACAGTGAACTAAAACATTGTATAAGAATACGCTAAAACATAGCAAAAAAAAGTCTCTTTAAGCTGGGCTAGGTTATTGAACAGAGTGTCTCACATTTAGCTTCTGTTCAACTATTTGGCCACAGCTTCAGTCATCTATTGAGGTAAAGTGGAAAAATGGTGTGGTGAAATCGATAACGTTAATAACTCTTGCAAACAGAAATTCTCGGCCAGTTGTTTAAGTTAATTTAGTGTATCTATATATTTTAAATTATTATCAGTTGCCTTAGATTGTAATTTAGGGAAACACTGAGTAAGCAATGCACTCTCATCCTGTCCTTGTACTGGCAAATATGGAGGACTCAGAAAGTGCTTGGCACGTGATACCCAGAGTATAATTTGTATGTGCTGTAGATGGATGTTTCAGTGACGATCAACGGATCAATTCCTAGCTTATCCAGAGACTTTTTATATAGCTGTAGGCAAACTAAATAATCTAGCTCTTGCCTGAGTTCATTATCTCTAATGTGAATGCGGCATTTTATTGCATTAAAAAGATGATGTAAAGCAGTCATATTACGAATAGTGTCCTATATGGGCCAGAAGTGCAGATGATTGCAGTAAGTCAAGCTAATAAGTTACATAAATTCTGAATGAAAATCAGGTGTTTCCATTGCAAACTCAAATATATTTAACCCATTGTATTGGAAAGAGAGCAGCAAAAAAATAATTTAAATACTTATTCCTGCTCCTTTTGCAAAGTTTTACTAGCTAGACCATTTTAAAGCAAGCAAATGAAAATAATAACTTGATACTATTTAACCTTAAATACCATTTGAAGACTGTAGAATGTTTTCTAGTTATAAAAATGCTCAGCTGTTCTAAACCTAGTTTCCTATTTTTCTAGCTGCTTTGACTCCAAACAAAACCACTCAAATCTTTTTTCCTTGTACAGTGAACTCAACCTCATTTTAATTTGATTGCAACTCTGTGCTAAAGTGTAATGGAATATTAATTCTTTCAAAACCTGTAGCTCATTTTTTTTCTAAATACTGACTTCTTTGAGTAATCATGTTTGATGGAAGAAGAAATCTAGAGGGTATAAAATGAGAAGGTCGTTATCATGATGTTCCAAACAAAGACCTATGGCAAAGCATTTCTAGTTCTACTTACATATTCTGCTGGGAGCATTCCAATTTTCTGGCTCATTTTCAGGTGAAGTTAATGGCTTTTAAGGGCAGGTAAGTAATTTCTGAGTTTGAAACATCCATGAGTTGGAAACATCTCTGAGATTAGACAGAATTTTCTTTGGTTTTTTGTTCAGCTCCCCAACAGCTAAGCATGAACATTTAAAACTATATCCTCAGCTGGGGTAGACAGTTTTAGATCTATAATTTCAACGGAATTTTTTTGATTTGCATTAACTGGAGGTAATGCCTATGCACGCTTTTACAGAACAGTTATGAAGGATGTACTTAGCTTCAGATTAATCCTGAGGTTTTGCAGTATTAAGTACACTTGCCTACTCACCATGCTGCACAGGAAAGATTATTTAATATGAAGAAACAGTTTGGAGTTTATCCTTTCAGCAGGCTAAGACATGCTACCGGTTACTAACAGCTTATAAGAATTTCAGCATGGCTCTCCCAGTCTGAGTTGGAAGAGCCTGGTTTTGTCCTGAAAGGACACCTCAGGGTCTTCTGGACTTGCCATGAGGACAAAGGGAGATGCAATATGTTCCCCTCTTGCTGGTTGAGTGCAAAACGATGCATCTTAGCTCAGAGGAACAAAATGAGTAACAAGCACAAATTGAAATACAGGAAATTCCCTTTAGACATAAGATGATACCTTTTGACTGTGAGGCTGGTCAAACAGCAGCACAGGCTGCCCAGAGAAGGTGCAGAGTCTCCAAGATGATCTCTAGAGATGCCTTCCACTGCCATTCATCCTGTGATTCAATGAGAAAAAAAAAAAAAAAAAAAAAAAAAAAGAAGTCAGAACTGAAAACTACTACCCTTGATTTTTAGAAGAGAAAAACAAACAAAAAGTGACTTATAATTTTCATGGGCAGTAAACTGGCATTTGGTTTGCTATGAATTTAGACCTGTCTTATAGGAGAGAGACATGTACTTTGGGCAGGGGAGTCTTTTTGAAAATATGTCTTCTTGATTTGGCATTCTAACTGCCTTGAGTGACATGTAAATAGTGTGAATGGTTCAGAAGAGTTCAAAAAGCATCAGTGCAAGAGATGACAGCAAAATTACTGTGTAACATTTGGTTTAATAATAACCTTCAAAGGGAAAAGAAACCTTTAAAAGCAAAACCAATGTGAAATAGTATGCTGAAATGGGATAGGATTAGCCAATTTTGTATTTAAGCACTATCATAGGAAAATTCATTCTTCATGAACAATCATTTTAGGTATGAGGATGTAGGAATAATGTTAGAGGGCAATAAAAAGGGGGAGTCTGAAGGGAATATATAGCAGAATCCACTTCTAGTGGTCCCCACTGGATTTAAATGAGTGCTCAATGGGACAGTAATTCCAAAGATGACAGGAGCTGTAATTATGATTATACTAGTTTCTTACTCAAGTTTCAGTGACTTTATATACATCAGTCATGTAGGTTAGTCTGTCTCTGTGCAAGAAACTTTGTTTTCGCCTTAGTAATAGGGTTTGTTACTTACAGTGGAGAATCAGAGCATTGGATATATCCAGTGCAAGATTTTGAGAGATGCTAAGTGTTGGTACAGGATCTGATGTCAAACTGAACTAAAAACTTACTTGGCAGGTGTTGAAAGCAGGCCACCAGTGGCAAACACCAGGACAGTGGTGCAAAAGGTTTCATTTCTAGTGCTGGCAAAGTGAGCTTAACAACTTTCACTTCTCAAAAGTTAACATTTTGTCATACTTAGTTTACAGGAATATGCAGATGTAGGTGTCAGCTTGATATTAATTGTAAAAAACCTGATATTAGGATCTCAGTGGAGCTAGGCAAGTTCAAACTGAAGTGACTAAAGTGAAAAATCACTTTGGGTGGCAAGGGAACTCTATTCTGTTATTGCAGAATAGATTTTATTTCAGTGTGTTACTGATCGGTATTTATGCTTCACAGCCTCACAATAAAGAAACAGAAATGTAGTTATTGGAATGAGAATAGATAAATGCAGTAAGGAAAAGTGAGCTTTCATGGAGAGATGGAGAGGATCAACCATGTAAAGGCTGCAATAAATCTTTCATATGTCTTCTTCCCAGAGTTTCGTCTCCAGATTGTTCACCTTTACCACAAAATTTTCTTGTTATAGTTGAAATTGGGATATCAAAAATAATGCCTTTTTTTCTTACTAGGGAAACAAGATTTAACCTGGGCTTCTTTCTGTTTAAGGCACAACGACGGTGAACTTGGCATAAGCCTCATCCAAAGCCCACAATAATGAGCAGAATTATCTCTGTCATGTCTTTGGTATTACTGAAGTGTTTATGGCTAAAATTACCATTCGGGGCTTTGATTTTATTCACTTTTTCTGAGCATTTTCTTCTTTCTCATGAACACCCTTACTATCATCCCTGGAGTTTATTCTGTATTTGTTTCAACACATTCCAGAACTCACTGCTTGGGAAGAAATCCATTGAACTTGCTGAATCTCAGCTCATTATACAAAACCTCAGCTTTTGCATCTGGTCCTGGTTAGTTGCACAGTTTGATTTTCAAACAAACAAACAAACAAAATATCCTAGAGACACTCACAACTGATCTGAGCTTTATACAGAAAAGTTCATGAACTTTGTTAGGAACTCTAGGTTTTTAATGAGTGCAGATAAGTTTTATTTGGCATGGCTTTACTTCAAATATGATAGCTTGATTTTAGATATATTGGAATGGAAAAATCTAAACACAACTACTTCTGTAGTTATGCCAGCATGAACACATCCCTATTCCTTGTCATTTGGAGCTTAAAATTAGAAATGTCCAAGCCAATAAAGGAAACCCCAGAATCCTTACACGTTTATGCCAAATCTGTCCTGTTTGTGCTATTACAAGATTTAAAATGCCAGATAGAAGCGTTTTCTGCACTGTGCTTGAGCTGATCCAGAGACAACAAACTGTCAGCTTTTGCCCTTTTAAAAGACCTAAAAAATAAAGATCGAATTAGTCTCTTGGATGTCTTATGAATGGGTTAGAAACTGTGAGTTAGGACGTGTGTTACACCACAACATAAAACCAGGATGGGTCAGCAAATAAGAAAATCTATGGTGCTTGTTACTATACTTTTCCTAAAATCAGCCTTCTTTCGGGTCAGCTAAAAAGGCAAGTGAGACAGGAATTTAATTCACTACATATCCTGAGCCTATTACAGCAGCTATGAGGTGTAGGAAACCTTCTAAGCCACACAACATGCAGACCTTTCTATCTGTAGCACACAAGCTCTGAGCAGTGCCGTGCTCGCTAGCGCAGAACCCACAGTGGCTCTAGAAAGAGGAACAATAGGAATATAGTTAGATAAAAATCTCTCTATAAAAGATATCCTGTGCACTTTTTCAAATCAGTATATACATTTACTACTTTATTTTTTTTCCACGGGCTAAATTATAAGAACTTCATTCCCCCATCATGGCAAAATTTGACTTTTTCAAATTATTCACCTGTACATTTAGGAAAGACCTTACATCAGCTGCTTATTTTACTGCTTGCTTAGGTTCTCCCAACTCCCTTTCAACAAAGTCCTCCTGCTTTGATGTCTTGCTCTCTACCCAGATTGCCAGAAGGCTTTCAGTTGCAAATGCAGGTGTTTTCAACTGTTAGATATAGTTGTGTTGTATTTTCATCATCTCAATCAAAAAATGTATTAGTAGGACACTTACTTTACATAGAGGACAAAACAGGAATAATTGGAAGGTAGCACACTGTACATAGAGGAAGATGGTACTCAGTGAGACACGTTGGGCAGTGGAGGAGCTACGTTTGTATCTACGTTGCTGCTTTTCATCTGTTTCATTTATCCATTGTTGAACCTTTAGAGCACTGTTTTTCTAACAGACTACCTTGCCCATCAGATGGGTATCTGAAACTAATTAAGCATGGCTTTTGAGAAGTACAGTTCTCTTTACAGATAGCACCTAGAAATCATCATTGCATGTAAGGGTTACTTGTTACACGCTGGTATTTTTTCCCAGTTTTTGTTGTAGTAGTACTTGGGGAAACTGGCACCTGCAAAAGCCAGGTCTTCCCTGAGCTGCTGAAAATTATTAGAAATGTCAGTGAACGGATCTGCACCTCAAGGGCAATCTTGAGGCTTGTTACACAGTAAAATGAATGTCTTGGTCATCCTCCTGGCAAGGATTTCTCTTTAACTCTTGCCCTGTCATTCAGAATCAGCTCTGTGTGCCATGCAGACAAAGCACAGTGACATCCGTAGGAGACCGGTGAGTCGGGACCTTGCTCGGAGTTAGAGATGTGCGGTAACCCTGCTCTTAACGCTGCCAGCTGCAGAGGGCTGGTATTCACCTCTCTGCTCAGCTCACCCGCTTCAGAAATGGGGGCAGAGCACTGCCAGTGAGAAAGAACCGAAGCTGGAGAATGAGGCAGTATAAAAACAAGTGACCCAAGATGGTGAAGGGATAAGGGAGAATCAGGGTGGGGGACGATGAGCAAGAGGTTGGGGGCATAAGTAAATCCTACAAAAACAGATAAAATATCAGGGAATTGTTTTTCCCTTCTCCCCACACAATTTTCCTGACCTTTTTTCTCCTCTGTGTCAGCTCTCCCTAGATGGACACTATGCTCTGTGCACCCCCATCTTCCAGGACACCCTGACAGTCTCCCGTTTTGAACATCTACTAACCCCGCATGCTTTGTGTTTGTTAACACAGACATGGTCTTGGGCTGTTTAAATGACAGTAAAGCACTTCCATATTTCATACCACTCAAAGGTTCAGAGGCATCTTTTTGATGTGTGTGCATTAGCTCATCTATCAGACTTTACACTTACGGCTTTTTGAAAATAGATATTCTAATCATCAGTCTTGAGAGCTTTTGACTCTGAAGACATGAAACTCTTCTAGTTTTCGTCTTTCCTTTCTTCTTTTCTATAGAAGCCTCAGTAAATGGGCATGCTTAAAAAGCATGTAGCTTTGTACCGGGAGATGGGATCTCTCTCCTGCAGCTGCCTCCTCACGCTAATAACGCTGCCAGGTGGTGGTGAAGCCCGCTGCTTTGCAGTTCCAGACTGTGCCCGACTGGAACAGAGGTCTGTCAAGTCCAGTGCCTGATACTAGTCAAGAAAGCAGCAAGCTACCTTATCCACGGAAGGTGCGAGATAATTCTTCCTTAAAGGTAGATCTCATTTCGACTTCTGGAAAATGTTTAAATTCCGGTTTCTGACTTCAAAGCAAAATAGCCTCTCAAAAGTTCATGACAGTGAACAATATGGTAACACTTCTGTTACCTGTTAAGCGTGCCATCTTCTATTGACTCTTGCTGGCTTCCTGGCCCCAGCCATGTTCTTTGGTAGTGAACTCTACCATAGAGTTATGTGGTGTGAAAAAGTATCTCCCTCGATCTGTTTTTAATTTGCTAAATTATAATACTGTCTCCTTGTTTTTTATACTATAAAACCAGGAGAATGAATGTTCTTTTTCTACTGCTTTGCTCTACTATTTCTAGACACTTTTAAACTCCTTGTCTCTGTTTTCTCAGGTGAACATTGTTTTTCACTCTCTGGTCAGATGTGCACCTTTCCACAGCCTTAATCATTCACCCTTCCTTCTAATTCTGCAATACCTTGTGATGGGATAACCTGTACCGTACCCTTCTTCCACATGAGTTCACACCATCAAGCAGAAGACCAATGCTGGGATTTGGCGATGGCTTAGCAGGTCAGAGCATCACGTCTCTGTCACGTAGGTGCCCCTCTCCATCTTAGCCTTTCCAGGGTACAGCGGGTGCGACACTTAACTCTCTGATGGTTTATTCCACAATGCCTGTTCTGTGTGAAAAGGTGACTTCAGCTAACTCCTAACAGTTTCTTCTTTAAAACTGTCCTCCATACGTGGTACAGCTGTTACCTACATCAAAGCTTCTGAGGTATCAGGGGCCCGACTGCCAGTATTCAAAGCAAATCGAGATCATATTTTTCATTAATTCCTATCTTTCACTAATTCCTTCTTTCTTCAGATCATGTTTTTTCCACGAAGTCAGGAACTGTTTCTGTAAGTGTATGGTCTGATACAGACTAAGGGGAGGAGGAGGAGGGATTTACAGGGTCAAGCGTAATTGTGCCTAACTTCTGCTGTGGCTGTAGAGCTGGAGCAGAGCTGGTCCTGCTGGGATGAGCGGATGGTGGCCTGTAGCACACCTGTGCGGCAAAAGCCAGGCTCCTCAGGGAGCTGTGCCTGCGCTCTGCTCCCGGCCAGCCTTAGCCTCCCGACACGGTTTCCCCAGGAGAGCCGCTGGTGCTCACGGCCGCTCCGGGGCTGGCAGAGGTGGGCAGCAGCCACCATCTCCCAGGGCCTGTGTCACTGCGAGGCGCCAGTCCAGTGTTGGCGAACAGAAAACACAAATTTTCCCTTAAGGGCCATGCTAAGCTTCTACTAACAGCCTCTAGGTTGTGGCTCCTCAGCCATTTTGGGTCGAGTTGCTGAAATTTATAGATTTTGCCGGTAGGGCTAGACTGAGAAGAGGCTAAGCGCAGGCTGAGCTCTCCTCGCACCTCTCCCCCGTCTTGGTCTGCTGCGAGGGCTGCCCGGCCGCTGCCCGCCTCGGGACCCCGCCGTTAGCCCCCTCAGGGCCCCGCCGTTAGCCCCCTCTGGGCCCGGCCGCTGCCCGCCGCGGGGGCGGCGCCAGCCACGCCGAGCCGATCCGAGCCGTGCTCGGCCCTCGCCGGCCGCGGCGCCCCGCACATGCCCAGTGGCGGCGCGGCTGACGGGGCAGGGGCGGGCCCGGCGCGGAGGGCGGCGCGGCTCGGCTCGGCTCGGCCCGCCTCGCCCGGGCGATGCCTCAGCGCGGCGGCGGCAGCGGGGGGGCGGGCGGGTAGCGGCAGCGGCGACGCGGCGCTGCTGCCCTGCCTTTCCCTGCCCGCCGCTGGCCCTTCCTCCGCCCCCTCCCGCGGCCCCCTCCCCCGCTCCGGTGCCCGACTCAGCCGCCGCTCCGGGCAGGGAGGAAGGGCTGGGAGCCGCCTCCCGCTGCCCCCGGCCGCCCCCCTCCCCATGCAGCCCGGCCCGCCGCTGGGAGCCCTCCCCGGGGGGATGTTTCTGCGGCCGCTGCCGGGATAACCGGCGCGCCGCCCGCCCCCGCCCCGGACGGAGGATGCTGCCCGCGCCGTGGCGGGTTCCGACTCGGGCAGCAGCGGCCGCGTCCCCCTCCTCGGCTGCGGGCAGCGTCGCCAGGGAGAGATGACTTCAAGGCACCAGGCGGACTGGATCCCTTACAGGTAGGGGGGAGCCCGGCCGGGGCGCAGCGGTGCGGGGGACGGCCGGAGGGACCCGGGCTGCTCCCGGGCTGGAGCCGCTGCCCCTCGGCGGGCTCGGGCGGTCGCCGCCGGAACCTGTGCCTCGGCGGCGGGGCCGGGGCGGCCGGACCCTGCCCGGGGCGCGGCGGGTCCCGTGCCTGCCGGCCGGCGGGCGGTCTCGGAGGGGGGCCCCGGTCCCGCCTCCCAACTTCGGTCCGGTCCCGCTCCGCGAAGTTCAGGGGCTGGTCCCCGGGGAGAGCTGTCGGGCCCGCGGCGGGCGGGGAGCGGGAGCGCCGCTGGGAGAGCCGCGCTCGCTCCGCGGCGGGAGAGCTGCCCTCCCTGCCTCCGCCACAGGGCCCCCCGGCGGGCCGGGCGGCAGCAGGCGGCGCGCTGCGCCGTCGGTGGCGGCCGTCGCCCCTTGGCCGCGGGGACCCGGCCCCGCCGGGCGGCGGCGGGCGCCGCTGCCCCTTCCGCCGGGCGCCAGCGGCGGCGGGGCCGGGCAGGGCGCGGGCGCGGCCGCCGCTTCCTCGCGGAGCGGAGCGGCGGTGCCGCCATGGCGAGGAGCGGGATCGCCATGGCAGCGCCCGGCGGGCGGCTGCCATTGGCTCCGCCGTTGCCATAAGCTACGGGAGCCGCCGCGCGGTGCCGCTGCCCGAGAGCCCCGTGCGTCAGCGGGCGGCGGGGGCCCGGCGCTGCGGGAGCCGGCCCCGGCCCCGGCCCCGGGACGTGCGGAGCCCCGCTCGCCCCGCGGAGGGGCCGCTCTGGCCCCCTCCGCCTCGCAGCGCTGGGGGCGGCTCGGCGGTGCCCTGCCCGTCCCTGCCCCGGGCGCCCGGTTTTGGAGCGGCGGCAGCGTTCGCTGCTGGAATGAGAGAATAGTTTGTTTCTGACTCGCCGGTGCGAGGAGAGAGCGAGCCGAGGAGACAGCTCCGGGCGGGATGGGCTGGGCTGTGCAACGACGGTAAAGCCATTTCTGAATCTGCTGTGCGGAGTGGCGTTAACGTTATGAGGTTTCTTAGTTTTCATTAAAGTCTCTTTTTCAAATGGAATTATTGTGAAAAGAAATCAGGGGTGTTTTAAAAAGGTGTTCTGGGTAAGACAGTAGAGCATGTTGGTTTCATTCGTTTGGTTGTAAATAAGACAAGTTAGATACAGTAACATAAACCTTTTTTTTTGAGGAGAATTACGAAATTAAAAATATTTACAGAATGCATTTTAAAGCAAAGACAGCTGTTTAAGCAGGTCAGTTGTAGTTTACCCCATTCTAAATGACAATTTGTAGCGACCATATGCCACAGTGAGTGCAACATAAACACAAATAAATTACTCCTTAATACAGAGAAAAAAATTAAACGGTGGATGCACGACTGGAAGTCCGCTGTTTTAGTCTGAGTGTGTGATAGTTCTAATCAATAGAAGAATCAGAAAGAAGGAAAACTGATGACAGTGAACCCAAGAATATCACCACTGTCTCTTCAATACCTCTTTCAGACTGTGTGTTTTGAAAAGACATAAGGAATTGGCAATAAGGCTTCAAAAATGACTAGTAGATGCTTTCTGATGCAATGTCAAGCCACGTAATGAAAGCAAAAACACCAGAAGAACAGCTGTTCGTGGCTCTTCCCAGCAGCAGAGTAACGGTTTGCCCGTTCTCTCACTGTACACAAGGCTCTGCAGAGGCCAATGCCAAAAGTTTGCTGGGGGCTTTCGTA
The DNA here is from genome assembly GCF_965183815.1 of Platalea leucorodia. Classification (NCBI taxonomy): domain Eukaryota; kingdom Metazoa; phylum Chordata; class Aves; order Pelecaniformes; family Threskiornithidae; genus Platalea; species Platalea leucorodia. The sequence continues at coordinate 59,794,999 of NC_138829.1, forward strand.
GCAGTGGCCTTGAAGAAGGAAACGAAACATCTCTTCTCAGAGCAGTTCAGGGAGACAAAGTGGTAGATCTTCAGAGAAGCACAGATCTGATGATACTCGTGTCTTTTCTAATATACTATTATTCTTGAACGTTAATTGTATGTTTATGGCCAGAAACTGCCAAGGACTGCCCCAAACCTAAAGGCAAACAAACCATGCTTCTGCTTTGAAGTGTCTTTGTTTAGGTTTCTACTATAGAGTTCTCTCAAGAAGTTGACTTGTTTTTCAGTCTACAGAGCTAATTCCTGAGTTAGAGGTATATCATTGCAAATCTCATTGAACTTGCTCATTTAAAGCATTCTCTAGGATCCCCTAAATGTACTTACTCAGGAAACAATAGTTTCTGAATGCCGATGTGACTGAGAATACATGTGAAAACACTTTTATTAGTAAATTAGGTCAAAGGACCATTTTGTAGGAGTGAAATACACAGGAGAGGCCTGATGTGCACCCCTTGGAATAGTTCATCTTCTGTCCGGGAACAAAATGCCCCACGCTTATCTGCGCCATTGCTTCAGATTCCTGTTTACTGTAGTGAGTTCAATGGTTGCTGACTCTCAAAGCTTGGAGGCCTGTTCCCCAGCTTCTTTATGGCTTGGGTGGCATGTGACAGCCAACAGTGGCACTGCTGCTAGCGTGGGGGACAGAGCACAGGCTGTCGGGCATGCTGAAGTCTGTAAAGACGTATAGGACGTGGCCTGAGCCTTGCTGATGTACAGTGTGCTAGAAAATGCTGCAAGTCCTTCTCTGAGCTTGGCAAAGCTGTTTCAACTTTGGCACGGACTTTAAAATGGTAGCGTGACTCCTAAACCTACGATGTTCCTCCTAGCAATCAGATGCACATGCAGCTATGTACCTGAATTAATTCAAACAGAGAAGTGTTTTTTTCTTTAGTAAAATATCATATTTTTCTTTACAAGTGAAATGAGCCAGAGGGAATCAGTTCTGTGTGTCGTGCACAACTCATTAAGCAATCCACCTGCATGTCTAAAACTCACAAAACAGATTATACTTCCACTTTTAAGATACCAAGAACATTTTGGGTGAGTTACCAAAAAATAGCAGGTAATTCTTTCAGTGTCAGCGCTAACTTTTTCATGCTGAGGTGGATAAAAGATTCGTATTATTTGTAAGTATGCAATTTCGGTATTTTGCCCTTAATGTATTTTCTTCTTCTCTTGTGTATTCTGCTTTTGAAACACTAATAGTCATAGGATTAAGAGATTTGAGTTCACTAATGTTATGAAATACAATTGAGAAATTATTTTTTAAAGTAAATATTTTCATGAAACTATTTTATAGATAGAAATTCAAGCACACGATTAAGCACATACTCATATGAAGCTACATACTGGGTACAACGAGCTAGGAATTCTTTTTTAAATTGAACACATTTTTAACAATGTTTCTGTCCTTTATTATAAAGGATCAAAATAGTTTAGACTCAAGTGAAAAATAAGTTCATAATGTAGCTGCTCCCAGCCCCAAAGGTGGTTCCTGATGGCAGTTAAGAGTAAGAGGTAACTTCTTTAGGAATTATGTTTTCAAGCACAGTAGTGGTTTTTTTTGGTATCCTTTAGCAGTTTCCAGTAGAAAATACAAAGCAGAAGTATCTGGGAATCGTTACAGATTCACAGGAGTTCAGTTTTTGTTGTTCAACAGTATGTTTCAGTTTCATATCTTTTTCCAGAACTCATTTTTAATTTATAGAATTTCTGAAATTAACATATTAATTTATATTTTATGCTGGTGTGTCTTGAATAAGTGAGCACGTTCCTTGTACTACCTAACTATAGTTAAATGAAACTGTTGCTAGCTAAGATAAAAGTATTGATACACTCAGTCACAGTAAGGCCCCAGTCCCTATTATTATAATTTGTTCTTATATTTTTCTCTTGCTTCTTTAAAATGAATCTTAATACTATAACTTAAAAAGCAGCATTTACAAAACTATCTAACCTATTTAATGAGAAATATATAAACTTTGTTAGCTGAAAAGCGCAGTCCACATAGGAATAAATTTGCCCCAACTCCCCAGAGTTCCCTGTAAAGGGTCTGGGTAATTCTGCTGGGACTTGGCTTGTGCGGATAAACCTGCCGTAGCCCAAGGGGAACCCACGGGCTGTGCCACGGGGGGTCTGGCACTTTGCGCGGAGGGCGCTGTCTAAAGCAGAATACACAGCGCGCATTTGCGGTGGTATAATGCGTCTTGATATGTACATGATGATGGTAATAATATACATTATTTTATTTGTGACATTTTTTATTATACTCAATTTTTTGTAGCTTTTATGAATTTGCTCTGAAGTTTTAAAGCTGTGCTTAGATATTGCAGCTATAAACAGTCACTAGTTATTTATTTGCAAAGTGAAGAATTACAGTTGGATGAAAATTGTGGAGCACAGCTGTGTTGTAAATTCATGAATCACGGCAATTAGAGCAGATAAGAACATTTCTGAAAGCGTGATGTGTAAACAAGTCCTGGAACAGGAACAGGCTTGAAGACCAAGGGTGTCCCACACATTTGTCGCTGCATTTATTTGAGGTATTGGGATATTATCTACCTTTAAGCCTCGACATTCTAAAGGTAGCAGTGCAGGTAGAGTACCCACCCCGCTGCAAGGTGCAGTTTGTGACTGAGTGCATCGCAATGCAGGCAAGCTCGCTCTCAGCTGCCTGCTGTGGGGAATGGCATTGATAATTTATGAGAGCGCTGCCTTTTCTAAAGAAAAGGGAACAAAGAGCGTGTGTCTCCTTTGCTCTAAATTAGGCTGTCTTGTCTCAGGTTATTGTGATATATAAAATTAGCCTAGTTGTGTGCTTTTAAAACGTTTAAGTTAGAGCTCCCCCTTAATGGGGGTCTGTGCTCTTATATAGGGTGTTACTGCTGTAGTGCATAGAGACTCCAGCTGAGATCAAAGTCCTGTTCTGCCTGGCATCCGTGTTAGGGAGCTGTACAAGCACATCGTCAGAGGCAATTGCTACCCTGAAGCTGATAGCCTAAATCAACCAGGCAGAAAAGAGAGGTGAGGAAAATAAAGTATCACTTCAGTTTTACCAGTGAGGGAAATAGAGACCTGTGGAAATTGCGGGGAATTGGCTTAAATGGAAATGGGACAAGGCTCAAGGGAGATCAGCAGGAGAGCTGGGAATGAAACCTAGTCGTCCTGTGCTTTGCAGTGTGCCAAAGGTGGATTTAAGTAAGGGGCTTGAAAGGGCTTTGCCACCTCTTGCAGGGTGCGCTTTGGGCCGTATGACAGATAAGCAGCTGCACCGTCCTATGGTATTGTGACCCCCAACCACCTTTGCAGTATCAACAGCCAAATTGAGACTAAAACTCATTTCATAATAGGCCAATGGGTTTCTGGTAGCGACAATCATCTGCAGGTTTCTGGCAGTAACAATCATTTACAAGCCATCTGTGCCAGATTTGGATCACAGCCGGAAAGTGGGTATGAAATGCTATGTCTCCTCTTGCAGTTCCCCAAGTGGGACAGTTTTGACTCTTACGCCTGAGTGTTTTTGGACTTTCCTTGAAGTGGCATCCATTTAGACATGCAAGCAACAGCTTTTCTGGAAGGTGGTACTTTTTATTAGTAACAAAAAATTCTAGAGAGCTGGATTCTTTTCACACTTCCTCCTCATTTCTCTTCCCCTCATACTACTGACTTATTTTCTAATTCATGCTTTTCTGTTCTTTCTCTTCATGAACAGATTTCTTTTTGCCATTTGTCCCTATATCTTGCTTTCCTTTCCTCTTTTTTTTCTTTCTTCTCTCTTTCCCACTTTGAGATTGTTCATGAAAATAGGATTCTGTCTTGCCAGCTATATGGTACCCTTCTCTGTAAATGTTTTCTCTTTAATTTGTATTTTATTGTTTGTAACTTTTGAATAAATGTATCCCATCTTTTTGTTGTATTACTTAAGTAGTTAGTACTGTTTGCAATTTTTTGAAGCTGAATTTTTTTTTTTTGTAGATTATCGAGAATTAGTTTCAGTATTTGCAGCAGATTATGCAAAGATTACTGTTTTTAGCATGGATGTTATAATCAGTGCTTATTTTATATCTCACTTATTGCTGAAGCTTTTGTTACTGTGGTATATGAAGGCCGGTAACTGCGATTAGGAGATGCCCTTCTTGGTGGTAGTCTGTTTCATGCAAAGGGCTGCTGGTGGGTAAATGAAGAACTGTTCTCTTGTATTTTTGCAATCTCTTTTATCATGACGTAGTGGCAGGACGGTACCAGCAAGTTCTGAGGACTCTCAGCTGAAAATACAACGCCTCTCTGGGCTCTGTTATCGTTTGTATGATGCTAATAGTATACAGGTATACAGCAAGACAGTCTTCAGTCTGAAGAATTTTCAGTTTAGAAGATAGGTACAAAAGAGCACAAAAGGGCACAAAATAAAAGCAAAAGATCAGGGTGATTGTTGGCATACTTCTTGTTGCTTTCATTTTTGTTACAGACATATGATCATCAGCTTCTTTTGACTATCCTGTTCTTAAGAAAATAGGAAGGAAGGGGATAGTGACTCAACTAGATAAGGAAACGCGCTCCCAGAGAAGAGTGTATAGAGTGTGCAAAGGTAACTATGGGAGAAGGTGGAAAGATTGGAGTAATTATTTTGGAACAGGACGAGTACATGTGATAAAAGATGAAACCTTTTTTTTTTTCTCCTGACATAGCTGTTTTACACCAGCTTGTTTTATCTAATACTTGATAGTAACATAGCTTTTTTTGCTTTATACATGTTCAGTAACCATGGATGTATTGCGGATCATGTACTGAATAATTTCAGTTTATATTTATGTTGTGTAGCTTTGTGACACTTAGGAAGGTCTTTAAATGCTCAGTTTGCTCTGTAATTAAATTATTTACTAGATGTATTTGTATTTGCTTCTTTTACATCAATAAGAAGCTAAAATATATCTTTACTTTCAGTGATTGCAGTAGAAGTAGCTTTCATACTTTTGAATTGCTAATACGTTGGGAGCTTACACATTTATCTATTATTTATCCTTAAAGGGAAAAAGTGACCCAGTTTGAAACACTTCCTTTGGGGAAGTGCAGTAGGGCCTTATTACAGGAGAGGACAGTAACTGCTTCTGCCAGTACAAGAACTTTGCAGATTTTGGATGCAGATTCTGCGCAGTCAGAGTACTCTCCTTACACCTGGAGGTGGGGATGCTGTAGAGCGTAACACCACGCTCTGCCTTACATGTAGCTGTGCGGTCGCTTGCAGGAGGCAGGCACAAAGAGGGGCTGCAAGAGCCTTTCTATTGACTCAAAAGGGAATTGGATTGGTTCCACGACCTTCTCTGAGCTCACTTTCTAGCTGAGCAAATAATGGCAAGCAGTCTATAATACATTAATATGAATGTGCGAGCGCACTTTGCGAGTGGCATACTTATCTTGCGCTCTGACAACACAAGTGCCCGAGTCATTCTTTCATGAAGTTGAATTTTAGCTTGACTTCTTAGATATTTACCAAAATTAAGTCTTGAATTGCAGATTTCAGTGGAAACCTCATGGTTCCTGTTGAGATGCATGTTAACACAAGTCTGTGAATATCATAATTCATAATTAATATAGCTCATTTGACACAGGTAATGAAACCACAGCATGAAGTTTTTAATGGTAATTTTAATTGTAATCACAGCTCTAGCTACCTGCAGGTGAGAAATTACAAGATGAAGAAATTCTGTGATTAACTTCAAATTATGACTAAGTTGGAAATTGTATCTGCAAGTGAAATACAGATATGTCAGTATTTGATCTGTGTTTGGGGAAGGGATCAAAACGGGTCTGTGTTTCAAATTTGGTATCAGTTTGAAAGCAAAATGAGTAAAGTTAAAGGCTAGGTATTTCTATTAATGGTACCTGTGCCACAGCAAGAAGCGTAAGGAAAACTGGTTTCTGTTTTTTTCCAGAGCAGGTTGTTGCTAACTGATACTACTACAGCAGCATTTTCACTTGTCTACAGTAACAAAAAAAAAAAAAATTGCATCATGTTGCAATTCTTACTTCTGAAAATTTGAGGAAATTATTGGATGTATTGTAGAAATAAAAGAATAGAAGAATAGATAACTTTTCTGGACAATGACTTGAGACTAACTGCTCAGGTCAGGTTGAGTGGCAACTGAAAAACTAAGATACTTACTGTACCTTGGAATGCATCCCACTATTTTTGGCAGATACATATCCCAAGACTCAAGCCAGAAGTGCGAATTTCCATTAAACAGTCTTTTGCAGACCTAGAGATTGCATGAACTCTTATATGCCTACCTAAAACTTTCGGTTAGTTATATGGTAAAAAATGCATCTTTTGGGACACTATATCTGTAGAGCAACATTAAATAACATTAAAGATGTCTCTATACACCAGTGAGTCAGACCTTGGTAATTGATTCTTCCAGGTTACTGAATTTTAAATCACTTCACTGGCTGTTGCTGCAGATTTAAAAAGTGAAGTACAAGGTTTTAGAGAAAGTTTTTGTGCTTGCCCTGGAATAACACTAGCTTTGTTTTATTGCCTGTCCTTAAGGCAGAGCTCAAGGTGCCTCTGCATATTGCGTATTGTTAAATCTATGCAATGATGGAGACACGGAGAACCCTGTAGCTTTTCTTGGTGTTGAATTGGTTAAATTCTTTCCTTCTGTATTTGATCTCTGTGGTATGTCCATGCTGTATGCTGCAGTGCAGTAGAGAGACATTTGGGTGAGCTGCATATGAGCTAACACAGATACTGAAAACCGTACAGCAACATCAAAAATGCAGAAATGATTTACTCCTTTGAGGAGCAATGCAGTTCAGTCTGTGAGGAGCTAGGGACTACCATAGTTAAACTGTTTCCAGTATGTGTGTTAGCTTGTTTATAGCTAGCTGGGTATCTATCATAGCACAGTTCACAATGTGGATCTAACTTTTAATTTAAAATTCATTATCTGGTCTAAACTAAGAATGTTAATTTTTGGCTGGTAAGAGCACTGGCCACCTATGAGCGACCTAATCTAGGTGCTGGCTCTTCAGAATACTAGGATAATTCTTCTTGGATGTGCCAGATATATTAATTACGGAATACTATATTAATACCCAGAGAAACTGGGCCATCATATCAGTGCAAAAACATCATGGCATTGCTAGAAGTTTGAGGCATCCTGGAAAATGCCTTTTAAATGTTAGCTATTTCAAATAATGACATAGTGTAGTATTCTGGCAGTATCAATGCAGCTTGAAAAATTGTTAATTACTTCCTTGGGGCTTGAATATCACTCACAGATTTTAAAGATCAAGAAAAACCAGCACAGAAGAAATTTAAATGAAATGAAATCTCCTCCCTTTCTCCTTTCCTTCCCTTATTCCTTCCTGTTTTGATTCTCAGACACCTTCTGTTATTTATTCATTTAATGCTATATGCTTGAGGCTTTGCAAGATAAGAGGTTGTTCTGAGTACCATTAGAAGAAAAAAAGCTTTCCAATCCTGTGCACCTGTATCAGAATGATTTCCAGATTATTCTGTTGGAAAAAAAATGTGAAATTACGTTTGCATAGCCTGGAAGGTGGGATATGCAAGTTCAAGTGTTCAAGTCTCTGCCCTGTGTGTTTCATTCCTTAGGAAAGTATTTGTAATACTTCAGATGAGGTACCTGGACTTTCAGGTTATTTGTTGGTGTGGGCTGGGCCTGTCCCCCCACACCCTAAGATTTTCTCCTGAAACTCTGGAGGTCATTGAGTTTACAAGATTTGGATTTGATAAATTGTCATTCTCTTACAAAGAGTTCTGGCAAAAGAATCCAGTGAAATCTAGACTTGGAAGGAAAGATTTTAAGGCTTAGAAAATTAATTTTATTTGCAATAAATTATAATTTCTGAAAGCCACCATTTCATTGAAGTGGTTCCAATATAATATAAGCCATAACAAAATTTGAAGGAGATAGTAAGGCAGCCAGGAGCTCATTGGAAATGACTATCCAGTTGCTGGACTTTGTTTATTGATTGTTGCATTCCATTAAAATATAAAGATTTTGAAACAGAGGACTGAAGAACATGTGCAGAATAGCTGTATATTAGCACTAGGCTGGTATAGGCCTTTCAAAGGATGGAATGTAATACTACACAGGGAAGAAGAGTCTATGGCTGGATTTTCAAGAGTGCTCAGGGTCACTCTGATTCTCTGCTCACATTATTTCCTAATCGGGAGCCTCTTCGAAAATCTGAAGTTTCTGTTGAAAATACTTAATGTGGTGGAGAGAGAAGGGAGGAGAATGACTATTGTGCTGCCTAGTCAAAATGACAAACAGCATGTAACACGTTGCAGTTTTTATGTGTTCTTTGGCAAGAACAACTCATTCTCATCTGAAAAAGCTTATTCTGAAGGAAAACGTAAGGTACATTAGAGGCATAGAAGTTTTCACTGCATTGCATGATGAATTGTAAATACGTCCAATTGACATTGCGAGGAGTCCTCAGAGTAACTCTCTGTGCATTGGGATGAAAATTCAGCCCAAAGGGTTTTAGTTTACAGCCAGCTCTGCAAGATTGCATTTACTATGGACTTGGATTAACAATGCCAAACATGACTGCATATTGTAATAAATAGTAAATAGAAAGATGGTGTTCTGTATGGTCTTGCTTTTCACTTTGCACTTGATGACTTCTATCTTGTTGCTACTTTTTCATCAAAATGGCTATGATATTGTTTCTGTATTTTTTATTTTCACTCCTTTAGAATAGGTTTATAACTAGCAATGATTGAGTCACTATTAATAATTCCCTAAGTTATTTACTTGGAGAAATGAAAGACATTTGTTTTCTTTTTACATCACAAAATGCCTACCTCTGTATTCTAATGATACTCAATACTTAAGGAAACTTATTGAGCTTGTTTCTGTGGTTCTTTCCCTTTTCGTGTGAGTCCTCTGTATCTGGAAGTTTGATCTGTAGTGCTTTGTTCAGTGCGCTGTCAAATGGCTGATGTTGGTTTTGGGGAGAATAGCGTATGTGCTGCTGGGAGAGTCCCTGGACATAAATTTGTCAGTAAGTCAATGGCAGTATTTCCTTATACTCTTCCAGCTCTTCTTAAATTAAATCTTTTAATAATCATAAAGCAGATAAATATTTGAGCAGGATGTCAGGTCTGTGCTCCCATCCAGGAACTGTCATCAAAAGTCTTTCTAAAGTAGATTTCAGATTCAAGCAGAGGTCCTTCTGTCAGCACATGGGAGCAAGGGAGAGCAGATGTCTTCCCTGGGGAGCAGCATGGTTTGCAAGCACACGTAGCTTCAGCGATGTGGGCAAGCAGCCTCTGGTCACCGTTGTGAGGCTGGCAGCCCAGAGAAGCACGCTGTGTGCTCCCCGTTTGCCGCACTTAACGATAAGAGCACGCGCCCTGGTAGCAGTACAGCCCTACCCCAGAATGATAAATGCTTCTGAAGGGTCACGTAGAGGAGGCCGTTGCTGTCTTGTGCATTTCTAACTTGCTTGTGCCAGATGGATTTCTTTCCATAATTCTTGGGCTGAACTCTTTCTCATCCTGTTCCAGTTTTGACTGGGTGCTGAAAGAGCAGGAAAATGGGTCCCTCTGAATCTGACAGAACGAAGCTGAATGACAGTCAGTGGATGATCCTGCAGGCTGAAATGGCTCACCTTGTAACCTTGTATCCTACAACAAACAAACTCATGGGTTGTGCGTTGAAATATTAGAGCTATGAAAAATGTGCATACAACAGTGATCACAGGCTACATCAATTAGACGTTTTGTGCAGTGGGCAATTAGTGTTCAATAAAGAAACCAGAAGATACACAGTCCTATGTATTTATCTGAGAGGAGCAGAAAAACATCTGCTCGCGTATGAGTGTTGATTAGACCCAAAGGGGGATCTTATTTTTCACTCTTTTTTTAATGGTCCGATAGCTAAAATGATACTTTCTGGCTTACTCAAATGCATTTGGAAATAGCTTCCCACAGTGCCAGAAGTGGTTTAATTACATGTGATACGGTTAAAAGGGGTCTCCAGCTTTGTCTGATACAGATTCCTCTATCTGAGAGTACATGTGCTCGCCCATTATTCCTGCTGTTGTCTCCTTTTCCTGGCACACGCCTGGTGATTCGTGGCGTGGCCACGGCTTGCGAGCCGAGTGTGACGGGTCCCTCGGTGGTCTGGACACACCTTGGCGTGGTGCTGTGGTGCACTGCCCGTCTTGTGGTCTTGGGTCTCACCCTGACGTGGGGCGCTTCGTGCGGAGCTCTGGGGGCTGCTGCAAAGGCAGAGGCGTAGTGCCCCTGTGTTACAGGTGGGGACACTGCACATGCAGCAGAAGTGTGGCTTTTCCAGGATAAAAACTCAGTAGCGAGATCAGGGAAGGAATTGTATTTGCTTTATCTTCCACTTCCACCTTCTTGCTTCTAAAATATACTATCTTTTTAATTTCTTTTGTATTTCTGTTTGTCTGTTTATAAGAAATCCAAATTAAGATAATAAGAACTATGCATATGTAGATAAGAAAAAAATGAACCAAGTAAACTTTCTTCACAATGTGTTTGGGTTGGAAGGGATCTGCTGAATATACCTGTAAGAAGTGGTCCTAGGATCAATACAGCTTTTGAAGCCAGAATTCTTGTAGCTGTCATTCATAACGTTTCCCTATGTGGATTCTCATTACTCTAGTAATATTAGTGAGCTGAGCCCGAAACCTTCATCTCCATGGAGAGGCTATTTAAGGTCTTTGCCTCTACCCAGCCACCACCTTCATCCTGAAATCTGTTGGAGTTAAAAAGATTTACCCATCTTTAGTTGAAATTATACAACTGAAGAAAAAAAATTCTAGACATTATGAATGCATAAATCTTTCTTCCTTAAGAAACCAGGCAAATGCCCCTCAATGTACTGATACTGAATTGTCAGTGAACGAATTTGAAGTTTGAGCGTTCTGGTCAAATTTTAGTACAGAACCCCTGTGGAAATGAGAATTCTTCCTGAAACTTCCAGAGATACACTCATTCCCTGCTTTCCGTCTTGCACTCTTATGCAAAATGTAGTGTCAACATACATGTTTCATGTGAGACAGAGAACTGAAATACTTCTCTGACAAAGATCTAAATGTTTTGAATTTAATTTTACTTTCATGGTATCATTGGCTTTCTGTTCTAGAAAATCAGCAACCAGTCTGATAATCACATATTTCTATTCATATTTTACCCACATTTTAATTGAAAGTGTTTCCTAGGAGGGAACCAGCAGGCTTGGAAGCGTGGCCACTGACAAGGCTGTATGTGGCGCTTCAGTCCCCAGTGGAGATTGCTTTTGCTATAATTGTTGCTAACAGGCATTCTAGCAGGTGAAGTGGAATAATTAAAATGGCAACTTCAGCCAGATATTAAAAAAATATTAAAAGGGTGGTGAAAGCCCTTTCCTGTAATGGTTTGCTACTCATGTCACAGCACCTGAACAGCTCTTTGTTCAATAGAAACCCTTTACATCTTATTCTTCCAGCCTTTGCTTTACGAGTTAAACACAAGCTTAAGACAGCCTCCTGGCAAATAGATTTGTATGTTTTACTGTGCTTTTTGTACCCACAAAAAGTGCTGATAAACTTTTCCATACTGTTTGTCAACACAGTCTTTCTTTAGCAGCTAATCTGATCTACTTCAACTGCGATCTGTTTAGTTACACAAAACCAAAGATGGTTTATCTCTAGACTTTTTAAATGACGCACTGGAGCAAATTAGATTATGCTTGTTTTCTTTGGTGAAAAATGGAAAGCACAAAATCCAAGACCTACAGTATCTTGAATTACCTCAGGACCTGTTTCTGTCATGCTTAAACAAATCTGCTACAAAGAGCGTGGCTCTCATCAGTGATCTCTCTCTAAACCTGTGCTGGTTTATATTTAGAAATGGAGGTGGTTTTATTTTATTATAAAAACATTTGGGATGGGAAACAATTTGCACTTTTTCTGAATACATGGAAAGTGACATTTACAAAAATCTAGATTCTGGTTGTTCTTTCTGTCTTGAAGCTATTTTTTTCAAGTTGTAAACACATAGGAAGCAGTACTTCTCACAATATGATCAAGTATTGAAGATTCGTTTAAGCTCCACAGGTTGAATCCACAGGTTGAAATTCAGTGTAGGACTATCATTCATCTTTCCTTTAATAGACAGAGAAGGGAATTAAAAAAAAAAGTAAAAACCCCAAACTCAGCGATACCCAATCTTCTGTACATCTGAGTTATGTTTTAAAAAGGAGAGTTTGTCTATTCTATGCAGTAAGTAAAGAGTCAGTAGATTTTTCCTGTGTTATTTCTGGCCAATAAACTTATCACTGTCTTTCTGTGGGTTCATAATATGCCTGAATCTTAGAGAAAAGAGAAGAAAAAGACAAGGGAAACAATTTTTGTCTTAATTGGTAAATGAACTGCAGTGTTCTCAGGATCTGTATTTAGCATGAAAACAGCCATTAGAATTGCAGATTTTGCTATCCATTTTGTTTCTAGGAACTGACAAACGTACAATTTGCAATCCTATATAATTATAATCTGATTCTAGAGAACTGTAATTTCTACCAATATCTAGAAATACATCATTTGAGAAATTTTCAGTACGCTCTGTACAGGGATTAATGGCAAAACCTTAATGAGAATTACACTGGTTAATTCCTTGGATATCATGCTGGTATTGTATCTCCTATCTATTTTGAGAGGTCAAATTATACTGAAAATCTGTAGTAGTACATGACTGGCAAAGAACGCTTGTGGTTTTGTATGATAGTTTTTCTTTGGCTTATAAAAACATGGTACCCTATTTGCTTAGCAATTGTCACATGGTGAAAGAGAAAAATAATGCCTGACCTAGGTAAGAACTGTTTAAAAAATAGTAGATTGGATAAATGCTGAAATCTTTTTTTGATCTAATGCCTTTGGATATGTTGTTGCAGTTACAGATGACAGCTGCTTGCCAATTTAAGAAAAAAAAAATACCTAAAGTTGACAAACCTTTTAAAATCTAATTATCTTATGCACGCTTTATTTTAAAGAAAAGGTTACTCTTGCATGTAAAATGTTTGTACAAATCCTAGGAGTTTTCAAAACAATCAGAAAAAGCATCTTTAGTCTTTTTGCCTTCTTGTTTTCCTTCTTCTTGGTTACTGTTTGATGAGACTGGTGAATATTTGACAAGCAGTTTAGAAACCAAAGATAAAAATTAATGATTTGTTATCAGCCTTTTCTTTTGGTGTTCACCATTTCACATGCTATAAGCTTTTATTTTGCCAATACTTAGCTGTTTGAGCAGGCTCAGGTGGCAATGTTTATGTCCAGCAATAACAAGTTTTATTAGTCTGTTCAGGATCAGAACCCTCAAAATTAGGTGGTGTGCATGTATCAGACCCTATTTTCAGTCGTCTTCAAATATAGTGAAAATGGTGTTCTAGAGTCTGAAATGTCTTGCATGGGGGACTGATGGAGGCTCTCAAACGGTACCATGCAGGCTGCTCACGTGAAGATGTTTTCAAGCCTAGAACCATAATTTGGAAAAGATAGTTGCAGTTAGAAAATATAAATTAGTTGGGTCATGATAATTAGCTCTTAATTTCCCAGTAATTTGTTACCTGTATCAACTATAAGCTGTATAGTGCAGAGCAGATTTTCAGCTGGAAATCCAAAGCTTTTTAGGGACGCCAATTCCCAGTTCTCTGAAAATGCGAGCTGCGTATTGTCCGACTCCTCTGCCACGGCCTTTCCCACAATTCTCACTTCTTGCTGGCAGCACACATGCTTGCATGTCTCATACATGTTGTAGAGCAAAATTTTATGTCTTGAAAGGAAGGATTGCCATATCAATTAACTGCCCAATGCTGAAAGAATCCAACATTTGAGGCATGCCAGTTAATGATGATAGTTTTTCAAACTGTATTAAAAAAAAGTAAGTTTTTCAGATTTTCTTTCCCAGCATTTTTTTATATACACATATATCTATGTCTAAATAGTTAAATATGAGGAAATAAATGTCTTGTCCAGTTATCTGTTGAGAGGTCAAGCTGAGCAGAGCAGATAATGTATTACTTTTATCAAGTTATCACACTTCTTAGTAATTAAATGCTTTCTTGTATTTTTCCGTTTATGTATCACTACAGCAAAGCATTTCACATAGCTCTTTGTAGTTCCACACAATATATTACAGAGTGTTGAGGGAACAATCCAGAGTAATTATTAGACTAAATGATAACTTCATTGGAGGCAGTTTGAGAGAACCAGAGGAAGACAACTTGATGATCTTAATCAGTGAGAGGTCGCATTGCTGGGGTATTTTGGGTTTCTTACTTGCTGAAATATTAATGGCATATACTATATCTGGAACGACACTGGGAAAATCCCGAGGTGCAACACCCTCTCTATATTTATATCCTCTACCTTCTGTAGTTTTCCGTAATTTTCAATTTGCGATGCACACGTGCTTTCTGGCACTGCCCTTGTGAACTAAGCATTTTTCAAGTGTGCTACATTTGCCATGAGATTCTGATTGAAGATTTGATTAAAGAGTTCCTGGCTTAACATATTAGCTTGATAGTTGATTTGAACTTAAAACTTTACACACCAGGTGGATTCGTGTGTGCTCATGATTCGTATCAGGACAGATAATTCTAGCTGCTGGAATCTTTCCTCCATCGAGAAAGACTGCTGCAACTCTGGAAACTGAAGCTTTGTGTGATGAAGTATCGGAAGTGGAGTCAAAAGATCACAGGGTAGATTTCCATTAACCGTTGGAGTTTTCTGTGTGGACAGGTGTAGTTTTGGACTGTAGTTTTGTGACGGAATTTTGATGATAGAAGTCGGAGACTTAAATAGCTGCAATCTTCCTGTTGTGTGGCACAAGAAGAACCCAGGCTTGTTTCTACTTCTTAGTATCATTTCCTCCAGTACACTTACTTAGGTAAAAGGTGCCTCATAATTGTCAGATGTAACAGAAATGGTCACAGAGTAGTCAAGAAGAGGTATAGTCAGGACTCTGACGATTCATAATGAAGATGGAAATAAAATTATTCCAATAACAAATATTTGATCTGTCTTAAATTTGACTAATTTATTTGAAATACTTCAAGCTGCTATGTTAAACTAGGTATATAAATTCAAATGGGTGAGCACAGTTAATGACAATCAAAAATGACTAAAATTTATGCAATGTACATATCTTAGTATGCAACAAAAAGAGGTATGTTGCATAACAATGTTGAGTCTGTTACTTGATGTGACACTTCCAAGTTCTTGTAAACGTAGTGAATGCATTTTACTATTAAAAGGACTATTTTTTTTTCTCAATATGAAACACAAAAATGCATGCCAGCATATTTGGGGTTAAATAAAGTATGGTCACAATACAGAAATATGGGTTTAATGAGACAAGGTAGGTTTTTTCCTAAAATGTGTCAAAGAGTAGTATTTGTTCCTTTTCCTAATATGTCCTATGACATGAGATTCTATGTCGTAGTATTCCTTGTTATGCTTTCCCCTCCTCCTGTTTATTTTCTCTCTGCAGTTATTTTTGCTAGAGGAAGTTAGAAGCTGACACAGGCTGAAATTTGCATGTGGTAGTTAAGCTTCTGTGGCTGGGAATTACACACAGGTGTGGAGAAAATCACTTAACATAACAAAAAGAAAAAAAAGCTGATAGGACTTATAAGAATGCATACTTCTCCACCCATAGAAAAAAATTTATAACAGAGAGAATTTTACCAACTGTGTGCTAAGCTGTTGCACTTTGCCTGACAGTAGTCTGACTTCTGTTGCCTCCTTTCTAAAATTACCTTCTTCCAACACAGCGCCTGGACTTAATAGTATCTTGGAAAGGGAGTTACTTGCCACGGCGAAAGGTGAAAGGTATGTTATAGAATCATAGAATGGTTTGGGTTGGAAGGGACCTTTAAAGGTCATCGAGTCCAGCCCCTCCTGCAAGGAGCAGGGATATCTTCAACTAGAGCAGGTTGCTCAGAGCCCCGTCCAGCCTGGCCTCGAATGTTTCCAGGGGTGGAAACATCTCCAGCCTCTCTGGGCAACCTGATCCAGTGTTTCATCAACCTCATCATAAAATATTTCTTCCTTGTACCTAGTCTGAATCTACCCTCTTTAAGTTTAAAACTGTTACCCCCCTGTCCTGTTGCTACAAGCCCTACTAAAAAGTCTGTCCCCATCTTTCTCAGTAGCGCTCTTTAAGTATTGAAAGGCCACAATCACGTCGTCTCCCCGGAGCCTTCTCTTCTCCAGGCTAAACAACCCCAGCTCTCTCAGCCTTTCTTCATGGGAGAGGTGCTCCATCCCTCTCATCATTTTTGTGGCCCTCCTCTGGACCTGCTCCAACAGGTCCATGTCTTTCCTGTGCGGAGGACTCCAGAGCTGGATGCAGTACTCCAGGTGGGGTCTCACCAGTGCAGAGCAGAGGGGCAGAATCATCTCCCACAACCTGGTGGCCACGCTTCTTTTGAGGCAGCCCAGCACACGGTTGGCTTTCTGGGCTGCGAATGCACATTGTCAGCTCATGTCCAGCTTTTCTCATACCTTCATCCCCCAGCCTGTCTTGATGCCGGGCATCTTCAACTAGAACAGGTTGCCCCGACCCAGGTGCAGGACCTTGCGCTTGGCCTTGTTGAACCTCAAGAGGTTCACACGGGCCCACTTCTTGAGCTTGTCCAGGTCCCGCTGAATGGCATCCCATCCCTCAGGCATGTCAGCTGCACCACTCAGCTTGGAGTCATCTGCAAACTTGCTGAGGGTGCACTCGATCCCACTGTCTGTGGCGTTGGAGAAGATATTAAACAGCACTCGTCCCAGTACGCACCCGTGAGGGACACCGCTCGTCACTGATCTCCATCCAGACACTGAACCGTTGACCGCTACCCTCTGGATGTGACCGTCCAGCCAATTTGACTCATCTGCCGAACAGTCCATCCATCAAATCCGTATCTCGCCAATTTAGAGAGAGGGCTGTTGTGGGGGACCGTGCCAAAGGCCTTACAGAAGTCCAGCTAGATGACAGCTGTAGCTCTTCCCTTGTCCACTGATGCAGTCACTCCACCCGCAGGAGGCCGCTAGGTTGGTCAGGCAAGACTTGCCCTTGGTGAAGCCATGCTGGCTGTCTTCTCAAATCCCCTCCCTGTCCTCCATGTGCCATGGCTTCTAGGAGGCTCTGTTCCGTGATCCTCCCAGGCACAGAGGTGAGGCTGACAGGTACCTTTCACTAGATCGGGTTGCTCAAAGCCCCAGCCAGCCTGACCTTGAACACTTCCAGGGATGGGGCACCCACACCTTCTCTGGGCAACCTGCTCCCGTGCCTCACCGCCCTCGTGACCGGAGGCCGTTCCCTCAGCCCGCCCTTGTGTGCCGTGTGCCCCGGCCCCTCACCAGCTCGAAGGCCCTGGGCTGGGCCCACACCCCACGCGTCGGTGCCTTTCCTGGGCTGGGAGACCAGGAGGGGACAGAGGAGGCCAGATGCCATTGCCAAAGTACCAAACAAGAGAGGAGGAAAGCATTTTTACTGCTATTTTCTTGGTTTATTGGTGGTTTGTTTGGGTTTTTTTTAAATAGGGGGAGGAGATGGGGGATGGGAAAGAAGGGCTCACGCCACCCGCGGCGATCACCACAAGAATTGTTGATGCCGGGAGCTGGCACGGGTGAGCCCGCGGGGCGGCCAGGCGCGGAGGCTGGGCCTGCCAGCTGATGGAGGTGCGGCGGCTACGCCGGGTGCTCCTGCGATGCCGGGTGCTCCTGCGACGCCGAGCACTCCTGCAACGCTGGGCGCTCCTGCGACGCCGGTGCCGTGGCGTCACGGAGGGGAGGCCTGGCACGGTGTAGTGGTGCCAGGGGAGCCACGCTGCAGGTGGATCCACTTGCATTGGTTCTTCTTCATCTGCGGGTGGATCCACCTCCATGGGCTCCACGCTGTCAGCCACATGGTAGATGTGGCTGATGGTGCCCCTCGCCTGCGGCCGCCTCCTTTTGCTCTGTGGTTGCTGCAGCCATGCGTCTTCTCTGCCCCCCCGCAAAGACGGGCAGCCGTACACTTGGCTCTTGGGCCTCTTGTTTCCAGGCATGCTTGGAAGACGAGGCCCTCGAAGCTCAGTGAATTGTGGGCCAACTGCTCTGCATTTATAGGGCCCGGAACAATGGGCAGCGAGGTGGCTTGTGCCATCAGGAGGCCATTGTGACGGGGATGCACGTGGCCAAATATGGCTGTCCTGGGAGCTGGGGGGCCTGAAAGATGGCCTCACGTGGGAGAAGGAGGAGGGTCGGGGGGGAGGAGGGCCCCTTTCCTGGGGATCGCTCCCCGGTGCCCTTCTGCTGCCCCTTGGGCACAGGGACTGCCCTCCACCTCCCCTCGCGTGCCTGGGCTCCAGCCCCCTCCTCAGCCCGTGCCTGGGCTCCCCTGGACGAGATGGCGGCAAGGGTGTCACAGGAGGGCCGGGGGTCCCTCAAAGGGATCGAGATGGGCACTTGGTGCAGCCCTCTAGAAGGGCATTTGGCCCTCTGCATCCAGGGACGCGCACGTGATGGAACATGAACAGTCTTACTAGAAAAGGAGCTTCCAAAGCTAATGCCTAGTAGATGATGGCAGGACTACTGCATTTGCCCTCCAAAAGCAGCTGTGCCTCTATCTATTAAAGACAAGACAGACTGGAAAACGGAGCTAGAAAACACCCTTTCACTCGAACAAACAAGGTGTTGCACAAGCCTTGCTTTGCTAAGATTTGGGCCCCTCAGTAGCAGAGGACAGTGCCACTGAAAGATTCCTGAACAATTCAGGGATACTGACCTTTTTTACAAAGGCAGTTATATGATAATATCACGCAAAGCTGAAGAAATCAGCTTCCTTGGGGGAAGCTTATTATAATCTAACCAAGCAGGATCAGCTAAACCTTTCAAGGGGCATTTAAGAGCTCTTTGGAGGAGGACTCAACTCCGCTGCTCTTCCCTTTGTCAACGATTACAAAGCCCTTCTGACTTGCCTTGGGCAAAGTATATGTCAATTTGCAGATTCTCCTTAAAACAGCAAGATCTGGTCCTCCAGACTTCTCTAAATCAGCCTGGTTTTTGGCAACCTGAAGCAACTGAAACTTGATGCAGTGTACTGAAGCATAGGATCGTAGAATCATAGAACGGTTTGGGTTGGAAGGGACCTTTAAAGGTCATCGAGTCCAGCCCCTCCTGCAAGGAGCAGGGACATCTTCAGCTAGAGCAGGTTGCTCAGAGCCCCGTCCAGCCTGGCCTTGACTGTTTCCAGGGGTGGAAACATCCCAGCCTCTCTGGGCAACCTGGTCCAGTGTGTCATCAACCTCATCGTAAAACATTTCTGCCTTGTATCTAGTATGAATCTACCCTCTTTCAGCTTCAAACCACTACCCCCTGTGCTATTGCTACAGGCCCTACTGAAAAGTCTGTCCCCATCTTTCTCAGTAGCGCGCTTTAAGTATTGAAAGGCCACAATCACGTCGTCTCCCCGGAGCCTTCTCTTCTCCAGGCTGAACAACCCCAGCTCTCTCAGCCTGTTCTCATAGGTGCTCCATCCCTCTCATCATTTTTGTGGGCCTCTTCTGGACCCACTCCAACAGGTCCATGTCCTTCCTGTGCTGAGGACCCCAGAGCTGGATGCAGTACTCCAGGTGGGGTCTCACCAGTGCGGAGAAGAGGGGCAGAATCACCTCCCTTGACCTGCTGGTCACGCTTCTTTTGATGCAGCCCAGGATACAGTTGGCTCTCTGGGCTGACGACTAACGTTGTGGAGTGTGATTTCTTGACAATCTTAAACACCTGGAAAATCTAATGAGTGACAGAGACTTTGGGTGTAATGTAGTTTCAACAGTTTTGAACAGTTTCCTACAATAATGTGTAGTAATAAAATATTAATATAATAGTGATGTAATAATATCAATTGGTTATTTTGCATACCTATACGTGTTTGGGAGGGGAGTACTTTCATCAGAATTTGCTGATTTATTGCCTTAAAATGATTCATAGAGAAAGGCTGATACTGGAAAAGTTTTATTGGGCAAAATTCCTTTGGGAACTTCTTTGGTTGCTTGCCTGCTTACCCCCTCAGGAGCCTCCACGATACGTGATCTATCTTTTGTGCTTCTCACTCACTACTCTGTAGCTTCTGCGGCCTTCCTTGTTGCTTATTTTGGCAGTCAAGCAGGTGGACAGGTGTAGGATTAGATATCCCAGGCCTGCCAGGGGCTCAATTCTGTAGGTTTTATCTGTCCTGTAGAAAATGTGAATGCTTTTGGTTTTTTTTCTGATTTAGAGGAGATGTGAATTTCAGGATGTCAGGTTTCAAAATCTGGAGCTGACCAATATAATGGAATGATTTTTCTCTGACCAGCCCTGCCTTTGGCAGGAGCTTGTTGTGGTGGTCCACCACAGTCTTGTGGGGTAGAGCCCCCTCCAGTTCTCCAAGGAGCAGAATTCTTGAGTGGAAGCCAAGAACATAGGATGGGCTCACAGATCTCATTGATGTCTGCTGTGCTGGGAAGCCTTCATGTATGAATGTCAGTCCTTAATTAGTTTCCTACATAATGCATAATGTACCCTAAAGGATTCATTTACTGTGCAGTGCCATCCAGGCGGCCACCATGTTTGCCTTTGTTGTAAACTCCCAGAATGACTGACTGACTTAGGTAATTAGAGGGACCAGCTTTTACAGGACAGTCATTAATACTCTCTTTGTGAGTAAAGCTCTCATGCTGGTTACCTGCCACTGCTTCTCAGTATCTGTTTGCCTCACAGCTGCAGAAAACTCTCTGACCATGTTGTAAAGTTTTCCTGCCGCTTCCTAAGCCTTGAGAGTGGATTCCACTTACCCACCCTTGGTTGCACACAGAAGCAAAGGAAGGAGACTGGCTTAGCTCTGAAATGGAGAATAATGCTCTTCAGGTTGTTTACTCACAAGATTATCTCTTCAGAGGGAACTGATAAATTAGAAAAGATGAAATGTGTAATTTCTTTTGAAATTATCTTTGAATACTGTAGACATTACCATGTTTTAGAAAGGAGTGAATATCTTTGTGTCATTAAAAAAAAAAAAAAAAAAAAAAAAACCAACAAAAAAACCCCAACAAACAAACAAGGGAAAAAAGTCACCATCCCAACCTTATTTTTATTGTGCTTTTCTAAGATTGTGTTAATATCTAGAAGATTACCTTAGAAAAACTGTCTCTTTTGTGCAGGCGCTGTATAGACACATTGTGAAAACAATTCTCTGTCTCCGGGAGTTTATAATTAAAAATCCCAACCTGAAGGGGTTTATACACGTGCATCTTTTTATGGCATGTGAAATTAATGGGAACATTTCATGAGATTGAATTAACATTGTTGGGGATCAGGGCCCAAGTATGTGGATCAGACTGTATGGAATACCTCATCTGCATAGAGTGCTGTTAGAAATAATGACTTAGTTTTCATTACTGGGTACAAAATCTAAGCCAAGTGGTGGTTGTTACTTTTGCCAGCCATGAACATCTTACCAATCTTGAAATCTGTATCATGTCCTCAGGCACCAGGATCTGGCAAACTCATTTTCCCACTGAAAATGTTGTCCAGGATTGCCAGAATTTGCTACTTGTGTAGAAGGTAACTACAGATAATGAACTCAAACCAAAATGAAAAATCTGCATTCTTCAGTTCCAGCCAAAGAGTTCTAGATTGGATTATAATAGTATGTGTGGGGAGAAAAAGTGACAAAATATTTTGTTTCAGGGTTAGTATTTATCATGAAATGACATGTCTTCCCTTGGAAACTGTATTCCATAGAAACCGTAAAACCACCTGTAAAAAGGAAAAAGGAGCTTGGCTGTTTCACATCAGTAGCATCTCCTATCAGTGTTGTAATTCTTACTGTATTTTTCTTCAGTTTTGATTGCTAAAGCAGCTCAGGGAGACTAGGTAGTCTCTTTTGCCTTTATTTTCAATAAATTGATGGCTTAATTTTACTATTCCTTTAAAAATCCAGTAAGTGCAACTGTATCTTTTTCCTATCCTGTCCTAAATACATACGTAGGCAGTGAGATCTGTTAATAAGTTGCTGCATTAGCGAATTGCCTCGGATATCATCTCTTCAGCAGCAGCGTGTTTGATCTACGTATTCGTGCCTGTGTTTACATGCCTACTGCAGGGAGAAGCCTCACTGAACACCTGCAGCATTGACCCTATCGTTGGGATCAGTGTTTTGTTTGTTAAATACTTCACAATTATACTATTATTTTAAAGGCCAGCATTGTTTTTAGGTTAATTACTGTACCTGTAAGGCTTCATTCTTGCATCATGAAGGTGTTTCCAAGAGGAGTTAAGACTTGTTTGTTAATCTCATTTTACAGGTGTCTTGGAAGGTTATACTGTTTGAGGCAAAATAGGTCCAGTATGCTGCCAATGGACAAAACCATGTTTCATAGAACAGGTATAAGAGAGGGAGGGAAAGGAGCCAGCAGTCATCTTATGCAGGTTTTCTCTTGATCACAGTGGTTCACAGTCTTCCATATCAGAATCGCAGAGGTCTTTTCTAGGTGACATCTTTTACCAGTGCAGTAGCAGTGGAATGGGAGAGTCGTCGTGGTCCTCTGAGGTCCAGGCTGAGAACTCCTGTTCTGCAGTGTATGTGTAAGTGCAGTCTCCTTATCCAGACAATACTTCTCCCTAGTTTCTGCTCATTTAATTTACTGTTTGTTGTGGTCGGATGCTTTGTACAGTAATGGGTTGGTTTTGTTTGTGCGTATATTTTACTGTTTTAATGATTGAGGTTGGTTGAATTTTGGTACTGAAAGAGAAATCAGACTGTTAGGGCTGGATCTTCTCTGTGGCTGGCAGAGATGCGTTTTCAATAAACGTACTTCCTGAAAGTCATGTCATTTGTCATCTGGATCCATCTGCATTGCAGGTAGTGTATCTCCAGGTCAGGTTTTTTTTTTTTTTTTCCCTTCCCAATTTGCTCCTATTCAGGCACTTCCCATCAGTCTGCTTTAAACACATTTTAGCATAGCTCACGTAATACCCAAAGGCTACTGTGTGTTTGTGCTCCATCATTTGTGTTTATTAAATTCAATTCTCTCTTTTGGGGCATAGATACTCTTTCTAACATTGTCTTCAGAGTTTGTGTGTTTTGAGGGAGGGCAAGAAATAGTTCGTCTATCCACTCTTCCCTTAGGTGTTATTTTCATTACCTGCAATTTACTGCTGTGTGCTATCTTATTCACCTCTGTGTAATTGCAGAGAATGAATCTGTACAAATATTAGTTCAACTGATCTTTCCAGGGCAATAGTGGCAGCCCCGTGGTTTGGGTTATTTAAAACATGCAATGTGCTTTAGGGAATAGTTTTGCTTTTCCTCTCGTTAGATCTTTTCCTGGCTTCTTACCATCCTCATTGAAAGCTGTCAGCCTAGACATTTCAGATCCAAAACTGTAGTTTCTTTTTCCTAGTGACTTCAGTTTTGTTCCTGGAAGGTGTATAGCAGTTTTCTGATTGAACTCAAAGCTGGATCTCCTTAATACAAAGCATATCTACAGTATCTGTAGAGCTCCTTTTGTTCCCTTCGGCACTGAGAGTCTGTTGGGCTGTTTGCTCTTGGTCAGTGCTTGGTTGTATATATCCTGTAATATACCCATCTTCTAATGTATTTTTACCTGACTGTGATGATTTTTTTTTTTTTTAAACTTATTCTGGATGAAACATTTAAAAGACTTGATTTCTACAATTTCTATTGCTTTCATATATCCTTGAAGTTGTAACAATTGGACATGTATTTTGATGAACTGCTAATTAAAACAGAGCAAAAATACAATTGTGTGGTCATGCTGAGGATTTGGCTGCAGTTTAGCTTAGCATTTATCTACCTGGAATTAAGAAAAAAATTATAAATGTGTGTTCCCGTTGTTACATTTTCTTTCAGTTCATCTGCTTGTATAATCTGCCATGTAGCTCAGTTGGGATGCTGATGTTTTAGTTGTGTGTGACATCTGAGAGGAGGACACTATTCACAGAATCTGGAAGGGACTTCTGGAGGCTGGAAGGGACCTCTGGAGTTCTCCAGTCCTGCCCACAGCACAGTCAGCTGTGAGGTCAGAGCAGGTTGCTCAGGGCTTTATTAATTTGGGTCTTGAAAACGCCAAGGATGGAGACTGCATAACCTTTCTGGACTGCCTGGTATTAGAAGGCTGCGATTAGGTCTCTCCAAAGCTGTCCCTTTTCCAGGCTGAACACGACCAGCTCCCTCAACCTCTCCTCACAGGACAGGTGCTCCAGCCCCCAGACCTCCTCAGCTTACCCTCTTTTGGGCTTGCTTCAGTAGATCAACATCTTTCTCATACCAGGGGGCTCAAAACTGGATGCAGTTTTCTATATGGGGTCTCACAAGTGCAGAGGAAAGGCAGGATGTTAATCACTTCCCCTGATGTAATGGCCACCCTCCTGTCAGTACAGCCCAGGGTGCTGTTGGCTGCCTTTGCTGCCAGGGCACACCGCTGGCTCATGTCCAGCTCGCTGTCTACCAAGAACCCAGGTCCTGTTTGGCCAGACGGTCCCCAGCCTGTATTGTTGCCGGGGCATCTTCCTTCCCAAGTGCAGGGCTTTGTGTTTGTCCTTGTTAAATTCCATAAGGCTCCTGTTGACCCATTTCTCCAGCCTGTCAGGGTCCCTCTGAACAGCAGCCCTGCCCCGAGTATCTTGACTGGTCCCCCCAACTTGTCATCTCTGCAGATGTGATAAGGGTGCACTCTGTTGTCTCCTCCAGGTCGTTGATAAAGATGTTATCTTCTTGCTCAGGTGCAAATACTTCTCATATGACTGAGGAGGGATGGAAAAGAAAAATGTTAGCAAATAACGTCCTGCATTGACTTACTGGAAAAATAGAGTGCGAAAAAGTTTTTTGTTGTTCTTTTTAAATCCCCCAAACAGAACTGTTGGACAAACATAATGAGCGTCATAGATCTTAATGTACAATGGACATTTAGTTAAACGTTACTGAAGCAAATAGGACCAACAATTCAGGAAGGTCTTGTTCATTTACTGATTTTTAAGCTGGTTTGCCAGCCAGGATTTGAAAAGAAAATAAAGCATTTGGCTCTGTAATTATTTGTGCAACTACAAATTCAGTCTCTGCTTTCAGCCGTCTGCCCTGCAGGCATTACTTTTAGTGCCATTTGGATCATTGCCACAGTGTATGATCCTCTGCATCTTCTTGTGTTTTGTGGCTGACTCGGTGCTGATAGTTCTGATACAAATATCTGTGTTCATATTCCTGCCTTTCTTCCCCTATCTTTTTGCTTTATCTCTCTTAGTCTTTTTAAGGGACTTCAGAAGAGCTGCATGGGCAGGGGAAGCAATGCTGTATTCTTGGACAGGCATGCTATTATTTACTGTGTGAGATTCAGAGTGAAACAATTTTTTTCCTCTGAAGCTTCACATGAAGAAATGCAGTCTTCATTTCTGTAGCAGTTGTGGTGCCTGTACTCGCCTGGTCAGTCCAGTGGTAACTGATAGGTGTACTAGTAATGGTAGGCTGTTGCCCTCTGCCCTATGAGTATGGCATGGGAGAAATCCAAGAGCTGCTGCTGTTGCTGCTTTTGGCAGTAGAAGGGCAAACTAAGACTGAATGTCCTTGGGCTGCTCCTCAATGAAGACGACGGCCAGACTTTCGCTTGCTTCGATGGCCCAGGAACTCATTTTACCATAAAGATAGTAGCTGCAGGTTTTACTCTAAACCAGATGACTGAGCAGCTGCTTTGGCGTCAGAAAACCTTGATGATTCCTAGCATGAGGGGAGCCTTCGCAGTCTTCGCAGAGGATTTGTTTCATTTAAGTCTTTTATTAGGGTGTGTGTCTGATATAATAAGGTTCTCCCAAGAGGCTTCTGGTGAACTCAGCGTATGGTGTACATGGGGGAGACAACCTTATTTTAAGTGGGGACTTGCAGGTGTTGGGACTTCATAGGGATTGCTGGCTTCAAAGAAGTGAAATTCCATGAATTCCTAACCAGTGAAGAACCTAACTGTGTGCCATTCCTTCTGGAGCATGGCTTCAGCCTGCAGGTCCCTGAGCCTGTTAATGGGCTTTTACAGTAGCATTTCATCAGTGCTGCTGGAAAGCTTGTTCCTAAAGGCTTAACAGTAACATTATCCAGAGCAGTTGGATTTTATGGAACTGCAGAGACTTTATGGAAGTATAGAGATTATAGAGAAGTGTAATTGGATGAAAATGACAGATGGTATCCAATAAGCCAAGTGCTATCTCTTTGCAGGAATTTTATTTCATATGTTTTTAGAGACGTTGTAATGTTCAAATGGTACGTTACACCCATTCTTGTCCTTTTGAGTCAGCCTTGTTCTAAAAGATCCCGTAACCCGTTTCTCTTAACACAGCAACATACCAGCTTTCTTCACAGCAATAGTGCCTGGAAAAGATCTGAGTGATCTTAAAGATTAGTCTGGTATGGTGTATTTTTTTTTCTTTCTATCTGGTTTGATCATCCATTGTTTTTGAATTGCAGTTGACAATATGGCAGAAGAAACTAGAGATGAAAATACCTCCTCTAATTTTCCATTGCTTCTGGTTTAGTGTTGTAAGTGGGAGTAATATCTTCTTATCCAATTCCTCATCTTTTTATAATGTGAACTGTTTGTTTCAGGAATTTTCCCTGACTATGTACATTCATTTTGCTTGTGCAAAGGTCCCTGATTTCACGTAGAGTTTTTGGGTGATGCTGTTAGTAATGTATTATCATGAAGCAGCACAAGGAGGAAATGCAAGGGTGACACTTTTAAACACTGTATGTAAGTTTAGTGGTAGTTTATGTCTTTGCTTGTTTGACCAGTAACACTTCTCACTGCAATTAGTGCTGGGCTGCAGAGATGTGATAGATGTGATTTTGGACCTTTGTCCTGGTAAAAAAGGTATTGTCATGGAAAATGTTCCTTTATGAAGCAGTGTCAGGAAGGAACAAAAACATTGCCTCATTTGTCAGGCAGAAACACCATAGCTGCTTTACTGTGTCAGACTTTTTCTTTAAAAAAAATAAAATCAGTGACTACATGCATCTTGCACATTCTAATTGAAAACATTTCTTCTTAGTTATTTTTTCTTGCAGTGGCTTACTGAAATGTGAGCAGTTTGCATGTTCAAGGAGTAAAGGTGGAGTACTTGCTGTGAAATGTGTTGTTATTTGAATTAAGGCTTTTCCAATTTTCCTTAAATCGAGATCAGTCCATGTGGAATTACAGTAAAATGTAGCAAGATGTTGATTTACAGAAGCTCCCACCTTCAGCTCAGAAGTAAATTGTGGAGCTTCATGTAATCATGAAGCTTCATCTTTAAAACCTGGTTGGTTTTGGGTTTCTCTCTAAATGATTTTTAAGGAATACAGATTATGAAGAGCTTAGAATACTAAAATTCTTGCTTATATTTTTGTCTTCATTATGACATGCAGCAGTGTAGAAAGCCTGGTTATTTTTGGTAAATTGAATTTAATGTTGAAGCTGCCTCTGTAAAATCGTTTTTGTGTCTTAAAAAGGTGGTATGAAAGGTAACACTGACAAAAAGGTTCATTTAATGTATTTCCCTTTACAAATAGGAGGTGGGGATATTTGAATCAAATGCCATGTTTAAAATGCAAAAATATGCTATCTAAATTTAATACTTAAGTCTCTGTGAGCCTTGGTCCAGGGTGCTAATGTGAATCTTTAAGATTTAAGCCCAACATCCAATAAGCGCTAATGGGTGGGTTGGTTATGTATAGATGGATGTGTCTTCCCTGGAGGAAATATATACAAACTCTGATTAGTTAACTGAATTTGGACTAGACTATTCCTGCAAACCTGAAGTGCTGTTTACAATATTATATATAGTGAAAATTGCCTTTTGTTTTAAATGGGGTCAAAGCCATAGCCAAGATGCCAGGTGGATACATGATACTTGATCAAACAGGAGTAAAAATGAACCTTGCTGGATCTTCAGGATGCTTCACCATGCTCAGCAGATTGCTAATATGTGTGCATTCTCTTCAATAATTCAATTTTCATGAATTATAAAGTTATATTCCTCTATTAAGACTGACTGAGTTTCATGCTGCTGCTGGGATTTTCTAGCATCGCATCAAACATGTAGGCAGAATTGTTCTAACAGCCTTGCTCTCTATGAGATGATTTCCTGCAGTGGTCCTTCCATGTTATAGCTATAGTTTTTCCACTGTACTGGGCCTTAGTCTCTGACCATCCCAGTTATTTGGACCACTGAGTGACAAAACCTTGGCCACTTCTGAAACTGGGCAGGATAGGCTGGGTTCTCACCGTGTGCACAACCCTTCCAGAGGAAAGAGCAATTGATTTCTGTTCTTTTCAAAGACCAGGAAGGGCAAAATCTTTCTGCAAGGCTTCACTGAAGTGTGAGAAAGGGTCAGTGGTGGTTACACGCTTGCATCTCAGAGTCCACTGCAGATGTTTTTAAGGGCAGCAAGAGTGAGGGCCTGATGGCATTGCTATGGAAACAAAGCTTATTATTTTTATTTATTTATTTAGTCATTCTGCCAACCATCCATCCATCCATTTATTTGTTTATTTATTAAAAACCTGGTGTCCCCTAATGGGAAATCTTGGGAGTCATCCAGTCTCAGGAGATTTCTTCCATTGAAAATCAGGGAATGTGAAATATTAGCTGCTAATCAGCAACTCCAAGGTCCACTAGTCCTGTAGAAAATATTAACAAAGTACACAGTCTCGAACTAGAGTGCTCTGCTATTCTAGCAGAAGAATATATAGGCTCAATTGGATCCTCTTTTTATTTGGACTTGCATAATGATTACTTAGGCATCAAGAAAAGACAGAACTGCAGCTTTTCACTGATACTGGCATTGAGTAATTGTTAAAATAGAGAGAGCTGGTGGTAATGAGATTACTTTTAAGGCCTTTTTTACACTGTGGAGGATTCAAAAGAGTGGTGTGTCTGTCTGGTGGGAGTAAGGCAATCTAGTCCAAGTCCAGTAATCTGGAGGGGGTGAGAGTTGTTGAAATGACTGTATTCTGCTGAACCTCAGTATCATTGAAGAAAGCTGGAGCTCAATTTTAGTTGTTGAATGTTATGGCTTAAATAATGCAAGGCTTGTAGTCAATGCATATTTACAAAAGGATTGTGGAAAACAACCCAGAACTTCATAAAATATGAAGTGAGAGAATGAAGGACCTGGAAGTTCCAGACAAGCTTGTCAGCTGATTTTCAAGGCATGCTGCTTTTGGTGTCAGCTGTGATTGCATATATTCAGAGGCTTTAAAAACAACGTCTTGCAGTAGAAGGGCAATATGGAGAGGTGTTTTAGTATTACAGCATCCACAGTTTTTGGATGGAGGTTCATTTTTTTTGGCAGGCCTTTGGTGTGTCTGATAGTTGCTTTGCATTCGTGGAATGCTGAACCAAGGCAAATCACACTGTGCCTCTGACTGGGTTTGCTATGGTTTGCTTACTTAAACTGCCATGTTTCCTGTGGTAAGGCTGGGCATAAAGATACCTGAGGGAGCTGTGCTTGTTTACCTGAACCTGAATTTAGCTTGTTGTGGCGTCACAGGTAAGGTTTAGAACCCGACCGAAGACGTTTCCCTGCTCCCTTCTTCCGTGCAGTGTGTTATGCCAGGATACGGCATGATGCAGAGGAAGCTAGAGTCATCCGGAGCGCTTAGGCACCTTCTCTGTGATACAGAATTTAGCTTTATAGCCAATCCAGCATAATACTGATAACCATTATATTGACATAAAGATAATTACTGAACTGGTGGTTTATGGGAATGTCTGAGATGTGTATATATAGCTCATTTAACATATCTGAGGGAGTCAGCATAGTCTGATTTATAGAGCAGAAGATAGGAAGAGATCAGAGTTTTCTCCTTAGCTCTGCAAATGACTGGTGGAGTGGAGCAATATTGGCTCTTGACCTCCCTGGGTATTACAGCTATATATGCGTTGCTGCCTCTGCAGTTCTTATGGTCTGTATTAGCATCATTACATGGTTTTGGCTTTTTTCAAGCATTGTCTTAAATGAGGAAGATTTGTTCGGGCCATTAAGCCTGAAACTTTATACTTAGGCATCTTTTACTCAATTGTTTGGCCAAAGATACCTGTTTGGGTGGTTTTACTTTCTAGCAGTGCGGCTAATATGTATTGCAGTTGTAGTGAAGCACTTGAAAAAAACCTGATATTGTATACCATGGTGGAATGTGTGTGTCTTCTTTTTATAACTTGTTTCTGTAATTTATCAAACGAAGAATGCTTGGCATAAAGCAGAACCTTTTGGTGAGTGTGAGGGTTTTTTTTCTCTAATTTTTTTGTGGACTATGAGTAATGCATTACCTCTACAAGAGACTGTGTAATTTCATACCGAAGGCACTTGTACAGCATAGATTCATTCTGTGGAACATCAGCCTTTTGTAACACATAACCTGAGTAAAAATTGTAAAAGGCTGATGCTACCAATAATGCCTAATTATAGGTCTTTGATAATGCTGGCATTGGAAAGGTGGCATTCTGCATGCCTTTACTAGCTCTCATATCTAACTCTACTATAATGTTACTGTCTCCTAAAGCATATATATTAATACATGGGAAGTCACATTTTTAATGAAATTTCCATTGTGATACAGTTTGGTTGTATGTAGGTCAGAATCCAGGCTCTTTTGTCCTGGATTTTTTCTTTTTTTCTTTTTGATTGTTAAGAGTGATTATAAAAAAGGGACTAATTTTTTATAAAAATATGTTGTAAGAGAAAATGCATTCTACTTGTAAGAGGCTATTTTTTTGGTTCTATAGAACTGTTTTCCTTGTAGATGATATATTACAGTTTAAAAGATTTAATTATCTATGTTCAATGTTTAACCATAATGCTCTTACAATAGAGACCTTTGTTCCCCAGAAAAATAAAGTGTAGTCCGTAGTTTCATAAAATACTTCACAAAAGTAATTTTCTGATTTCAATGCCATTAGTTTTTAACATCTAATTAATGAAAATGATTGAATGTGCAGGAGCTAATCTCCCAACTAGCAACAATTAGCAGAAAGAAATATGGCAGTGCACAATACTGTTCGTCTTGCCAGTCTCTAGAAGTTGAAGTGCATGGCAATCAGCGTGACTTTTCAGATATTCAGGAATAAATTCTGGTTTTCAGGGTGCAAAAGATTAGACAGTTAATTTTCCTAACATAATTTTAAATACTGCTGAGTTGCTAAGCAGCTCCCTTACACTCTTCACTTTTTATGTGCTTTATATGCAAATTTTCAATCAAACCCCATTGCCGTATACATTGACATTTTGCATTAGAACACAGTGGAGAAGAAAACAAGCTATAGACTGTGGATTTTGCATTGCTTTGTGAACTGGCTGAATATATATTTTTATTGAAGTTTACATAAACCAGAGTTTTTCAGTTTTTCATGGTCTGCATTTAAATTCTCTTGAGCCAACTTTTGCAGGTGAGGGCAGGCAAACTTCCATGGAACGTGGTGAGAGTTTTATATGGATAACTCCTGCAAGAGTTTGCTCCAGTGATTGCTGTTAGGTGTTGTTTTGAGTGACAAATTTGTTCCAATTAAGTACTCTTTGTCTTTGCAGTGTTCTGGATGATGAGGGGAGCAGCCTGCGTCAGCAGAAGCTTGACAGGCAGGTAAGATTTTGGAGGGGGACCTACTTGCTCTCTGAAGTCTAGATCTTGGAGTAACGAAATCACTGACACATATATCTGGTAATTGATAGAAATTGCATCCTTATTAGGGAATGCAAAAGAGAGGTCTATGGAGGTTACAGCTTTCTTAGAAGTCTAACTTCCATTAAAATTTTTCTTATGACTGTGGTTTGAGTGATTCTCATTTCCACTGCCTTGGACTTGTTTTAAGCTGACTTACAATGTATTTGTTACCCCTTTGATGGACCAAAAAGGACAAGAGGTTCTGGCAGACATGCCAGCCAACAGAGGTTTACCACAAAGTTTTTACATATTTTCCTTTTCGTTCCATGGATTTAGCCCTTGTGGCTGTAAACTAGTGGCACTATGTGCTATGTTGCCTATTTTGCTACTGTATTCCTACATGACTTGTACAAGAAAGTGATTCAGAATCGCTGCCATGAAATCTCAAGGAATTTTGCCTTCAAGTTGTAATGGGGTTTGAGGTTTCCACATTTCCTTTGATTTTTCTGTGGTCCCCTTTCCACAAAACTTTGTCATGTTTATAGTTAAATCTTGTGAGTTTAATTTTTCTCTACATTTCTTTTCCCATTTTTTTATCAGCTTGCATGTCTACCAGCATCTCATTTTCAAATTCAAGTATTTTCTATTTATGCCATAATCCTGTACTAGATTCTGATCATTTTGAAGTCATGTTGAGGTGTTCTGCACAACTTATGGAGCTGAAAGAGTCCACTATCCATTCTTGTTCTTCAGTTTTGGTCCTTTCTAAAAGCAAAAAATCACTGTACAGGAGCAGGAAAGTGGTAAGGTAATGGATAAGTAAAATCAACCGTTCCGTTCTCTGAGGCTGTGGAAGAGGGCTCAAAGAGAGAGGTGCCTATGGTGCCATCAGATGCTGAAGGTTTTGGTTTTCAGCAGATCTAGCTGAGAAATGCAAGTGTTTAATTAAAGTTCATCTTGTCTAGTTGTTAAATTAGGCTCATGTCCAGCATTATCACTTGATTCTAGTTTGCAGAATACCTGCTTTTAATTTACAGAAACTTAAATTGGCATCTCTGCCTCATGCCCTTGCTTACCCTCCCATTGCTTCACAGCCAGTACTCTCGCACTGTTGTTTTCCCAAGGGTTATTTCCAAGCAAGCTCTGACAGCTGGTAGACTGCTCAGAAAGATCTATTTTAATTATTTGCTGTTTTCAGCAGAAGGTGTTTTAGCACTGGGTTGGTTGTGGTTTTTTGGAAAGATTTCCTATAACCCGATATCCCAATATCCCACTTGCTAACTGCTGCCACTGGAAAACTGGAGAAGGTGTGAAGATATCCATTGTTTTTCATCATAGATTGCTACTGTTTGGAGTCCAGTAACAGATGCTTTTCTTTGTATTTTCCTCAGCGAGCATTGCTAGAACAGAAGCAGAAGAAAAAGCGCCAGGAGCCATTAATGGTTCAGGCCAATGTGGACAGTCGCACAAGAACACGCAGAATGAAACATTCGGAAGAACAAGCACCATTGGTTGAATCGTATCTTAACAGCAACAGCAGCACCATATATCATGGTATATGAATATGACCTATTACATGTATATTTACTGCAAGTCATACTATGATGCTCTCCATGTTAAATTTATGCTGATGAGAACAAAGGTGGTTGTTTTGGATTTTTTGGTAAATAATTTGTATCCTTCATTAGTGTTTGAGGATAAAAACATCAGAACTTGCAATGCTAGCCTAACAGGAGGGAGCGAGGTAACTAGCTGCCATTTCAGTGCTGTGGGGAAGGGGGAGTGGCTTGTCCATTCTGCCATGGATATTTAAGTATCTTCAGCCTTGGTTCCTACTGAAGTAAAGCTTATGTTGTTCCACTCTATGTATTTCTCTGTATGTAATTTTGCTTAAGCCTGACAGTGTTAATGATAAATTTGAAACCTGTTAACTAATTTCAGCTAAGTTTGAATATAATAATTTCAAAGTACTGTGTTTCTGCAAGGTTCATTAAAATAGGTGACTAGGTAGAGAAGAACATTTCAAGCTTGTACAATGTGGTCTACGCTTTCTTATTAAAGCTTACAGAGTCCAGGAGGGACAGAGACACTTCAGGTATCACAGCCATAGGAAAAAAATTATAATGCCATTACTGTATTATTAGACTTAAAAGAATTTAATCATCAGAAATAAATCCTAAGAAAACCAGTCGTTACTTAGTTCTGTGTTCATATGGCCCATGCTTGTTGGCCCCCTAATGAGAGTAGGTGCATACTTTTGCTGAGGATTTCCAAGAGGGACGCTTGGGTAACCCTCGTTCAATATTGTGTCTCTTGTAAATCTCATTCCAGGTTGGTAACACCTCCAAGAGTTATAGAGAACAGTAATTTTCAAATTTTCTATTTTTGCAGATCGTTAAGTAAAATTTGATTCATAAAGGAATCATAAGCCTCAACAGCAAAAGGCTTCCTTCCCTGAGTATTGGTGGGTATGTGGTACACAGAATTCATACAAGGGAAAAAAGACAGTAAAGGACATGAGCTGAAATATACTGCTACTGGGAATGCAGTTGGCCGTTTTCAGGTTGTGAATGCTACTAGGTGGCAGAGTACTTAAGCTTTAATGTCTCTAACCCAAAACCTAAGATGCCTTTGTGAATCTACCTCTGGAAAAAAACAAAACAAAACAAAACAACAAACCAACCAGTATCCTAGTCTTAAACAAACAAATAAAAATTTAATTAATCATTCAGTTCAGATCTCTATCAAGTATACTGCACGTGCTATACTTTTTGTCTGCCCTATCATTTCATTTTCAGTTGGTGATCACATCTTTCAACACGGTGATGGCAGGTATTTACTGGACTGACTAATCATGCTGTGAGAAGTGCAGGTTTCAGAGTCTCTACCCCTGCTTTGCAATTGGTGGGATTTTTTGGTGTGGTTACAGCTACAGAATTTATTGTTAGAAACTGGAAATTGCATTGATTAAATGTTAAGGCTTCGTTAATAATGGACCTTTTTTATCTTGCTTCTGCAAGCAGATAGGCTACCATAAGTGATTTCAGATGGAAAATTATTTTTTCTCTTAGTATTATTTTAATTATGTTTTTTCTAATAAATATTAAAAGAATTAGTAATATTTCTCTCTCTTTACTGTCTTTTTCTCAGGATCTGTGAAGAAAATTTTGAAGAGGAAAGTAAATTTCTTTCCAGTCTGGCCTAAGAATTTGCTTTAGCTTTTTTTTTTTTTTTTTTTTTTTAATCAGAGAAAACAGAATTTTTCTCTCTTTCCTCTTTCACTCAATAACTTATCAAAGGTACAAAACTGTTCTAAGAAATAGTATCTTATGGTACAGAGGTGCCGTCGTATATTAAAGCTTCTGTATTGTCAGTTGAACAAGGTTTTAATTTTCACAGATCAGAGAGACAGACATTATCGTTGCATAAATGGTAGTGAATTTCATATCTGTACTAACTGAGCTAAATTTTGCAACAGTTTGCACCAGAGTGGACTTTCTGACTTAGGTGAGATTAACTGTGCTCTTAAGGTAAAAGTGACCCTTCCTGTAATGTTATACCACACCATTTACTGGAATACTTGCTAATTTATTCTCCTTAAATCAGTTTGTTCTAAATTTGTCTCTCAAACCCCTTCAAGAATTTACAAGGTTTCAGAGAAGCAAAAAAATATAGTAATGTTTCTCATATTCAATCCAGAGTTTGTTAATCCCTGGGGACAGCTGTCCTTGTAATAAACTGTGCAGTTAGCAAAAGCCAACTTAGGAGAATTTAATTACCCAGTAAGGTGTTTTATTGCCTTGTAAAATCCTTTGTTAGGAACGTTGCTTTTGAAAATATTGTAAGAACTCCAGAAGTGTCCTTTTTTGGTGCGGTCTTCTCTGGGAATGTGCTTAGTGTCTTAGGTTACACTGTTTGCATGGTACGTAGTTAGGTTTTGATGGTCATTTTTAACTATGGTATTCAGCTTCGGGGTTGGCACTTTTTTCCCCTTCAATGAAAACATTTGTATGTGGGAGTGTCGGATGCATGAGACAGCTGGGCTGTTTCTAAAGAACTATTCTGCTCTTTTCCGTTCATTTGTTTCTGTTATGGGCACGCTGATTTTAAGTTAAGAATGACTCTTTGATGGGAGTTGACGGTCTACTGAATGAACTACATTGCTTGGATGAGCATGTTTGTGAAATCAATTCCTGTACTGCAAATGCTACAAAAAGAACACTTCTTTCCACCTATCATCCTACTCTCTTTTTTTCCTTGTACTAATTCTGTGTAGCACAAAAGTACTTGTTGATTTCAACAAATAATTGGATGCCTGTGTGGAGATATCTCTATGGTACTTTGAGCAAAGTAGGTCAGAGATACCATCTCAGCAATTCTGAGATGTTAGGCTTTGTGCACTGGGAAATTTTGTTTCATACGCTGCCATAGCTTATACTGATGCAGTTATCTGTGCTGCAACGGTTCCCTGATGGGCAACTCTACTCTGGAATAAAAACTCATTTTATTCCAGAATAATTGTCAGAGTGTGGAGTAAAAAGTCAAAGTCACTTTTGTTCTGGAATAGAACATCGGCCTGGTGAGCTATTTGTAGGAAGAGACAGTGGAACAGCATATTTCGCTAGTTAAGTTGATCGTAAGTTTTTCCACATAAAGGAGCCCTTGGCTGCTTTCGAACCTCTGCAGGGAGTTGCAGGGTGATTGCTGCTAGTCCTCTGGCTGCTCGTGTATTTTGCTTCATCTAGGTTGGAGCTGAAGGGAGGTGCAAATAAATCTAAGATGCAATAGGATGGAGGCATATTCATTAAGGGCTGTGACTGAGCTCAGCTGGGGCAGCTCACAAAGGGGATAATACAGATGTGGCTTTCCTACACTTGTGTTGCTCAGGATTGAAGATACTGGGACCAGTTTAATTCAGCATGAAACTGAGCAGGTACAGGGCTCTTCTGAGTTTCTTTTTTGTTAGTTAAAAAACAATGAAATGGCTCTGCTGAAAGCCTGTCTCCACAGAGTAAGGAGGAGTATTGCCAGGATCACCATACTTTTTCCTAGGTACCTTCAAAGCAGCGAGGTGACATGTTGGTAGGATGAAATGGTATCTCTGTTCCCTCCAAGTGTTACTGGCAATTCCTCTGGGTGCCGTGAGACTTTTAAGGAGATGGGTGCCCTTCCACTGAGGAAGTGATTCTGCAGAATTCACCATGCACAAGTCTCCAGGCAGATCATTTCTTAGTTCCTGCCCACGTTTCACCTACAGGTAAAAGTTTTCAGATCCTGTAGCTTCTAAATGACTTGCGTGTAGTATGCCTTTTAAAAACTTTTTGGTTGTTGGCATAATGCCTAATAAACTAAAACCAACGTATTTAAGTTATCTGTGGGAACTGACATGAATTAGGTTGAACAGGCCAACCTGAGATAAAATGAATCCTTGGTGCTCTGGTCCATGAGTTGTTAGTTTGAACTCAAGTATTAGCCAGTGGTAACGCAGTGCTTGCCTGTCACCATCTGTAGATCAGGTAGGACCAAGCACGCAGGAAATTGCTTTTGTTACTTGGAAAGGATTATAGAAATATATTTCATGGGAACAGAACCTCTTGTTTTATAATCTGTATATCTAGGAACATACACACAGTAGTAGAAGTAGTTTCATGGCAGCATTTCTGGATAAGTTCAGGACAAAGCTGAGTATATGGAAGTAACAGAAAGTGCTCACCTAAAATGATGAATGCAGTGTGCTGCTTTTTTTTGTGTGTGTTTTTTTTTCCTTTTCTTTTCCCCCCCTCTGAAATGGAGGTATTAATATAGTTTTGAGACCACACTTGTAGGTTAGACCCTAAATTATCTGCGTGCCATTTCAAGCAATAGGTATCCTTCCATTAACTTCCATGATGTTTGGCTCCAGTTGTTACTATTACAAATAATGCCTCTCTCTCTTGCAGTACCAAATACAACTTCATTGCTATTTCATCATTATAAATAGCGAAATAAGAACCAATAACAACATTTTGTATTGCTATTAAGTTTGTATTGTATATCAAAGACAACAAAGTCATTTATTCACTGGGATAAACTTAATCCTTCGGTGCAGGAGAGATCACTTACAAATTGCTTTGTCTTCTCTTTCTTGTGTTCTTGTTTATTTTTGATTTGGTGCCCTTCATAAGGGCATATTGCTACCTGTTTTTTTAAAGTTTTTATTAAATTTTGCTTGCCATTCTGTAATGCCTCACAGTTACATCTGCTGGTTTGTTTTCATGTATCTTACACCACTTACTTTGTGAAGTTTGTTGAAAACCTGAACAGACGTTTTAGCCTGATATGACATTGCAAAATTCTGCTATGAGTACAGCTCTTTTCAATCTGGATTGCAAATACATACTGAGCGTTCCTGGAGCCAAGTAGCATGCAGAGATACACTAGTTACTGCAACAATTTAATTACATTATTTAATTACATTTAATGCAAATTAAGAAAGCCCATTTTTACAGAGAAGAGTAATTTTACTTCTGTGAAAATGCTGAATTTCCATTGGGGAGCGATTTTTCTTTTCACAGCACTGAGGAAGGCAGTGATTTGAATGAGTGCCAGATATGCTGTCATTAATATTACCATACTTTGTTGCAGCTGTGGCTTTTTTTTTTTTTTTTTACAGACTTGAAATTAAAAATGTTTTCAATTAGATACTCTCAGAGTAATTTTCATGGCAACTTCCAATTTAGAGATTTAGATTAACCATGTGAAAAAAGGCAAAATTACTTTCTTACTTTCCTTCTCTGACATTTGGCAGCACATCTAGATGCAATGGTTGTGTGGTGTGTTGAACAGACTTCTGATGACAAGTCATAGCTCTGGATTGTTAAATTTGACGTGTCATTCTGCTCCTTTACGATGAATGATGAGAGAGAGTTTTCTGATGGCTATCAAGCTGTCAACTTTATAAGATGAAATCAGTTAACCATTCATTTAAAAAAACATATATTTGCGTATTCATCAAAACAGTGCCTCGCCATCCCCGTTTTTCACCGACCTTGAAATGAGAAGGTATTAGTTTATTTTTTGAAGATAGCAAGGAATGTTCTGTGCACAAGACTGTTAATACTGAGAGATCAGGCAGCACTCCAAGTATCATGTGGGCAAGATACTTAACTTCCAATACGCATATATTCTGAAATCTCCCTTTCAGCCACAGTCTCTTCACCTTCATCCTTTGAAGCATCTTTTTGATTTATCAGCAGTCCTTACTATGCTAGTACATTTCCAAAATAACAAACTAACCCGGGAGCAACGATCAAGAGCAGCGGGTAGCAAGTGGTTTAGAGGTCTTTTTGTGGTTCTTGGTACTGAAAGATTTGAGAAGGGCGTTTAGAGGCAATTGCTCACAACTGCTTGAAAAACCCTTCTCTTTGCTTTAAAGTTCCACTTACAGTATATTTACTTTCAGTTACCACTTCACAGCTAGCCGTTATTTTCTGTCCTCTTGACAACCTCGGTGTTGGGGAGCAGCAGGGGCCAGGAGGTGAGGGTGACCCCAGCACGGGCAATGCCCTCGCAGATGGGGCACCATCCCACAGGCTCCGAACATGGTGGGCAGAGCTGGTCACTGCTAACGGGATCCTCAGCAGTACCAGACACGGCAAGGGATGAATTGGGGCCAGGGCCCTCCAGGGTGCCAGTCAAGGTGGAAAGGATACGGGGCCAGGAGACAAGGCTGCAGCGTATATACGAGAGGTCCATCGAGCAGATGAGCTACCTACAGCGTAGTGCCAGGATGCTCCCAGGAGACACAGCTGGGGAGCAGCGTACCTACAGCATAGCCCTGGGCTGAGCTGGAATAGAGCCCGTGGCCCATGGGCAGGGTGTGGGTAGAAGCCCCCACAGAGGCTTGTCAGGGCAATTAAAGCCTACTCATGCCCTCAGGGCCCCAATACACAAAATAATTATGTAATTTATTACTGTCCTTAATCTTCCTGGCATAGGTTTTTCATGGATATTTTTAGCTTTCCTTATCAGTTGTCTGCTTTCCCAAAGAGTCTAATTCATTGCTATTAACTCTCCATTTCACATGCTCCCTTTTCTTTTCCCCTCCCTGGGGGCAGACAGCAAATACATGGCGGTTAAGAAGAATCTTTTGTTTAATTCCTTCCTTTGTTCTTTCTGAGGAAATCTCCTTAGAGCAATGAGCTTTTGATAATGTCCTTAAGCAGCACCAGGTTCTCAGGTACACTTTTTCCTTTTTACTGAGCCCATTCACATTGAGTTTCACTTATGAGTATTTTCACCTTTGTAAAATCAGCCTGATCAACACACCAGTGTTAGATACATAAGCTGCAAGGAGCCATAGGGAATTTATGGGCAATATAATTTTTTGGGAATCTGGAATCTTACTGTAAGTTACTAGTTGCAGGGTAATGCCTTCAATTATAAGCATTTTGAAGCAGAAATCAAGTCTTTGCATGTGCTTAAATAGTGCCCATACCAGAGTCCTTGCCCTAATTCAGGCCCTTGTACTTAACTAATTGTATTGTCTATATAAAAATAATAAAAATATTTCATTGCATTGGAAAATAGACTGGGTTTGCCCATCTTCAGAATGTTTCTAATAGAATCCAGTGTCTTTTAGGTGATTGTAGAAATGCTAGACCAGTTCAGAATCTAAGTTAATCAAATAAAGTAATAATGAATGATAGCCCAAATAAGCAGCAAGATTCACTAAGGCTAGAACGTTACAAAGTAAAATAGCAAGCCATTCTTATAGTGAAACACAAGAGCATCACAGGCAACAGTAAGAAAAGGACAACCAGTTTGTATAGATTTGTTAAGGTACACCCTGACTGAACTGTAGTTTGTCTTTCTTTGCATGATATGCATTCTGGATTTCACTTTTACTGTTGAGAGGATGTTTGTAAATAGAATTAATATTTGCCTTATACAGTTGAGCTAATGATTTGCATCACATACCTTATCGTCTGGTTCAGCCTCCTTCTAATTAAGGTGTTTTCCAGACAGACTGCACAAATTTTTAATGTATCCATTTTAAAAAATCTTTTTCTTTCTGTGATTTTTCACTCACTTCATTCTTTGCATAATGTACTAATCAAACCCACTTTTTTTTTTAGCACATGGTATTTTTATGTGATAGGGATTGCTAAGTTATGATTCATAGATTTTTGTTGTTGTTGTTGTTTCTTCCTCCAAGATCATAAGAGTGTGCAAGCACTGGTATGAAGAAAAATGGTCATGCAAATGGAAAAAAAAAATCTGCATTTTCCTTGCATGCTACTTTGAAACTAATTTCCTGTGTGAATGTCTCATCATGAAGGCCAGATGGAAAAACATGCTTTTCGTTTTCATTCACTGAAATATGTGTGGATAACTATCTTTCAATATTTTTTTTCAATTCTGTGTTGACTGCATCACAGATTATTCACTTACTTACAAATTGCATCCTTTCGTTTGATTGTGCATGGTAGCTTTATCCCTGTACCATGCAGTGTTGTCCAATGCAGAACTGGTTCATGGGAGAGGCTTCTTTTTCCCACTTTTAGCAGTTAGACCATTGGTGATGCAAGGCAAAGCCAGGACATTGCCCTTCTCTGCGTTGATGCAAGTCCTTCTACGCTCACCTTGTATTATGTTAGTAGACTATTTGTTTGTTGTTCCTCTCTTCTTTTCAGCTCAGATCCTGCATTAATATTGCTATCTGTGCTCTTTTCTGTCTCCCCAAAAGTATTTTTTTGTACTACTGTATTGAGGTTAGTAGTCAGTACTTGATTTAATGAACATGGATGAATAACACTAAAATTAAAATCATGTCATTGTTTTATTTGAAAGCTTGCCATTTATCCCAAAATGATTTCTTACAGTTTATGAATCCAAATGAGAATGAAACACCAGATCTGAGAGTCCAGCATTATTTGCTGTTTGGAATTCTGTCTCACCACAATGCATACTCCTCCATTTTTCTCTTGTCTAAATGCAAATTTTAGTACAAACAAATAATTCTAATAGAAAAGGAAAATCTGTGGGTTTATTTTTAAGTGAAGATTTTAATAATTTAGGGCGGAGCACATGGAGTATCGGGCTAGATTTTCAAATGTAGTCTCCTGTTGGTTAAGATAACTATCAATAGGGATTTTTAAAGTTGCCTAAATTTCTTTTTGTATTGAAATTAATGCATTTTTGACTGACAGTCTTTGAAACTCCATCCTTGTATGGCTGCATTTAAGATTCTTAATTTATTTGTCCTGTGGTACTGCTATCATTGTTTTTAACTTTTTAACATGCAACTAAGGACATAATCACATTGTCATATCAGTGAATATTATCTAGGGAGGCCAGTTTATCTCATTTTCCTTATTCAGGCTTTCTTGTGGGGAACCGTAAATTGTTTTATGGGGCTATCTAGAGTCTGGAGAAAGCAGGTTAGAGTTTGCCTCAAGGTTCCCATCCTGCTGAGAAGGGAAATTCTTGTCAGACTGTTACTTACTGATCCAAAGATATAGTAGAGGGCAGAGGGGAGGACGTTTGATCCCCTGGCGACATGTTTGAGGATAACCATTGCCTCTACGAATTGCTCAATTATCCCTTCCTCTCCACAAAGACAAGGCTAGAGGAGTGCTGGTTCAATAAGCTCAAAGCTCCACATGCTAATGACCAGCTGCAGAGCGAGTACA
Organism: Platalea leucorodia; assembly: GCF_965183815.1. Lineage (NCBI taxonomy): Eukaryota > Metazoa > Chordata > Aves > Pelecaniformes > Threskiornithidae > Platalea > Platalea leucorodia. Next base: position 59,837,401 of record NC_138829.1, read on the forward strand.
GAGGGTATTAGAAATGGTTGTTCTTACAGGCCCCCAGGACAGGAGAAAGCACTGGAAAGAGAATGCATTTTTTGTTTTACTTTGCTCCACATCTAAATCTGTTGGACCCACTGAGCAAGGTAGGTCCACAGATCGATCTCTGTAGGTCAGCAGGCTTCAGAAGACAGCCCATTGCCCACTCCTCTGCAAGGATCAAAGTCTTGGCTGGCCCTGGTGACAGGAACTGCTGTGCTGCATAAACTTCACTTCCTACCACGCTTCAGTGGGCAGCACTTATACGTGAGGTTATCTGGGGAGGTTAGTGCTTACAGGCAAGGGAAGACCCATGCTTACCCTGTGCTTAACTGCCAAGTATTTAGCCAGGTCCCCTGGAACTCAGTGCTGTACTGAGCTGAATTTGTACAGTCAGTAGCAAAACTACATAATTTCTTTGATATCTGCAGTCACAAGAGAAAACATTAGGGAGCGGATGAGCCTTAGCCAAGGTCTGCTATTTGCTGAATAGTTAATAGCTAAGAATAAGATGGTGGGGTTTTGTGATGGAGATGGTATTTTGGGATTTGATTTGGATTTATTTTTGAGGTAGTGCTTTAAATGTAATGTGAAAGCTCAGTAAAGCATCCTTTAGAAACAGGAAATTCTGTGCCAGTTCCTTTCATGAACCCAGCTGCACATTTATGGCTTAAATCTTATTTTGCAGCCTCCATCACTTGTGTCTGAAAGTCCTGTTTACCATAGACAGCAGCGATGGTATATGCTCAGAACAGCTGCTGGACTGAAATCTTGTTCTCTGCCTTATGGAGTGAAGTAATGGCAATATTGCCTTCTCTGTCCTTTGGAGCTCCATCACTGTACTTATAATCAGATATCTCTTGCTGAAAGTTATGAGACAAAAGTAATTCAAAAAGCTCCAGGCTTTTACTTGTTAGATCAAAGGATGGCTGACAAGGTAGTGAAGATAAGTCTTTAACTTTTCAATTAACAATGTCAGAATGTTTTATCCTTTGCTGATTAATCGTTACTTTGGACCAAGTAAATGATGCTTCATCTGAGTGAATGAATATGGCCATATTTAAAAGGATTTAGAGAACTGTCTAGTCATTTACTACAGGGAATTTGTAAAGTACTGAATTTAATTATAACGTGGATTATCATCTTTAAAACAATAAAAAGAACACACCCTAGTTCTTAAAGAGAGACCGAGCTACAAATATAGGACAGATTGCTGGCTTGGCAAATCACATGTATTTAAAGACTGTGGAACAGGGACTCTGGTTCCCTGCTTAGTCTGAGGCTGCCATGCCCGTGGAAATAGGACCCAGTGTACTGCCTTTTATGTGCCATTTTCCCTGGCGTCCTGTGCTCTCACTCCTTTGGTTATGTCTTATTCATTTCCAGTGCTCCTTACACTCAGCAAAGGGACTGCAATCTTGTGAGTAGTGTATGATAAAGACAGGAATGAGGAGTTGGGCAGTGAGAAGCTGTTTCTATGGGCTTTTAGTCACTCCTCTACTAATTCAATGTATATTCTCTATAAAACTTGAACTCTTCCTCTGCGTAATGAGAAAAAGAGCGTGTGTTTACTGAGCGCCTCAGATGCTCATTGTGTTGTGAATGTAATGCTATTCATAACAGATTGCTGTGCTGGGGAGGGTTGCTGTGGGTTTGTAAGCTACAGTCTACACAGACGTGGCTAAATCTGTTTCATCTTACTCCTTGGAGAATCTCCTTGGTGTTTCTATTGCTATTCATGTGCATGAAGGATTTGGTAAAGAGGAAAGTTGCCTCACAGACCAGAAACCTAGAGAGAATTTCCCCCTTCAAAGAGAGATTACTGGCAGTCCACACATCATTGAACATCATTTGGTCTTTTGGGGGTTTTGAAGTTTGTCGGGATATTTTTAAAGTCATTTTATGGGCAATCAGTTCTTTCCAGTAAGGTTCCTTAGTGGACTTTTTTTATCCTTTTGAAGAAAGCACTTTAGTTTTGGGAAAAAGAAAGGGATGGTGGGAGGCCCCAAGTGCCAGGGTGATACTCCTCTGAGATAAACCACAGTCACCACGTGAAGCCAGTGGGGCTCAGCGATTAACAGTGACCAGCAGCTGGCACCAAAATCTCTTAGTGCCCACCTACAGGTTGTTTTGTTTGGGATGTGAAGTTTGATGATTCCTTTATGTATTTCACGAAGGTAATTGCTTTTAAGCCTTTGTAAACTCAGTGTTATTTCACTTCAAGGCTTGGCCTGGCCAGAAGAAAGAGTTACTGTGTGCGTTGCTTTCACAGATTCAAATATTGACCTCAATTTGTGTCATGCTTTTAGAAAATGATAAAGCCTCTTTTTACTTTGAAAACAACTAGCATTGCATGAATTATGCTGATGTTCACAGTTTATGCCACGCATATTATGTTGAGACTTCTAAGGAATTAATTAATTTGTGTATGTTACAAAGTAGGAGGAGTTTTTAATTTCAGCTTGGGTATAGTTTCACCGTAAAATGCATGGCCGTTCTGCTCATCATACTGTGATGTATACAGTTGTGCAAGATGTGTTTTGACAATAACCTTCTGATGATTCCTTGTTTCCAGGGTTAGGACGTAGCTTTAAGCATAGGCTCTACAAAGTCTAAATAAAAATTTTTCTGCCTTCATGCTGCCACTGTTGATGGTCAGTCTGGCAGAGCTTTACTATGAGGAAAAATGCTTCCTACAATAGCTCAGCAATGCATTAATATTCTGATGTCACTTTTGGCCTGAAAGTTAGGAGCTGATACATTATTGGAAGAAGGAAGACAGTTAGGAAATACATCCCAGCTAACCTAACTCTTTCAGGTTTTTACTGTAGGTTTGCAAATTCTGGTTTATTTGACTCTTCTCTCTGCATGAATTGTCTGAAATACCAAACAAACTCTGCTATGTCTGCTTACTCTTTTATGCCTTCACAGAGTTCTCAATTCATTCTCTCTTGTCTCTCTCTGTTTCTCTCGTCTCTCTCTCTCTGTTTTTCTTTTTGGTGGGGTACCCTGAATCTCTCAAGCAGTGCAGGAGGCCGAACGGGACGATGTAAAGGTGGTAGTGGATGCCCAAGCTCCGAAACCAACTAAAAAAACCAAGGCAGCAGCTGCGAGCTGTCAGACTGGCAGCACCAGAAAAGAGAAAAAAGGGAAACACAAAGGTTAGCTGCATGCGGCTGAATGTCAGATGTTGAATTGACTGCAAAATACTTCTTTTTCTTTTTTTTTTTTTTTAATTTCCTTGAATTTCTGAAAATTGCCTAAAAGTAATTTCTTGAAGTTTTTATGAGATTGGAAAATGTGAGTGACTTGGTCTTGTCTCAGCATGTACAACCTGGGAGTGAAGGAGGGCTGAAATTTGTAAACTGAGTCTTTTCCAAAGTAGTGTTTGTTCAAATTGCAGAGGAGGAAAAAAGTACTGGTGGAAAGATGCTGGTGTTTTCCTGCAGTGTTAAAGAAATGAGAACCTTCTTACACCAATGTGGTTTTTTAGACTACCTGCATGTAATGTAATTTGGAGAAACAGCCTTAAATTGCAGTCATTTCTGTCCAGACTCTTACTGAGGTTTAAACTATACAAATTAGAAGTTAAGTGGGCATTTTGAAAATCAATTCAACAAAACCGAAATAACATTGTCAAAGGGGTTCTTCAAGTTGTTACTTCAGTGTTACTCTATCCCACCTGGTCGACATATGGGAGGTGATTGAAAAATTTTCTGCTAATGACTTTGAGTAAGATTAGGTAGACAAAAAAAATACACTATTGATAATGACAAAAGGGTAGGTAGAAATGATATTGCCATTATTAGATTTACTATTTGAGCTACATAGACTAGATGGAAGAAGTAACATGACCTACTTTAGAGGTATTCAAATTTTATATATATATATGCACACTTACAAAAGAGGTTTTTGTACCACATACATTTTCTTTTTATTTGATGGTGAATGACTAGTGACGTTAATAAATACCTTTCCAATAATTTGCAGTTCTTGGATAAGGCCACTGTAACACTGTCTTGCCTGGACTGTATTGTATTCCTGTCTTGTGTATGTCCAACAGTCTCTCCATTATTGCTTAAGTAAGAAAATAGCGTATATCCTTGACAAGTCTATTTAAAGATAGCAATGACTAATAAGGGTAATTATTGAAGTCAGCGTATTGGAGCTTATCTATAGGGATTTTGCAGGACTTGAGCCTACGTTATCAAAATCCTTTACACATCCTTTACATATTGCACCTTAATTCTTGAGATCTGAACCTACAGCGTCTCTGTGTCTGTAGTCCCTCTGGCTGCAAAGGAAGCCCCAGGTTAGACAGGCTTTTGCCCTGAGGTAAAGACTTTATTCATACCTTTGAAGAAAAGATGGTGTGTGTCAATACCGAGGCTTAAAATAGTAAGTAAAAATCGAAGGTAAAATTAACCAAATATAAAAATTGTTGGCAAAATAAGTGAACAGAAAGCTAATGTTTCTCAATTTAATGTAAAAAGTAATGCCACTCCAGCATAGTAATACAGATGCCAAATTTTACTTTGAAGTACATCTTGCTGAAGAGTAAAAATTCTTTTACTTGTTTAAAAGAAAACCTGTCTTGGGCTGTAACTGAGCGTCGTGTGAGGTAATACTTAAATCATGGTTACTGCATAACCTTGAGGCTCTGTTTCATCTCATATAATGCCTGTTTTGCCTTTATGGGGTGTCTATGTCTGTACTATGTTCAGCACTTAAGATGCTGTGCTGGTCAGGTACAGTAGGTTTGATTTGACAAACCTGCATTGTATTAACACCAACATGTGTATGCATTCACACATTTTCTAGGCAGTTTTCTGATGATGAGCTCTTGGCTAAAATATTCCATGAACAAAATCCTAGCTGCAGCCCTAGTGAGGCCCATAGCAAGAAAGAGTGATCATTTGAGTGTGTGATTTCCAGGGCTGTCCTGCAGACGCTGGTCACGGGCGCGCTGGGGCTGCATTGGCTGGCTAGCGCTCTCTGCACGCATCTGCTAGATGTGGGCAAGTCACTCCATGAGCAGTGTGCGCTTACTGTGAAGGCGTTGTACAGGTTTTTATTATCTCGCAGCAGGTAACACCTAGTATTTTTCTCATATGCCAAGAATTCATTTCCTGAAAAGTTCCCCAAACAGGCAAATGTTAGCATATTTTAATAGAAGCAAGTTGTGTCAGTAAAATTAATGTCACTTTATGTAGACTGAGAACTTTTGCATGCTGATACTGCTCTGTGTGTTGGAAATGAATACCATTAGCTATAGAAACCTCTTCTGCTGCTGCAATTCTTATTGCTCATCCTGCTATGGTCTGCATGGTCTTCCCTGGCCTTTAGCATTTGCCCACCAATTGCATCTTAGGTGTGTTTCCATAGAGTGGAGGTATTATTCATCAATTATATTAAAGAAAATTTTGAATACCTCCTCTCCTGAAGTTTATGTTGATGCTTAGTAACAAACCTCAAGTAACAAATATCCCTGTCAGTTAACATATGTTCAGAGCGTACACGTAGTGCCTTCTCATCCAGCTCATCTACTTTTTCCGCACACTGGTATTTAACTGTTCATTCATGTATAATTTCACCCTTGGAATCATATCTAGTTTACCTTCGATAGTGTTGTAAACTTGGAGCGTTTGCAGGGGATCATAGCTGGATTTCCAGTTTTGCATCATTATCAAAGTTACAAAATGTTTTGTTACTGGATGAAAAAAAAACCCAACTGAATGTGACTTTAAAATTCTGGAGGGATTTTACTGATCAATCCGCTACAGACGTAGCTAATTTGTGTTACTTAGGAATGGGGAAAATGCAAGTGGTAACAGAATCCTGTAGTGGAACTTGTACCAATTTTTTCAGTTACTTTTAAGAGTAAGTGTGAGTCTTAAGAAAAGATTTTATAATAATATTGAATGGATTTGCTAATAACTTCAGATCTACCTAATGAAAATGGATGAAGGTTAAATGGTTTTATACCATTTTGTGGCAGATTTTTTTTGGAGGAAGTTTATTGGTAATTAGACCAAATCTTGGCATTTTTAGGTTCTGCTTTTAGCTTTGCAATTGCTTCAGGTTTTGTCTCCGCTCTGACTACTCCAACTGTAACCTTTGTATGTCCTGTAAAGGAGCAGGATGAATGCCGAGGGGTGAATACACTTTATATGCTAAAATAGCATTTTAAAGGTTTCTGTTAGTATTTAGCTATAGTGAGCATTACCTTTCTAAGCATGGCCAAGCTCTTTGTGCTTTAAGAAAAAACAACCTTTAGACCAGATCCTATGAATAATAAGCTAATTCAGAGCAAAAATTGTTGAATTATACATGAATAGCTCTTGAAGCTGTATTATAATGATTGTACTCTGGTCTTAGATGTGTAATGCTTTTTTAAGTGGCTTGAAGAATGATGAAACTATGATCAGAACAATGTGCTAAAGACAAATGTGAGGGAAATATTAGGTTTAATGAGGTTACGCTGACATAAAGCAAGAAAAGGAATGTGGCTAATTGCTCATGTAGAGCTGATTGTGCCTCTCAAGTTAGGAGTCAGTGCATTTTATAATTCTGTGATGGATAGTACGGTATTTAGCAATTTTTTTCTAAGTCTGTGATTATTACTGGTATTTCATTCTTAATGGCGGTATCCAGTATATGCTGTGCCTGTTTTTAAGAAGAAACATCATTTTTGTGGGACAGAGCCTGCAAATGCAGTAAATTGATGACATTTTTTAGTAGCTTAGCTCATTAAACTGGTACTTCTGAAAGCTTTGGTCTCCCAGTTTATTGTTTGACATAATATTAAGTATTGGAAAAAAACCAAAAATGTAACAAATGAATATGTAACATGGTTGTCTTTCCAGTGGAGATAGCAGATCAAATTCTGGTTTGATTTGTGATACTGGCAAGGGGTGATTAAGGATATTAGTGAACCTGGTGCACAGGATCGCTAGATGGTTCAACAGAAAAATAATGCAAACAAGTGAAAATAGTTGCAGCAGGAACCTATGAAAGTATGCAACCTGCAGAGTATTATAAATACAAAACCAGAGCATCTTTAGATATCAAATACCTTGATGATTCTTTAAAAATTGAGATTCCTGAGAGTATTACAGGTGCATAGTGGTGTGGGTTTTTTTGTTTGTTTGGGTTTTCCCCCCAATATAGGTTTGTGAAGGAATTAATAAATATACCGGATAAAGTGCTTTTTTGGCTATGTGCAATGAATGGGGCAAAAACAAATCAGGAAGATAAAATGGAGCCTTTAAAAAAACCCAGAAAACCATGCAAAGCCAGGAGTTAATTCAAAGTGAAATCTGATATGAAAATTCAGGAATCATTCCGTGAAAAGTTGTTGTTTGGTTGGTTGGTTTTGGTTTTTTTTTTCCTAGCACTCTTGCACTTAGAGCATGTCAGTACATTCTAGGAAAACCCTGCACTGCACCACACTGGTTCACTCACTGCCATAGGCAATATAAATAAATATTTTTGTTACTGAAATCAGGAATCTGGATGTGTTTGAAATGTTCAAATAAACAATACCTTCCCAGCAATTTTTCTCTTATGTTGTACATTAAATGCATATATTATGTTGGGTATTCCCTGCTGTCTTTATGAGAGTCAGAAAGCAAATGAGCTGCTCTGACACACAGCACTTTTCCTGCCAGGATGGCTATTTGATGTTTTGATTTGGTTTGCTTCTTCCATGTTTCTTTTCTCTCTTTCACGCCTGTCTGTCTGTTTTGATTTGCGCATCCTGTCCCATTTTTATCTGTAACAAGCAACTACATTAACACTGGCTGACTAAGAAAGCAGCACCATTTGTTGGGTAAGAAGCATCATTTCTCACTGTAACGCTTCCTTTCTGGCGGGGGGGGAGGGAAGTTCACGTAGAGTAGATTTATCTTGGCTTCTCTGTGCATTAAAGGGTAGGAGGAACAGTAAGTGAGTTTCCACCAAGAAAAGTCCTGTTATTTCTAGATCTGACAACCCTTTCAGGCTGTGCTTTGGCAACACATAAACTTGATTGTGAAGAAGTCATTTTGGCCTCCTCAGGATAGAGATTTATGAAAGTACAGTTCCTGCTACAGTTTTCTAGATTTCATCAAAGTGAACGTAGAGCTTGGTGCTCAAGCACTTGCTTTTAGTGACCTGATCTGGTGTTAACAATAGTCCTTCTTTTGATGGAAGTTTGGACTAAATCACCTCCAGAGGTCCTTTCCTAAAAAAAATTCTATTTGCCCCCTTTCCCTATAAACAAATCCCTTTGTGATTTTGCAGTTGCTTGAACCTGTATCGGTGGACATGCAGCCCCTATGAGAACAGGCATATACTGGGAAATGGCTTAAAAATATTGACAGCTACAATATATTTAAGGTTATTCAGTCCTAAAAAATAGACCAAAAAAAAATGCGTTCCCCCCCTTTAAACATTGCTTTTTCAGTACGTTCCTTTTGAGGAGAGTTTCATCCCACAGAGGACGAGAGACAGAGAGAGATTTGGGGTTTTTTTGGGTTTGTGTGTGTGTGTGTGTGTGTGTGTGTGTGGTTGTTTTTTGTTTGGTTTTTTTTTTGTTTGTTTTTTTTTTTTAAAGCAATGGAGTTCTAAATTTCTAGAAGATGTAATTTCATGATATTTCATTCTAGGCATTTTAGTAGAGCTTCCTAAGCAATCATTCTGAGAAAGAACCTTTTTCACTTATTGATTTGTGCAATACTACTTTCTTGTACTACTGTTCTGGAAGTAATTGTTATACTCAGTGGTCGCACTTCTTGATATATGCAAATTTAAAGAAAATATAGTCAACTGTTGTTTTGTCTTTTTAATTTAAAATGTAGATCACTTGAGACAATAAACGCAGAAGCAAGTTTTGCTTTAAGCCAAGTTCTTTAAACGACGGAAACTCTGTTTGTTCTAGTGTCAGTCTAATAAGAACAGATTTCTCTGAGGATAGACTCCCTGTCTTTGACCTCGGAGTAGGCCAGCCGGCCTTTGAAGGGTTATGCTGGCATCCCTAAGTTGGAGGAAGAGCTGCTCTGCCGTGTTCTTGAAGAGCAATTGCAATTGCAGTGTTGCTGGTGGCCACAGCCTTGAGTGTTATCCCCGTGGGTGTGACTTCTGTGTCAGACCAGAGGCTTATCTAACCTGGTATCTTGCCTTTGAAGGCACGTTTGGGAGGGGTGGGGGAAAAGGAGAAAATTTTCTAGTGTGCCTGCATTTGCTGTCAGCATGTTTGTAGAGGAAGGACGTACTTGTAGAACCCTCACTGTATGTAACTGAGGTCAGAAAAAGTGGCTTGAGATTTTCTCTTCCAGAGACCTCCTGCCTGACCTTGGTCGACTCTTCAGATCTGATCTGCAAAGGGCTTAAGCGTATTCTTAAAACTTAGTCTGTGAGCAATATGCCTGACTTCATATGTTGAATTTGTGTCTTAAATGCTTTATAAAATGAGAACAAGAATTTTTGTATCCTGCAGTTACTCGTTTGTAAAGTAGGGACAGAAATACTTGTTTTCTATGCTGTGTTCCTTTCCTGATATGTAATCTTGTTTGCCATTCAGTCACTGAGCTCAATTAGTTCTCTCTGATGTACGATACTTTTCTTTTTAGTTTCTTTCTTAGTTTGCAAATGTCCTATGAAGAAATTCTTAATTTATTATAAAAGTTATTTTCAAATAATTTAGAAGTCTGTTTTTTCATGATGTCCTAGGTGCAGTAAAGACTCTCTGTAAATAATCAGTTAATCATTCTTTCCTGTGCTTACAAGTTCATGTAAAAGAACCAAGAGGAAATAACATCTGCTGAAAATCTTTTCACAGCAAAATGTTTGCATGTGTAAATACATGCAGAGAGGAACATGATGTGTATAAATACAATTAGATTCTTTTCCTGCAAGATCCAATTACTAGGGATTCATGTAGTATATAGTCAAATACTTAAATAATGTTTTGGAGAGCTGACTCACTATGCTTATGCTTGTAATTTGCTGCTGGGTAGTTTGTCACATATTTAATCTGTAACTAATTTTTTCAAGACTACTATTGTGCATTGTGCACTATTGTCAGATAGCAAAATCCTTCCTCATGTTCGGTCTTGTGCTGTCTAAGTGGTGTCCACATATATCACCTGCCTCTGAACTTTCTCTGGTCATACATAGCTTGGTAGTAGGTAGTCTTTTCCTCCCATTTGAATTTCTCCCCCCACCCCTCTGCCCACTAAAAATTTTAAATACTCTTTCTTGATTATCTCTCGAGCAATGAAATAATCAAAATTACAGTTCTGGCCTATCCTCTTTAATTTTCCTATTTTGCTGTAATATTATATATTATAGTGTCATTAGACTGTGATGACTTTAAGAATTTTTCTGATGGCGTGTCTAGAAATGCTTAATTTCTGTCCAGTTTTGAGAGAAAGTTCCGCTCGGACCTGTTCTGTTACAGATTCTGCGTTTAGACAGGACTATTCAACAGACTGATCTAAGCCCTGTGTTCAGCATGACTATACCCTTAGTTTTCCACTTGCAAATAGGGTTAGGAAGTGTATTTCTTTTCTGCAAAATCATTTTGAAGATTGTGAAGCTGAAATAAAAATGTGTGAGGCTCAAATGGATACCCAGAACTGCACTTGTAATGCTCTACTAGTGCTATTTTGAAGGGAAAAAAAAACCACCCTGAAACAACCTCTACGTCTGTTGGGCTAAGGAGGAGGGATGTACTTCAGGATCTATAGCCTCTATCCCATGTAGTCTGGACTTGCTTAGTTTGTCAGAAAGAAATTTGATAACTACATCTAGTAGAACTGAGATGGCTCATCTATATTCATTTTAGCATCTGTCTGTAGGACATATCAAAATGGTTGGAAACTGTTCAGCAGAAAGCTGCTGGGGATGTAGGATAGAGAAATGTATGGCTGGTGACCCTCCCATAAGGAGATTTCCTTTAATTGCTGGATTGGAACAATAAAACAAGGTCTCGACTTCATATCCTCGAAATGTATTGTCCTTAATAAATCCAGTGAGACTGAATGGATTTTGGGTTGTTGGTCCATCCTTTAGAAGCTGAAATGTGGTATGAAATGCATGAAAGCTTAGATTTCTTTCTCATACATCATAAACACTAAGCAAAATTTTGCTACTTTATTACTTTCCCAAGGCTTTCAGTAGTGGTTCTTTTCTTTATTTTTCCCATACCTTTTCCTCTCTCCTCTCATTCCAGACCTGGATCTTTTTTTTTTCTTTTTTTTTTTTTTTTTTTTTTGTTTGTTTTTGTGGAGATAGTTAACATTTTATGTGTTTAAAGCAAAAGACATCCACCTAATGTATTTTGAATTTCTTAGAATTTAGAGGAATTCAGGTTATAAAAGCATTCTATGTGGTAGTTTAGATTACCAGCTTTAAGAGCATGGTACTGTCTATTTATGAATATTGTCTAGAAGATTTTGGGTGCTAACAGAACGCAGGCATTGATAAATAGTAGTTTATAGGATGGGAATGCCAGTGAATGACAATTTTCTGTTGCATTTTTTTCATTATCTCCCTGTTCTCATTTCTGGTACCTCTGGGTTTCATCTGAGACATGACCATGTCAAAGTTTACCAGAAGGCTGTTACTTGAAGGGACTGGTATTCTGGGGGTTGCTTCAGTCTTCCTCTTTCCTCCCTGTCCCCCTTCACAGTTGCCTCTCAAAAATTCCTTTTCTTGTTAGCAGGTGTTCAAGGACATCTCTATCAGTTTTTTTCCTACCTGATTTTTGGGAAAAGCTATAGAAAACGCTGACTGTAGCAATAAACACTTTCTTTTTGGCACAGCCCGCTCAGCTTGTTTGGCTCTTTTGACCCTGTCCTTAAACAGGGAAACTTGTAACTATAGACATGAATGGTTTGTTTTATTGCACGGTGAACCATCCTTCCAGTAAGTGGGTGAAAAGGAGTCAGCGAGGCAAAGAAAGTGAGAGCATAGGGAGAGATCCAGCTTGAGTATCATGATTACGCAAGCTTGGAAGTGTTGTCAGACATGAGCTAGGTGATGGTAAAGCTGCCTTTTGAACTATGACTTACAAAGGTACACTTATATCTCATGAGACAGAAAAAAGAAATGTGTATGTATGCTTGCACTTAATACCATTTTACACATGCATATATAGCTACAAAGATGTGTGCACACACACAAATATTAAATAGTTAATGCTGCATTTGCCACGAACCATCTACAGTATTCTAATGCAGCAGAGGTTCTTTTTTTTTTTTTTCCCCCTCTCTGTCTGTCTGCATCTTCCATTCCCTTAAATGGGGTCACCAGTGGAACCATTCATAATGATTAATAACACACTCTACCAGTGATGTACTCTTCAGCATACTGAAATTGATTTTTCTTCTCTAAAAGTGTGACCTGCCAGTGTAGCCTTTGTCCTAACACCTAATAATACGTGATGTTCCTGACAGCACGGGATCTGAGCGCAGATGTTCTGCAGGCACCAGAAAAAAGCAGCCTCAGTGCAATGTCTAATGTTGTCGAAGGCATTTCATTTGCTGGAGATCAATGTCTGCTTTGAAGAAGAATAATTAAGGTGTTTTGTTCCTTTTGAAATGGGTTCTCAAAATCAGGTTTGTATCATCCGAAGCTTAATAAGGGGCTAGATAGATATGCATGAGGTATGAGCATCTTGTTAAATTCATGGATGCTTAACACTTTTGAAATTCAGAGTATTAAGGTAAGAACCTAACTTTAGGCAGCCACTTTAATGAGAGTGGTTAATATGGATAAAGCTGTTAAAAATACCACAGTGGATCTGAGCAGCTACCTGTCTGTTCTGGAGCACCTTTGCTGTAGTGTTTATGCTGAGATAACTTTTAAGGAAAATGCTGTTCTAGTCCCTGCCATATTATACCTGCAACATAGGAAATTATACTGTTCGTTCTGCATCGCACAGAGCTTCTGTCTGAAATTGTCACCCTACCAAGATGAGAGAAACGTTTCCATGGACTTTATTTAGTCCTTCAAGGTTGGATGGACAGATTGTTTATTTGTTGTTAGTTGTTGTTGTTAGTTCTACTGTAAGTAAATCAAAATTTACAGGGTTGGTGCAGAAATTGCCAGGTAAAGGTCTGTGTGATGCACGTGAGTCAGTAACGCCTTGTGGTCTTGAACTCTGTAAGTTTAATACTTCTGCAGTATCGGACTGCATCTTGTTAGGTAGTTGCGCAGCCAGTGCTGTTCCTGTTCCTGAGGGTGTGGACCGCTCTCTTTTCCACTTATGCTTCCTATCGCAGTGGCACTGACAGCAAGTATGGCAAAGTACAGTTAAGCATGCTAAATGTATAATCCAGTTGTCTTTTAATGCAAGTTGACAGCTGCTGGCAAAGCGGGTTGAAATGGTATTCTTGGAGACTTCTGCTACAGATCTGAAAAAATCCCAATCCCAACAGCTCCTTCTTACAGGATTTATTCAGCTCTGTTTGGTGTGAGAAGCACCATATTCTTTTACTGAACTAGCTCTTTGTAATGCTTGCTAATCCTCCACAATGTTGCTTGCTTATTAACAAAAATTTCAGAACAGCAACAGTATACAGGCTTATGTTATTTACTATGTCTGTGCATGATAGTATTACCATTTTTATTGGTGCAAAAGTGCATTTTTATATAGCTAATTTAGTAATATATACCAGCACTATGTCTTAACTAATAGCTGACAGACATTTGCAATCTGATGTTTTAACTTGCTGTCCTGAAGAAAAACATGAAGTTAGCTTGTGATAAGAACACACCCCATGCACCCCATATTTTCTTTTTTCTGTCTTCAGAGGCGATTTACAGCCATAAGGAGGTAGGTAGTTTCTTTCTTGCCGTCATCAGAAGCCACAGAATCACAGCATGGCTGAGGCTGGAAGGCACCTCTGGGGACGGTCGAGTCCTGTGCCCCTGCTCAGGGGGCTATATCTTCTTTATAGTTTCACTCTGATGTTTTAACTGTATAGCAATTTACTAACTCAGTAGGCATATTTAGGCTTGTTAACGTGCTGCTCTTCCTATTGTACACACTGCTAGATCTACTTGTGAATTTTCCAGGTTTCTGAAACTTTGAAGCATCGTTTCATAATAGCAATGTTGTTTAGGGGATATGGCATAATCTGGGACTCAGGCTTATCTGTTTCTGGACCAGTTGTGTGTCCTTATGAAAGCTGCATCTGTTTTCTTTGTCAGTCCTCTCCAGTGAATTTCTTTTTTCTGTTTCATTTTCAGTGTTTCTGCTGCATGAGGGGGTGTGCTTTGGGGGTGAGGAGGGCAATAGTGAAATCCTGATCACCTCTTGGAGATTCTCTAGTGCAGTATGTGGGAAGTAAGACGTTTGCCTTGGAGGCTAGTTTAGTCTTGTTTGAGTCTAGGAATATTATTGAATGTGAACCTCTGATCTCTGATTCTTAGAAAATATGCTTTTTGTGAGTGAGCAATTCTCTTTTCAGTAACTTCTTGACACAAAGACAGCTAAGGCTTTTGCTGTTGTCTGACAGGGATTGATGGCCCAGCTGCTTTTCAAGATGATGTTCAGAAGATAGGAAGTCAAGTGCAGATTCTCACTGTTGGACAGTCTAGCCATGATGAAGATGATGGAGAGAAAATGGCTAGTGGCCAACAACAGCAAAGCAAACAAGATCTTAGAACAGCAATGCAGAAAAAAGGTAAGTAGCCAAAGCTGCCTTCACGTTCTCATTGCTTGCTTTATGTACGTTGACTCCTTTTCCTATTCTCACTCTCAGCCCTAGCCTAAGCAGAGATTGTTACTTTGTGTTTCTTACCCTCAGAGCCTATTAGGCTTTATTCTGTTATCTCAAAAAAAAGTAGGTCTCTCTTGTCCCAGGCAACAAGAGCTCTCCAGGCTCTCAGGGATGTGGCTTTCCCATCTGCAGTGCAGTGCCGCTATTAAGGTTCCAGGCAGATGCTAATGCTTGTATCCATCTGTTCACATTTTCATATTGTACAACTCTGGAAATTACTTACTTGAGGGTTAAAAAAAGAGTACGGAATAGCAATTTTCAAACTAGAATATTAATTTTAGTTGTGTTGTCAGTTAAATATTGTTCATGTTTCATAATGTGTGTTCATGCTTGCAGAGGTGAAAATTAAAGAACTGTGTATTCTGCAGCATTTCCCATGCATAGTCCTCAAATGTTCTGGAATATTTTTTTTTCTAGAGGCATGCATGATTTGGGAGATAGATTGTGTATGTACACATTCATGCATCCATCTCTTCCTTCCTGCACTGTTGTTATCTCTCATTAGACATTAACTGTAGGAAGGAAAAAAAATCCTAAAATCCTCACAAAGCTTTTTCTGAAGGCATTTGCTTTGGAGTTGTTCTTCTTCAGAGTACAGCTTTTGAAGCAAAGATGGCTCAAGCCAAGAGTGCTCTGATGCTTTAAGAATAAACTCTTTGTGTATAAGAAGCAAAATGTAAGTGCAAACTTGACTCATCTAGAATGGACTATTCATACCTAAATGCCCACTTCTTGTCTGCAGAGCAGTTCTCACTAAGATTCATTTTTTCTGGGACGTTGCTCTGCAGATGTGAGCAGCTTCAACTGAAATGGGCAGATTTTCTCCAAGTGTGGTATTTCCTGGGCATTTGAGCTGGAGGGATGTTGGCATGACTAACAAGTTCTGATCTGTGTGGTGATTGTGTTGCCTTAGACCATGGCTCAGAATATTTAATCATCAGGCACACTACTTACTAAAGCTGATTGACTTAAAAACTATCCACAGACTTCTCAAATTAGGTCAGAGCACACAGATTTTTACTCTGGGGAACATTTCTATTTTTGATGTTTTTTCCAGGTTAAGGTATATTTTTATTCTCCCCAATTTTTTGTTTATTTTTTAATAGAAGCAGTGGGTGGGTTTTTTTTTTCTTTGTTTTGATTTGGTTTTGGTTTGCTTTGTTGCTTCATATTCTTAAATATATGATATGACCTTTTTTTACCAGGTCTGAGTATACTCCTGATCAGAACAGACACTGCTAAGAGTGGGCCACTAGTATGCTTCAAGTCGGGGTGGGTAGGAGGGTGCTTTTTTTAAATGGGAATGCTGAGGTTGACTCATTTTTATTAACAACAGAGCTGTGCTCTGTGAGACACAAAGAAAGGTATGAAGACAAGACTGCAACTAGCAGCATCTCCATAAAATATTTTTACTCTGTGTCTATGGTTTGCCACTTGATACCAGCAGAGGAGGCTTGTTAGAAAGTTTTGAGTATCCCAGTATTCATGGGAAACTTTATGTAGAGCCAGGGCTTTTCACGTGGATTCCCACTGCCACTTCACACCTGTGGCATGTCCTTACTGGTGTGTCCCCGTTGGTCTGAAAAGCATTTAGAATTGCTCTCTCCCATCAGTCCTTCTCTTGCATGGAACAGCAGCAAAAGGAGAAGAACACAGAGATAAATGCTAACTGGCCTAATGGGAAAGGCTGAGTCCCATCAGATTTGCGTAGCCCTGATTTGTGCCCATTCTGCTCTTTGACACTAGCTTTGTGGAGTAGCCCCTCTCAGCACGTGTCTGCTTCCCCAGCAAGTCAAGTTCTGTTACAAGAGGTTATAGGCTACCTGAGTGTGAAAAGAATACGCCACTGGCAAGAAAATGCCAAATGTTTTGAGTTCTCCATCTGTCGGAAATTGCCATACTAGAATCATTTTCTTCCTGCAGGAAATATTCATCCTTTGATTTCAGAAGCCTTAGTATGCAGAGTTCCTCTCTGGCAAATGAGTCACTAGGACAGAGCTAGACTTCCATAAGTTTTAACACTGAATAACTAACGTTTAGTCTTCACATTTATCAGTTTCCTATATGTCTCTGTAAAGACTTGGAATGAGCAATTTGGTCTTAGTTCTTCTTTGCTACCTGAAGTTACAACTGTTTTGAGATTCAGGGAAGGAACAGATTTGATTTCTGGGTTCAAAAACAAAACAGGAGGTCTCTGAAGCATTCTTCCCCACAGGTCATGAGTGCAGACTTTTCTAAGGCTGGCACAGAATTTTCACCACCAAAATATTGGTGGTGAAATAGTGAGCACGGATGTAGAAATAAACTGATTATGTCTGTGCATATGAAGTATGGCTTTATTGCACAACTACCAGCTGAGGAGATGGACTGTCTCTATTACCCATGCATAGTTGACTAGAACATGGTTGTCATTATTAAGAAATAATGCTTGTGATTAATGAGTGTGTGATTAATAATGAGTGAGTTCTATAGGCTTTGAAAATATCTGTTGACCTGTGAACTCAGGCCTCCCTTGCATAACCAGATCCTATTGAAACTTTTTGCTGTCGTGCAAATGCTGTCGTGGTGTATGTCCAGACTGGGGGAACTGAAGAAGTGGATAACGAGACCATTCGTGGTGCGGCTGAATGGAATACTAGCATTGCATATGCTTCTGTTCTATACACTCGCAACACCACTACTCTGGTGGTGTTTCATTATCCAGTGTGCATCTGGTGTCAAAAGCTATTTTAAAGGGATATGCATTGAAGTTATTGGAAGCAGCAATAACATAAAAAGTATTTAAATGCCTTTTTTTGTGTCTTTTTTTTCTTATTCAGTTCCAAAATTTGAACTGAAGAGAACCATTACTGATACTATCTCCAATATTTATATTTCTGTACATTAGTTTGGTTCAGTCTCTGCTTGTTGCAGACCGAGCTCGTATTCCAAAAGACTAAGCTGCATGAAAGTCTCTGTGTGTATCCCTGGAAGTCCCAGAAGAACAGTTTAGAGAGCCTGAGAAAGATGATGAGGACACACTGGGCACAGGGATTTAGGTAGAATTTAGGCCACGTGAATATGAGTCTGAATGCTTTTTTCAATGTTACTGAATGAATATTTGTGTAGAATCTGTGTATATCACTTGTGTCGATCAGTTTTATTTTTTTGTGTGTTAGAATTCAAAAGCAGGCCAAAAACCTATCACGCAGGGCACATCGTACACAGAAGGGTTTATGGTGCAACTGTTTAGCATGGATGATGTTTTCTGACACTTCAGCTTTGTGATCCAGGGCTTTTTTACTTTATTCAAAGTAGAAGCAGGTAGAAGGTGAATTTGATTGTGCAGAAAGATAAAATGTCCATAATTGAGAATTCAGGCAGCAGCATTATGGCCCCATCCAGTAAGCTTTTAGCCCTGTGCGGAGTCCTGTTGGCAAGTTAGGCTTGTTCACTCAATTAAGGGTTTGCAGAATCAAGCCCGTGGATTTTTTCCTTTCCCAGATCCCCATGCAAATACATCCTGGTCCTCTTCCACCTCCCAATCCAGTCTTGTCGCCCTGGATCATGTTCCTGGTAAGTACAGAAGGAAAAAGTTAATTATGGCCATGCTCCTTGACTCTGGAAATCTTTGCATTTCATTTATCCTTCTGCATTGGACTTACCAATAGTGGAAATTTTGGACCAAGTTGTTTTCTTTTTTTTTTTTTTTTTTTTTTTTTTAAGGACAAAATATTTCATAGTTAGCCTCTAATATGTGCAACTTAGAGTTTGAACCTGAATACAGGGTGGCTTTATCTGCATGATAGTCTTTGAAAAACTAGGCCTAGCAAATAACGCTTTCTGCTGCTAAGTCCTGTTTGATGTTCAACGTTGTGTTTCCCTTTGAAATGTCTGAGGTTTTGAATTCTTGTAAAGTCAAATTTTTAAGTGCTGTAAGGCAGTTCCTTTGGCCTGGGCTGATACTGGTTTTTACATGAAATAAATATGCATGAGAACATTTCCTTGAAGTGAATGTTTCTTCTCAGTCTAAGATCTGCTCTTCATCAGATCACATAGGAACAATTAAAAGTGTGCTGTAGAAGGGCTCGTATTTTAATTGTTAAGGTTTCCAAATGGCTGTGATAGGTTGTCCACTCAGCTCCAATTTCAGGTTTAAGATTTTGCGTTGTGTTTGAAGTACGTGATTGGATGAAGAAGATCTGAATTTAATTCCTAACTGGATATTGCTCCTGTATCACTGGGTAACTTGATCCTCTCTGTGGAATGGAAACTGTGATATTTCCGTTCTCATTTGCTGAAATGTTTCAGTTTCTCAGGGCAGGTGCTGTCTCACCCACGTATTTGTACACAGCCTCGCACAGTGGCCTCCCCACACACACACCCTTTCTCACCTGTGAGCCTAAGGGTGCAACAGTATAATAAGTGATGTTTTACAGCAAGTATGGACAGCTTTAATGTATTAGTATTTCATATAAGTGCGCTGCTTTCTCCTCAGGCATTTCAAGCAGCATGAATTTTGATGAGGAAGAAGATGAGGAAGATGAAGACAGCTCCAGTTCTTCACAGTTAAACAGTAACACCCGGCCTGGTTCTGCCACAAGCAAGAAATCCAATAAGGTAAGGGGTGAGCGCCGAAGAAGGAGCGTGCAGGCTGCTCTGTACTGCGTGATTTCAGAGTGCAGTCAGGATTGGCCTGGCTTTCTTGTTTTGTTTTTAATATGCACCAGAGTATCTCCAAGGTGATTTACTGTGATAGCTCTCAGGGTTCACGGGAGAAAGCAATGAAAATAATGACTTGGAGAAAAGAATAGCAAATATTGTCTGAACTTGAATGAAGAGAAAGGTAAACAGTAAATATTTACCTTTCTACCTCTTACAGGTGCTCAGAAGGATCTTTTGTTTCTATTGCCTTTCTCTGAGCGTTTTCCCACCCTGTTCTCGCTGCTACCATCCGGACATAAAATAAGACTTTGGCTTGTTCAAATATTCTAAATCACAAGCTCTTGCTAAACCGGTTGATGGTGCCCCACTCTTTTATATACTGCACTGACTTTTCGTCTCTGTTATATCTCTACCTAGCTTAATCTGTCTCTCCCTATCCCATTTCTTCCTTTCATCAAAGGTTATCTCTGTCCTTGGGTACGGCCTTCCTGAAAAAAGAAGTGTGGTAAGATGGGAAGGTGTGAGCCAGAGTTTGCTTTGTAACATTACAGCACTCTGCCTGTGCAGCCACCCTGTTCTGCTTTGCCAGATGTGTCTGTATGCTGAGCATCAGCAGCAGAGAGAACTGCTCCCTGGGCCTTTGACTGATTGGATGGGGAGAAATCCTTACCTTGATAAGCTGCCTTCAAGGCTGCTGAGGAATCAGAACGGGGAACACAATATGTCCATTGTTTTTATTTTTTTAAAGTGCAGCTTCTATCAAATGTCATTCCTTTGTAGTTATAACCTTGTAAATCGAAGTTGAGGAAACCTGAGTCTTTCTCACTGTTTTAGGAAGCGGCCTCAGCCCCCAGTCCTTCCACAAATGAGCCTCTCATAGATGTCGATGACCTGGAGGAATTTGCTGTAAGACCTGCTCCACAGGGTGTCACTGTCAAATGCAGAATCACAAGAGACAAGAAGGGAATGGACCGAGGGATGTACCCTACTTATTACCTCCACTTGGAAAGGGAGCATGGTAAAAAGGTCATAAAATAACTTGAATGGCATACCAGTTGCATCTGAATATAAAAAAAAAATATTAAAAGTGTGAGGAAGTCTTACAAAGAAAATATAATCTTATATTTTAAATGTATTTTCACTTTTGCTGAGATCTGCCCTGTAGTATTCCAAAAGCAAAACAATAGTATCACTTTGTTCTACTGCCTTTCTTCGTATCTCTAATCTTTGGCCTTAAATAATCCATGCATGGTACTTTTATGTGACAGGCAGCAGTTGGGGCTCTCTGCATTCTGTGACCTGAAAGGTATCTATTTTCAATTCAGCTGGAAGAGCCAGAGCAACTTAGAATGAAACAGTTAACAAAATAGATTGAATTTAATTATTTAAACCATAAATAATGGACTGAGTGGTTGAGAAGTCACTTTCCCTTTCCAGATTTTTAACTGTTTTTGCTAAATCCCAGGAGACCTTCTGTTACTTCACTAATGATGCTGGAAGACAGAAAAATTGGCTATGGTTTCCTTATATCAAAGCAGGAAGCGGTGTGTGCTAACGCCTTTGGCATTCTAGAATATGTTTTTTTTTGCACTGCTTAGGTGTTTCTGTTAGCGGGAAGGAAACGAAAGAAGAGTAAAACCTCTAATTACCTCATCTCCATAGACCCAACTGACCTGTCTCGGGGTGGAGAGAGTTTTATTGGAAAACTGAGGTAAACACTGATACATCTAAGAATTTACTTTATATAATATAACGTTCATTGACATTAAGAAGCCTGTAAGCCATTATGACTTCTTAATTAGAGGCTTGACTACATTATGTGATAATGGTCTTAAAGTTTACCAGTATCCAAGGCATGTTTTCAAAACGTCTCAAGTACTTAACAAGATCACATTTTATTAAAAGTCAGCAGGACTGAAGCTCTTAAATGCTCAAAGGACAGGTTCTCAAGGGTGTATGAGCACAACTTATCTTAATGGGATTTTCAGAAGTGCATGAGTAGATTGTGTCTATCCCCTATTGATATAAATACCTTGGAATGGAAGTTCTGTCTGTTAGACAATCTGAAAATCTCTTTGGTTTTGCCCGTTTCTTAAGATCCTGATTAGAGTTAAGTGACAGGTAGTGGAATTCTTTCAGAACCGTGTTTCTTTTCTGTCTGTCACCCCATCATACATCAGTCTGTTGTTGATATTTACGTGGAGCCTCTCAATGTATGTTTACATTGTCTGTGCCTGAGGAAAGGGACTGGACTGCTAATTGCCATTTGCCTGGGTGGATCTCAGAACTTCATGCGCTATTTATTGCAGTGCAAACAGAATGAGGATAATGTGGTTTTCGTATGTTCTAAGTTGTATTTTGCACTCTTTGGTGTGATTTCCATTTAAATAGGAAAGACTGATCTTACAACTTTATGAAAATCACTCTTTGTATTCTAATAGAGTTAGTAGTCAGGTAAGAAAGCAGAGAGTTTTGTAGAGAGTAAGCATATTTTAAAAACGAAGCAAACAAAATAACCCCACCTGAGTGTTTCCTTTTTGCTTTCCTGACTTTACTAGTTTGCAAGGTGTTGTGAGGAATCTCCAGTGTAATGATAAGGGACCTTTAGTATACTCTGCTATACTGTACCTTTACAATTTTGTTATGGGTTTTAATCCAGGAGTTGCCACTTAGTTGGAACTAGAATTAACAGCTATTTGTACTCAATATTATTTGTCTTTCCTTTGGGGCTACAGTGCAGTAAAGGATAGATGTCTCAGGCAGCATTACTGACAAATGGTGATTGGATGTTCCATTTTTTTTGATAGATCAAATCTTATGGGAACTAAGTTTACAGTTTATGACAATGGAGTAAATCCAATGAAAACAACATCAAGCCTGGAGGCGAGTATCCTGCGTCAGGAGCTAGCTGCTATTTGTTATGTAAGTACTGCTCATAGGCAAAATATGCGAGAAAGGGCAGTTCAGTTTCTGAAATAGCGCACTGAATTTCCTTCTCACTTATGATTATGTAAATCAGCATTCATACTTTGATGTAATCAAACAGCTGATCTTCACTAGAGAAACCAGGAAATTCAGTGGAAAGTAGAGGTGAAAAGCGTTGTGCACAGAACCAGGTTGCCCAGTTCTCACTTTTGGTCAGAAGGTGTTGGAGCTTTTACATAACTCTCTGGAAGAGGTAGGATGCTTCACAGCCTGCAGGCACCATCCGAGGGAGCCTCCTGAACTGGAAAGAGTTGTGCAGATGGAATTACTGCACTAAAGTATGATCATTTGTAATGGCATTTTGGAGGAGGCCTCTCTGATCTGAAACACAGGTAAATGGACAGCTAGGTCTGCAGCAGTGGCTGATGGACTGGGATAAAAACTCTAAAACTCCTTTTTACCAGGAAAAAAAAACAAACAAGCCCCAAACAAAATCAAAAATTCAATTGAATGAGAGAAACCAGCTTCTTATAGGACAGTAAATAGCATTTGTCAGGGGCAATGCAGACAATCAAGACTTGAAGCACAGTTGCTGTTGTTTCACGATTACTGGATGACTAACTGTTTTGGTGAGAGTATTCTTTCTGTCGAGAAATCTCGGGGCCCAAGAAGCTCTTCCAATCAAAGTTGGTGCATACACTGCTACAGAAAGTTTTCTGTTTTCACAAATCAACAACTCCTGACAAAAATACCCAAGAACCATTTTTCTAAAAGTTCCTGCCCAGCTCTAATCGAGGATGCCTGGAGCTCTGTCAGATCGAGGTGCAGCCATCCCAGCATATACCCTGCGTATGCACAGAATGCGTTCCTGGAAAGGTCAGCTTCAGGTTGTGGGGAGCAATGTGTCTGCAAGCTTTTGGCACATGAAAAAGAAAGCAGAGAGCCATCCTTTCCATGCAAAGTGCTGAGAGCACTGAGGGGTAGCAGTATTAGCTGCTAACGTGTTCTTTTCCTGCTGTGTAGGATGCAGTTTTTCTGTGAATATAGTATAAATAGTGGTTCTGTTCACATGTGCTATTATTCAGGCACATGGCCTATGGTTGCAGACAGACACAGACATACACACATATCCCTCCATTCCTTTTTGATTTGAAACTCTCTCAGAATTTCAGAAAATCCAGCTAACAGGATTTAACAAGAGAGCGCAGGATTTGATGTCAGTTCACAGTTTGACTGAAGTTTCAGTAGGAACCAAGGAGAACTTCCATGTTTAATGAAGGTAATTTTACTGGTTTATATAGGAGGGCACTCCCTGGAGCCAGGCAACTGGTCTTCTGGTGCAAACTAGACATAGAAGGAGAAAAGAAAAAACAGTTTAAAAAAAGTTATATATTAAAAAATTTAGGCATTGCTTGTATAAGTCAACAGCAATGACATGTGAACCATTGACATTACCAAATAAAAAACTCAGTTGCAGCCAGCAGAGGTAATTAGAAGTGTAAGTGTTGAAAAGAACAGAACCATGGCCACTGTTTGAAGAATGTGGCTAAGATAAGCTGCTTTTATGTGCCTGTTTTGAGATCAGCAGTTTAAAATTTGTACATTTGTATAAGAAGATGACTCGTTCCACTGATATTTTGATACTCATGAAGAAAGGCAGCAGGCTTGCAGGTGTGCTATGGCCAGAGGACAAAAGGAAATCAGAATGATATTTCATTACTAGCCAGGTTTACTAAAGTGAGGTTATTGTTCCTGGCTGCAGCAGAACCACAGCAAAGAATGCCAGAAAGAGCACTCCTGCAACACCCTTGTCCTAAGGTAACCTTTTAATTCTTGCCTTGAGATTTTTCCTGCAGCAAAAACTATAATAAACAGTACTTTGAAAGCACCACTATGCCTCTCACTGTCTCTCAGCTCATCCAATCAAGTACCCATCTGGAGAGCAAGCTGTACCCGCTTCCACTAACTTACTGAGCCTGACCTGCTGAATCATCTCAGCAGTTCTAGTTTATACAGGCAGAAGCTGGTGATGCATCTATTGTTAACTGTGGGATAAATGTGCTGAGAACTCTCATTCTGGAACTTTCCTTAGGACACGTTTCAAGCAACAGGAATAAAGTTAGTGCAAGGACTGAGTTTTAGCAGGTGCTGTTAACCATTTTTACTCTCCCCGCTGATGGCAGGCTAGCATATTAATAAACCTGCAGCAGCACCTAATGGCTGATTTCAGAATCGCTTGGCAAAATTTATTGAGAAGCAGGGAGATGTAACTGCACCATTTGTACCAGGATTTTCTGTGCTGGATTCCTTTATATCCATAGTATCTCACAATTCAGTTTGTGTCAAATTCTGCAGGCCGGGAGCTCAGCTGATATTCTGAGGTGTGACTCAGGTTTCAGTAAAGCAATAAAACTACGTGTTTCTACTCAGGCCTCGATCACTTGCATTGTGCTCCAGTGTAGTGGGTTCTGTGGTTTAGGCTTTCTATGGAATGATAGTTTCTACGGGATATATTAAGGCCAGGGCACAGCTGTGTGAATCAAGTCCAGAAGGGGAAGTGGCTGAAGGAAAACTGGGATAATTAAATTGTGACTCTCCTGGGAGCTGTTGGGATATACGCCTTGCAGCTTTTATCATGGTAGCTATTGCCACCATAGTGAAATGCTTACATAATTTTATGAAAGTGTGTAAGATTTTAAAAGCAACCCTGGGAAGAGGCTCTGTGTTCTTTCAGTCCAGTTTATTGTGACACATGCTCACAGAACCGCTTACTGGTTGGGCTAAGGTAGAGGGTGCAGCTTCTAAGCAATACTGGGCCAAGTCCTTAGCTGATTTAAATCATTGGCGTGCTGGTTGAATCAATAGGGCTCTGCCAGCTAACAACCCGTATTTTGACTTCCTGTATAAACCAAGACTATCAGTGACATTAAAATGGTGTGAAATCACAATTTGGTGGATGTTCCCCTAATAATGCCATTTGTAGTCTTGAACTTACACACACAAAACAGTGCAGGAGTCAAATAAAAGAGAAAGAAGTGAGGTGGTGGAGTTGCTCTTTATGTGAGAGAGCAACTGGAATGTATCGCACTCTGCCCGGAGTGGAGGAAGACCAAGAGCTTATGGGTAAGAATTAAGAGGCAGGCTAATATGGGTGACACCGTTGTGGGTGATTACTAGAGGCCACCTGGTCAGGAAGAGGAAGTCAATGAGGCCTTCTACAGACAGCTGAAAGTAGCCTCACAATCACAGGCCCTGGTTCTCATGGGGGACTTCAACCACCCTGATATCTGCTGGAAAGACAACACAGCTAGGCACACGCAGTCCAGGAGGTTCCTGCAGAGCATTGACGGTAACTTTTTGACACAGGCAGTGGAGGAGCCAATGAGGAGAGGTGTGCTGCTGGACCTTGTACTAACAAACAAAGAAGGACTGGTTGGGGATGTGAAGGTTGGGGGCAGCCTTGGCTGCAGTGACCATGAGATGGTGGAGTTCAGGATCCTGCGTGGAGGAAGCAGGGCAATAAGTAGGATTACAACCCTGGACTTCAAGAGAGCCAACTTCCTAGAGGAAGACTAGGGAAAACATGGGCCCACTGCTGAATGAGGTGGGTACCCTAGTGACGGAGGATACAGAAAAGGCAGAGTTACTGAATGCCTTCTTTGCTTCAGTCTTTACTGCTCAGGCTGGCCCTCGGGAATCCCAGACCCTGGAGGCAGGAGTGAAAGTCTGGAGAAAGGAAGACTTTCCCTTAGTTCAGGAGGATCGGATTGGAGATCATTTAGGCAAAGTGGACACACACAGATCCATGGGCCCCAATGGGATGCACCCATGAATGCTGAGGGAGCTGGCAGATGTTGTTGCTAAGCCACTCTCCACCATCTTTGAAAGGTCACGGAGAACAGGAGAGGTGCCTGAGGACTGGCGGAAAGCCAATGTCACTCCAGTCTTCAAAAAGGGCAAGAAGGAGGACCCAGGAAACTACAGGCCAGGGAGCCTCACGTCCCTGGAAAGGTGATGGAACAGCAGTGGGCTGTGTTCCCCAGGGGTCAGTACTGGGTCCAGTCTTGTTCAACTCATTCATCAGTGACCTGGATGAAGAGACAGGGTGTACCCTCAGCAAGTTTGCTGATGATACAAAACTGGGAGGAGTGGCTGATACACCAGAAGGCTGTGCTGCCATTCAGCGAGACCTGGACAGGCTAGAGAGTTGAGCAGAGAGGAACCGAATGAAGTTCAGCAAAGGCAAGTGTAGGGTCCTGCACCTAGGGAGGAATAACCCCCAGTACAGGCTAGGGGTTGACCTGCTGGAAAGCAGCTCTGCGGAGAAGGACCTGGGAGCCCTGGTGGACAAGTTAGCCATAAGCCAGCAATGTGCCCTTGAGGCCAAGAAGGCCAATGGTATCCTGGGGTGCATTAGGAAGAGTGTGGTCAGCAGTCAAGGGAGGTTATTCTCCCCCTCTACTCTGCCCTGGTGAGGCCACATCTGGAGTACTGTGTCCGGTTCTGGGCTCCCCAGTTCAGGAAAGACAAGGAACTACTGGAGAGAGTCCAGCGGAGGGCTACGAAGATGATTAGGGACTGGAGCATCTCTCTTATGAGGAAAGGCTGAGAGAGCTGGGTCTCTTTAGCCTGGAGAGGAGGAGACCGAGAGGGGAATCTTGTCAACGCTTACAAATATCTTAAGGGCAGGTGTCAGGAGGATGGGGCTGGACTCTTTTCAGTGGTGCCCAGCGACAGGATAAGGGGCAACGGGCACAAACTGAAACACAGGAGGTTCCACCTGAATGTGAGGAAAAACTGCTTTACTTTGAAGGTGACAGAGCACTGGAACAGGCTGCCCAGAGAGGTTGTGGAGTCTCCTTCTCGGGAGATATTCAAAGCCCGCCTGGACGCGATCCTGTGCAACCTGCTCTAGGTGAACCTGCTTTAGCAGGGGGTTGGACTAGATGATCTCCAGAGGTCCCTTCCAACCCCAACCGTTCTGTGATTTTGTAATGAGACAGGAGATGAGGGGAATTAATTTTATTTGGATGCAGGTAGATTGGAAAGGTCTGCTTTTAAAGCAAGCTCCTCTTTTGTCCCTACTGTTTTCCTCATATATTCCATGTTTGTAGAATTCAATTCTGTACCTTGATTTTAGCAAAAGGGTAGCATTTGCCAATAAAACATTTCATATAATTGGTGGCTGATGTAATGTGCAACTAGAAACCATTAACCATTCCCGTATCATTTGGCAGAAGTATTGATTTTAGTGTTTCTGAGTAAATCCAAAGAATATAGTCCTGTTTTTTCAGAGTGATAATACTGCTTGTTGGAGGGAAGTGATTCAGCGCTATTATTTAATTTTACCTTGAACAATGTCTTCAACCAGTCAGCATCTAAATTAATTGTATGTAGCAGAACTGCAGTTTGATGAGAAGAGCTTGTAAGACATTGCAGAGAAGACCAAAATTGTCAGTAGTTAGTGGAAAATAAGCATAAGCATGAATCTTTTCTTAGAAATTGTCCTCTGCTGTGCTGAGTCTCTCCTGCTTATAAAATCTGCTAGCAGTCATTTTAGTTTGAGTCTTGCCATGATGGAAAACCAAGTATACACTTCCAGCTACACTGATAACATTGGTTTAATCTGTCAAAGGCTGTGACATAAGTGATGCAGAAAAGAGGTAGAATCTTCCCGTTAATGTGTATAGTTACGAGATACATGAATATACTTGGATTGCTTCAAGAGTATTCAGTAAAATAACTCAGTGGAATTTTTCTTGCATGCATGAAAATCTTTAATGAGTTGTGTAAAATCTCCAGATGGTTTGCTGAAACAACCAAAGTTATTTCAAAGGTCTGATGGATGGCAAAACTTCTGCAGGAGTAAATTTTAGGCAGGCATTTTCAGATGTTTCCAGTGAGTTGAGATGTGTAGATTTTTGCTTGTAAAAGTAGAGATGTTTTTAAAAGTTTAGTGTTCCTTAAAAATGAGGACACTTAAATATATAAAATCAGATAATCTGAATATGTCACTTCTGAATATCTCAGTGGTAGAGCTGCACCAGCTGGAGCATGGGGGTGTCCAGTTCTTGGCATCTTGTGGACGATGCTGGGAATAGTGCCAATGGGAATTTCCTTCCTGAGACTCCTTAGTGTGTGGCCACAGCCCTTCACTTGGAAAGGTAGAGGGGAAAAAATACATGTGACAAAAAAAAAAAAAAAATAGCACAAAACATGAGGGGATGACACCTTTTGGAGGTGTCACTGTTTCATTTACTGGAGTGAAAATAGGCAATCCGGTTTTACTGAGTGGGTTGGAAAATACTGCCCTTTACTTTTTCTTTTTCAAAAATAGATGATGACTTACTGAAATATTTGGTCCCAGTTTCTTCTGTGGGAAAAAGAAAGCCTCAGATAAAAATAAGACTTCAGGCCTATTTAGATTTTAGTGGTTGTGTTTTCAGAGGATAGTGCAATACTGGAATGCTTTTGTGAAAAGCTGGTCAGAAAGGCATCAAATCATGTTTAATGGAAGAACTTGTATTTTCAACGGATTTGTTTTTGCTGCCCATGTTATTTCTTTACTTTCCATGCCTTCATAGCTCGAAAATTTGCATTCATGCTAATGTGTTTGTTTTTTAGCATGCTCATCTCTAAGCATAACATATCTGAAGACTTTGAAAACCACAGCACTGTTAACAGATGCTCTTACTGGCAGCTTCTTCTTGTTTGCTTTTGTGCTGGCTCTGGAATAAATGGAGTTGGTCCCATATATTTAATTTTGTCTCTCATCAAAATGTGTGACTGCATTATATGATTTTTAAATTACAACTACTTTATTTTGGGAACTAGCTGTAGCCAAGCAATCTGGTTAGTTTTTTAACAAAGGGATTTTTTTTTTTTAAATCGTATTAAGGTTGCTGGCAGCCAGTGCTAGGAGTGTTTTTGGAAACCTGTCTATTTCCATTTTTCCTGTTGTTGGAGCTTCTAAGACAAAGCTAGAATGTTTGGCAGTGCCAGTGAAGGTCGGCGTTTCAAGATGTTTTTTGAGTTGACTAACAAATAAGTTCCCCGGGCTGCTACTGTGTCTCTCTGTTGAAGAAATTAACTTTAAGAATACATAACAGGATGAACTCTTTTTCTAAACATTTTTAGGAAACAAATGTCTTGGGGTTTAAAGGACCTCGTAAAATGAGTGTGATCATACCAGGAATGAATATGGACCACGAAAGAGTTTCCATCAGACCACGAAATGTAAGTCATACCATCAGTCAACAATAAAAATTACTTGAATTCTTTTTCAGTTAGAGTTGTTTTTTTGCATTTCTGAAGGTTTAGAGGTTAAAAAAAAAAAACAGTATTTGAACAATTGCAGAACAATGGGATGTGTGACTTGTTCTGTGACTCACAAAAGCACTACAAATAATATTGTATTTTATAACAAAAGGTACAACTAACCTTTTCCAAGCTGTGGAAAGGACTCGAATGCACATTTGCATTAAGATACTCAGAGTTCTCTGTTTCATTTGATGATACTGTTTTGAGGGTCGAGGGTGACAGCTTAGTCTTTGGGCTAAGATTTATGAACAGGATTTTGTGTGAATTTATTTTTTGTCTTGCGAGAGTGTTAAACCGAAGCGTGTATCTGTGGTGCGTGCAGGAACATGAGACACTTCTTGCAAGATGGCAGAACAAAAATACAGAGAGTGTCATTGAGCTGCATAACAAAACGCCAGTCTGGAATGATGACACCCAGTCCTATGTTTTAAATTTCCATGGTCGAGTCACGCAGGCCTCAGTGAAAAACTTCCAAATTATTCATGATAATGATCGTAAGTATAGCTCTCTGTCTGTAATGTGTAGAAACAGTATGGCATATACAGCCTGACAGTGATTCTGCCCTTACTGTTGTTACCTGAGTGAGTTTAATTTAGTTATGTGGGTCCAACTTAATACTGCTCTGCCTTGTGGCCATGACACTGAGGCAAATGGGGTATTTAAATGCTCATGCTTGAGACAGGTGATTCTGCTATGTGCTATCTTAGTTTTCTCCCTTGGCTGCCCGGCTTATGAACTGAGCAATGGTTTAGGTCGTTCCTGCTCTCGGAGCTGCAGTACTTCCAGTCAGCAGGGCCGTGGGGCAGTATCACTCCAGGCAAACACTTGTATCACACAGTCCTTCCTTGGATTTTTTGTTCACTCTGGTCCCCATACACCGCCCAGCTGGAGACGGTGGCAGACTGGTCCCACTGCACATTCACTTTGCCATTACTACTCTTTGTAGCATTAGCCCTACAGAACACCCCGAAAATGTCAGGACTGCCTTTCACACCATCACTAGGCCCTTACTGATGTGCTGCTTTCTGCCAGCAACGTACAGCCCCCTTTTTTCTTGGGCTTAGGTACAGTTCTTGGAGCAGGGATAAAGACAAGCGCTCGAGTAGAGCGATGCTGCCCCTCTTTACACTCACTTTAGGCAGGCATAGTCACTAGGTGCTGGAGGACACTGGGCTATGCCAGTGCAATGCTTAGACTGCAGGGGAATATTGGAAACTGGTGAAAGTGGCTGTGCCAGTCTCTGAGAGGAACACTGAGCTTGAAACATTGGTGTATGCATTTGCTGCATTTTATAAGGTGAAACAATTACACCTGCTTCTAGTACAAAAGGGAAAAAAAGTTGAGGAAGAATTTCTGAATATGATATGAGAGACATGATTAGGTCTAGATCACAATCATGCCTTCTCTTCCCCCATTATCCTTGCTTGTCCACCTGCCTGAAGTTAAGTAGGAATAGGATTAATTCGTTCTTGGTACATGTGAAACTCGGCACTAGGTCTATATAAAAGGCTTGAGCATTTTATACAGAAGCAATTTTCTCTCTCTGTTTGAAAAAAAAACAATTTTTATCTGTGTAATTTTTTTTAAGACAGAAAACAAGTCTTGCAATCCTTTATCACCCAACTGTTCCTCACTCAAGCTATCCTTGCTTCTCCCTCTGATATCAGCACACCCACTTGCATGAATAAGTGTTGCAAAGTTTGATGTGTGAGAATGTTTTGTTTGTATTTTGTTGAGCTGGGCCAGAGGATGATGTTGAACGCATACTTATTTAGTAAGGGCTGCAAACAGAAATAATGCTTTGTCACTTTTTATGACCTCTCTTGCAGCTGACTACATAGTGATGCAGTTTGGCCGCGTGGCTGAGGATGTGTTCACCATGGACTACAACTACCCAATGTGTGCGCTACAAGCCTTTGCTATTGCCCTTTCAAGTTTTGACAGCAAGCTGGCTTGTGAGTAAAGGGGCGTGGGTGAGCATCCTCTCAAAGGAAGCAGTTGGCCATATGATTCCCAATTCCTGCTGGTGTCACTTATGGTCCGTACTAAACAGGTCAGGGAAAATGCAGTTGTGGAGGACCACTCTATTGCTGAAGAGAAAGTAAAAGGAATCTTCTAAAAATTCAGGACATTCAGGAAATAATATTTTCCTTTTTTTTTTTCTGTCATACTTTTCTGGAAGTGGCATCAAGTTTGTGTAAATCTAAAGTTCTATCTCATGTCCTTAATTATGTTATGGAGATGTGCCATGATGTACTGTACCGTGGCTCTAGTAGCACCATTATAACGGTGTCTTTTTTTAAATCCAGAAAGGGCGTGCACGCTCGAAAAATTTCTTTTTACATTTAAGAATTATTCCGAGGCTGCATACCTCAAGATTGCATTCCTACATCGACTAATCAGAGCTTCACATCATCCAACATAAAAGACAGATCACAAAAAAGATGCACTTTTTTTGAATTTGCAAGGATTTCGTGTAGTATAAAGCCAAGTCTGAGGATTGAAAACCTATACTGGACTGAACTTGATGCATTGCTGTTGTATATGTAGAAGGGCATGATGAATTTTAATTGCAGTAGGAGGAAATGGAGAAGTAGAAAGCACAAAATAATGTTGCACAAGTCACTTGAATTCTAAGCTGTCATTATGTTTTAACATCTACATGCTTTTTAATTTGTTTCAAATGGAAATGTATTTGGAGTACAGAAAAGGAAAATGCCTAGATGCCAAGAAAGCATAACTTATGTTGAATTTGGCATGTTGCGTGTTGGGAATTTATATCCTTGTATTGCTGTGGTAATTCAAACACACATTTTGTATGAAGTGATATAAACAGTTGGATAAAGGCTCTCTACAGAGAATCTTATTATTTTGAACAGGCTGTGTAAAGCTGAGGAAGGTAAATGGAAATATTTTATTAAATTTGTCTGGCCTTTTGCGATTTTACAATTTGTTGATTGCATTTTTTGAACTTTCAGCAACAACCACTTTTCATATTTATTTCCCATTGTAAGAATGCTTGAAATTGATTGAAACTGTGTATGTT
Source organism: Platalea leucorodia (assembly GCF_965183815.1). NCBI lineage: Eukaryota > Metazoa > Chordata > Aves > Pelecaniformes > Threskiornithidae > Platalea > Platalea leucorodia. The sequence continues at coordinate 59,870,119 of NC_138829.1, forward strand.
GTTCTCTAATGTAAACGTGCCAGCTACTGAGCTAAATCCTTCTAGGCAAATCTAGTGTATTCTGCATACAAATGAGACACTGGCAGGACACAGAGTAGCTTAAAATAGTGTGGATTTTTTGTTTCTTTTTTTCTGATTTATCTGGAATATATAAGCAAACACCATTGCAAAATACAAGCAAAGAACAAGGCATTCTCTTCTCTTCTGAACATCTCAAAAGCCAAGAGCTGCAACTGAAAGCACACTGTAAAACACCTTTAAAAATAACGAGTCTTTCTGCCATTGTTCTGTACAATGTTATCCTAAACAGCACACAAAGTAATAGAATTTATATGAGTTCACTAGAAGGGTATTGAAATGTGAGCGAAGTGAAGAAGTGGTTACGTTTTATACTGTGTGTATTCAGATGCTCCTTTTTACTCTTTATAGACTCTTGCATTGGACAACCAAAGATTATGTAATGAGAAATTGAGATCAAATCTGCTTATCTCATAGCTTTCAGTTTTTTTGACTATAGGGGACAGGCCATAAGGAGAGCTTGTGCCATTTGGACTCTGTAATTTCAACTAATAAAAGAAATATGCTCTCTTCTTCACATCTGCCTTCAGGTCTCCTTCCCAGTATACAAACAAGGAAATTTCAGATAAGAGATGAAAATAAGTAATCGTCAGCATTTTTTCTGAACATTTTAAAATCTATGGAAAAAAAGTCTGCTGGCTTTGAACACTGTTTTGTTGATGGACTCAGCCTGTCAAATGTCATCTTTAAATAGCAGGAGGCTCTGTCATTTTTTTCACATCTTTTTTGCAAGAAGCTTTTCCATGCAATGGTATAAAATGGAAAGACACCTTTTGTTTGAGAGAAACGAGCAATCGGTTCCCTCGATGAATGATCAAAATGATGAGTCATGAGCTGCAGTGTGATACTTAGGCTTTGCACATGGATGCTTTGCTTTCCCCTGTAGTTGGTGGTTTCCCACCACTTCACATCCCCATCTGTAAGCTCACTTGGAATTTTAACAGAGAGGGCCCTTAGGCCTTTGGTTACCTCATGTCAGTCTTTAAAAACTAGCTCCAATGGTAACCAGAATTTTTTGTTTAGACTACTGCAAAACCAGACAGGAATTCCCACTGCTGGTATTTAGGTGTGATGTGGATTCCAAGAACTCTGCAGCATGGGAATGGTTGAATTTGCATGGCTTTAACTCGGTGGCTCACCAGTCATATGTTTTCTTTAAAGCCTGAGAAAGTGGCACCTGACATAGTTTTCTGCCTCTCTCTGTGCACAACAGTGTGTCAAAGGAACTAAGTGTCTTACGGGGCAAATGTATGATCTGTTGGCTTTAGTAGTGGAGTTGGTTTAGGAAGGGTTATTTTTAACGTGGATCATAACAATGGTCTGACCTGCATCATGGCCCCACAGGGAATTGGCACGGAAAGGAAGCTCATGTGCAGTGAGCACAAGGGTGAGAATGAGGGGCTGGGGACAGGCAGGGAGTTCAGCTTCTTGGGACAGTTTTGCTGCCAGCACATTGTGTAACTTCACTCTCACTGCATGTTCTTCCCAGGCCAGGTATTTTTTTAACCTGTAAGCATGCCAGGAGGAAAGTGGTGACTCAAATTCCCATCATTTTAACAGAATCGTACAGGGACATCAGCCAATGAGCTGCTGAGGAAAAAATTCCCCACCATAAATTGAGGTCACTAGAGGGGGATGTTAACCTGGGACTAAGAGGAATGAGGAGCTCTCATTAAATCTGGTTCAGTTACAGTAGGATTTGCACCTAGTGGCCTTTGCCAAAACCCAAATGTCTCACTGTTGTTGAGCAAGGTACTGGGTTCTTTTGATTCATTTGACCGTTGCCATCTGCTCCAAAAGCAGTTTCGTTTAATTTAGCATCCATATAATTTCTGATGGACACTTTCTGGTGAAGGGCACTACTGCCTATCAATGCAAGGTGATATCACAAGTTTTCCAGCACATCTCCAAATTTTGTTTTCCTAACTTGGTGCAGGTTCTGTCTTAGCATACAGTCATATCTGAGATTACACAGTCCTCACAAAGTTCGATTTTCCTCCACACCATCAATAAATCTTGGCACCAGTATATATTTTCAGAGATACATGCACACTAAAGTAACTGAGGAGTAGTTAGTGGCACACTCATAGTAGCTGCTGCAGGGCCTGCATGTCAATGTGCAGCAGGGCACAACGTTGTTTACTTACTGTGACAAAGAATATAATGGCACCGAGCTGTGAATTTCCTTCACGTAGTCCTAGTGAGTGTTTGGATACAGTAGATTTAATATTATTTAAAATCCCAATATTGATGATTTTTTGCATCTGCTGTTGATTTTGGCAGAGAGTTGTAAACAAATTCCTTGCCTGAATTGCTTATAGGCAAATACTGCATGCTTTAATGAGAGTTCTTAATCTAACTTGTCACTCTGTTTACATCAAACAGTTTCTTCCTGGCCCTTTATCTAATTTTCTTCATCTCTGATGTTCTGTTCCTTCTCATTCTCTTCACAATCCCTTTATCTTTGCTTCAAGGATGTGCAACTCAAAAGTGTTTATTTTGACAATATTACTCAGTGATCTCTCCACAGATGAATAATGCCTTTGGTGCACATCCAGTGATGCTCCTACAATAGAAGCCTTATCAGAGGGGTGAATTTGGCCCTTTGGCTTTTCAGTAGAGTAAATTAACACATTAAAAGGTAGCAGATAAAAAAGCTTGCCTAAAATATAATCAGAATTTTTCTCAGTAAACATTCAGTAACCAGAGTTTCCAAAGGATTGGTTGCAAATCAATGAGCAGAACTGTCCACAAGCCTGGAGGCAGACTGTTAGACAGACTCCCTTTGTAGTGCTGCCTTATTTTTCCTTTTTCAAAAGGTTGAAAGTGATTCGTGAGCTGAAGTGTGTTGGTGCCCTAAAATAGAGTTTATTTTTTAGAAGCTAGACATCACTCCGCTCCTTTTGTAGGATAATATATGGCACATAAAACAGTAATGTTGTAGGCCATTGTTACAAATTCTGATGCTAAGAAGTCCATGCGAATGATTTTGTAATAATTACTGGGCAAATCTCTCACTATTCAAGTGGCTTTACAATAGTGCTGGAGTTCCCAGCTGGCTGTCCTCATGAGGTATTAGAACTGAAGGAGCGTTAGTGAAAAGGGCTCTGTAATAAAATCTGGTAGCTGCACAAGAAAAACATTATTGTGGAGTCAAATGACACCACTGAGTTTTATCGGTCATGGTGAACCAATGGCATCAATTTGAACTGTCTGGTTTTTTGCTGCCTTTTGATGAACAAAAGGAGGGACTTTCAACAAGCAGAGACATCAGTGAGGTCTCTAGAAGTACTAAGCATTAGACCTACTTTTCTACCTATAAAAATCTTACCCCTGCCTGAGTGCTGCCCATTAAAAAAGAAGGAAATCAATCCAGTCCTTAGTATAGAAAATCACTCCCAGTTCTGCTATGTTAGCTTTTTACAAATTTTATATATATATATATATATGTATATGTATAAATTTATTAGTGATTTCACATAAGGATACAACAAGGACTGGATGTCACACGGCAAACAAGAGTTCTTGCCCTGAAGAGATGATGACTCTAGACCAGTATCAGAATATTTTGTCTTTGATTATTTTAGTAGGATAGGACAGGGGGTTGCCTGGTAGTTTTGGCAGACAGAGTTTCTCCTGATGTGTGGCAGGTGTTAGAGGGAAGATTTTTGGGTTTGATCCTGTGGCATTCTAACTAGTTCCCCTATATTATCTCGTTGCTCTCCTAAAGCATCATTTGCAAGATTTTTCCTGATTTTAGCGAAGCGTGTGCTCACCAATAAGATATCTTTGCTTGGCAAAGGACAGCACACGTGATAAAACAGCAGTCACCTTTGTCAGAATTATGGGCTGATGACTCTTGGATTTCTCAAAAGGCCTTATTTTGATTACTAGAATAAAGTAGTTTTATACATCTAAATCTTGCACTAGAATTAATCTAACTGTAGATGCAGGCTTCTCTTGTATGTGCTACTTAATGAAAATGGGTTTCTGTTGTTCTTTATGTATGAAATATATCTTCCAGGGTTCTGCTCTGTAAGTGTTTGACATTAATTATGTAGATATTGGTCAGTTCTTTCTGTTGCTCTCCAAGAAACTAAGAAAAGGGTTTGTGCAACTATCTCAATGTTTTCGTATTTTGCTATGGACTATAGCTCAGTAGCTGATACTCACAAATGCCTGTATATTGGATGCAAATGCATTAAAACTTATTTTCTATGTTGTATTTTATTTAAATGCCTAGAAATTTTAGACTCCTCTTTTTCAGTAAGGGTATGTTTATCCATACCTTCACTGAGAAGGCTTGAATTAACTGGCTCTCTTGAAACTGTTTAATGGAACCCATACACTGGTTTGCTAAATTGCTTTAGGAAGAAGACACAGTTCAGAAAAATTATGCTTACATTTTTGAGAAAAAACCCTTCCTATTCACTTTATAATTGGATTACTTAATAACACTGAAAGGTTATAATGGTTTTGTTTAACTCTACAATGGCAGTTTGAAAGTTACTCTGACAGAAGCTTGCTAGCACGTGACCTGGAATGGAGCACTACTTGAGAGTCAGAACCTAGCAGGTACCGGTGAATAGTCATGCATCTGTTCTGTGCTTAGGTACTGCTTGCGTGCAAAGAAAGTCCTGAAGGGTCACAAATCTGTGTTAAAATCAGATCACCTAATCTTTTAGGCTGTCCAACAGCTGTTAGAACACAGGCCTGGGGATCAGGTCACCTGGGTTTTAATCCCAACTGACTGTGTGGCTTTGTGCAAATCTTGTAACCTCTTTGTGCCTCAGTTCCAACAAGTTGAGTGGAAATAATAGTTTTTGGACCTGCCTAGGTCCGCGTTCTACTGAGAGGCTTCTCAGGAGCGTTTTGAGGCTGGTGGATGGCAGATGTTGTTGGCATGCTAAGTACCCTATTTAATTCTCACTGAAGGAACTGCAGTAAAATATGAGCAGTTTTCTGCCACCTATGTAGAAACTAAATAGCTAACTAATCTCTTAGGATAAGATCTTGACGCTGTTGAATTCTATGGAAATCTTGTCAGTGATTTCAGTGAGGCTTGAATTTTTTACTTTGTGTTATTTTTTGGTCACTAAATGTGCAGGACAAACCATCTGATAGACTTTTCCTTCTCACAGTGATGTGTTGTTGGTTGTGTTTTAGTTTGCACCATCAGTTGTTTTGAAACTGTTATTCCTGAACACGTTGCAGTGGTTCAGTTAATGCAACTGCCTATTTATGCTTTTATGTAGCAAACTGAGATACTTGGCAATTGTGCTGCAAATTGCCTTTTTGTACTTTTGGGGTTTTCTCTTGGATGTGACTCAGCTGTTCAAAACTGTTGTTACTGCAGACTTTGACTCTGTCACGCACATCTGATTTAAAAACAATGAGTCTCATGATGTATGACTACCTTTATACTCACATGGGATGTTTACAATGCAATCTGTTTTTCACATTTGACCCCGTATCTGTGGCTTCTTACCGAGGTTATCCCAGTTGGCACAATGCCATTAGCAGTATCAGTAATTTATAAAGCGAACTCTTTCAAAGTAACAGAATGCAATTTATCAACTTTTTTATAGATTTTAACATTAAAATCTAGCTGATTTTAATGCTTACAGATTGGGTGAAATTACAAGGAAATTGTATGTTCAAAATTTTCTTCCCTTAAGCTTGTCTTGAAGTTTGAGCTGTCGTTTAAGCAGTAAGCTCCTGGTCCTGCAGCTCTATCTGTGCAAGAAGAATACAGTTTGGCCTATGCAGACTGCCAGACTTTGGCTGCAGGAATCTGGCAGTGTGACCAGGACACAGTAAGTGATGGGATTCCCAAAGTCCTAACAAGAGTGCACTTCCTAATTCTCTTAGGCACTCTTGAACATCACATAAGAAATCATGTACCTTTCCTATGTTGACTTAATAAATAACAGCAGGAATAGTTTCACTTCCTTTGAATTTTTTTTAAAAATTTTTTTTTTAAAGGCTATGCTTACTGCCTAGGCAAGTGTAATTTTATCAAATATTTAGTCTTGATGTCTTGGAAAATTATGTCATGAGATCGCTTATTTTGCCAGTGCAGAAAATCTCACAAGTACAGAAAACCAGAGTATGTTTTGTGACGGTGAGCTTTGGCCAATGCTCACACTATGAAGTTCAGTGTTCAAACAAGTTTGTGAGCTCTGGCACCTCGTAACAGGAGATTTTCATTCCAGACTGGGGACATCAGAAGATAACCCAATTATTACCATCCAGTTCTCTTCCCTAGGGAGAATCTCCTGTCCTCACTGGCTAGAAGCAGAACTATATTGATCCTGATGTGTCTTTAAACATTGGTAATTTTTAGCTATTTTAAAAACATTTTCAAAGATGTAGTTTGAGCTCCGAGAAAACAGTCTTTGAGGTAGCTATAGGTGTACCAAGTTTATTTGGTTGAGAGGCAGCTGCTTTTTCCAGCAATTTTCTCAGTTGACGTATGAGCAGTACTTGATAGTCCTGCTGGAAAAACATGACGTAGCTGTTATAATATGCTTTCCTTGGGTTTTGCCTTATGATACTGCTTTTTTGTGCACCACTATGTTTCTGAAGGTCAGTACTTCCAGTGCTAAACACAAATAGAGCAGTGTTTTCTGCTGAAGTCTCTGCCTCATTTTCTGCTGCCTTACATGTGGAGATTTGGTATTTGGTACTAAAAATAGAAACTTTTAATCTAAGAAAAAAGCAAGCTTTCTAGGCAAAATCATTAACATTTAGTGCTATGTGCCTGCATTGACAGGGCTTTTTTTCCAACCAGGAATTTTATTACTGGCAGAGTAGTCTGTGCCATGAAACTCCTATGATACCCTTTTGCATACTACATCTGGGACACAGCGTTAGGACCTGGTCCAAAGATACAGCCCTCTCTCACCAAAATGGCACCACTTTCCTTTCTGGAGGGCTTTCTCTTGATACTTTTATGCTTATTGCAGTATCTTCCATCTTGGGGCCAATCTGTGATTAGGTTAGTAAACATCAGCCTTAACAAATATCCACAAACAAAAACAACACAAAGATGCTACACATCAGCTAGTAAAGCCTTACAGCAGTCCAGGAGCAACAGGTAAGTAGTATTATGCTTTAATGGTAGCAAAGCTGTGATTTGCAGTTTATAAAAGCAAACAGACAAACAAACAAACAAACAAAGAGTTATTTTTAGAGCTGGCAGTAGAACCAAGCTCTTAGTCCCTAAACCTGTGTTCTAGCTATTGCCATGGGTGACCAACTAGTAGACAGAGGGTCTCTGTTTTGAACTTCATTGTGAAGACTAAACTGTTTCACTTCAGTTTGGAACACTGGAAAACCAAACCACGTTACTACAGAGGGTTCTCATCAGGCAATTGAAATTACACTGAAATCAAATTTCATGCATATAAATTTATGAGGATGGCCCAGAACAAACACGAGGGTGCTCTGCAAGTGTCAGGAACTGAAAAGTTGCTTAGCGAATAACTTAAATCAGGCCCACTGAGTTTTCCTGAGTAAAAAAACCAATGGGGCTGTATTTCATTCCTAACTGTATTTCTTTGGAGAGTCGGTGTTTTATAATGCAGGCTGAAAATACAAAAATGCTGTGTACTGTTAATTCTAACTTCTGGTTTAAAGTAGGGCTACAGCAGTGATGCTTACTCTTACAGGATTTGTAACAATGTCATCTTAAAAAGCTGATTGTGGAATACGGCTCTTTAACTATGATGCATTCTCAAGAGTTACTGAATTCAATGACACTATGACAATTCTTCTGTTGTATTTTTGGTGGGGGTTTTTTGTTTGGTTTTGGTTTGGTTTTTTTTATATATAAAAAAAGCTGTTTTCAAAAGCACTGGTTATTCTGTCTTTTGGACTACATAGCACAAGTCCATGAGGATGAACTCCTATTTGGTATCACTTCAAATACTTTCTTGCAGGTGGTAGATGCTTTTCAGCTTCTTAGTAATCTGTGTTACTACAATTCCCTTGTTTTGTTTTAAGCTCCCTGATTTTTTTTTTCCATCTATAACTTTCTCTTGCTTCAAACATGTACATGGTTTTCCATATGGGGACGCTCCAGAAAGCTAAGTCAAGTGAAACCTATGAAGTTAATGTCTGTGAATTAAAGTGTGTTAAATCCCTGTGTATATGTTCTCATTTTGAAGTAGGGTGGCCTTCAATTCTGGTTGCATAACCCTCAGCGGGGGTATTCATCACACGGCGCAGTTCAAGGTTGCTGGTGAATTTTAAAGTGCAGAATAGGTTTCTGACCAAGATACTGGAGAACATATGTAAAGGGATTCACCCTTCTGTATTCTCAGGGTGGCAATTGCGACTTTGAGTACCGCATTTCTAACAGTCGGCTCCTTGAATTGTAGTTGCAAAGCTCAGCACCTACACACATAGGCCATATTTCTGAAGTCCTCTCTTTCTACTGCAGTAGTTTTCAGCCCTCTCTGATTTATTGCCACCTGTATGATGAATTTAAGCTTCCTGACAACAGTGTGCTTTCTTTGGATTTTGTGGATGCCAGGAATCTGGGGATGTATGCTAACAGCAACTGCTTTGCTAGTATAGCAGAGCTTGATGCTAGGAGCATCGTGTAAATTACGCCAGTATAACTAGGTTTATTTTTGCAGTACCCATCAGAGATATGTGTGTTTCTCAGAAAATAATCTTCCTTTCTCTTTGCCGCCTTCATTTATATCTGCCTGGATCTGGAGGATGAGAGCCCCTCTTAGCATTCATGCAAGCAGCCACCATATAAGAAAAACACCCACAACAGGTGTATTACAGACGGGTTTATCCCTAAGCAATGCAACTATGACGTGCTCACTGTCATCCTGCTATATAACAGTGCGTGGTTTTTTTCCCGTGCGCTGTTTCCCACCCTGTGTGCGCGTCGCCAGTCAGAGGACACGGCTGCAAAGACGTGCATGGAAGCTTAGCAAAGAAACTGCAGAACCGAAGCCATTAAGATAGGGCTCTCCTAATACTGAAGAAAGAGCTCCTCCTGAAGGCAAAAATCGGGACCTGTGGCTCTTTAAGTTGTTTGAACTTTTCCTGCGTTTGCATTGCACATAAGAAGATGATAACACTATTTTATTATGCTTGTACTATACGGAGCCCTAAGCCCAGAAAAAGGAATATACAGTCCAAGGAGTGCAGTTACAGAGAAGCAAACAAAAGTGCAAACGGGCTCCCTTTACAGATGTGGAGGAACGCCAGCGCACAGGCAAGGCAGTAGTACGTGCTGGGGAATGACAGCGGGGTGATTTGCTGCCGGGTAATTGGCGAGCTGCGCGGCATTGCTTAGGGCGAGTGATGGATTTCAGTTTTCATTGGTAGACTCTGATGGTCACTGGTTGTGTTGCGTTATACTGGTAAGAACTCGGCCCCTACCGTTTGTTTCTCTCCTAAACAGCTTGATTTATGTGCAGATTTCTTCACGATGACATTTTCACCCATTTACTTCTATTTAGGGCCTAATCCAAAGCCTGCTGGTGTAACTGAAAGTTCCTTTCTAACTGCTGTTGAGTCTCCATAATGCCACACTTGCGTGTCTCTACAAGAGTCCCACGTCTTCTCGTCTGTCTTTGTTTAAAAGTGGGCTTATCTGGATCTCAAAAATTGGGCAGTATTGGCATGAATACTTTGGAAAGTGGATTTGGAAGGGAGGCCAGATTTTGCTCTTACGTACATCCCGTGAAGCCTTGTTCACACTCAAAGGGGGATCTAAAATGTCTATCGGTGAAGAAGTTGACCTTTTCTATTAAATGTGCCGTCAAATTCTATGATGTCATTACCGCAACTAAACAGGGCATGTAGAAAAACAAAACATTGCTAATAGTTGCCCATGTTTTAAGGGATAATACTGGGTAACTGACCCCGCACAAGACTTAGCAAATCACACAGAGAGTTCCCGTAAGAAACAAAGTCTGTAAGAAACAAACCTCTTACGGTGGGTTACTGTAAAACATGTATGAAAAAAGACAAATTTTGGAGCTTTGTTAATTTTGTTAGTATCTTAAAAGTGTAAAATTATTTTCTTGTGATTGAAACTAACAGTTTATTTCAAATAAAAAATCTTGTACTTGGTGACAGGAAAATATGGTCATCTGGCGGTTATATACGAAGTATAAAGGGGATGCACATACATGCCCAGTACGGCAGGATTCTCAGTATTAGGAGTGGGTTTAATTATAACTTTCCCAACATTTTCCAATGTTAGATATGCAAACATATGTGCTGTGCACAGGCGCATATACATATGTATATAGTCTTAAAAAATTTCCTTTGATGATATCTGGGGCTTACTCATTCTTCTTTCCCACTGTTCACACTGACAGCATAAACCATGATATTAATTCATCTTGGTGTTAATTATCGCAAAATATCTCTAAAAGACTTTGTTATTTGAAACCCTTTCAAAATAATTTTGAACAAGTGAAATCTTTTTGCATTTAAAAAAAATTCTCTTAAACGGTCTCCATGTAAGTGTCTGTATTTATTACAGATAGCCATCTGCTTTTCCTTTTTCCTTTCAGCTGACTTTTCAGTGGGATTGATCCATGCAGTGAGTCAATCCGTACCCCATCATTACAAGACTGGGGCTTTTGTTTCTCTTTTTTGAACAATTTCTTATACTCAAGAGCCAGGGAACAAGGGAAAAAAATATCTGTGGAGGATGCTTTGTCATTTGATACACCTTTAGAAATATCTCAGAAAGTAAATACTTTTGAGGTGGTTAATTTCTGAGAGTTCTAAGTAGACACTGAACTGTTTTTGTATTTCCCAACACTGTCTTCATCCAACTAAGGACAGTCTGAAAGATCCGGTGTTTGGGAGCAGCTGTAGAAATACCCGGTTTAGAATGTGTTGGGACTATGTCTGCCTGCAAAGAAAAATACACCTTTGTTTCTGACTTGTTTAGTTAAATGTCGAGAAGTAGAAAATGTAGGTGCTACATGAATGTTTCTGTCCCCATAAAATGAAAAAAGCAGTTTAGTTAGCGTTTTTTTAAATTTTTTTTTTATTCCTACAGTAAACATCATCTAATTCATTTCTTTGCCTTTCTTAACTAAACCAATGATACACAGTGGAATTGGAGTATGTTATGGTCTAAATTTCCTTTTCATTATATGGGGTTTAAAGAGTGGAAAATAAGAAAATTCACAAAAAATGTCTTAATCTTGAGAACTAATATTTAACCAGTCATGTTTTTTCATAATGCCTGTAATACGTTATGCTTGTTTGCACACAAAACTGTCTTGATCTGTTTCGAGTAGCCAGGCATCTCATTTTTGTTCAGACCTATATGGAGTTTTAGATAAATCTGCAAAATTTACAAAGTAAAATTTTTAAAGAAGCTCTTTGGTATTCTGGAGTAAATGTATTTATTTACCAGTACGTGCAACGACTGATTTTTGTATTTTCACGTAATTTACCTTGCGTATGTCATAGAGGTTCTGGTGTTTGTCAATACAGAACACTGTGCAGAAATATTAAACTTAATTTGTTTGAAACAACTATGTCTTTCCCTACCCAAGGTCAGAAACACCTTGATAAATTACCTACAGAGTATGGAGGTTATTTAACATAAGGAGTTTCCAGTGCTGTTTAAACTGTATTTTTACCTTTAACGCTAGTATGAATTCAAAACAAAACACATAGCCATAGAAAGTTATATTATCAGTCCTGACTTTACCAGATCTGTAGTCATTTTCAGCCTGTAAGTTTTCTCAAACTGTGAGCTCAAAGACTTGAAATTGGTACACGCTGTAGAAATACTCCTCTTACCCATTTTCGTGAAGAGGACAGTGAGATTCCTAACGGACAGAGGCCGAGCAGAGGCCCAGTTGTTTCGTGCCTTAGGTCCCTGCTGCCCAACGATCATGTCCCGTTCCTGCTACCTCAGTGCTGTTTGCTGTGAGCTAAACCAACTCTTTCCAAGTCTAACTGTTGTTAAGGACTGAATTTTTGGCCTACTCATTTCTACCAAAATTAGTCTGGAAAATGGTCAGAAAAATCTGGGCTGCAGTTCAGTAAGGACAAGAGCAAAGAACTCTACTTAGGCAGGAACTGCACAATTACAAAAAAACCCAAGCTTCAAACATGTAAAAAGCTATTGGAAAGCAGAGGAGAAGCATCTGTCTTCCGTATCTCTGATAGACAGAGCTGATTCAAACTGCAGTCAGGTTAGACATCAGAAAATTTTCTGACTACGAGGCTAGTGAACCTTGGCACAGACCTTTTTATCTGAGAAACTTTCAGTGACAGGAGTCTTCCAGTTTCCTCTGTCAGGAGCAATATAGGTTTGGTCATCTTGCACTTTGACAGGTGGTTGATCACAACAGTAGTTACCAGCAGAGCGGAGGAGTGGTCTCTGGGCACTATCTAAGCCATCCTGGGGAGATCACTGAGAAAAATGAGCATGTTGTCAGGTGTCTGTTTGCTCTCTAGGAATCTGTGCCCCCTCTGAAAACTGGTGAATCCCCAAAGCTGAGAAAAATCAGTTGACTAGACCAGCCTTTCCAGATGTATTTGTATGTGGGATGCTCAGTCTGTTTGATCTGATGTTGCATTCGTTCGCTTTGAAACATGCGGTTGGTATACAACCATTGAAAAAATGGATCATTTTCTAACTCTTACCTGGCTTCTCTTGTCCAGTGTTTGTGACACATGAGATTAGAAACAATATTTTTATTGGGATGTGCAAGTAAAAATCATTTAAATAGAGGATTATGACACTACATTGTTCTGTGCCCTCAAAGTTAATCATAATTTTCTTAGTTACCTGCAAAAGGAAAGAATCCAACATATGAACATTAATCGCTAATGCAATGAGCTAGGTCATAAACTTCTTACATGTTTATCTGTTTTCCAAATACTATTTGATAAAGAATCCTCTTTACAGTATTTTTGGGACCAGCACTGATGTTATACTTGGTAACTTTTTTCGGATCCCATGGAGTGCCTGAAATTATCTGTAACCATTAACAAATATCCAGGAAGAATTGAGCACTTTTGCAGGTTTTTAAATCTAGTTTTATCAGAATATTTAATTTAAACAACACACATGCTGTTTCTTTTAGCTTTAATAACAAGTACAGCCATTTAATTTGCTAGGTGGGAAACACTGAAAGGAGTGGAGCATGTGCTTTTAATAAGCCTGACTGCTGCCACTGGGAGTCCACCTGAGCTGCTGCAGTTTTTTTCCGAAGTCCAAGGTTTGCTGATGTTCTGACCTATGATTTTGATTTACTTATTTAATAGCAGTTAAGTTCTTTGAGAATCCTGATTTTATTCCGACATGTTCTGCTTCAAATTATGAATGCTCTCTGCTAAAAGTGAACAACTAATAATTAAGAACACTGGATACACCTGTGAGATGATCCTTTTCTAAAATGCTTATCTAAATAGACATTTCTGTTTCAGAGGGGGGGAAAGCTGAAGCAAAGAGAGAAAAGGGAGCGTCATATCAACAGGAGGAATGTGAGTTTGAAGGCTGCTGGTAAGCTGCTGTACAAGGTATCGCTGGCTCCCTTCAGAGAGCACTTATCAGTACCTGGGGTGGGGCTGCCAAGGCGATCTAGACCTCAGGACTAAGCTGTTGAGACTCTTGATGCCACACGGTCAACCTGCACTAGTATCATTTTCTCCTGTTGGTTCTGCAAAGAATTATGAAGCCTTTAGCTCTGCCACAGGTATTAAAAGCAGCCCTAACAGCCAGTCTCTGTGTTAGTAGGGGAAAACTCACTGGTTTTTAATTTTGTTTTGTTTTTTGAACTAGTGCTGTGATAGAATTATTTCTCTTCTCACACTCCAGTCCAACGTGTGCTTGGTGTGTATGTGGGGACTGTCTTGGCCCACCAGATTAACTCCCAGGACACCACTGAATTCTATAGTTACCTATGCCAAGGGGCCTGAAAAGAAATTCTGGACTTTTAGTTGTCTGCCAAAAATAACCTTCCAGTAAGGACTGTGGGAGGTTGGAAGACAGCAAGTTCACCCACACCTTCTCTGGGCAACCTGCTCCCGTGCCTCACCGCCCTCGTGACCGGAGGCCGTTCCCTCAGCCCGCCCTTGTGTGCCGTGTGCCCCGGCCCCTCACCAGCTCGAAGGCCCTGGGCTGGGCCCACACCCCACGCGTCGGTGCCTTTCCTGGGCTGGGAGACCAGGAGGGGACAGAGGAGGCCAGATGCCATCGCCAAAGTACCAAACAAGAGAGGAGGAAAGCATTTTTACTGCTATTTTCTTGGTTTATTGGTGGTTTGTTTGGGTTTTTTTAAACAGGGGGAGGAGATGGGGGATGGGAAAGAAGGGCTCACACCACCCGCGGCGATCACCACGAGAATTGTTGATGCCGGGAGCTGGCACGGGTGAGCCCGCGGGGCGGCCAGGCGCAGAGGCTGGGGGCCTGCCAGCTGATGGAGGTGCGGCGGCTACGCCGGGCGCTCCTGCGATGCCGGGTGCTCCTGCGACGCCGAGCACTCCTGCAACGCTGGGCACTCCTGCGACGCCGGTGCCGTGGCGTCATGGAGGGGAGGCCTGGCACAGTGTAGTGGTGCCAGGGGAGCCGTGCTGCAGGTGGATCCACTTGCATTGGTTCTTCTTCATCTGCGGGTGGATCCACCTCCATGGGCTCCACGCTGTCAGCCACATGGTAGATGTGGCTGATGGTGCCCCTCGTCTGCGGCCGCCTCCTTTTGCTCTGCGGTTGCTGCAGCCATGCGTCTTCTCTGCCCCCCCGCAAAGACGGGCAGCCGTACACTTGGCTCTTGGGCCTCTTGTTTCCAGGCATGCTTGGAAGACGAGGCCCTCGAAGCTCAGTGAATTGTGGGCCAGCTGCTCTGCATTTATAGGGCCCGGAACAATGGGCAGCGAGGTGGCTTGTGCCATCAGGAGGCCATTGTGACGGGGACGCACGTGGCCAAATATGGCTGTCCTGGGAGCTGGGGGGCCTGAAAGATGGCCTCACGTGGGAGAAGGAGGAGGGTCGGGGGGGCGGAGGGCCCCTTTCCTGGGCATCGCTCCCCTGTGCCCTTCTGCTGCCCCTTGGGCACAGGGACTGCCCTCCACCTCCCCTCGTGTGCCTGGGCTCCAGCCCCCTCCTCAGCCCGTGCCTGGGCTCCCCTGGACGAGATGGCAGCAAGGGTCCGGGGTCCTTGGTGACCCCCCACTGCCTCGGCTCCCTGCAAGTGGCACAGCCCCCGTGCCCGACAGTGGCTGAGAGGGGATGAAATATCGAGACATCCCGCTAGCGGGAAAGGGATGTGCAGCCGGCGTGCGCAAGGTCTCCCAGTAGCCCATAAAAGAATTTCCGATTGCCAAGTGTTGCGTGGGCCCTTCTTCCCATCCCCCAGCCCTGCCCCTGCAGTGTGGGAAGGTGCCATCTCCTCTGCGTGGAGCCCCGAGGGAGAGGGGAGGAGAGGGCCTGGTGCCCGTTGGGATGCTGTGCCGGTGTGCCATGAGGAGTCTGTCAGAGCCCATCAAGGGAGGTCCCTGGGGCCTGGATGTGGCGGGGTTTCTTTTCATCTGAGGTTCACCCTCACTCTATTCTCTACATTTAAGGATAAACTTTCTCACAGGTTTTTTTTGTTCAATCCCCAGGGACATTTTCAGTGTTCTCTAACACAAAGTATGGTCTGATTCCTGCACTCATCTGGGAGTTTCACAAAGACGTTTCACCACAGCTGTGCCAGAGACAAAGAACAACTCATAACACTTCAGTCTTGCTCACGTTCGTTCTGGAACACAACATAGATTAGGCTACTGATCCTGCAGCATGGAATAAGCTGGGAAATGGGCTGTGGGTTGGGGCAGCATATCATTTTTGTGGATTGTAGTGACAACAGTTTCTCAGGCATACAGCAGCAATGACACAGTTGAGAAAGAGTCATATCTGTGACTATGGTCTGTTCTGCTGATCAGTTAGCATTCAGGTAGGAGAAAGAAGGCATAGTTTCTCCTCCAGCTTCCTGATAATCTCATAAATACATATGGATTTGATTAATTTTCATAACTGGCACCACAAAAACAGATGTTTTTGAGAAAGTGAGAAGAGACATTTTGTTAACTCTGGGATGACAAAGGGCAAAACCAAGGACTGTTTCTTCAGAATTGGAAAAGAAAGAATCACAAATATCTGAACCAAACAATCTGCTCCAAGATACCAGTCTCCAGAAAGCAAGGACAAAGCACTGTTGGCAATGTCAAGGTAAGCCATGAGAAGACTGCAGGAAAAACAGCATTGGCTTCCAGTTCAGGTAGATGATGTGACTGATTTTTACCATGGGAATGAAATTGGTACAAGGAGATGAACACAGAGAAGTCTTCACTGGGAACAAAAACCACATGAATAACAGTTTATGACCTCTACCTTCACCATCTAGATAGCATCCAGTATTGTCCCTATTACTCAAGTCCTTTCGTGTTGCGCTTTCTCAGTGTGCCTGTTTCATCTGAATCACTGGCTTTTTGCTTTTTCAGTGCTGCATTTTCATTTTCTGACTCCACAGACAGGTCCTCTTGGGCTGCCTCTTCTGCTTCGCTGCAGCTCTCAGAGTGGAATCCAGCATTCTCTGCTATGACAGCAGGATCGTCATCCTCATAGCAACAGCAGCACCCTTCAGTGCTCTGGCTGTGATGAAGGTCCCTCTCCTCTTCACTGATGCCAGCTACCTCATCCTTTTTCTGCATTAAATCATGACTGCCCCTTCCCATGGTCAGCAGCGTTTCATTGCACAGATGCTCCTCATCTTCCATGCCCTCCATTCGTTCTGCCAGCTCTTCTGCAGAGGGCTGGCTCAGGTCAGGGTAATCTACAAGGATTGTGTCCTGTTTGCGCTTGAAGCAATCAGAGTTATCATAGACAGGATAGGTCTCTTCTGGATAACCTTAGGAATAAAGTGATATGCAGCTTAAAGTTTTACCAGCATTTAAAGATAGTACTGAGTTCAGTGATGGATGCACAAGTTTGTTTGTTAGAACAGTTGTTTTTAGCATTGCCTGTCACCTATTTAATGCCATGTATATGTCACAGTATTAAATCCATGGCAAGAATGTGCAAAACATGACTTCTTGGGAGATGATGAGAAAACTCCACCTATTTTTAGGGAGCCAGGATATCAACCTTGACTTTCGGGAGTGAATATCTGAGCTTTGCTGAAAGCTATGGGAGCTAACAGGTGAAAATTGCATGTCTTAGATCTTTAAATAGATCCATTTTTTTTGTTTCTGTCTACAGATTGACTGATTCATGTTTTGAAGACCTTTGCTATAAACAGCATTATTTATAAAGTCGAAAAAACAGATATGTCAATGACTTTGTGCCTTTCATTGTACAAAATGCATCATATGAACTTGACTTATGAAAACAGAGCTCGAGGCCACTGTTTATGCTTTATGTTTTGGATCATTTTTGAAAGCTTCTTAAAGAGCAAGGAATTAAGTCTGCATTTAAAATTATGATAGTGAGCAGCTCAACTAGGATATCTTGAAAACACATTTATGTAACAAGTAAACACCAAGGAATGGAAAGGACATTAAAATAAAGAATTTTTAAAAGACAGACTTCCTGGAATTGACTTTTACAACATTGGGAGCAAATAAAGAACAACTAATCAAAAGTAAAAACTGTAAGTTATCCAAAACATACTGATTCTGATTTCCAAGGGGTTTATGATTTTGCATGAAATCTAGCCCAAGAGAAAGATATAAACCTACAGCAGCCAAGACCCAGCAGCAGATGGAGCATATGTGAATATTCATATGCCACTTTTGGCAGCAGATAGTGTAGTGTTTACACTAAAGGAGATGCTGGATGCCTCCAAATCTATTTTCTTTCTATTAAGGTCGGGAAAACAAACCACCTCTTGCAAAGTTTTGAACACTGACTTCTGAAAAGGAAGGATAAAGTTAACAAAAAATGTTGAAAGGATCTGAGACTATAAGTACTCCTTATTCCATTTTTCTCACTGGGGTAATGGTAAGAAAGACTCTTGCTTACCTTCCCAGTCCTCCATGTAAGGAGCTTCTTCAGCTTCCTTCTCAGGAGAGATGCCATCTATGAATTTTCCTTCTTTCATAACTCTAGTAATTTCTCGGAGTTGCTGAAGTAACCTTTTTTCCTGGTCTGTTGTAACATTTTGAGTCCTGCTAGAAAATATTAGACACCAAAATTCAGCCCACTATCATTACAAACTGTTAACAGAGTTTGAACCCAACTGTCTGGTCCTTCCCAGCAGCACAGTCTGAAGAAACCTGGCTGCAGTGTGATCACTATTCCACATCTGCATGTGGTCTGCACTTCAGCTTGGTATAAAGGTTTATCCATTTATCCAGAAAGCCTGCAAACTTAAACAGGTAAAGGAAGGCAAGTACAACCAATGTGAGAGCAAGATGAAAGTGACACGCAAGCAAGAGTTATGCTACAAAAGACACTACAGAAATTTCTGGCCTTTAAAAGAGTGTTAGGTGAGAATTAGAGGGCCATACCTTGTTTGAAGCATTATTAGAAAATGTAATTCAGAACCTATGCTACATTTAAAACAGCTTGTGGGGATGATCAAAATGTCTCACACAGACATTAGTCTCAAGAGCCTAATGATCCCTAATTATGACCATTAACAGTATTATATTTGCAAGGCCTCATTAAGAACTGTCAGTTGGACAGATCATCATGTTATTATACAGAGTCAACAATGCTGCCTGGCGGGGAGGTGAGGGGAGAAGCAGGAAGGAAGGTTTAAAAATGAAAAGAAGGTGTTACATTTAACTTCAACTTGCCCTTTACAATCAGAGGGAGAGTGGGAGAGGACTGAGATTTTTATCAGATTAAAAGCAAACTATAATTTTGACTGGTTCTACACTGCTGATTCTAGTAATTACCACTGCTCAGGTAATACAATTACTTACTGTAGTAACAAAAATGCTTCCAACAGATAAGATCATGTAGTCATTACATGTTATTTTCTCTGGAAAAAAAATAGTCTTCTAAAAATCTTATGGACAAAAAAGAAGTATTTGGAGGGTGGTGATCTGAGCTCTACTAACTCCGTAGGTCAGAATGAGAAAGACACTTCCTGTACTTAGGGGTGAAAATGGTTCTGACTGTTGTGCTTGTTTCATCTTGAGTTTCAAGTTGCTCTTGAGTAGGTGTTTGATCTCTGTGTAAGTAAGTGCCAGTTCAAGCCTCTCAGGGGACTGAGGCACTACTCTGGCGCTCTTTTGAATCTCGCTGTGTTTTAGGCAGGATCTATTGCCCCTAGTTACTCAGAGAGGGTGGCTCCTGGCATGCGCAGAATGCTGAACTGTAGGTGGTACGTGAGGTCAGACAGACGATCTCTGGTGATCTCCAGACCATCGGATAGACAGATAATCTCCAAGATTAGACAGCTGCTCAGTGAATCTTAGGGATGAGATGGGAAGAGGAGAGCTGGAAACAGATTAATGATTTTGGATTTAGGTGATTAGTATCTACCTAAACCTTGTTTCAGATACCTGAATTCTCATACTTAAAAACTTGCAGCATTCATCTTCAGTTTTTCCTCTTACTAACTGTCGTGACTAAACCAGCACTTTAATAGGTACTTTGTGCTACTCTACATACATGGGAATGACGGTGACACGACAGTTACTCCACTAAAGGCAGCAGAGTCATACTGGTTTAAAGCCAAAGAGATTAGCGTCATACTGCTGGTTTGTGTGATGGCGATCAAAGTGCTGACCCTGGGCTAGATTTTGTGCACAGTTGCACACACAGTTGCCTGTAACTGAACTTAGCTCAGGAGCAGGCCCACTGGTTTCATTAGCAGCTACCCAGATTAAACTGTGATCACAAGGCTAAACATCACTTCTCTGCACTTCCCCTGAGGGGCACTTTGCCCCACAGTTTGAAAAGCTGATACGGTCCCAACGCTACACGAAGGTTGCACTGAGTCCCCTCAAGTTGCGGTGGCAGTTTGTTCCACAGAACAAGCAAAGGTGTGAGACAGCATCTTCTCAAAAGCCTGCATCATGCAGATGTAGAATTTGAGATGTGAATTAAGAGGCACAAAAAAATAAATGGTTTCATCAGCTAGCTGCTGTTGACAGAAGCTGTAATAGAACTGCCAAACTAATCTTCCTTTTATAGACAAAAGTGTATGTAATTTGAATATATATCACCTGGATAAAGACAGAGAGGCCTGTCTGTTTAGCACAATGGGGAGATATGCTAGCTCAGATAATAGGATCAATCAATGCAGCTGCATCACTGTGGCATTTCATATAGGAAAATTCCTAATATGCTGGATACTCTCATTAGAAAGCACTACTGTCTTATTGCAACAAAAGGTCTCTGTAGTTCAGAGTATTCCTCCTCCAGACACCTTGCTTAAAAGACAAATTTCCCTGCAGAGAGGGAGAAAGCAAAGCCCATGCACTATTTCTACTTCATTTAAGGCCTCTAGGAAGACTTACTGTAGGATGCTGGCAATGTATAAGAAGACATCTGGCTGCCTGCGTATGGGAGATTTACCAGGGTATAATGCACTTATGAATACTAAGAGGACAACAGATGCAAAAGGTTTACAGTGTAAGAAGAGGTCATTATTTTTGCTCTGTGTTTGTAGCTCCAACACAGCTATTACTTTTCATAGTGGCAATGCTTACGTTTTATAGAGTCCCAAAGTGCTCACTAACAGGTAAAGTAAAGGTTTCTTATTCTTACACTGAGATCAGAATATTTCCGAAAGAGCTATCATGACTGCAGTGAAAATCCATAAGCTAACATGGTATCTCAGACATGTCAACCGGCATTTTTTTCCTTCATGATCTTAAAATAATCACTATTAACATGCAGCTATAGCCCAAAAATGGCACCCCACAGCGTATAGCTTCTTTCTCTCTTCTGTATCACATTTGCTGAGTTTATGGTAAAAAGGGAAGTTTTTCCAGTTGGCAGCCTGGTAAACAGGACTTTAAAACCAGGTAATCGAGCTGCATTATTTCTGCCTTTTACCTAATTACCAGAAATAACTGAGATTTTTTTTACAAGAGAGTATTGTACCATACTCCCATTGAGAAAAATATTTACAAGTATTCAATTTAAAGTGGTTTCAAAATACCAAATTTTACAGACAGCAGTGAAAAGAATATAGGTAAGAAAGACATCTGTGAGAATGGCTAGGGAGATCTTTTGTACCCATTATATCACTGCCCCAACATTGAAACACTCTGCTAAAAGCCTGGAAAAAAGCAATATGCATGTTTTTGATGCAGAGAGCCCTGTATAACAAGCAATCAATCAAGTCTTTATTTCTGAATCATCAAATTCCTCGCAAGGAATTCCTCATCTCTGCTGAGAGATACTGGACTATAAAGGTCTACATTTAGAAACTGGAGATACTGAGGTCCCCTTAGTGATAGGATGTGATGATAAATTACAAAACTGTATAATATAAGTTTATAACCTGTTGAAAAAAGAGCTGGGAAGAGTGCTAGATTTTCTCTGAACTGTGAATCCTTATATCCTTAGGTGCTATGTACTACCCATTTAAGTGTGTGCATTAGATGATAACAATTATCTCTGTCTATCTCTCAGTTTAGGTTTGGTTATGTTGCTGAGGACCCGGCCAGGTAGTTCTTTCTTCCTCGTGCTTTCTTTACCTTCCTTCTAGTCCTTGCTAATGCATGCTAGGCCGTATTAAAAGTATCTGTACTTGTACTTTTTGAAAGTTTTGCATTTCTGCAAGGGGGTTTCTGTACTTAAGGCTGTAGCAATTCCAACTGGTATGCTGGTTTGGAAGGAGGTCTCCTTGGTTGGTTTGGAGGTTGGTCTTCAAGCCTCATTAAAAAAAAAGCAAATCCAAGTTTCTGCCTGCCTACCTTCTACAACACAGGGCTGGATAATACTAGCTATCCCATCTGAGAAAACCAGCTAATAGTATTGAGAGGTCTTCCAGCCTCACTTCACTCAAATGCTTTAGGAAGAAAAAGAAATGAGCAGGACAAGCCACAGCAAGAAACCACCACGTACACTTGCTACAGAAGAAAGCAGTACAAAATCACACAGCACAGCATATATTATCCCTTTGAAACAGGATTTCTTTCTATGGCACAGCATTATCTGAGAATAAGCTGTCCTTCCAAACTCATCCGTATTTCAAAAGCAATGTTTTTTTGAAGAAAATATACAAAATAATTAGAATGTCTTTGGATTCTAAGAATCTTCACCAGAAGGAGAAAGCCAGGATGAATCCTGGAGCAGTTCAGCTGGGAGGCAAATACTCCTGAAGTATAGTGAGAGGACACTGAGGCCCGAGCTCAGACCTCAGCACTATTACAAACACTGTGTCGTGGTGATACATCGGTTTCTGTGACAATGCAAAATACATCCTTTGGTTTGGTTACTAATACTGCACTGGGCAGGCTGGGCATTGCTTTCCCATATCTAGTACAATGGGCCATGGTCTCACCTGGGGTCTTTCAGCATTAGTTCAAATTTGATATCAGGTACTTCTTTCTCTGACTTTTCTTTTGTAAGGATTTCTGTTTAACTGCATATTAATAAATGGAGCTCAAGTAATTTTTGCTCTCTTCTTCTTTCCTTTTTATTTAAATCTATCAACATCCAGATTGAATAAGCCTAGCACTGTACTCTGTGCTCTAATTACACTTTCTAACCATACATCTTATTTTAAGACATTCATCCAGTATTACTGAACTTAATGAGCATCACAGTGTAGATTAAGAAAGCTTCAAAGTCTGGGTGTATTTGAAAAACAGCTATATTTGCTCCATCTAGAGGTGCTTTTCCCCTTCTCTTTAAAGAGGCTACATACAAAATTCTTTATTAGATTCAGATTCTGATTTCCCCTGAGGCCTTTAGATTCATCTATATAAATAGTTCGGTTGAACAAAGCAGGGAAGTTCTACTAAATAAAGGCTCTGAGCCAGTAACACAGAGTGGAACAAATACTGGATCAGACCCTAAACCCATTTTCACAGTAAAAAATATCCTACCCTGAGAGTCAGCACAATATCTGGGCAGCTCATAGCCTATTTCTGGCTGCTTAAAGGTATGCGTAGAGCATTGTGTTAGCTCTCCAAAACAGAGATGAGTAATAGTCAAAATAGCGTCCTTCTGTTTCACTAACAAAACCAGGGCTGCTTAGGGGTTCTCCTGCTGGAACCTGGCCTAACACAGGCAAGTCTGGCACCTCGTCTTCCTGAGACGAGTGCAGCCGCAATACAGGGCACGGTGCAAAGTAGGCAAAACTACATGCTCAAAGAGAATGCGGTTTGAAGCATAAATTAACATAACGTGCAAGTTTGGCACAGAATTGTTCCTACAGAATGTGTTAAAACAGGCATTGACTGATCCAGACAAAATTAACATGCGTTACAGCCTGAACAGCTATCTTTTTTGCTTGCAAACATCACCTTAATATTCATGGTATTTAAATTTTCAAACACTGCAGTTATGCATTGTCCTATTAATGTGTTGTTACGCTCCTTATGAAAAACATAGACTTGTTTCCAGTGTTTCTTTATAATGTACAATAGTGATCTCAGATTTATAGCAAACATTAATAAACATAATAAATTTTTAAATCCTGATTTTACAACTCTTTTCTTCTTTCATATTTAGAAGCAAATGCATGGATTTACTGGCTACAGGGTAGAACTAAGTTATGGAATCAGATTATTATACAATTCTGCCCTTAAAGAAATATTTTATGGATATTCTAACAGGCATTTACATAGATTATAATAGCATTTCTATTTAGAAAAATAATCCATAGAACTGGAAAATAGCATAAAACAAGTGGGTCTCTTAGGAATCATTCAGAATACTACTTTGGGCACGTAAGACTGTTTGTTTTATATGCTTTAAATGTAGATGTTTTATTTTCTGTTTACACATACCTGTCATTATCTTCCAAATAACACACAACACAAAGGGGGAGGGTAGGGAGAGTTGCTTTTCTGTTTAAGGAAAATGAAGTTGGAAAAAATGATTTATTTTAAATATAGACGCTGAAAAGAGAAAAACTGCAGAACAAAAAGTGTGATGTGTAAAATCAAATTTCTACAATTTGAAGTAGTAATAAAAATGCTATTTTAATATAGCCAATGTAAGAAAGTTTAATTTCTAATCAGAGCAGAATCTCTCCTTAAAATGCTGTAATTTGAAGCATACCTGTCATAGTTAGGTCCTACTCTGTTGATTAATTTTTCCATAGCTTCTTCTGTCTCTCTCAGTTTTTCCTGGAGTTGAGTGAGCTGATAGTCAGCTGTAAAACAAAAAATATCCCAAGATCTGTCAGTAGGAGCTTTGAAAATGTATCCCTGTCCCATTATCACAGGTAGCATATGCTGTACCAAACCAAACTGGCTGTGAGGAAACTAAAACATGCAGCTTAAAGAGTTCTACCTACTTTTCCTGGTATAAGAATGTGAAGACTATTGCCAATGGTAATGGGACACACAGAAAGCACCTTCTTTCAAAGGTTCCCGAGCAACCTCCTAATAAGCAGAGTGAGCGGGCCACTGCAAATGCCCTCGCGATTGAAGTGAGGGAAAAGAAAATACCATTTTTTTTTCCCTAAGGAAACCATAGTGTTTTGCTGTCTACTGCAGAATTAATAGTTCTCATGGAATTAAGTACTTGGGAACAGAGACAAAAGGTCACTTGAGCATTTTCTAATGAGTCTAAGGTTTGAGAAACCACAGCTTTATCAGAGAGAATAAAGTTCATGGGCTTGATGGCATCTAACCCTGCACAGGGGTGCCAGGGTAGCCAGTGAGTGCTAACAGTCTGCCAGGCTTACCAGGATGAGCAACACTAGCCACATGGTGTCTGTCTGGGGAGCAAAGCACAGTATGTCCACGGCTGCACGTTTTTCAAAAAATGTGCCCATAGTACAATAGTAGACACACATGCATACATGCAGGAACACCCATACTGGCTTTAATTTAGCCAAAAAGTGTTAACAGTGAAGATGCAACAGCATGGCTGTCAACAGAAATGCTTGAGCTCCTTGTTTGGCCTTTGTAGCTCATGCTCAAAATCCTATAGCCGAGACTTCATTGTTCACAACTGCAGAACAAAATGAAACCAGCCTGGGTTAGTTAGTTCAGCTTCTACAGGCACACCCATTTAAGCAGCACAAAGGCACAACGGAACTCTGACATAGTAAGTATGGAGAAAGCCATCCACAAACGTCCTGCTTTTGGGAAGACCTCCATTCTGCAGAGAATGTCATTACTTAATGCATCACTGATGTCATTATTTTGCATGTCTGAGACTTTAAAAATAGGGGAAGGGAAATTGGCAAAGAGAAAGGATGTTACTCCCTCCAAGTCACTATGTAAGTGGTTCCTAGTCCAGTGACTTGTCCCCTGCTCTGCTACAGCTTGCAATGAACGCTTTAGGAATACTAATGAAGAGCTCTAGAAAAAGGGAGAGTAAGTTTCATCAGTAGTTCTTTGAGTTATAATGACGGTAAATATTTAACTTACTGCAAAGTTAGTTTCTCTTACCAAGCATTAGAGAAAAAAACACAATTACCATTGCTAATAAATTGCACAAAATTGCCAGGCACGATGCAGTACAAGTGCACTGAAAATACAATCTACAGCACTGAGTACATTAGGTATTCCTAATATACGCATTAATGTCAAGATAATTACAGCTATGTTAAGAGAATTACCTTACTGCTAGCACTTTCTATAAAGCCCCAAGTACTCTTCTTTCCTATTACAATTTAGCCAGCTAAACACAACACATTTAAATACTGTTATGGTAACTACTCATCCAATCTTCAATAGTAAGCTTATTAATTTAACTAATAAATGTCTACAAATAGTTGCATCTATCCCACCGATGTTTAGGTAAAATCACAATAACATTTCAGAATACTGTTTCCTTTCTCATCAAAACTTGAAAGTTTTTGCAAAAAACGAAGGGAAAAAGTAGGGAAGTGCCTGGTGATGGCTAAGAATTCACAAATTCAAAAAAATGAAGGTAGCTTTTAATAATATCTTTATATACTATTACTAGAACATTACGGATTATAGAATAATTATAGATGGACATCCTATTATCCATTTTTAATCATTAGCTACATAGCTTTTCAGCAAATCCATACAGTTAATTCAGTGAACCTCATGAAAAGCCATTGCTTCCAGGGGAGCTCGGGATCAGGCTACTATCGCAGAGTCTCATTAGCTGAATGAGATTAGAAAGTGACGGTGCAGTAATTCACTTTAACTCTTGCTCATTCCAACACAGAAGCTTCGGCTTGTTCTTTACAGGGGGAACAGCAGCTTTACAGTGTGCCCAGAATTTGAAGAACCCAGTTGGACCGTGAGTCTACAGAGTCAACAGTTACACAGATACAACTCTGAAGTCATACTCACTGATTTTCCTCTTCATGTTTCCAGGCGCAGCAGTAGGGCATTTCCGCTCTCCAGCAATAGTTTTTCCCTTGGAAGCCAGCTGATGAGTGAAAAAAGACAACCCTTCTATGAGTTACAGCAATAGTAATATATAAGCCCCAAAGGCAATAGAAAAAGGATAGAAAACTAAAATATGCCAGAAAGTAACCACAGAAAAGCATGCCCAGCAGCAAAAACAGACAACCATGAAAGATGCCTGGGAGATCTTGCCAGCTGAAAACTCCTAAAAGGCACTTGGAACAAATGATATTTTTAAGCATAGTGAAACTATAACTCATCAAAAAGAACTTTTTCATTTTAGAATATTTATCTGTTCCAGCCTGATCCCGTAATTCTTCTGCGTATAGGAGGGAAAATTGGGCAATAATTGTGAAATAAAGGACAGGTTCTGAAGGAATTATATGTGACCCAACTTGTCCCTCTTGCAATGTTTTCCTTACTAACTTCGTACCTGCAGCAAAGTTACTGGCTGGCTCTATACAGAAGCTGCAGGCTATCTATTTCTTTCGTCTTCTCTGTGTTTGACCAGCTCACCCAATTCACCTCGGTCTTGCCTCTTGCCTATCCAGAGCAGGCTCAACTGTTTGGACACTGCATGGTCCAGATTCAGCATCCACTCAAAGGAAAAAACATTTCCACAAGTCCACTTCTCCCTCCTCCCATGCAGCTGACTGTCATCACCTAGATGCAAGTCACATCTGCATAAGAAAAAGCCATGAGAAGTTCAAATCACGGGTGAAACACTTGAGGGGAATTTGGGCTGTGCTTTTTTAAACTAGCTTTCAACCAGTTCCTCAGCTGAGGTAGTTCCAGCATGGTCAATACAACCTTACAAACTTCCATTCTCCAAAAATGTGGTGCTTTTTTTCCAGAAGGTATGCAATAATTGTACTTTCTCTCTCCCACTTTAAATGCATAACACAATACATGACATATACAGTATATATAATATGTGGTCACACATAATAGAAAAGAATACTATGTGTATATTCAAAATTAATCTAACATTGTTCTAGACATACACATTTTCCAGGGGGGAAAAAAAATCCTTAAAAAAATTGTAAGAGGTCAGAGGCCAATACAGGATTTCAGCAACCCATCCCTGCATTCTTAGCTACAGTCTTTGCAACAGCAAAAACCACAGGATACACCAATCTTTCAACCACCAGTCACAGGTCCAGCATAAGCATTTTTTTTTGAGCAAGGTTGAAATGGAACCAGGTACAGATATGGGACTATCGTTTCTGTTTGGGGGTTTTTTTAGTTGTTATTTCCCTGACTTTTTAATTTATGTTGGTCTTACCTTAAATAAAATGTACAGGATATATAAGAAGATGCCAAATCCATATATAGGGATAATCTGCCCCACAAGACCTCTCCCAGTTCCACCAGTGCTTCCACCACCACCTCCACCTGCCTTGGCTTTGGCAACTGCTTCAGCAAGGTGAGACCTTGGAAAATGAGGGGCAGCTCGGCTGTCGGGAGTGGCCTGGTAATGCATCCTCGGTGGAAAGCGACCAAGCTTCCCTGCAAAAAAACACACAACGATTATTTTTCTTCTATTACTTTTCACCCTTTTTCATGCAGCCTAAAACTGCAGCAGGTGTGGCTGACCTCTTTTCTCTACTTTTAAATGCACCACCACTGATGAATAAAGTAACTTGTTGGACTGTAAGTACTAAGTCTGTAAGCTCAACCCTCAGTCACTTACTATATGCAGTGCTAGGAGTTAGGTATGCACAATTATTCTCTTGATTTTAAGAAGAGAAAAAGCTGGCATGGCAATTAACAAAACATGGAGTTTAACAGTTATATACTTGCCCAAAGACCCTATGAAGCAGCATTCCTAACAGGATGAAAACCCGAATACTTACTTCTGGTTCTCTGCTCAAAAAAATCCCAACCATCAGTCTTCTGCTGTGAGCTTGATCTTTTAATATTATGCAAAGGCATGCTAATGTATAAACCACTACCCATCTAGCATCCTGATAGACAACTGCAGTGTTCGCCCAGTATGGATTTTTGGCTATTATCATAAGAAGTAGTATTTTACCTGATTTTACCAAAAGAGTAATGAAAGCTAAAGAAAAGTGATGGCACCTCAAACTGTTCTCCTTAAAAAGGTGTTGGGTAAAACAATGTCAGAGAGGAGATTGAATATAGCTTGGGACATATGGTCTTCAGCATTTTAGAGGGGAAAAACGGTTTCTAGCTTTGAGAGAGGCAGAGAGAATTTAAAACAAGAAAGGGGGGTGAGCATAAATGGATGCATGGATGCTAGAGTAAGACTGCAGAGAGCCTGAAATGGTGCCGTGGATGATTTCATTCAACTGAAAGGCACGACAATCTCAATAAATCTAAGCTCATGCATTATTCTATTTTCTTGCTGCCATCAATTCAACAGTTTTGAATTCACTATTTTACACCTCCGTGTACTCAACATCCTGCTCTCTATCTCCATATCCAGCCTGGACTTGCCCCTGCACTCCCTTCCACTGTTTGGGACTGAACGGAATTACTCAGCTACTCCGTCACCGAGTCTGGTGGCAGGAGGCATTAGATGGAAGCACCAGAGAAGGGGAACGCCAGGCCAGGCTGCAGCTCACCCCCCAATGCCGGCTGCAAAACTCCTCCTCCCTGGCACACGCAGCAGGAAAGCCAGGCAGCCTGGACACCGGTCACTGGCGCTGGGGCAGGCTGTATGCACTTGCATAAAGAAAACACAAAACAGGTTTGAAATAGCACCGAAAATAACTAACTTTACTTCCACAAGTACCCAGCTGCAAATATTTTTAAGAGGAGCAAGACAAGAGAAAATTAGATTAAATTAACATTTGCTCTTGCTAGGACACACCATCATAGGCAGCTAAATTCCTGAGCACAGAAAATTACAGTAAATACATATTAGGAAGTGATATCAATAATTCGTGAAGTTCTACCATTAAAACCATGCTTGTCTTTCAGGTGTTGGGTGCTGTAGGCTTTAGTGAAACTGCCCAGGTATACCACTACTGAACAAAACCTCTTTGAGATTAGCTCAGGCTTATCTTTGAGGAAGCTGTTATCATGCACTTTAATTTTAGTGAATTATTCAAAGTCTGTGACGGAAAGTATAGCATCTTATTTACAAGAAAGTCCCATTGCTCCAGCAGGAATGCCTTGTAGCAGTAGGTCACTGGGGAAACAAGTGTGATGTCGTGTAGTGAGCAGTATCACTGAGGTGGGGATGAAACAGCAGGGTAGATAAACCTTTGCGAAACATCTCATACCCATGCAAATATTCTTCATTTAAAAAAAGAGAAAGCAGAAAATAACTGACAAAGGTGAAACTGTATTTAAAGGGAATAGTTTTCTAAATTTTCCACAAGGCCTCCTTTGTGCTTTAAAAGGTTCAACTCAATTAAAGATAATCAGGCCAAAGGCACACACGCACTAGTCATTTCATTATCAAAATAATTTCAAAGGGGAATTTCATGGCGCCTAGTTGTAAATCTTCCCTGTTGATTTTTAAACTTTTATAATGATTTCCTTATTTTTAAAAAAAAAAATCTATTATATTCCATAGCTTTTTATTGTGAAGAACCCATGCAAATTATAGCGGAAATTGACAGCACAGGCAACTTGAGCACCGTATGCAAAAAGCTGCCAAATACACACTACATAAATGGAAATGCCTAGTGATTTGGATGCCACTATCAATTAAACAACATACCTCATGCTATTAAAAAACCCAACACCCTAGCACACCGGTAGGTGATGTGACTGGATTCCACATTTCCACGGATAAAGCAAACCACTTTCAAATGGAGACAACGACATACTCTCCATCAATGAAAACAAGTGACATTTCTACGCAAGCACAGAAGGGCGTGTGTTGGGTCCTTCTTTGCTGCACCATCCAGTTGCCAGTGCTGATAGTGAGTACTTCAACAGGACATTTTCAATGCTGTGGGAAGAGCATCAACCTCCATTTAGCTGTAAAAGGTGCCACAGTGCTGCTCTCCTTTTGAAAGGTTTCTCAGCTCCCCTGCGACAGCCTGAGGGCTGCCTTTACGCAGACCTGACGTCATGCTGCACGTCGTAACTCCTCCGAATACACCCTACCTGCCTTTGCAATCTTTTTACCTAAGGTTTACCCAAGATATTTAATAATTTGTCAGTTTAATGCTTCAAATCAACTTTGCAAACCAGCTACAGGGCAAGCAGAGCATGTTTTGTCTAATCCTGTCCCTTCCATAACTTTAAGTCCAGAAACGAAATTATGCCCCAGCTAATGTTTGTGTTGTTTAAGAGACTGTGGGTTTTTGAATGTAGATGAAGTCCTTAATAGCAGCATCACATTAGAAGTACTGTGTTTTTTTAATCTTTTAATAATATTAACACTCAACTGGAAAAAGCAAATCTTAGAAAGTATATTTATAGCACATCTAATACAACAGCCAACCAGCTGATAATATTCAGACCATCCAAGTGTCTTTTTTCCAAGAAAGCTCTTTTGTGTTCTACCTAATGGGGTTTAGGAGTTGCTACTGAGACCAACTTGACTATTTATACAATTATTTAGACTTAAGTTATTGTACGATTCAGCAACTCTTAGTCTAGATAATATGTCTTTCTGCAACATCTGACCAGCTGTAAAATGCTGGGATACATATATACGCATATAATAAAAAAATAAAGTTTGACATACAGGAAGTACCTATGGGCTGTTGCTATGTTCAGCTTGCACTCCATTCATCAGGAGGTTTACGATACATGACTTCATTTATAAAATGTGCATGTTCTTCAGACCCCAGGAAGCATAGGAGGAGGGTTAGAGATGGGAAATGACAGTCTGGGAAGTGCGTGTGACTTGTCCAAGCTGACAGCAAAGCAGAGAACGCTGTTCTCATAGCTCCTCAAATCTCAACCAAGCTGCTCCTCAGGAGGACAGCAGCCACAGTTCTGCTCATGCTCTGCAGTAGGCGCTCTGCTTTTTTTCTTCGTTTCCATCCCAAACCCATGGTTACACTATTTTGGTTTAGAGATGCTAAGATTAAGTGTGTTTTTTCCAAGTAAGACATTTACTATTCCTTCCTGTGCATGCAAAACCAACGAAACAAAAAAATATAGCCCAAGAACAAGCCAGCTAGACGTTTTGCAAAAGCTTTAACTGAAAAAACATGTCACAGTGGGATACAGAACTACCCTCCTGCCTCAGCAACGCAAATTCCAGTCCTCAAACCTATCTTCACACTGTACTCTAACTAACTCCCACGTTTAGGGGTGCTTAGGTGACATTTACATTTTCCTGGTAAAATTTTCATCATAGTGAGTGAAAAAGAAAACCACCGCTTTTTCAGTCACAGGGATCAGAAATGAAATATGCTCTGTGAGAATCAGAACTCAGCGTTTTGTATGTTTTTCTCCCCTGCTCTGTTGGACTTGATATTTAAAGAAGACGTGTGCACTAAGCAAAGCTTTTGCTAAGTAGGATATGCAAGACTTCCTTCTCTGGTAGATGCCAATAAAGAGGCATTCGTACTGAAGCCTTCTCAGGACACTGGAATCAATCTTTAGCCCCTCAGCAGTTTTGTTTTCATAAAACATTTATTTTCTCTCTCTCTGCGTCCAGTGAGATGAATTGGCCAAAGGGTTCTAAAGCTGCAAGTGGGAACACACAGAAAGACACATGGACTCCATGATAAAGTAAATTGATCTTCTCTAGACTGAAAGTGTCCTCCTAGGTTTTCTTGCATAGCTTCCACATTTAGTATAATAGCTTAGAATAATCTATAAAGAGACTGTTTTCTTGACATTTAATCCAAATTCTCTTTCAAGCCACTATATCATTCCTGATGCTATTCTTTAACACCCTCTAATTTCCCCAATACCTCTGCCCACAGAAAGCCCAAGTAATTAATCCTTTTCATAACACTACAAGTTCATGTTCAGTTCATTGTTGAGGCCACTCTCTACTTCAGTATTATACACTATCACAAGACCCATGTTTTAGATTTTTTTTACACGTGCAGTGTAATATTTTTCTCTTCTAAATCTTTTTGTAAATACTTCCAATTCTGGCAGACAGTGTAACAACAAGATGAACTGGACAAACAGTATGCATTCATTTAGTTCTTGCTCTTTTACTGATATTTACAAAATAGCTCTAGCTGCGTTCCCAACAACACAACTTTAGAAAACTACCCAAAAAAGGTTAGAAGGAATGACAATTTCAAAATTCTTATTTTAAACCACTGCACAGGTGTTTTTAATGGATACAGTCAAATGCCTCAAGATTTTTTATTAAATACTGCAGGTGGAGGTTAAAAAGCAAAACACAAAAACAACCCAAAATGGAAATAACTTAATTTTCTTAAGTAAGGACACCTGCAGGCAACTGATGTGTGCATTGCACAAATCCAAGCTAGGCAGAGGTGTCACCTGAACAGTCATGTATTTTTCTTGTAAAGCTGATGCCACTTTATTCTTCATAAGAATGCAGACAGACTATATACCTATTGCCATGGAGCTGTAAGGTTTTTCTTAAACTACCAACTTAGAGAGTAGTTTTATAAAATCCATGGCATATATTTATGAACACTAGACTTCAAAGCACTTTTTAAACTGGTAGTAGCTCTTTTTTCCCCCTTTGCAAAAGATGTAAAAAAAAAAAAATTTAACACCCGTCCATGAAGTAAACTAGAAATGTGATACATTCACAGTAAGTGCTTTAAATAAGTTCTTTCATATACATGAACTATTACTATGAAAAAGAACAACCTTCCTGTCTGAAAGATAATATTAACTTCTATAGTACTGTGCTCACCATTTTCCTAAAAGAGACCTCTGAAAATGGCTTTATTAGAGAAAAGCATTCCCATGCTTAAAGCCTGTTTCGATAAAAAGCCTTTGGTAACGCTGAGTTCTAACAAATGGTAGTAAACTTTAAGAATGTTTTATTCAGAGGCATTTTGCCCCCAAGACTACAATAAGCATTTTATTAACTTCAAGAATGACATGATTACTTCAAGTCCCTGAAACTTTCATCAGGTAACTGCAGTTACCAGTTCACTGAAGAGGACAACTAATGACAGAGATATGAATTGAACTGTTCAATCAAGATTTATTCTTCCAATAAAAAAATAAATTCAGGTGAAATAAAGTTTGGTCTACAGAGCAGGTGTAATGAAATTCTTGCTATCAAGTTGAAAATATGGACTATAAATCCTCATCTGAAACGGATCAGCTGAGGTGAGGTATTACATCCTCGGCCAAAGACAGGTGCTGGGGTGCAACAGAGGAGCATGCCGAGCGTTCACTCTGCACCAGGCAGACACCAGCTCGTGCTGTCCCATGATCTCCTGCAGGGTGATGGAAAGAGTATTTATGCTACCTACTGATGACGGAAAGAGTATTTATGTTACCTATTTTAAACATTTAACTGTGGCTGTGATTAGTCAGCTTATGACAGCACTGCTTAAAGCAGGCTGTGCTAGAACAGGTATGAACGTCATCCATCAGACAGATATCACTGAAAGCAATTTGGGGGCAAGTTTTTTGTTTGGTTTTTTTTTTAAGCTAATTTTTATGTCAGATCAATTCAATCCAGTCCATCCTGCAGCCAAAGAAAGAAGCACCAGAACATGAACTAACAACTGCCCAAGATTGCACTGCTGTGGGAGAACAGTTTGTCAAACTCCATCACCTGGTATCACTGTGGGATCAGTCAGGAGCTGCACATGGGCAGAAGTTAACGGAGAGACAGGTACCACCTCTCAGAGCATCTGTTCCCATCTCTGCTTCCAGCAGGTGACTCCACAGTCCTCACCGAGCCCCTGTGCTGCCTGCTGCGCCTTTGCGGCACCCAGCATCATGCCCTCGCAGTACTGCTCTTGATGTGCCATCAAAAAAATCAGCTACCATTCAGCTTTTCAGTGTTAGAGATTATGGAATGAAACTCTAAACTTGTAGATCTACAGTGCTGATGAACATATATTCATGTTCTTAAAGACCAAGAATATACACAGCAACAATGGAAAGGTAGCCATACTATAGAAGTCATACATTTCAGTTCACCCTCAGCATTGTTTCAGCAGTAGCTTCAGCCTGAATGTCCTTAAAAAACCCTGCTCAAATGAAATCAGCGTCACTCAAGTGTACGGTCACGTAAGAACCAGGCTGTTGGAAGGATGCAGAAGATAAAGTCACCGAACACAAGTCCCTGTGGGACACCGTCCAGCACAATGCAGGAGTGCTCTGTACTTCCATCAGCCTCACCTCTGGCTTGCGGGCAGCCCTGGGGAAAACTCTTTCTCTGCCAAGGCCTGGGGCTATGATACTAGCTGCTTTTGAGAAGCGCCTTGGGGAGAAAAACCTACAGGAAAAGGCCATAGGAGTACAAGAATGGGAGATGCTTGTATGAACCCATTCCTCCAGAACTTAAGAGGGGACATGCAGAGTGGGAGGGCAGGCAAGAAGCACATAGCTCAAGGGACTGCACGGACAGGACCTGAGTCTAAATGAGTCATCACGTGGCACATTTTTACGAGAATCTGGTGCATGAAAGCCAAGTTTAAAATACTGGAGTAGGAAACTAAATGAAGATGATTCAAATGAACTTTTATTTCATATGCAACAACAAAAGCATTCCGTACAGAAAATAACAAAATAATGAAGCTTTCAAATAAAAAGTGATGTATCACAACACAAAAAAAAGTGGTATGAGTATGCCTCTTTTCAGTAGCTTTGTTACCCCACTCACATAAAACAAAGTGAAATTTGGACGATTTAAAACTATCTTTTCTGAAGGTAAAAGATAAATTACAGCAAAGATGGAATAATAAATTCAGCCTTTGACACTCCACACGTCTTTAGGGAGAGAGCATGAGAGAGTGAGATGACTGACACTTATGGGAAGGAGTAACTACGCTACGTTTCCATACCAGGCTGCCGAGCACCTTCCAGACGCGCCGTGCAACCAAGGCCCGCTCACGCACAGCCCGCCGGGCGGCAGCGGCACAGCCGCGGGCCGAGAGCTCCGGGGCCGGGCCCAGCGCCTGCCGGGCCGGCGGAGACAGCCCGCCCCGCCCCGGGCTCACCGCTCAGCCGCCCCCCGCATTTTACGCTCGGCCCCCGCGCAGCAGCCGAAACGCGGGCCTCGGCGTACCGGGGCGGCGGGGACCGGCGGCCAGGAGCGACCCGCCCTCGCCTCAGCGGAGCCGCCGGCGGCGGCGGGGCCCCGCGGCGGCCTCTTACCCTCGGGCGGCGCGGGCGCTGCGAGCGGCGCAGCCCCGGGCTCCTGCCTCCCGCCGCCCCGAGAGAAGAAGGTCCGCGGCAGGAGGAGGGAGACGCAGAGCACCAGGCAGGAGACCACGGCCACCCTGCAGCACGTCGAGTACGCCATGGCGGCCCGCGCGCCGCGGAGCCGTTACCGGACCGTTACCGCACCGTTAGTCTCTGCGCAGGCGCGGGCAGCGCGCGCATGCGCCCTGCGCCGGCCCGGCCGGGCGGGAGCC
Source organism: Platalea leucorodia (assembly GCF_965183815.1). Classification (NCBI taxonomy): domain Eukaryota; kingdom Metazoa; phylum Chordata; class Aves; order Pelecaniformes; family Threskiornithidae; genus Platalea; species Platalea leucorodia. The sequence goes on from NC_138829.1 coordinate 59,906,148, forward strand.
TGAGGGGGCGCGGGGCCGCCCCGGCGCCTGAGGGGCGGCGGGCGGGGGCGGCCTGGGCCCGCAGCGGGGCTTGCCGGGGCCGCTGGCCCTGCCTGTGCGTGGGGTGTGGGAACCCCCGGTCCTGGTCTGGGTTGGGTCCTTATGGAAACGGCCCTGAACCTCAGAAACGCAGGGCAGGGCAGGACAGGAGGGGCCCTTGGGAGCCCCTCTTCCCAATCCCGCCATAAGGGTTTTCCAGGTGCTGTGTCCCCCAGTGACTGTAGCACTACGAACTTACGGGGGGAGGGAAAAAACCCCAAACATTGAGCCTTTTTTTGTCCCCTGTGAAGGGTTTCAGTGGTGTCACAACTGCTGGTGGCAGTGATGGCGGGATGCAGCAAGTGGGCCCTGGGTGCTGAAAGCTCTGCGGCATCCCGCCATGCTGAGAGACGATTTCGGTAGCAGCAGTGCGGTTACCGGTGCTCTCCCCGGCCTGGGAAGGGGCCAGGGCTTTACCTGGGGGTAAGGTACAAGGCTCTCTACAACTACCTGAACGGAGGGTGTAGCAAGGTGGGGGTTGGTCTCTTCTCCCTAGTAACGAGTGATGGGACGAGAAGAAACGGCCTCAAGCTGCGCCAGGGGAGGTTTAGGTTAGATATTAGGAAAAACTTCTTCACCAAAAGGGTGGTCAAGCATTGGAACAGGCTGCCCAGGGAAGTGGTTGAGTCTCCATCCCTAGAGGTATTTAAAGAACGGATAGATGTGGTGCTCGAGGACATGGTATAGTGATGGACTTGGCAGTGATAGGTTAATGGTTGGGCTCGATGATCTTAAGGGTCTTTTCCAACCTTAATGATTCTATGATTCTAAGGCTGCGGTAGGGGTAGGAAAGAGTCTTGGCTAAAAAAGCTGGTTGATGCTATGGCTCTCCTGGGCTCTCCATGTGGAGTTGTTTCCGCCCTTTGAGCACACAGGACAGATGTGGAAGAGTCCAGAGCATATTTTAAATTAATTCAATTTACTGCAGCTATCTAAGAAATTTAAAAATTATAAATATACGTATTTTTCAAGAGAGAATTTGAACTTTGCATCTTGTCAATGCATGTGTTTAGGTTGCTGCCGTGCAAAGTCATTCTGAAACCACCCTCCCATTACACTAACCATCAAAGATCGAAGTAAAAAAGGAAGTTCATTGTTTGTACTTGTTCATTTTCACTGACTTAAGCAAAAAACTGCCAGTCATGTCAAATTAAATTATATGGTTTTGTATTCCCTTATATTTATATTACACTGTATTACTGTAGTTGAATTAGACTATTTTCCATGGGGTCTGGGCTGTGACTACTGAATTTAACTCACTTTACGCAAGAGGTACCCTTAATTAGACTTGAGCCGAGGCAGAATTGCTTTGACTAACGCTGCAGACCACTATGGCAGCAGAATACCGCAGACTCTTAAATTACTACAAAAGAGATATCTGCTGTCTGAACGGCTGGAACTGGGCGGACGATTCCAGAAATCGTTCTTAGTGAGCACCTGCGCCCTAGGGAGACGGCCGCCTTTGGCCGGGTCCCCCCAGCTGTTGCCAGACTAACCTGGCTGGACTGTCTGCTTCCACAGCTCCTTTACCCACCAGTCATTCACCAGTTCTCGGGTACTTCACAATAGGACTTCTGGGACTCCCTGCTCTGCTCCTGGAAATAGGAATAGTTGGAACTATCGGTTCGGCATCTATGCCTCTTTCCTAAAGTTGTCAGCAGCTCTTGATGCCTGCAGTGGCAAAGTTAGCAGGTAGGGGCATCAAAAGGAGCATCTCCCTGATCAGAAATGTGTCGTTCGTCCACTAACAACAAATAATTCACTCAATCTGTCACGAAAAATATATTGTTGTTCTCTGGCAATGATGTACTACCATGAGCAGCAGCTTTGGTCACTTCATTGAAGAGGAACAACTTTTTAGCATGGTACAGTGGTGAGATTTTGCAGTTGCTTAGGGCAGTCATCTTCAGCGGCTGATGATGCTGAAGTTACCCAAAGCATCAGTCCTTAAGCCAAAAGCAAAACAACCTTCCATGCCCACAGGGAGACCAGCACTGGCCTGGCACAGCACCCCTGGGGATCGCTTCTCTTTCCATTGTAACTCTTGGGATGTGCAGGAAGGACAAACAGCAACTGGGAGAGCAGCAGCACCACCTGAGCCTTTCAGGAGTTAGCTGCAACTGTCAAAGGGTGGTTTCACCATTATAAGTGCTCTGGGTGATGTCAAAGCAGTCGATTCAAAATGCTGATACTTGGGGGCTTCCTTGGTGATTAGGTTTGGATGAAGCCGATTGCCTTTCCACTCTTGTTCCTAAGAAGGTCACTGGAAGAAATAAATAAATGCTTATGGCAGTTTTCTCAGTATTTTTCCCCACACCATTCAAAGCCAAGGAGGAATGGGGAGACCAATGTTCTGTAACTAGCACTTCACGTGGAATCACTGGCTTTCTGTTCCCACCATGGCATTTGGTCCATAGCCACTCAAGAAGCCTACAGCAGCTGAAAGCCAAAGCAAGGAATTTAATACTGGGGTTATACGTAGAGGCTGCATAGATGTAATGACTCTTTGTGAAGTCTTCAATCATCAAGAGTGATGTTTAAAAAAAAAGGAGAACTTGATAAAACCCATTTTTCTTTTACAGCCAAATATGGAACTCCTGCAGGGGAAGCCTAGGGTATAAGTCTTGGGCTTCACAAAAAGGACAGGTCCAGTCCTGCGTCTGTGGAAGCTGCAGGTGAAATCCTTTTGGTTCAGCTTGCTGTAGACCCGTTTCTAATCGTACAAAACAACCGTGAAAATAGCATCCTAACAAAAAAGATTAAGAGGATGCTTTAGGTGATTTTACCTTCTGGAAAGGAAAAATACCATAAATATATTCTGATCTGAATATGTTTTTTTCAGACCACAGTCTTGAGTACCGGTCAGCCTCGTGAAGTGGACTTTGCTGTATTTATATTGCTTTGAGTTGTGTTTGCCATCACGTAGAAAGAGATGTTTTCACAGAATGATGTCTTCATAAGTGCTAATATTCATAAATATCCTGTTTGATTTATGTTTCCAAACTGATACAAGTACAGCCTTTATAGTATTCTGAAACAACACTTACATAGCAAAATACCTTCCAGGTAATATAATAGATATTCAGAAGGTATCGGTAGCAATCTCCAACAAATGATTTATTTTGAACTTCTGGAAAGGAACATTAGAAATTAATTTCGTTTTCTTGTTACTTTTTTAACCCTGATGTTTTCCCACTTACCTGCCTCTCTGTTATCCCGTGCTTACTTCTCCCACTTTCTCCTTATCATGGGACAAATGTTGAAAAAGTTTTTAAAGACAATTTATCCAGTATGAATCAGACTTTTTTTCCTTGTTTTTATGCTTTTTTTCTTAAGGAAAAGCTACTTTATTTTGCAAGAAAGCTCAAAAACCAGGAAATGACAGTGTGAGTTGTGGAAATTGTACATGTTCATGCTACTATCCACACTGGCAATATCAGCATCGAAGCAACCATCCATTTGCACAAATATTTGCAATTTACTGTAACTTTTTCCTTTCATAAGGGAAGGGCCATCTTCAGAAGCTTGAACCTTTCTCACATGTGCAGGTAAAGATCTGCACAAAGAGCAACTACTTGGAGCCACAGTCTATGGCTCAATGAATACCAAAATACAGATTATGTAAAACAGTATTCAACAGTTCTGAAAAACAGGAAGGGCATGAATGCTCGAGTATGATTGCTGATAATTTAGTGAAGATGATAGATAAAATTAATGTGCAAGAAGTTGAATGAATCATTTTAAGCCTGTCTTTTTTTTGGTCTGCTCATTCTTGACTGGCCACATATAAATTGCTGTAAAAATGAACAATCTTTCTTTGATATAAATGTAAACTAGGATCAAATTTCTTAACTTAATCAAACTAACAAATAACTCAAGAGCCTCCTCCTATGTCTAGGTCTTGCCAAAAGCTGTGCCATCACAGCTTCTCTCACCTAACTTAGGAAGGTGTCAACGTGCATGCTGCAAGCGTACTTCTCATTGCAGAGTATCTTAGCTGTAAAGGGCCAAATGCTGCAGTATTGGGTAAATGCAAACACCAGAGCCTGAGAGCTTTTTTCTGAGGAAGAATGTAATGCCCTGGTGATTCCCAAATCTGCTGATTTGCTGCAGAGCAGACAAAAATCAATGGTTAGGCTGCCTTGGCAGTGTTTGCTGGGAAGACCACCGTGGTGTGTTGCTCGCTAGTCTGCAGCGAGGATTTTGTGCACAGCACAAGAGCTTGCACAGCTAGCGTCCTTGCGGTGCGCTAAGCCAGCGCTGTACCTAAGTGGTAAAAATGGGTCACATCCTCTGTGCCTTCTGTGGGTAGCCTGGAACGAGGGTGTGGTTTCTTGTCTTCTGTGCTTGAGCAAACCTCTTTGGCATATCCTCAAGTCTTCCCCATAGTGAGAATTGGAGGATTTGCCCCTAAAGGAGCAATCTTGGCTAGAGGCTGCCTGCATGTTTGCCAACCCCATGGTGAGCTGATAAGGTAACATCAGGTAACAGATGGGATTGCTTACACACTGTGAGCAGGAACACATTATAGGGGATGGTTTAACCTATGGACCAGGTGATGCCTTGCAAAGGGAAGACCCTTTCCCTGCATCTTTCTTGCTGTCATTGATCAGCAGAAGGAAAGCTCAGACTTGAATTCTGTGGGCCTTCTGTCACAACAAAAATAAGGGAAGTAGTATTCTGCTCCAATTAATTAAACAAACTGATATAAATTCCCCGCTTAAGTCGTACTTTGCATATCCATAATCTCTGCACTACATTTTTATGTATACTTTACCCTTGGGTAAAAATTTGTGAGCATATAAATGCTTTCTCATATAATCTTACTAAAGCACGCTCTTGCCTATAAATATTCATACCACTGCCAAAACATTTGCAAGCTTTCCCCAAAGGTGAAATATGTGTAATGTACTTTGCCTTCTGGGTATAAATATTATCCAATACATTTCGGTTAATATGAATACACTAATTATTCTTGTAACCCTTTTTAAAAGGGTCATCCTCATGATGTGAATTTTTTAAAAATGTAATTACAGTAATTGGATACTTAATCTAATTAAAATTGGCTTTATCTTTAATGGGAATTTTTCTAAAGAGGCAGAATGACAATTGACTTTCTGATAATCACTGTTTTCTTTCAGCTAGAGGATGCATTTAGTACAGTAGGAACGAGAGAACATGGTCTCTTTACTACATGCCAGACACCTTTAGGGCCAGTTAAACTATAATTTTATCCATTACCAGGCAAAACTTTCACTTTACTTCTTAGAAATAAAAGTTCTTCATCTTGAATCGATTTCATTGTGGCTCAGGCACAGATAATTTCGGGAGTGTTTATTGCACTGACTACAATGCAAAGTATCCCTGAGAGGAGACGCTGTATGGGCGAAGGTGCCAACCTCGCAAAGCCTGCCTCTTTTGGTGGCTGTAGGCACAGTCACATATGTGATGAGCTCTGCTGTCTTCAGGAGGTGGACCTGGATGGACCCCAGCATGCTTGGGGTGCATGTAAATTCTCACTGAAGTCAACAGAACTCCAGCGGAGAGATAATTGGGATTATCTCCTGGGTGTATAATTGGGATCAGCATTTCTAGTGTGCTCTTTAAAGGCATGTTCCTTGCACAGTGTGACTGGCAGGACTGTCACTGTTCAAAAAGTGAAAATTATTTTGAGTCCACATTGCCAGTTGTAGGGAGCATCCTTTACTGTGGGAAGCCAAGGAGAACAAGGCGATGGGAAAGCTGGGGGTTATGTAAGAATGAGACTGGAGAAGTGGATTCGTGTTGCTAGCTTCAGATACCTGTGACATACATGTTTATGTCTGAGGCATGTTTGTATTGGTCAGTGGGAAATCGGTACTTTTAAGGTATAATTCATCAGATCATAGGTGGAGGTCTACTTTCAGATGTGATAGATCACACTATATTTTACTTCCTTGACAATAAAGGGTGCGGGGGCGCCTTGCCCAGAGGTTGATGGGCACCCTGTAGATGTGAATATTGAGTCAGATGAATGCCACCAACTGAAAAGCAACACAAACCCCCGTCTGTGGAGTGCATCAGTTCACTCAGGAAGTGCAAAAGAGAATACCAGCATTAGAAGCCAGGCAAGGTTCATAAAGTTTTGCTTTCTGGATTTCCGAAGATGCAGAAACCCAGCTGAAAGCCGGTTTTGAGAGAAGTTAAAAAAAAAAAATACCTTGAGAAAGAAATGAAAATGGAAATTCCCTGGTAATATGGGTGATTTTGAACTCTCATAATGAAACAGTTCAAAATTGGGGAAGAGCTTCCCTGATGGGCTCAACAAATAAAAATCTGGCAAAACAAACAGGAAAGGCAATTCCTGTGAGCAAATATGACTGACCCACCTCTGGTGACGTTACAGAGATGGCACTGTCAGCAAAGACACTTAGTCATTGGACTGGTGCGAGCCCTTGACATGTGGTTTGATCCAGCCATCAGGCTGAACTAACTCGAGCACAACTAATACCATGCCCTGGAAAACACAGCTTCAGGTTGAAGTATCTGGAAGCAGATCTGTTATAAAGCTGCTGCACCTTTCAGGGTCTTTGCTTCTAGCAAAAGTCATTACTGGAAGTCAGGCAAGAAAGAGCTTCTAAGAAAATCAATCAACTGTTTTGTAGGCTCAGCTTGCCAACCGTGCGTCCCTCATAGGCTGGTATGTTTTCACATGACTAAAGACAAAGAGAGATATTTCACAGAGGAAAGAAAGATTGTGTAGAGTGGGCCAAGTCACCACCTAGTGCAAAGAGGCCTCATTCGTTTTGGAGGTACCAGTACTCAACTGATGTCAGTGTCAGCTGGGGAACGATGCAATTGCCAGAAGAGTCCTTTGGGTTTCAGCCCCACCGCGTGGTGTCTGCTACAGCGAGACCCGCTTGCAGGATGGCTGTGGCAGTGTCCGGTAGAAAATCTGTGACCATTTCTCTGTAAATGCTCTCTGTGCCTCTCACAGCTGCCCAGCTGCTGCGCCTGGGGAGTCTGTCTGAGCTGACGGACCAGAAGCACCAGCCCGACAGTTTCTGTAGGAAGTGAGTTTTTTGTGCCCAGAGAGCTTCTGCTGAGCTCAGCCCTCTTGTAGTCTCCTCCAGGAGGTGATCAGCTAGTGAACAAAGAGAACAGGTTGTATTACTGTATCACTTTTTGGGTCAGGGTGAATAAATGTGTATCTAGTTCTGTTGAGCATGATGTGAAGTAACAGTGACTGCAGAGGAGCTGAGGAAAAGGAGGATGGAGATGATGCTGTGATTGAAATGCTATGTTTCAGCAGCAACCTGTACATAATTTCATGATCGAAAAGAGGCTTCTCAGAGAGCTCATGACATTTGTGTATTGAGGAAAATCATTAATTTGGGAGTGACATTAGCACTGATGAAAAGAAGCATTTCTATTAAAGACAGGTACTGGGAAAAGTTGATCATAAAATGAGTGCATAAGTTCAAAACAGCATCAAAAATACCAAGGAAAGCCTCTAGCTTCATTTGAGAACTGCTGGTGGTCTAGAACTGTAGCTTTCAGCTTATTAAAAACATTTGCCATATGAAAAAGTTGGTGCTGAGAATATTGAAAAGCATGCCGTTTCCCATCAGTTTATTTTACCGAAGTGTTATCTTTGTGTAAGCTAAACCATTGGATCAAGAAGTGATGACATCATCTTGTAGCCTTCACTAAGTTTAAAGCTTCCATACTGAAATTAAACATGGAGGTAACACTTACCCATTCAACTGGGGGGACTTCTAGTGGGAAAAAAACCAGTGCAATAATAAGTAAGCGACCCTGTACGTGAGATGCACAGAAATGTGAATGTGGTGAGGTTCTGTTGCTATTACAGAAAATGTGTTTGTAGGTTTGGCAGTACCTCAGAAGTGGTGCGGGAGGTGAGGAAAGGGAGTGTTGTGATGTTCAGCAGCGTGAACTGTTACATTTTCAGAGCTGAAGATCCTTCCAGTTAGGGTTTTTGCTTTGTGGCCACTATTGGCTACTCAGTACAGAGGAGCTGAGAGGATAATGGCTTGCTAGAAAAATCTGAGCTTTTCGGAAATAAATTTTTGGATTGTCATAGGAATTTCTGTCCCTATTTACAAGGCCAGTTTGAACTATGCTTCTTGCAATAGCTCGTGACTGAGGAATCTTGGCAGATGCCCGTCTGAATGCTTAGAAAAACAGAAGCAATTTGGTTTTGCAATCTGTCTTGGGTAAAAACTCTGCATCGTTGATGTTCTGTCCAGATAGGCTTATTGGGAAACTAATATCAAATATTGCCCGAAGCATGAGAGAAAAGTATTGGCGGCTGAAGGGAATAAATGTGTTCGGGGGCGGGGGGAGTCTGTTGCCTCTCTTCTCTTTGCAGACATACAACTGTTCCTATCCTTCACTGGTCCAGTTGCAGGAGGAGACTGCCAGCTAACTGACCTTGGCATGTACATATCCTACAATGCCAGAGGAAAAGTTTTCTTGTCTAAGAGAAAACTTGAAACTTTAAAGAGTTCTTGTAGGTTGGGAAAAAAATCCTCATAGATATTGGTACCAGTATCAACTGGTTATACTGAATGTGTTTAAAAGAAAGTGAAATCCTGGTGCTATTTCATGATTTTAAAAAGGAAGGGCAGTCTGAAGTTACGAAAATTTTAGCAAGTCTATGACAAGGATAAAGAACCTTGCAAGGATATAAGAACCTTGCAGAGGAGCTTAGGTGTTTCTAATAAAAGGAAAATCCTCAACAGACCGGACGTGACTTTTGCTTTGACCACATTCAAAAAAGTGGGTGCCACTTTTCACAATCCTACTATCTACAGGATTATTTCAGAGAGCAGTTCGACACCACGCACAGTAAGAAATGAACAGAGTGTGCAACTGAGTCCTAGTGACTTCCTTTGCAGCAGCTTTGGTATCATGCATGCATCGCAGGCAGAAAAAAAGATTTGAATCCAAAGTATTAGTGAAAGGCTGTGTAATTTCTAGGTGTCTATGAGGCCGGCATCCCTGCAGCATACGGAGCGTGATGGGAGGGGGAACCGTTCAGCTGGAGCTGTGTGCGGCTGGCTGACCGGCCAGCCAACATACCCGTATTCCAGCACTGCGGAGACGGGAATGGGACCAGCTGAGGCAGGTGTGGGAGTAATGAGTCGCCATTACAGCAGAGTGTGGATAATAAAGCATGGATAGTTCAGACACAGCTTCTCCCCAGCAAAGAGACAGTAATTGTAAGAGGAATCTGGTAAAAGAAAAGCTTGGTTTTGACAGGAAATGTGAAAATACCCTGAAAACAAGGCATGGTGAATTTGAAAGTACTTAGAATTGTATTCTAATTTGGGGGAGTGTGTAAAATGCATGGTGCCACAGGTTACCTGATAAGTGCAAGTGAGTAAGAATTTCATCTTTTGTAGTTGAATGCAGTTCCATAATTTAAGGAAGCAGTAAGAAACTGATTCGCTGAAACAAGAGCAGCCTTCCCCCAGCCCTATCGTTATGCAAACAGAAAAGGCCTGCGTGCAGTAGCTGGGCCTGGAGGGGGATTTCAGCTCTGCTTGAGAGATACCACCACTGAGCAGCTACGTGCTTCACCTGTCTGTCTCCTGAGAAAGAGCAGCCCCACGTGAGACATGGGTGCCCATCTCCCACTCATTTCTAGAAGGGGCAGCTGAGGCAGGGAGAAGAGTCCTCTTCCACTGCAGGCAGAGCCACGGCTTCATCCTCTGGCTGGTCTTGGACCCAGACCGAGAAGCTAAGCCTGGGAAGAGTGTGAGGGGCTCTTGCTGCAATTCCTCCTCAGGCTGAAGGTCATACACAGTAGCCAGAGGTCTAAGCTAATTGATGGAAAAGCTGGCATTGGGGCAGAGGACAACTGGGGATATGGACAAATGTAAAATCTGAGTAACAAAACTAATGCAGCACCTAGAGACATGGGAGGTTTGTCTGGACTTGGGGGAGATCCTTCAGTGGCAGCCAGAACCACTGCTTAGTAAGTTGGTAGGATGATCAACACTAATTATCACAGGGTGGCTCAGGAAAGGCCAAGGAAGCAGACAAAAAAAATACCATACCATACCATCTCCTTTCAAATGAAAACTGCAATACAAACCTCTTTACTGCTAAAATCCCATAATCTGAAAGTATCTGTTTCTGGGTTACTGACTGCTGGGGGAATTAAGTAAAGTGATACCGCACCATTTCTTGGTGGGCAATTCATGATGAACTTATGTTTTGTAAAGAAACACCAAACCACTGGAGCACCTAGCTGTTCTCACCATCTCCTTTGGATAGGAGTAGCCCATAACACTCCAAACATCACAACCATTCTTGTTCCTCAGCAGAATCCTTTGATAACAAAGAGCCATGCAGCCATTTCTAACATTGAAACCAGCTATCTCAGCAACTGCTAACCCCTTAAATTTAAGAGGTTGTTGGCTTTTGTACTTAACCTCTTGCTATTGAAGTTTGTTTCATCTCAAGGTGAAAAATTTGGCAGCACAACTTCTGTTTTTCCAGGAGATGGCAGTGCCACTACAGAGAATAGCTGAGCGGCTGCTCTCCTAAGGTGACTGTTCTGTAATTTGCCGGCTCAGAACTCATATATAACAAGTTTTGATTTTTTTTTAAATAGATGATCAGATAATTATACTTCAATGACTGTCAAAAGCAATAATGATAGCACTCATTACAACTTGAAAGTGTGTCTGGTTTCCCAAGGGCTCACAATAAACGTTAATTCATCTGAATGGAAACAGGAGACTTAATTAGGCAGTAACTCATTTCTATCACATACAGTATATGCTATAATTAATTTTTGCTACACGTGTTCACACTGGATGTTGAACTGCCCTCCTAACACCCATCTCCTGTTCCCCTACCTGGGGTAAGCGTAGGTGTTGCAAGAGTTGCAGTAGCGGGCAAGTAGATGTAAACCCTGGATTCAATCCGAGGAAATGGCATAGCACATCTGGCAGCACGCGGCAGATCTGAAGCATAAAGCAGGCGAATAAACGTATTGAAAATTAATAAGGAACACAGCACTGCACCAGATGCAGCGGTATGCTAACTACATTGCTAAATAGATTGCAACATGCTAACTAGACCATCTAAAATATATTCTTGCTTTCATGAACTGTGTGAGCTGATGCCTTTAATTTTCAGGTTGAGCTTGATTTCTGATTATTTTTGTCACCTCATATTTCAAGGATTTTATGTTATGATTACATGTGATTTACTAAAAATAACAGATCAATGAAAAGATGCAGAACTTACTGTGCTTCTCTTTCCATTCATTTATTATATTTTCGTAAGTCTTTCATTACAAAAAAGGGCTCTATTCACACTAGAAAGGCTACCTACCAGTTCAGTGAGAAGAAGGCAAGCAAAGAGTTATTCTACACCCTGCTAACATATTCATATAAAACTCATCCAATTTTGTTAAGACCTTTTGTGGAGAATCAAAAGTTAGCGAAGATTGTATTGTAATTCCTCTTCCTGACCTGAAAGTCACACAGCTGGATTCAAGTAGGCCAGAAATGTGTGCTTTATAGAAACATCTTGTGGTTTGGTGGTTTTTTTGAAGCTCTGAAAGTTTATACCGCTGACCCTGCCCTCCGTACCAACAACCGAGTCTCTAGTAGGAACTCATGGCAGAAGACAATTTGTCACAACTGTCAAATAGTCGGCGGAAGGAAAAATCCACCTTGTTTCATCAGTGTCAGCTTCTACATTTTCCTTGTAATGGGGCAAAAGTTACGTCCTGCTCATTAGACCTGAAATATTCTAGTTTTGTGGGACACAATCAAAATTTAAATACCCTGGAGGAAAATCATTTGCTGCTTGATCCAACAGCGCCTTTTCAAGTCAGTGTAAAAATGTTCATTAGCATCAATGAGATTTGGATTAGATCCTTGTTTCGTAGTCAGCGGCAATATAACATAATTGGCTGGTCAACATCATCTTTTGCAAGTCATAGGAATGCATGGAAAGCCATGTCAACAGCAATCATCTCATTTATTGTAACAGCAGCAGCAGCACCCCAATGCTCTTTACAGCCTTAGGAGCATGCACGTTGTACCATTTGCATCCCTCCTAGATGGTGCTAAGGCCTGTCCCATACTACGCAGGAACGTGTTGCAAACCACCCACTGCAAATTTCACTGGTGCGTGCGGGTAGAAGGGGTTGTAGCACTCGTGATAATGGAGATAACTAAGATATGAGAAGGAAATGCAGGTATTGCATAATATTTTATATATCAGTTACCTTTAATTCTCAGTGTTAAGGACGATGGTGAAGTAACTGGTAATGGTACTTTGCATTACATACATGATAAAAACATCAGGAAATTAATGTGTGTTGTGGGGAATCTCCCCATTATTTATGCCTTTCAATTTATTGCATAGACTTAATGACAAAACACATAAATAAGGTATTTAAATATAACTTTTAAAATATAACATTCCACATATTAAACTGTGCATTGGATGATTAAGACAGGTCAGCACTAAGAGCTAATCAAAAAGGTGCTCAGGTCCTATGACTGATACTCATCATGTTAGGAAAAAGAAAAATATAAATCATACTGATTTCTGACTAAGCAGCACTCCAGCCAGCCTCGCGAAGTCCATCGTATGACTCTGCGCTGGTGGGTAAGACGACAGCTAAGCAGGGCTTGAAGACTGCAAGTCAGTAGAGCCACCTTGTTTTATATCCACTCAGGATTTAATTCAGCGCTTTTATGAAATGCTGTCATTTAATGCAAGCAGTGCCAACACAGATGTCACGGACCATATTGTTCAGAGGTGTTACTCTGTACATGTGAACAACAACGACGAGCTAATACTGGAGGACGTTTCAGTGCGATAGCCAAACAGGCCAGGTGTGTGTGGAGTGTGAGGCATCAGAGCTAGCAAAAAGAGCACAGCAGGTTTCTGTCACACGTGAGAAACAGCCGAGTATCAGGGGTAAAACATTTCTCATGCACATACCTGACAGCACGCAAATGCACAGGCCGTAAAACTCCAACCACATCCTGTAGGAACCCTTCCCCGAAAAACGATGGAGCTGGAAGCAAACTAGAAGAAGGAGACTGATGGATAGGGTGTTTGTAGTCATCTGTTATCACCAAGGTAATTTTCAGAAGTGAAGCCCTGCGCACCTCCCACCCAAGCTCAAGTGCAGCTTACTCTGGGCTGTGATTCAAATGCCATTTTTCTCATGCAAGAAATGCGTGGACAGCCCAACTCTGTACAGCACATCCATCCCTCTGCAGCTCTGCAGCACCAGGTAGGACTAGTCACCAGAAGACAGGCAGATGAAAGAGCAGAACATTAAGGAAGGTCACAGGGGACTTGTTATTTCTGGAGCAGTTAACTTGCTTTCCATGTGTCTTTACTTAAGTCATTCAGGCACTCTGTGCCTTTTTTTTCTGCTTGGTTGGGCTCCTCCAATTACTACCAGGACTTCAGCTATGGTCCCCATTTTATATGTTTAGAGCCTGTGGGCACAACACTATTGCTACTGCTGATAGATTATCCCCACAAATGAGAAAAGGAAGAACGACACGAATACGTCTTGCTGTAGAAAGTCCCACTCTCAGAAACTGTAAGAGGAGGAGGCAGCCTCAAAGAGAGACACTGCAGTCGCAACAGCATAGGGATGAAGGTAGAATCAAGGGCTTGACAAAAAGGGTGGAAATGATAGCTTATAATTTTCAATGATAAAGGCTGAGAAGACATTCAAGTTTAAATAATCTTTGGATGTGCAGCTGTAGGGACAGTTAATACGGAGTTCCCATTAAAAATCTCTCAGGAGATCTTGTAAGATTAAGTAAAATTAGCCCAAAGGCCCAAATTCTACCTGCAAATCAGGCATCATCCACTGAAATTAAAAAGCCCCTGAAAAGCGCAAGATCAGACCAGCCGCATGGTCTGGCAGTCACGCCGTGCTTGTCTTCCCCGCGTAGCCTTCCCCCTCAACACCTCCGGCCTGTCCTACCCGCTCCGTTCAGCTCTGGTCCTGGCCACCGCGACAGCTGATGCTCAAGCTTGTGGTTCTGCTCACGTACACAGTTATGCTTTGAAAAATGCATTGAGAAATGGCCGTTAGCTGATCCCACAAGGACCAAGGCTTGCGCTAGCATGGCATGGATGTGCCTTATGCGACTGCTCTGGAAAACCTGAAAAGGCTGGACACCTGCCTTTCAGCTAGGTACGGCTGTGAGGGCTGGGACTGTAGGCTCACACATCAGTGACTAATAACTACAGTGCGTACCTCTAGTGTTTCCTCACTTCTTATGACTAAAAATTGGTGTAGCTACAAAAATCGGTGCTCTCAATTTTACATTAAGTGATTAAAAAAAAAAAGGAAAGAAAAAGAAAGAAAAAGAAAAAAAGAAGAAAAAGAGAAAGAAATAGAAAAGAAAGGGAAAAAAACCGCAAAGAATTATTAATGAGTATGAGCTGATGCGGCAGGTTTTCCTTACTTTCCCCAGTAATCCCCATTACATCCTTAGGCTGTGCATCAGACCATTGCGTTGTGCAGCAGCCTGCTTTTCAGGGTGTTACAACTACGGCGATGAGGCGCTTCTCCTGATTGCAGACAGTTAACTGGTGGAACCGCTGCCGAACTGGGGGCAGGAGATCTGCGAGCCGTGGCTTTGTGGCGTGCCCAGTTTGTCTAACACACTGGCCAAACTTTTTATGCCAGTCATTACCGCCTGCATTTGGCAAGCCCTGGGTATTGCCAAGTACCTGCACCTGCAAGTAATTCCCTGGGAGTCGCTGGCATTGCTGGTGCGGCTTGGAGCTCAGCAGCCTTGCTGCTGGTCCATTAACTCCGAGAGATGTTTATTATGAAGCTAAAATTTATTCAACCGGATCTCACAACGAATAGAAAGTGTAAAAGATAAATATTAGGGCTGCACTCGATAGAAACAGTACAGGATATGCTGTTTACCAGGGTAGATATGAATGCTGTTTAATTTGTGTCAGAAGTAGTTGCAGGGGGAGACCTCACGACATTGCTACAAAGCACAGCTTTAAGCAGACTTTTCCTCTCTGCTACTTAAAAATATTTCTGTGCAGAACTTACTTACCTTTCTTTTTTCTTTTTTGCCTGGAAGGACTAAAAATTAGTACCTTTTCCTTTTAGTAACAGATTAGTCCCCTGACAGTCTATAGGGCAGGTGAGTGGTTGAAAATACTCACGTACTTTCAGAGAGTGACTTGAGCCAGTCCTTAGGTGCAGATCCTTAAAGTTAGGTAATGTCCAACTCCTGATAAGAAATTACACTAGTGGGAGTTTCTCACCTGTGCTCCAGTCATTGGAAATGCCGTAACCAGTTAAAGGCAAGTGCCACAACACCTTGGGGACCAAAGGCTTAAGGTCAGATTTTAAAGGCTATTGGTGTGCCTAGCTAATTTACAGAGCACCCCAGGGCAGGCCCATGCTGGCTGTTTCAGCCCCCTCGGTGGGGCTGTACCACTCCGGGTCATCAGCAGGACATGGACATTGCTCCACATCTGCCTGTTTCAGGAGCGTGTCCCCGTGTTTTCGGCCACGGGCACTAGGAGTGCCCAGATGCGCCTGTGCTCACAAAGCTGCAGTGATCTAAGGATGAAGCTGGGGCTCTTAAATCTTATCAAAAATCAATGGGATTTAGGCTAAGGAGGCTTATGTGTTTGAAGACATTCAGGTGCCTCAGTCTGGCTGACTGGCTGGTTGGGGCTTGGGACATAGTGGCTGTGCACGGATCCGTCCTGCTGCACTGCCATAGTCCAAGATGTGGTGTAGCTTCTCCAGAAGTGAATCTATACACATCCATCATCAATAAGGGACAGTTTATAGATCGAAACAGAGGATAATGGGAGGACGGTAATTTAAATCATAGTACTTAGTTGGACGTAAGGATTCCTAACATCCTCTTACTTTCCTAATTGCTAATATACTTAACACTTATTTTATCAATAGTCTATGATATATAAAATTACTTCATATCGGCTCATTAGTTAATTAATTAGGGGGGGAGGGGGGAAAACAACAAAGCCAAAAGTAGATTGAGGACCCAAACTTCTCCTTGAGTGAAAGGAGGAGCTCTGCCTCTGGTGCATTGCTACTAATTCTCCCTGGCCTGCATGTTTTTCAAGTTACGTATTTACAGCAATGCAGCTTCGCAAAGCACAAGCAGGAAGGAGATGAGGCCACCACGCCAGAACCAGCCCTTCTTTTCAGCTTTTTGCGACTTTATCTTCAGGGTCAAAGAAGTTCCTGGGTGAACTGCAGCTCAGAGCCGCAGGCAGCAGAACTGTGGCTGAATTAGAAAAACTACAGAATTAAAATTAATATATATGCCAGTTTTTTAAAAAGCCTCTAAATAGCTGAATGGGTATACTAAGAAATGAGATATAAAGTTAGTTTTTCTATGGGAGTTGATATCTCGGCTAAACCAGAGGAGACAAATATTAGTTATAACTACCCAGACAAGCACTCCAAGCTGTTTACTGAATGCCTTCTGTATGACTGTTTTTGGTGCAAATGCAATACCATATATTTTTCCTACATTATGCAAGAATTGGGTGAACTGAACATTTCTGATTACCCAACCCAACAACATAAAGGCATTTCAAGCCACCACATTTTGCTTCTAAAATAAGCTTAGAAAGGGACACAAGGCTGTTAAATGCAGCTCGACTGATGTGCAGTGACCATCTAAGTGATGGTCTGTCTGTACCTGGAGGTCATCTCATTTATTTACAAGTAAAGTTAGGTAGGATTGGTCCCTAGGTTTTTTTGGTTGGTTGGTTTTTTGGTTTTTTTTTTTTTTTTTCCTTTTTTTGCTGGTCAAAGTGGGACAGGAAATGGAAGAAAGCTCCTGCTCCAGTCGAGGGTTTTCATCACACACTGATCTTCCCTGTTACTCTCTAGTGAGCCAAAATTAGATCTATTCTCTGTTATTAACATCATCTACAGAGCGAAATGATCACACTTTCTTCCCAACACTGGCAAATGGATGGTTTCGTTTTCCTCATCTAGGATGTCCCCAGACATGCCTTTTACTGGGATGGAGACCGCTCTTCCAGCCCATTCTTGGTCTTTTGTCCATCACCTTCTGCGTATGATATATATAAAAGGATCTCTACCACAGAAGAAAATCTGATCACCCCACTAAAGCGAATAACGTGAATTTTAGATTTGCAGCCTTTCGATTTATTATCTACAGAGAAACCCAAACTCCAGCGTTGCTTCATGCTGATTATCCTTCTGGGAATATAAAAAAAAGCATCAATTTCTTTTACCCTGATTTCCCCATCACTGCTATGCAGGCAGTCTATAGACACAGTTACATGACTTTTTCCTCCTGTTGAAGACAAAAGTGAGGATTTTTTGCAGCCACAAAGTGTTATGACTGCCACTGTTTGTGCCATTTCTCCCCCCAGCCTACATTTACCCCTCTGGTTTCATGTGATGATTTATTGCTAGAGAGCGTATTTTCCATTAGAGGAGAAGAAGAGGGGGAGTACCAAACAAACTCCAGTGGCTGCATTCAAAGTGTAATGCTTCTTATCACAAATAATTTAAAAAATGCAAGAACCCCAATTTGCAGCTAGGAGGCCCACTTGAGGGATCAGTTAAAATTTACTCCTTTATACGCATGCCAACTTTGACTTCAAAAAGACTTTATTCCCAAGGATAAACAACCCAATATTTGTGTAATATAATTAAGTGAAGGCATCTTTAAATGTCATACCAGCTTGTGCCATGCTTTAAATTGTTATGCATCAACAGAATTTAACGAGATGGCCAAGGATCCTGCTTCCTGCGTGAATGCGATAAGCCACAAATACTGTATAGCTCTTTAATAGATTGCCAAAATAAAGCATTTTGTATGCAAATTATTCATGGAGTGGCAAAGCTAATATAGTGCCAAAATTACGCCCACTGGTCCTCTGCAATTAGTAGTTAAGTTGAAGTATCTTCAAACTGCAGAATTTCTTTCAGTGTCTCCCAATATTTGAAACATCTTTTCATTTATGAAAATAGGAAATAGCAGCTTTTATTTTCCTTTTAAGGTTTAGGGTATGTGCGTTATAGCAGAGAGGTGGCAAACAGGATCTAATCAGTGTAATTGCACATAGGCTACCCTGGAAATAAATATAAAAATCCAGTGACTTGCAAGAAAGTTGAAGGAGAAAGAAAAAAATTTATTTCCCCCTCCCCAGCCCATGCCCCTAAAATAAAGTATGTGAGCCCTGTGAAGTCGGGCTGAAAAAGTTAACTGGAAAAACCACAGTGAAGACTGAAGTGAAAATACAAGCATCTGGCTGGTGGCTTGGAAGGGCTGACAGTGCCCCCCATGTACAGCACCTTCTCGTCTCCTCCAGAAGTTTCCCGGTCCAAGAAACACCCGTGTCCTCCTAACAGCTCCGGGAGAAAACTTCCTCGGGGGCACCAGGCAGAGGAGCCACCACGACAAAAGCCCAGCACCTGTAAATCATTTAACCTATAGCTTCGCTGGCAAGAAATCACGTGAAATGTTATTTTCCAGCAGATTCAGGGATAAACCGTCCATAACCAGGAGTCTCTGGTTTCAAGTTAAGTACACAAATAACCAACAGGCATGTCACCTGGGAAATACTTGCAAAATTCTCAGTTTTTCTTTTTAAGTAATTATATTCTCCTCTGAGTATCAGCAACAGGGATCCTTTGCGGGAAAGGGAAAGGGAGAAAGAAGGAAAGAAAAAGGATTTCCTAGTCTCCAGATTTCCAGTGAAAAACCTCTTTCCCTCCTCTTCTGCCCTCCAAGATCATCTCCCAGACAAACCTAGGGCCGGTGAGGGAGCCGTGCAAGGGGGGGAAAAGAAGAATTGCTCCTTGATGGAGAAGTTTTTGGAGAAACTTTTAACAGTTGAATTAGGCAACTGTGAAGCATTCAGGCAACTTTTACCTTCTTTGGTGTCGCTTGCAATAGCACATGGAGATGAAGCTCAGTGAAGAAGTGGAGGGGCAGCTAGGTCCTGTAGATCATGTCCCCATTCTGTAGAGTTAACGCCAACTGTATTTTTCATTTACAACCTAATCATCAGAAGAGTATGGTAGATGTCAGGGACTTGGGATAGTGATTTAAGGAGTCTGTGTCAAACTGCTTGGACTTAGATGGCCTCTCTAAGGTAACCCGGAGGATTTACTACCAGCTAAACAACAAATGTAATTTCGGTCACAAACTGTTTTATGAAATGTTGTGGAATACCATAAACAACGATATTCAGCCCAGTGAACTCCAAAAGCTGTAATCTACAGCTTTCTCTTAACCTGGAGGGCAGCGGGGGGACCCAAACCCAAAAACCCCCTCTTCCATACTTTGATATGAAGGGAAGAAAGAGATAGCAGGTCTTACAGCAGGAAACGGCAGTCCCTTGGAAAAACAAATAAGAGCAGCTACCACCCGTAATAACACAGATCTTGCATTTTGTCCTTTTTATAGTGATGCCCGTTTAAATGTGTCCTTTTTTATGGTGATGCAGGTTTAAATGTCCGCCCCACAGAGGCGAGCATCACCGCAGCATCTCTGCTGAACAAGATCCAGTGGAAGGCACGGGGAGTGCGCTGCCCCGGCACCTCCGCGTGTGCCCGGCCGTGGCCCACGGCGGCCCTTGCGCCGTGGGGAGGACTTGCTGGATGCTATTGGTCCGGGTCCCACACTGACAACTTGTCATCGATTTTGTTAAAAAAAAAATAAAAAATGGCAACCAATGAAAATCAATCTTCTGATGCTCCGCTGCCTTAAATACCAGTAGAGCAAACAAACAGCCCTAAACAATACAGCAGAACCCATATATCAATTACCCTAAATGCTCAAGCATTTTTACTTCACGGCCTGCAACATCCGACTGTGGTACCCGCACCCACTGCGCCGAGATGATAATGGTGCTGCATTGTTCCTGGGCGCCTGGCGGCCAGATAAGGGCTGCCTGCGCTTAGATGATAATGAAAGTGGGCAGACTTAACATTGTGATTGGAAAATTTCTTGGGTCTCAGAAAAAGGTTCTATTAAGCCCACTGACCCCAATTGAATATTAATTAGCTAATTAACAGATTTATTGTTCCACGCAATTTCTGGAGAGGCAATTTTTTTTCAAGTGCCATTATTTTTTTAAATTATTTTTTGCATTGTGTATAATTGAATCTTTGCAGCTGCCAGCATCTTCTGCATGATTTGGCAAAAAAAAGAAAGAAAAAGCACTTATAGCTTTCCCCTTTTTTTCCAGACCCAAATGTTTCCAATCGCTTTAGTCAGTGTTTGGGGGTGGGGGAGGGAGGGAGGGGAAAAGAGGCAGCTGATCTATGTCGCATTCTACAGATTTATTTATTCTTAAATGCTTAACTTAAAAATGTCCACACTTTTCTTCTCCTGTTATGATTCACTTGTCTGTCTTTTAGCCCGAGGTTAGCATACAGTGCACTATTATTCCCAGGAAAGGCACTGAAGTCTGTGCCCTGCCTCTTTATACATCCTTTTAGCGTTGCACGTCTTTCCTCTCATCTTACCTGTTTGCTCCTGCTCTTTTCTGCCATGCAACGACTTTCTGCCCAGCTGGGGAGGGCAGGGGACTTGGGCAAGCTGGTCTCTGCCCTTCCTGCAGGAGGGTCCCTTGCATAGACTGACACAGTTCACATTTTTTTGCAAAGTATTTTTCTAAATACTGAATTATTCGTGAAGAGAGGCGAGATGATATTTTACCATATGGATGATTTCTGACCACTTCAAAGAAGTTATTTGGCACAGACCGCTCCAAGAGCTTCACACTGAAGTGAGCAAGGGCCCGCAGCGGTCTGTCGCATGATGCTATTACCAGGGCAGGGGGGTTCATTGCAGATTTCTTACAAATCATTTACTGCATCAAATCTTTTCCTAAAGAAGCAGGCTGTCTCTTAAATAAACCATGGTATTTTTGCAAGTGATGTCCAAAGACACTATTGTAAGCACCCTTTAAAGTTCTAGAATTAAAAATCAAGATATTCTTACAATGTTACCAGCTGTAGTGGAAGATGTCAACAGAGAACATCATTATCCTGTTAAAAGCAGAAAAGACAGAAATAATCTTACATTAGAGAACAGA
Source organism: Platalea leucorodia (assembly GCF_965183815.1). Lineage (NCBI taxonomy): Eukaryota > Metazoa > Chordata > Aves > Pelecaniformes > Threskiornithidae > Platalea > Platalea leucorodia. The sequence goes on from NC_138829.1 coordinate 59,927,337, forward strand.
AAACATGCAATTTATATGGTGCAAGAGAGCGTGCAGATCTCTTAAGTCCATGCACCTGGGCTTAGGGCTACTTCTTGTGTCCAAATCCAGGATTTGTACAGTCTGCTGTAGCAAGGTTGGCTCAAAACTGAGACCTGGATCTTCTAACAGTGTCTTCTTATAGGGCATCTATCTTCCTTCTCTGACCACCATGTAAATGCACCAAGACAGCTATATATTAAAAGTGTGGTTAAAAGTTACAGAAAGAGATTTCCTGCAGAGGCCTGTGAAAAACTCCTCGGCACCAACAGAAGTGAAACCGCATTTGCCTCGTCCCCCATGGACAGAAGAGACTACAAGAGGGACAAGCTTGTACCTGCCACAGCTACAGCTGGGTCCAAAGCCAGTGAATGCTCACAGATAGTTCCTCCTCGGTTTCCTCCTCAGACTGATGATTTTTCTGTTATTTTTCTTTTATTTTAATAAAACTGCCAGTGTTCAATGAAATAATTCATTCGTAGCTTCTAAACAATACATATTTCTACAGCTCGCAGTCATGTTTGGAAACCTGTGAAACAGGTCCTCGATGACTCAAGACACTTTGTGGATCCACAGAAGGGCTGTGCTGCCAACTTGAACAAGTCAAAATACATCCATCAAGTATCTCTTTCAACTGTTACGGGTGACACTGGTGCAGATTATGGACTATACTGCACAGTGACATAAAAAAACCAGCTTGCAACCCCATTTCTGAGGGGAAGACAGACAATTTCACTCAATATCCAGAACTAAGTTGTACGACCAGAAGAATACAAGCCACCAGACGCAGCTCTGGGCCCTGGCTAAATTTGGATCCAACCAACGGTTTTACCAGTCATGGGAAGTGTTGGTATCTGGATGCTTTTGTTCATCACAGAGGTATAACAACTGAAATAGTCAAATCTGGATACGGGGCCCATGTTCACAATGTTTTGTCTAGGACCTGCCTCAGGTCCCATGCGATGCTCTTCACCAGATTGGCCTAGGTGAATCAAGATATTTTAATGAACTGCTGTTGTCATAAACTTATTTTTATTTAGATTTCTGTACCTTTTTTACATAACCTATCTTGAAATACGCTAGTTGGGGAGATAGTGTTTAAACCACATGATCATTTACTTAAAAATATTAGATGAAATACTACTGGGGCTCCAAATGAAAACTGATAAAAACAACAAGAAATGTGATTTCTATTTAAGTATAAAAACATAAGGAATAGGAAGGAGAAACACAAAGCTTGCACTAGGATTATAGAGATATGTGAACTGTGTCAGTAAAGAGCCTGGACTAGTCTCATCAAAAGGTTGGTGGATATTATTTCATATTGACTTTGACCTTCTACTCTAATGTAATTACTAGGAACAATTTAAATAACTTTCTTTTTTTCCCAGAAAAAAAAAGAAAGCATTTTCCATTGCTTAAAACTGGAAAACAAAATGTTTGATTGAGGTCATCTTGACATCCATTAGTGTGATAAATGAAGTGGAATTCAAGGCTGCTCCATTATCAAGGTTCATTTTCGTTGTTCAGATCTGGTTTCCCCCTCTCTCTCTCTCCCTCTCCCTTCTGTTTTTTTTTTAAAACAACATGGCCTCAGACTCAAGGCTGATTACAATAATTACATTTTCTACCCATAATAGTACAAATGATTCAAAGAGTTATTCAGAATGTTTCAATGTCAGCACTTAGATAAATGCTCCTTCTTTCCTAGGGATTGCATTTTTTATGCAGAAGGTTAGTTAGCAGCAGCAATAACGGTATAGCTGTCAGAAAGCCGTGAATTTACGTGCCCAGTAACTACATTCACAATTGTTTGGTACTCAGCGTGGCAACAAGACTGAATGGGATACCAGATAATTTATAACTGCTCCCCAATACAGGAAGAACAATTATATTGTGTGCAGTATAAAATGGCTATTATTTAGCTCAATTTTTAAAAATTATTTGAACAAAATGCCTATCCTTTGCAGGGCTATTTTCTTCTTGGGTCTAATTAGATACCCAAGGAATACAGGATATATAAATTTTAGCCAGCAAATATATTTATGGAATTTTAATTCGCTTCTTGTATACCTCTGCCATAAACCTTGTAAGCCTTCTTTGGGAGGTTTTTAATCTTAAAGGTAAAAAAAAAAAAAGAAGTAAAAAAGTGAAAGAAAGCAATAGTCATACAAAAGGTAGCTGCCATTTTTCTGATGAGCAGCAAGCCCCTGGCTGTACGTCTCTCCTCTTGTACCATAAAATTACTGCTGCGTGTTTTATGAGAACAAGTTTGTTTCTGCAGACTTGACAGATTGCATCTCCTTGTAGGCAAGAGCAGGGCCGGCATTGGGCAGAGCTTCAGAGGGGCCTCGAGCAGGCGGGGGTCTGCGGGACCCTCCAGTGCTTGGGCTGAAGCCTCAATCCCCAGCCTCCATCCCCTGCCCCAAGCCTCCCCTTTCGAAACAAGCAGCTCACATTGCTGTGGAGGAAACCTTTTTATCGCAATCTTCCGTGTAGGAATTGTATCATCTCACAGAAAACGAACCTCAAAACAGTTGATGACCGTACGACTGCCCACCTTCCTTTGGGGGTGACAGAGGCAGAGAGGCTTCGCAGCGCACGCCACACCTGGCTGCGGCTTTGGTAGTGCGCAGTTTTTTGCGAAACACGGAAATTTTAGTCTAGAATGCAAAATTGATTTCCATTCACAAGGGGGGTACTTTTCCTCTTTTTCTTCCAAAGTATTTCAGGGATCGACAAAGCATATAACCAAGTATGAATTGGAGGAGAGTCAGGTTTCACCAGTTTCTGTATAATTGTCACCTAGACAATTCAGCTAGAGAAGGGACAGAGAGACAGACAGATGTCAGAAAGCTCAGACTTGTTAGTAGCTGGGCCCAGTTTAAGACCTTGTCGAAACTTAAATTTCACCGATTTTGAAAGGAAATTAGCCATGCTATTACCAAGATGGGCTTTCAATCAAAGTCTAAAATTAGTCTTTCTTCTCTTGAATGAGACCTTAAAATATCTAACATATATTAATCTAATCCAGCTGTCTAAGAGTTGGTATCTCCCATCACCGTATCACCAAGTTGCAAAACATTGCATTAACCCTTGCCTTGGTGTCCTGGTTTCAGCTGGGATAGAGTTAATTTTCGTCTTGGTAGCCGGTATGGGGCTGTGTTTTGGGTTTAGGATGAGAACAATGTCGAGGATACACTGACGTTTTGTTCTTGCTAAGTAGTTGCTAAGTGGCGCTCACAGTGGTAAAGGACTTTTCAACTGCCCATGCTCTGCCGGGTGCACAAGAAGCTGGGAGGGGGCACAGCCAGGACAGCTGACCCAGACTGGCCAAGGGGCTATTCCATACCATATGGCGTCATGCTCAGTATATATATAAGCTGGGGGAAGAAGAAGGAAGGAGGGGGACATTGGGCATGATGGCGTTTGTCTTCCCAAGTAACCATTACGCGTGATGGAGCCCTGCTTTCCTGGGGATGGCTGAACACCTGCCTGCCCATGGGAAGTAGTGAATGAATTCCTTGTTTTGTTTTGTTTGCGTGCGCGGTTTTTTTTTTGCTTTGCCTATTTAACTGTTCTAATTTATTTTACTTCAATTATTAAACTGTTCTTATCTCAACCCACGAGTTTTCTCCCTTTTGCCCTTCTGATTCTCCCCCCATCCCACTGGTGGGGAGTGAGCGAGCGGCTGCGTGGTGCTTAGTTGCTGGCTGGGGTTAAACCACGACACTTGGGTAGGAGGTCTTTTATGGGATTGCATCTGCATCCGTCTAACTAAAGCAAATCCAGTCACGTCTCTTCTAATGGAAAAAAAATTATCTAGGGGAGGCTGGGGAGGCAGCAGGCAGGGGAACGGCTGCGGCGGTGTCCTGCCAGCATTTCAGCAAGGCTGTGCCGCAGCAGCTCCCACCTGCCCTTTCCTTCAGAGAGTCCAAGGGTACGGATGCAGGAGAGAGCTGGGATGAGAGGCTGTGCTGAGTGCAATTAATTTATATCTCCATTTAAATAAAACCCTCTCATAGTCATAGCTTGGGAGGAGACAGCGCCACTTGGCAAACAAAATTGTATTAAGTGCACTCCACTAGAAATGTTTATACTTTGTCCCTGAGAAATGTTTATGCTGGAGTACAGTATTTAACTTATCAATTTGAAAATGAATGACGAGGAGAGGAGTACAGAGGTTTTCTTATTTCAGAAACATTTGTTAAGTGCCTTTCATTTGCAACAGCTCCAAAGTCAGGGTAAGTCATCTTTGTCTAGAGGAGTCTGCAGTGACCAGAGCAATGCTGAGTGTGCTGGTGGGGACCCTCCAGCACATGTATACCCCAAAAATGAATGATGGTTTGGGGGAATTTCTTCATTTCTGATTAAATTCCTTTCTTCTCACCCTCTCCTGAGGCTGACTTGGCCTCGGGAGCCTAAGATTATAGAATCATAGAATCATTTAGGTTGGAAAAGACCTTTCAGATCATCAAGTCCAACCATTAACCTAGCACTGCCAAGTACACCACTAAATGCTAACCCACCACTAAATTACATTAGAACAGCCAGACCAGGGCTTTGAAATGTATGAGATTGTACCTGTGAGTATGAATTTCCAGAAGACTCTATCGATTAATATCTCCAGGTTAAACTCCAAATTCCCAAAGGTCAATGCACCCCCTCACGTCCTTCCCCTGCAATTTGAGCACAGGGTGCAATTGCACTTGGTCATCTGTCTACAGGGGTGCAGGAACAACGTATGCCTCTGTCCAGCATGTGCATTGCAGACTCTCTTTCTTGCCAAGGGTGGCTGGCCTTCTGCTTTAAACACTTTTTTTCATAGGAGAAGAATAAAACCCTTCCTGTATTTACCATCGCAGTCTTTTTCCCCTGCAGAGTGCACAGGATGAGTGTAAGCTAGCAGAATGCTCCCGTAGGATCCTCTCTGGGATTCAGGGTTTTGGATGCTGCTGAATAGTCCATTTTGCAGCCAACAAGAAAGTAGATCCCCACTCTGACCACCCCACAAGCTACCCAAAGATTTTGGCAGCAAGGTCACCTCTGTCCCTCCTACTGAGCAAACCAGTGCCACCACATTTTGGGGGTCCAGCAGCCAGCTGTGTCCACCACCGGCGTGGGTGCTGCTGCTGCTGCGTTACTCTGCACGTTTCTGGGTCAGCCTGCATGGGCTGGATGTGGTGCTTGCAGAGCCATGGGGACCTTTCACTTGCTTTGGAGTTCAGGTTTTGGTCCATGAAAGAGTAAGGCAGCAGTTGCACTGGGGTCATGGCAGGCTTGCCTTTGGCAACGAGTCTTATTCAAGGCCAAATTAACTGAGCCGGGTCTCTGGGAGCACGTTTTTGTCCGAATGCAAACCTGTCTATCCCTGCGTGTGAACCCTGGATATCAAACTGCTGGAGAACCCAAATTACATTGCACATATTTCACTGTACCATCATACCTAAAAATAAAAAGGCCAAGTGTGGAGGTAAAAGACATTGGTACTACATTTCAAAGGGGAACATGCCTCTTAACACGCATTTGCATGAAGGGTGTGTGCCCTCCACCTCTTCTACCACATCCAAGTAAGTGCACACGTGCTTGAGTTCGTGCTCCCATTTGCTGGTAACTTATTCCTTGCAGGAAAGCCTATAGGCTTCCCAAGACGACCATTTTGCCAAGGTGCTCAAGGTATTCTGGGAAGGCAATGGAGTGGTAAAATCCAAATTAAACATTAGTTTCTGCAGAAGGACAATGCAGGGGTTTCCTGCATTGGGCAGCTCCAGGAGGCTCCAAGCCAGGATTATCCTGTCTTCCCCACACAACAGCCCAGCTGCTGGCTACCAACAGGAGTGACCCAAACCATGAGCAATCCCAGCCACCGCAAGAGCAGATTACTCTGCTAAAGGTGAACCAGAGCAGGTGATGTGTAGTAATGGTTTAATGCTCCTTCATGTGCTAGTTGGTGCTACAGACCCCAACTTCAGACCTGAAAAGCTGCCGTACGTCGACCCTGGCTGTGCTGCCGTGCAGGCACCGGGGCAGGCCTGCAGCCCTCCCTGCAGCCGGGCTCCCAAAACAACCCGTGGATGGCCATAACCACCAACCACCCTACCAGCGCTTTAATTCCCCAATCACAGCCCAGCTAAGCTGCAAAGGACCATGCTGCCAGTGTCCCAGTTGCTTTTGCATGGTATAATGAGGATGGGGAAAAGATCCACTGCAGGGGGGAAAATAAACTTAAAAAGAAAGAAGGAATAGGAGCAGGAGGGGAAGGAGCATTGCTCACTCTAACCATCATCTGTAACATCATATTTGATCTTTACGTGAGGCTCCCAGAGAGACAAAGAGAGATGGTGTAAGTATGAATCCAGGAATAACAATGTGCACTTAATAGTTCTTATCGTATGATGAAGTACGACACTGACATTTTACCAGTGTATCTTCAAAGAGTGTTAACGAGGGGAAACCTGCCTGAAGCCTACAGCCCACAACATGCCAAACAAGCGAAATGATTGTTTCCATGAGGAGAAGAGACCCAAGGGAGGCAAAGAAGAGGCACAGAACAAAACCCCTTATGCAACCACAGGATGTTTCAGCGCCCAACAACGAAGAGCAAAGGAGGGGTAACCCAGTGCCGGAGGGAAGGCAATGGGAGGCATTCAGCAGGTCATGGAGGAGGAGGAAGAGGAGAAGAGCTGCACCTCCTCGTGGCAGCCTCCGCATTGGGCATAGCATCAAGCAGGCTCTTCATTGCGTCCCTAATGTATCTGTCCCTGGTATTTTTTCTCTCCGCAAAAGCTTTTCTTTAGAATATACATGACCTGGGTGCATGAATCAGCTCAGGAGCAGCAGCGTTGTGATTAAAATAATAATTATAAAAAAAAGCAGCATGCACGCAGAGTGCGAGAAGTGCGCCCAACCTCTGAGAAACCCAGAAGACTCTGTAACTCTTGGGTACGAGCATTAAATGAGGTTTAAAAGCTTGTCACCCTCTCCAGCACACGTGTCAAGAGCAGAGGTGGTATAAGATTGAAGAAGAATAATTTGCGAAGGAGGAGTGTAATTTATCAGATTCTGGGAAACTCATCACTTCGTGTTTGTCCTGGTTTCAGCTGGGATAGAGTTAATTTTCTTCTTAGTAGCTGGTAGAGTGCTGTGTTTTGGATTTAGGATGAGAATAATGTTGATAAGACACTGATGTTTTGGTTCTTGCTGAGTAGAGTTTACACTAGTCAAGGACTTTTTAGCTTCTTGTGCTCTGCCAGGTGCATAAGAAGCTGGGAGGGAGCATAGCTAGGACAGCTGACCCAGACTGGCCAAAGGGCTATTCCATACCATATGACGTCATGCTCAGTATATAAGCTGGGGGAAGAAGAAGGAAGGGGGGGACGTTCGGAGTGATGGCGTTTGTCTTCCCAAGTAACCGTTACGCGTGATGGAGCCCTGCTTTCCTGGGGATGGCTGAACACCTGCCTGCCGCTGGGAAGTAGTGAATGAATTCCTTGCTTTGCTTTGCTTGTGCGCGCGGCTTTTGCTTTACCTATTAAACTGTCTTTATCTCAACCCATGGGTTTTCTCACTTTTACTCTTCCGATTCTCTCCCCCATCCCACCGGGGGGGAGTGAGCGAGCGGCTGTGTGGTGCTTAGTTGCTGGCTGGGGTTAAACCACGACAGTCCTTTTTGGCGCCCAACGTGGGGCTCGAAGGGTTTGAGATAATGACAGATTTAATTGGAATGTGCTAGACTGAATTTATAGCTGTTAGTGCTGTTTAGGTATGAATCAGCAGGCTTCTGTACTTGCCATGGGGCTTGCTTGCCTTACTGTATATTAGAGTATAGTGCTCGTTAGTGGCTGCTTTTTGCTTTTGCTACTTGCTGAACTGCTTATCATCTTACTGTGCTGTGCCTGGGAACATTTTGATAACAACAACGGCCATGCCCTGGGCTGGCAGATGGCCAGGGCATTGCTGCTGTTTCTGCGCTGCTGTACTGGACAGGCTGGAACTCCAGTGTGAACTCGAGTCAAAGGGACTGTGACCTGTGGATGAGTCCATGTGGGAGCAGGACACCCCGAAGCGCCTGTGGACGTGGATAAGCCCATACCAGAGCAGGTATGTCTCGAAGAGTCTGTGGCCATGGTTATGTCTGTGCCACAGCAGGTATACTTCTTGAAGGGATTGTGGCCCAAGGATAAGTCCACGCTGGAGAGGGTACACCTCGAAGCATCTGTGGCTGTGGATAAGTCCGTGCTGCAGCAGGTACACCTTGAAGCATCAGTGGCTGTGCATGAGGTCATGCTGGAGCACCTCAAAGCGTGTGGCCATGGGTAAGGCCATGGTGGAGCAAGTTCACTTCTGAAGAGACTGTGGCTGCGGGTAAGGCCATGGTGGAGCAAGTTTACTTCTGAAGAGACTGTGGCTGCGGGCAAGGCCACGCTGGAGCAGGTATATCTCTGAAAGCATTGTGGCCCATGGAGAAGGTCATGTGGGAACAGGTGCACCTCTAAGTGACTGTGGCTGTGGATAAATCTATGCCACAGCAGGTATACCCCTGGAGAGACTGTGGCTCATAGACAAGGCTCCGCTTGGAGCAGGTAAACCCCTAAGGGACTACAGTCTGTGGATAAGTCCAAGCCGAAGCAGGGGCAAGGGGAGGAGTCCATTGCAGTGTTAAACCCAATGGTCTGGTCCAAAGGGGCCAGGGGTGGAGATTGTAATGGAAATACCTTTAAATTGTTGTAACCCAGGATTTGAGTTGCATGTTATGAGAATTACTATAACAGGAACCCCTTGTTGCTAGCCAGGCTAGGAGCAAGGGGAGGAGTTCATTGCAATGTTAATCCTGGCCCAAAGTGGCCAGGGGTGGAGATTGTAATGGAAATACCTTTAAATTGTTGTAACCCATGATCTGAGTTGCATGTTATAGGAATTACCATAGCAGGAACCACCTGAACAAATGGAGGAGAAGCCTTACAAGAAGCAGTGCAAGTGCAGCAGTAACCCGACCTGAGCTGGCTTTGGTGCCCAATAACTCCACGCAACACACCACCTCTCCTGTCCTGAGTGATCACCATCACCGATGGAGCCCAGTCACGGACTAAATGAACCCAATGGACATTATGTGGACATTTGTGGATGTTTATGGACATTTTACAGACATTTTACAGGAGTGGTCCATAGAATAAGTGGGGTGGTGGTTAATGAGGATGTATTGGATAATGTGGGACCTGAGCATGACGTAAATGGTATGGAATAAGGGGTGGATACTGTCCTGGTTTCAGCTGGGATAGAGTTAATTTTCTTCTTAGTAGCTGGTAGAGTGCTGTGTTTTGGATTTAGGATGAGAATAATGTTGATAAGACACTGATGTTTTGGTTCTTGCTGAGTAGAGTTTACACTAGTCAAGGACTTTTTAGCTTCTTGTGCTCTGCCAGGTGCATAAGAAGCTGGGAGGGAGCATAGCTAGGACAGCTGACCCAGACTGGCCAAAGGGCTATTCCATACCATATGACATCATGCTCAGTATATAAGCTGGGGGAAGAAGAAGGAAGGGGGGGACGTTCGGAGTGATGGCGTTTGTCTTCCCAAGTAACCGTTACGCGTGATGGAGCCCTGCTTTCCTGGGGATGGCTGAACACCTGCCTGCCGCTGGGAAGTAGTGAATGAATTCCTTGCTTTGCTTTGCTTGTGCGCGCGGCTTTTGCTTTACCTATTAAACTGTCTTTATCTCAACCCATGGGTTTTCTCACTTTTACTCTTCCGATTCTCTCCCCCATCCCACCGGGGGGGAGTGAGCGAGCGGCTGTGTGGTGCTTAGTTGCTGGCTGGGGTTAAACCACGACAGTGTTGGACAGGAACTTGCAGCAAAAATAGCCAGTGGTGATGTGCACGTTTTAAAAGAGGCAGCTACTCAAACAGTGCCCTGTATTACACAGAAACAGAAGATAATTTTAAATTAAAAATAATTTTGCTTTCCCCATCATTCATTTGGTCTCATCCCACTAAGTGAATTAGACAAACAAAAAAGAAAAGCTCTTTGAGAAAAGTAACATGCCTTGGCCCACTGTTTACATACAGAATCATATAGATTCATGTAATTGTAATACCAGCAGCTTCAGCTTTCAGTCTTATTCTCCACCTGTAGTTTCCATCACATCAAATTGTAATGCTGCAAACACTGAGTAACTGGGCAGAGGGAGGGAAAGTGAACCAAGCTCCTGCGCAGATGTGAGTTTTTCAGTAGTTAGCACTAACCTGAAGGGAAAGGCCAGATGCTTCATTGAGAAGAGAGGGATTTTTTAAAAAAAAAAAAATTTTTAAGAAGAGTGGCATCAGATTTGAGATGGCTCAGTTGAAGTACTTTGGAGATGTTAAATAATTAGTTCATTATTTCATAACAAAAACAGGACGGAGAAAAGGATTCGTTTAGGAAAATGTGGGAAACTGTTGTTTTGACATCAGACAACAACAAAATAGGAAGCAGTGATGCCAGACTGCATTAATGCTGTATGAGCTGCCCCAATTCATAATGGCGTGAGCTGGCCTGTCCTTATGCAGTTTATAGCCGGGTTATAAATGCACAAGCTCTCACCTGCAGGACAAGTGTCCTGCGTGATGCACGCCCATGTCACCCTACCGAGGCCAACAAAGCTGCTGCCTTTGGGAGAGCTTGGTCCAAAGGTTGCATTTTTTTCCTGATTTATTTTAGAAAAATTATACCTCATTGTTAAAAGCAACATTCCTCACCAATGCTTAAAAGCATGTTTGTTAGCCTTGAACTACAGGAAAAGTTGTCTCCTGCTAATGGCACGTGCTCCCGGGGATGAGACCTCATGATCATGACAAAGCTTAAAAGATCATGCGCCTCCTCTGGCAATTATTTCTGACTCTGACACATGGTGAACTATGGCCCTGGCATAAAAGCTCTTTTCAAGGTATCGGAGGGGGGGTTGACTGGTCATCGTCAGAGTTTTCCAAAGCAGTGAATCCGCCATGCACCTTAGGCGGCATCCCGGGGTGATCCCTGTTTCTAGCCATGGCTGCTTGCCGGTGCCTGCGGTGTGATCTCACCTAGCCTAGTCCAGCCTAGTTATTTATTTCAGTCTGTCTCCACCACAAGTGCCAAAAGCAGGCGGTGTGCTGCTGAGGCCAGGGTGCGCAGGGCTCGCCCCGACTGTTCCCAGCCACTTGGAAACTGGCCTTGCATCAGCTACCACAGGGCTGAACAAAACCATCCCCCCCATGCGAAAAGCCCCAAACTCCAAAGACAGACCATCCTCCAAGGGACCAGCACATCTCCCAAATGCACAGGGGCAAGACGCACAGCTCAGCAGCAAGCACAGCTTCATGCCTGCAGGGTCCCCAGGGAGCACCAGTGCCACTGCTCCCCCATGCCGGTGGCTTGGCCCCAGGAGCAGAGAGGCATAGTCAAGAGAAATACGGAGTGCTGCCTGGCCTGCCCCCGAGCAGAGGAAACTCATCCTTTATAAATGCTGCCTGCTCCCAAGCTCAGAAACCGCAGGGTCCCTCCTGTTAACCCAGAGCTGAGATTTATATGGCCAGAGGCAGGGGAGCACAAGCGCGCAGGCTTGAGCAACTGGATACCCTTGGATTTATACTCCATTTGGGATGATAATGAGGTGGTTAATACAGAAATACAAGACAGTAATAAACCACTGACTTTTATAGATCTCAGTGTGAATCTGAATCCTCATTTGGCGACCAAGAGATGGGTGATATACAGCAGCCCGTCCCGCTCCCGCTCCTCTCGCAGTTTCCTGGGAGAGAAGCAGCACAAGGGACCCTGCGAGCGCCAAGGCCAATAAATCCTTCCCAGCTGTGACGGGATGGTGTCCACAGGACAGGATTTGTTAATGGAATATGGATCAACCAATCTCAATTAAAAGCATGTTCTTTTTGCATAGAGATCCCTTTTCCTCCATGCAAGTTGTGCTCATTTTTAAACCCCTACTGAAAATGCACGCTGGTAGCTGAAGGCAGATTTTGCTGCTAGCTTTAATAAAAGGACTAGAAACGACTTGGTTTTTGATGGGTGAGAAGGAGCATTAACTACCACTAAATGATCTACTTTCAGGTCACATGAAGTCATCTAAACTTGCATTAATGTGCTTATAACTTTGAAAAATCACAAAACCATGGAATAAGTGTTGCAGATGCCTGAAAGTTCATATGAGTTCAAAAAAAAAAAAAAGCAACTGGACAAATTCATGGCAGAAAAGGTCCCTCAAGGGCTACGATACGACTCTCCCTTACAGCTGCCCCGAAGCAGACACTGGAGGCTGGAAAAACATTGCGGGGAGATGCACAGCCCTGGGTGCTCGTCTGGCATTGCTGCAGGGCTGCTCTTGCAGACGTGCCCTCGGCTGCCGGCTGCTGCTGCTGCAGACCCACTGCCCCGCTCCAGTCCCATGGTCCTGGTTTGAATGAGCCACAGCTCTGTCATGGGCTGGGAGAGCCAAGAAACTTTATATAAATATCTTTCAGAGTGAAATGGTGAGTTTAGGGTACTCAGCTTTAACAGAAAGCGTGATTGCTGAGAGCAGACACTGTCAGCAGCTCCCAGCAGCAGAGGTGCCTGTGAGCTGTTGCCAGCTGGGCTTCCCCAGCAGCAAGGCAATAAAATCACAAGCAGCTTCCAAAAGTATTCTTCCTTGTGCATGTGTGTATTTTTCTGTGAGAGAGACTTAGGAGCTGAAATGATATTTCATTAAGGTAGCCAGAGCTAATCCTTCCTGTCCCTATTCTTCTCGGAGGCGGTGCGGACAGGCAGGGCTGGGGCGGCAGGGCTCCTGCTGCCTCCAGACCCCAAACCTGCCAGTTCCTCTGGGAGTGGAATATATGAGGATTTATATGATGGAAGAAAAAAGATAAAATGTTAGAGGGAATGGTCCAGAAATGCTGAAATAGAAATGAAGGACTGAAATAATCTACCCATACTTTATGCAGTGGCATAGATATAAAAAATACCTTTTTTTTTTTATTGAGAATCCTTTTTCTTCCCAAGCAAATTGTTTATGCAGAATCTCCCGAGAAGCTTCATTTTTTATTTATATATCCATATATATGAGTGGTGGTAATTTGAAGTCCTCTAAACAATCACCTGTAAATTACAGTCTTTCTAAGCAGCGATATATATATCCACAAATCAGTCCCAGGACACTGAAGCTATATGTGAAAAGGTCTATTTATGTCACTGCAGGCAGAGGAAAAAAAAATTGCTTGGTTTTATATAAAAGAAAATTTGTTATTAATGTGTATAGTTAATTGGATAATAAAAAAAGAAGAGCTCTTTAAAAGACCTGGGATGACTAGAAAGTTAATCTACTGAACTCCTGGGCAGTGATACCCGTATCAGGTACAGATTTCTCTGCTGCACAGCACTGAGCACAACGCCGGGTATGGCTCTTGTGCTGCACGCACACACTGGGAGAGCCGCCGCGGCACTGGGGAGGGAGCCGCCGCACTGCTGAGTGTTGGTCTACAACAGAGAAGTCACCAGGAGTGACTCTGCAAAAAAGCCCTGCAAAACCCAGGGCAGAGAAGACATGAGGGGAAGCAGGCTCAGAGCAGGACGCTGAGGGGACAAGACCCCCAATCCCAAATCCCCTGCTCTCAGCAGCTGTGGCCGGCAGGCCCACTGCTGTGTCAGCCCATCACCAGCCGCAGGAAAGATGTACTGCTTTCAGCTATTGCTAATGGGAATAAAATCTGAACTTATTTTACTTGCCCGGTGTAGTCAGCCATCACCATATACACAAGTAGGTGTTGCCCATCACACCTTCCTGCTGAATAAGCATCTGCCCAAGTTACCTCCTTGGGACCCAGATTTGGGAAGGGGTGGGCATCAATGGGCAGAGTTAACTTTGGCCAGATCAGCACCGTCGGTGATCTGCATGTGAGGAAAGACAACAGCAGTTCGAAGCATGGCGTGTTTGTACCTGCAGCATTCTCATAGCCGTTATCTTACCCGTGGCCCATATCTCCTGCTGCAAGTGCAACGTTTTGGGGGTGTGAGGGAGGCAGGTGTCAAGAGCACTGCTAGATCATGTTACCAGCAATAAGGGAGGTGAGTTTCCAGGACCTTGAGACTCCTCATGTGTAACAGCAGAGTCTAGATCATATACATGCACTTTTTAAAATACGCTTTTCCTCGGGGCAAGCTTTTGGAAGAAGCCGCTCATGAAGCCAGCAAATGACATCAACCAAAAGTGCCATTCAACAAGTGGGCACTTAAGTGGCAGGAGTACTTTACAGAGGACAAAACATCTGATTGCTGCAGCTTTTCCTCCCATAAATTACATTCTTGGCTTCCCTCTTTTCCTCCTCCCGCCCAGCTGAGTGCCACCGAAGATGCAAAAGTAAACTACCAGTTGTAGTTGGTTGAATGTATGAAGTTAAGAATTACTGGGCAAATATATCCAGGGAATTCTCTCAAGCACTCAGGTGAGTTTAAACGTGAGCTTGCAGGAGCCCTGCTTAGATGACTTTTGTCTTTGTCTTCTATCAGTGATCAAGGTTTGCCTGCACTGTCTTCTGTGTTAGGTGAATATTAAGCCTCTCCTTGCATTTGCCATATTTTCGGAGAAATGGAATGTTTCTAGGGCCTTCGCCGTGGCCAGGCAGAGGGAATGTGCCGGGGTACTCTGACGAGGTACCAGAGTGAACAACTGGTGTAAGCCATCACAGTTTGCCAGGACAGCCTGAGCATGGCCGGTGCGCTCTCACCCGTCCCAAACCAAAAGGCACAAAAGCAAAATCCATTAATTCTGGGCACCAACAGATTTGGGAAAAGCACAGCCCCCCCGCAGACATTCAGAAATAGGAGCTGTGTTTGTTGAAGAAATTCTTCTCTGTGAATTATTTGTCCTACTAATAAGCTGCTTTCTCTCCATGTCTCACACTCACCTCTCCTCCCACATACGTGGATATCAGTGGGGCCTCGCTCCACTGAAATTACCAGAATCACCTAAAAATTACAGCAGTGCTGGGGCAAGGAGGCATCACCAGCATGCGGGGGCCGAGGGGAAAAGCCCCTGGATCTTAATGCAAGCGAGGAGCCTCTGCTGCAGCCCCGGGCTTGGTGTCAGGGGGCCGTCACGCCGCAGGGTTGCTCTCCTGGAGCAACGCCGGAGCCACCTGGTGCCACGGTCTGTCTGTGGCAGTTTAATAGCGGGAAAGCGAAGGGAGCATATGCTGGGGGACGTGAGGGGATGGGGGAGCGGGATGCTGGTGCTCAGAGCAGATGGTGACGCCCAGAAATAACCATAAATCTGACTTTACAGACAGCGTGCTCCTTCCTGTGGATTTCCCAAGCTGGGGGTTCTGATCGTGAATCATTCCCTGTGGTACCCCACCACCAGGATGGGGCTGCAGGGCAACTCCTGCAAGGCGGCACCATCCCAGGAGCCCTGTGCTCTGCTGCGAGTCAGCGCGGAGGTGGGTCGTGCACTCTGTATGCTGTCTCCGCAAAACTGCCCACTGAAAGTCTGCTTGAGCTTCGGGCTCGATTCTGCAATCCCTCTCCCACACTGCTGGCCAAAATCAGAGCGGGGCCGACATGTTCCAGTCTTGGGGAAATTACAGCCAAAATGGGGCTCTCCCTGCTGTACTGCAGGGGACAGCAAATGCCATCAGGGTTGAAAGGCTTCAATAATTCAAAGGTTTTTGATCTTGCAATAATCCCTTTGCACAGTGCAACTTAGACCAAACTTTGATTAAGGGATATCTTGTTAACTGATGTTTAAAAGAGTTTTGTTTTTTTTTTTTGCAGTTTTTGCTTTTTTAAGAAGGGTTTAATGCTTGTGCTGTCCCCACGCCCGCCTGAGCGCTGTGACACAGCTGGGCATCACAGCAGTCTGGCAATGTCAATGTCCTCCGGCTCCTTCCCCCCTTCCAGCTCCAGACATTGATGAATTTTAAGCTAAAAGGCCAGCCGAATTTATTGTCTTCCATTAGTCTGATACAACACAATTTATTTTTAAACAGCTTCTCTCATGCAAAAGCATCCCAAAATGATTCACAGCAGATGACAGACTCTGCATGCAAATCCGGGCAGTTTATACCCTCCTGTGCTACGTTGCACGGATCGTCCCGCTGGCTGGACCGCACCCAGACAAATTTAATTATCCACTAAATGGCATGATTGTGCTTTGTCCCGGAGAACATGCAATCAAAACAGTGTAAATACGGGCAACAACAGATACAGGCAGAGCCAGGGAAGAGATCGACGTGGATTAAAACACAACACGAAGGTCGAGCAAATCACACTGCAAATAAAGATGCTCAAGAACTTGGGAGGAGAGGGGAGGAACACAAGGAGCGAGCAAGGTGGTGGGTGGAAACCGGCGGCACAGAAAACGGGAGCTCCTAGGGAGGAGCAAGGAGCCAACCCAGGACTCGGAGGATGAGAGCGATACAGCGACTGGATGGGAGATGAGCCGATTTGCATCAGTTCAGGATCTATCCTGGTGCATTTCCACAGACAACAAGCAATTCCCCGAAAAGCAGTTACAAAAGTTTGCCAGCCAAGCCTCTCCCCTGAGTTGTGGTCAGGAGAGGCTTCTTTAAATGATGGGGAACCCCCCGCCGCCCTCCAGCACAAGGGCACGGCTGAGCAAGCACCCCTCCTGCAGCCCTTGCCCCTGGCGGGGGGGCAGTTTTGTGGGATCCCTGTGACCAAAGAGGGGTGTCACTCCCTCCCGCAGGACTGCATGGTGCAGGGCACGTGAGGAGGGCTCGCCCCAGCTCACAGGAGCCACCGGGAGGCTTGGCACAGTGGTGAGCGTGGCCAAGAGGGCCCAGCACCAGCATCTTCCCCTGGCCACATTTTAAAGTGATAAAAATGATAGACTGGCTGGCAATTCAGGAAGGAGAGTTATAATACAGCAGAGATTTGTCCTTTGACTGAGGGGATTTGACTTAACTGGGGATTTGGCATTTCTTCCCTCACATACCATTGCAGCTCTTAGCAAGAAGTCAGAATTACATGGCACCTCCACATACCACATGCCCATCACCTCCCTCCCCACAGGGCTCACCCCATGCCCCAGGTGCACTGCAGACATCTCTTGCACTTTCTTCAGCCCAAACAAAAGCCCCCAAAAGCCCAGAACATCCCTCTGCCATACCAGTTCCTACCAGGCACTCCCAGCATCACTCCCCCAACCAGGTCCTCCACCACCTGCAGAAGCTGTAGCCTGGAGCATCTTGCTGCAAACAACCCACAGCTGTTCCAGCACAACCCCTTGGGACAATTAAAGAGACAGGATAACGACCTGTGGGAAACAGCATGTCAGAAACCTGCCTTTGCCCCCATCGGCAAGGAAGTCCATTTAATTTCCCTGGACTGCCTGCCCCTCTGCAAATAAATTAATAAATACAGTTCAAGGATCATCAGGGTGAGCTGTGCCGCTGATAACTCATGTTTATAAAAGCTCGTCAACGGGACCCACCAGGAGCATGTGGGCTGTCACACCAATAGAGCTGCTCACCTGCTGGAAGTGAAAACCAAACTGATGGCCGGGCAGCGGCACAGGGTGAGTTGCACCACAGAGCGCTGCCCGTGGCCGCGCTGGCCAGGAGGAGACCATCCCCGCAGCACCTTGTCTTCATGCAGTGGCACATGGTCCCTGAGCACACCTCAGCGAGGGTCGAGCACATATCCACGTGCACTGGGGAGGCTCTCCACCCTCACTGGTGTTTCAATGAGGCGCATAGAGGGGTAGTCAGGGTTTGGTCAAACTCAAGGTAGATGCGAGCTGGAGGTATGTGGGGTCAAGGAACAACAAGGTTCCCCCAGAGCATCGTTGCCTTTAGCCCCATGCCTGACACTCGGTGACTTGGTGAAGCCTTATTTACTATAGGGCTTATAAAACATGCATTTGCACCTAAACTGGCCCCAGAGAGCAGCAGTGTCAGAGGCATTGGTTTGGACCGGTGTTGCTGCTTGGCTGCATGCAACAGCCTGAGTTCACCTTCTGGGTTCATCATGTGAAAACTTGCACAAAACCCACCTCCTCCAGGTTGTCTCCCCCATTTCAAGAAGTGCAATAATGTCCAGACACAGCGAACATCCACCTCCCCGGCCCCTGAGGGTGGAACCGCCCATGGAGCGGGGCAAGGTGGTTCCCCCTGTTCCCACCCACGAGTCCTAAAAGTTTTTCAGGATTTCATACTTTATAATTTTATCTAGCGATTTAATAATCATGGTGCTTCAGCTGTTTCTAAAAAGGACAGTGACTCTGAAAGAAAAGGACTTATTAGAAAGCTCATTCTTTATTGAAAAGCCAGAATAAGGTTCTTTGGGGAGAAATTAAATCATGGAAGTAAAGAGCCATGAAAGAATAAAAGTGTGGGGTTAAGCAGTATGTGGCTCAGAGCTTGGCTTTCCCGGCTTCTGGGTAAACTCGCCAAAGCAGGGCCTCCAGAAAGCAAGGGCAGTAGTGCAGGCAAGCGGCATCACCTGCCAGCGGCATAAAGCATCTGTAAAAGCAAAAGAAATCATTATTTGTGCATGATCACATACTGTAGTAACAATACAGCAATTGGGGAGCCTGCATGACCCAGCAGGTCATGGTAAAGCGCCATTATACCACCACAAGCCAAAATAACACCCTACCCATGGTGGGTGCCCTTCCCCGCTGTGCCTTGCCCGGCTGCCAGCCCCGGCCGAGCAGGGGCCGACCCCTCTGCCTTCCCGGAATGCCGGTGCCACCGGCTCCACGCCTCAGCCCCTTGCGAAACCGGGGCCGTCCTCAACCCCGGCTGCAGGTTTGGGGGCACCACTTGGCACACGCTTTCACATGTTTTATCTGGAAAACGATCCCCTAGGAGTTATTTCAAGTCAGACGCCCCAAAAATCGAAGCATCCCGCATGATTAATTGCATCCCACATGATTAATCGCATCCCACATGATTAATCTCATGAAAGCTGTCTTGAATGCCTTGATTATTTATTTCTTTCTCCAAAAAGAAACAGACAGCTCGTGCCATGTGAGAAATAAATTTTTCTTTCTGGTTTTCTCATTGTCTGTAGAACATTTATAAAGTGGAAAAGCCAGCGGCAACGTATGTCAGAATTGTCTTTTAAGGGGTTAACATTTGTAAGATGAATGCTGCGAGAACTTTTTTTTTTAATTAAAAAATATATTTCTGGAGCAAAAACACAAGCAATAAAGAGTGTTTGCCTGTTGGGAGGCTTGTTTTGTAATGCGGTATGAATAACCAGCTGACAATCCCGTTTTTTGTTTTCTCTTCGTATGGGCAATGGCCACGAGCCAGCCAACTTTATTGTCCTTGAAATGTCATGATTTTGAGTATGCACAGAACTGCCCAAATTACTGCATAACATCCCTTTTTATTATATGGCAACAATGTGATCCTGGGCTCAAAGACTTACTAGTTAAGAAGATTATGTGTTTTCCTTTTTCTGTTTTGTTAAAGTGCCAAGTCTTGCATTTTTGGCATCTTCTAAAGAATAAAATGTCTTCTGAAATATTCTCTCCGAGCACAGAAGTTACCTCAGAGGAGCTCAGCAATGCAGGGCTTTTCAGTACTTTCTCGTTTGCTCAGAAGTTCAGACGCATTTCTTTTCCTCAAAAGCTTCCAATTTTTGCCTCTTTGTGTGTATTGACAGCAAAAAAAATTGTCCTTCATAAGTTTGTGTTGCTTTGCTTTACTTTACTGATAATTTATTTCTCTCTTCCCCCCACCCCCCTTCCCAAGTGTTGAACGCTTGCGCTAGTGAGCATGAGCAGGCAGGCAGGCGGCACCGTCGGCTGCACCCCGCACCCACCGTCACAGCAGCCCTGTCCTGCAAAGTGCCTGCCGCCCCATAGCCCGTGCTGGGGGTGCACACCCCCCCAGCCCACCCCACCGGCATCCCCACGGCTCGGCCATGTGCGGTACACAAGCGTACCGGGAGAACCAGTACAGTTTTGGCCAAGTTCAGCCCTGGCACAAGTGCGAAACCCTCCGTCGGTGGGAGATGGTCCCATTGAGAGCGGGAGGGTGCTGGCTCCCGCAGGTCTGGTCCCCAGCAAGTGGGGACGCAGCTCAGCCGGAGAGTGCGGGGGTCTGTCACCCCAGCCCTGGGCTTCAGCGCCGCGAGAAACGCTCTGACTTCTCCGAGCTGCCTTTGCAGCCCATCTCCTCTGGCAGCTCGCGCTTCCCCAGGAAGGGAGCCTTTTAAATATGTTTTCACCAGCTGACATTTAAGTATGAATAAACAACTATTATGCATGCACTAAATAGTCATGTTTTACAACATTGCCATTACACTGAGGAATTATTTATGAGGCTGCTGCTCCCCACCGGGCTGAGGGGACGCAGCGTGGCGTGGCCAGCAGCAGCCCCCGGGCCTGCCGGTGTGGCCACGGCTGAGCAGTAACGTTGACGTTTCTTTCTTGCCAAAGGCTGGGGTTTCCCAGAGCCGCCTCTGGGGTGCAGAGGCAAGACGTCCTGCTTTGGAGGAGGTTGTGTCCTGAACCTTTGTGTTCCCATCGGGACTTTTGGGACACCTTTCCCCCTCCTCTGTGGCAGGCAGAAGAGGGCATCACCTCAGCTCCCCCCAGGGCTCCTGTTGCTGCACCGGGTGTGCTACCAAGGCAAGACACTTCACTGCCTCTCTGGGCTGTGTTTGGCAAGAATTTAAGAAATAATAATTATA
Organism: Platalea leucorodia; assembly: GCF_965183815.1. Lineage (NCBI taxonomy): Eukaryota > Metazoa > Chordata > Aves > Pelecaniformes > Threskiornithidae > Platalea > Platalea leucorodia. The sequence continues at coordinate 59,948,029 of NC_138829.1, forward strand.
AAAATAAATTATGACAAAGATATGCTCTTTAAAGAAAACCAAACTGCAAACAGAAGTCCCCTCTTCTGAACCCAAGTGTTGAACATTAAAGGGGTTACTTAGGCTAAATAACAGACTTACTGAAAAGCCATTCTTAAAGACTGGTGGTAACGGCGGCATGGTCTCTGTGACTGGCACGATTTGTGCATGTGCCCAAATGCGCCGTGGTTCTGCAGCACGAGCATTCGCCTGTCCTTGACCCCAGCAGCCCACTGCGGGCAGGGTCAGTCCTCCCCTTTCTACAGCTGCTGCCGGAGGATGGGGACAGGGACGCCTCGGACAGTGTTTTGGCCACCCATTGCCCTTGAGCCACCGACTGGAGGCCATGGCTGGAGGAGTCACAGCTGCGATGGAACCCAAAGCCGAGGGGAGAAGAGTGATCCATCAGCTGTCGGGACGGATGCCGCCCACAGGCTGTCCTTGGAGGGTGGCAGCACGTTTCTGAGCACCATTGGTGACGGCCCCATTACCACTAACAGGCTATGTGTAACTCCACTGGGATAGACATGGATGGCAAAGTGCATAGGGAAGCATTTTAAGGGTGAAAAAAGCCAGGTGAGCTGCAGAGGGAGAGGCAGACCGGAGGGAATTGGTACTTTCCCTGCTCCTGCCACACGCAGGCACCTGCTGCTGGGATGCACACGGGTCCACAGGATAAGCCCCAGAGTGAAAACACAGTTTTCTATGGTTTCTAGAGGGATGTCAAGACTTCTAAGTAAATACCTGATTCTGTTTAATAATGCTATTCCCAAGGTAATTTTCTTAGTAAAATCGCCCATAAAAGCTCAGGTTGCATTAGCAACATCTCTTTCCAGGAGTATAAGCAGCGAGGGCTAAATGAGCAGCAAGCTGCGTCTGCCCGCCCACAGGCAGCCGGCGGGCAGCACCCGGCGGGCAGCGCCTGCCGTCCCAGCGCTGGCCTGGCTAGCCTGCTTGGGGAGAAGTGACTTGCCTGATTGGTCTTGCTTCTGCATGGCTTGGTGATAAGAAAAGGTGCAAACTACATGTGTTTTGCAGTGGCAAGAAACAAAAGGAGCGACCCAACAACTTCTTGCTCTTCTCAAAATAAATTTCTTTTGGTTAGCAAAGTGTTCATGCCAGGCAGCTCCTGGGACTTCGGCTTCATGCAGCCAGTCAGCTGCGGAGCCTAAATGCGTATTTCTGCATTGCCACTGGGCGTGCGAGGTGACCACGGCCCTGCTGCAGCCCACGGGTGTGCTGCCAGACTGTGCCCGCCGGCTGGCAGCAGGCACTGCCTGCCCCGGGGCCTGCCCACATGCCGCAGCACAGGCACCAACCCGTGAAGGGCAACATTTCTGGGGTGTCTCACACCTGGTGTCTCCGTGCTGGATCTCCAGGGCCTGAGGGATGCTCAGGGATGTCCTGGGCAGCAGGGACGGTACCTAGCAGCCGCCAGCAGAAAAGGGACAGGGGTGATGGCGACGTGTGCCCCAGTCTGGCTGCAGATGTGCAGGCAGCTTGCTGGCTGCGTGCAGGTGGATGTGCCCCAACACCATGTCCCCTCCATCACCCGGGGGGAAAAAATTGCCCGTGGCTTAGAGAGGATGCGTGTGTGTGTACTTGAGTCTGAGGCACACTCCTTTTCCAACATCCGACCTGTTTGCCTGCTTGGCAGTATTTGTCATGTGTTGAGCTAACGGTGCTATAGGCAGGTGGGGGCAGATCCGGCACCGTTGGAGCCCCTGGCTTTGGCACTCAGCTGCTCGCACAAGTGAAGACCCTGGGAAGTGAATTTTCAGGCCTGAGGTGGAGGGAGGGTTGGCCATCAGGAGGGACTGCAGACAAGCAATGCAGCAGCAACTTAAATCATCTCCCCACCAGGGAGGTTTTGCTGGGACGACCGTGGGAGCCCACACTGGCCTCAAAGCCACAGGGCTGTGGTCCGTGCAATATATTTATAGTCATGTTATTTATATTTACACTTATATTAACATTTACATTACTTCTGAGATGTTTCAGAGTGCTTTTGTGGCAAAATTGATCTCTATTTTGGGCACTTGCCCTCCAATTGCTCACAATAATCTACCAATATTCCATACTTTCATCCACAGCTGATCCCCTACTTCGATCTACCTCTCTGGCTCCTGCTGCTTCTCCAGGACCAAACCTGGCTCCCAGTGGCTGCTCCTCCTCCTCCTCCTCCTGCTTTCTCTCAGACCTTCACTAAAAACCTTCTTCAGCATCACGAAGCAGCCGCCCTGTCAGGCACAGAATCATAGAATCGTAGAATCGTTTAGGTTGGAAAAGACCTTTAGGATCATCAAGTCCTACCATTAGTCTCAGCCTGGCCAGAGTCGTCCTTGGCATCCTTCAGCATTTTGCTATTAAAACCAGAGCAGGATGGACAGACAGACAGAGGAGTCATTCAGTTCCTGTAAGCTGCAATACCTCAATTGAGCTGTGCAATCCAAGGCTCCCCTGGAAGCCGGTGCCTCCGGCGGGGGCCCGGCCCTGCCCCGGGGGGTGCCGCAGGGGATAGCGCTGGTTCTCACGGGGGCTGGTTCTCACTGCCTACGGAGAGCACGGGGGTGTGCGCCCCAACTTCCCTTCACTGGGTCAATTCAAGTGCGGCTCAACCAGAGAGATGAGTGCCAGCAGAGGAGACGCTGGAGCCACCTGAGTTGGGGCACAGCGGCACTGGGGGCTGGGGACCAGCCCCACGTCTGAATGGGCTCCCCTAGCAAAATGTTTGCAACCTCCTTCTGCTAAAAAGCTGGTTTTGTGTGAGAAGCTGACGTCTGGGACGTGGGGACACAGGGGGTGAGGGGACAGGGTGAGTGGCATCACCCCACTGCTGTCCCTTCTCTTTTGGAAATAATATTACAAACGCAGTGCAGGCACCTCCGCTGCTCGCTGGCTGGTACAGCGGAAGGCAGCGATTGCTAGAGCAGGTAGAAAGCCAGCGCCCCATAAGTAGAGGCAGGGTTTAGCAATGTGGCACATAGTGAGCTAGCCAAAAATTAAGCCAGAAACTAACACTTGCAAAAACCATCTCTGTGTCCAGCAGTGCCACATCCCCTAACCTGGGGGGGACCAGCCTCAGGCACCAAGTCACTGATGTCACCTACTGCCGCTGCGGGGCATCCCCAGCCCCGTCCCACCGCCCCTCCCAGCCCCGCAGCCTGCTGCTGGAGAAGAGCCTTCCCATCTGAGAGCTGCAGGGGGCCGGGAGATGGGTCGTTTGGGGAAGTGGCTTTTGAGCAGTCACTTGGAGGGCTTTGCTCGTGGTTGCCCCCCCGCCACCCCAGCAATTTGGAAGTGAGGCACATAGGCCTGTGCTGGTGGACAGACCTCGGCAAGTCCCTGGCGTGTGGCAGGGGCTGCTGCAGGAGCACCCCTTAAAAGCCTGAGGAACCTGTTGGTGTTGCAAATGTCTGCTGCTGTGCCCATAAGTCTGCTGATTTCCATACTAAAGACATTTACTGTATATGTTTGCCACCAGGGAAAACTACTGTCTACGGCTCAGCTATATTACTGGAAGAGCAGCAGCAGTATTTGTGCTTTCTGAATATTACATTTCCAGGACCTGCTCTATGGCTTTCGAAATCCTCCTTCCAACTCCTCATGTGTCCCCCCCCAGCCAATTAGCGAAAATGCCCGGTTAGGGTGACGGCCCCCTCCTCCGCACGGCAACGCCACACCGAGAGACTCGGGCAAAGCAGCGTGAGCCATCCCTTCTTGGCATTGGGAAGCACGGTTCGCAAGCCAATGGCAGAGGGATGAAATGCAAATAGAGCATTTCTTGTAAAGTAAATTAAGCTAACAACGAGGTAACAAACCGCTGTTAATATTAGATTAACTTGTTTGGCAAGATATGAAATCGTGCGAGCTGGATTGTCGATAGCAGTCCTCAACAGCACTAATGCTGCTCAGGGAAGTATAACATCCCTCTGAAAGACAGAGACACACACCAAAAAAAAAAAATTAAGACTGGAGGAAGAGCCAGAATCTGTGCAGCAATTACACCAGCATTAAAGATGAATGGAGAAGAAGCTTGAGATTTTGATTGCCTTTAAATACTGACTTGTTTTTAATCTCAAAATCAGACTGTGCTGTGATCAGCCATTAGCCCCAACTACAAAAAAAAAGAAAAGATCCTAGATTTTTAACATTTGTAGTACGGACTTAAAATACCCCTTTGATCTAAGATAAGGAGGCAAATGGCAGATAATTCAGAAGTTAAAGCCAGTTGCATGCGGTTGGCAGCTGGCAGCGGCTGGGCCGACTTTGGGAATGATGGAAACTTGGGCAGAGGGGTCACCAGCAGCCGTGTCCTCAACGCAGGGACAGAGGCACAAGCTTAAATGTCATACTATATGCCAGTGGTCACTAAACTGATTAAGCAGTGGTTATCTTTAGCAGTAAAAAGGCTATCTGCTAATACTAAATGATTAGAGTCTAAAATGCCATTTACTCTGCTCTGATTCCTTGAATGAATATTTATGCCAAGTGATGACTATAACACCATCAAAAGGTTTCCGTGCTCTGCTCCGTAGAGTGGAAGAGATTATTCAACAGCAGGTCTGCACTCCAGCACTTGTTTCTATTAAGCAAATTTGCAGCGTTCAGACAAAAATTCATGATTGCATTGTCCTCCTGGGATTTTTATTTTTAAAGAATTCCCACTTCCAGCACTCTCCGGGACACGGTCTGTGGCAGGTGGGCCTTGTCCACTGCGCAGACACAGAAAAGCAGATACAGATGCTGCACAATTTCTACCTTGTATTTTTTTTTAAATGTAAAACAACTGGACATTTGCTGCACCCCATTCAACAACAAGCTGTGTCCTGTCCCAGCCTTTCCTCCCACCCACCAGCCGGGGCTTTTGCATAAAACAGCATCGTCAAATTCTTCGTTAGGCATAAGGAATTGGATCCACAGCCACGGTGACAAATAAAGAGGGCTCCCCATCAGAAATTAAGCCCCTGCACCCTGGCAGGGGAGGCACTGCCTGCGTTTCACAACAAGGGCAAGTACAGGGAGGCAACGAGATGCCCAGCGTGCTGTTGCACGTGAGTCACGGGCCAGGGTGTAACTAACCCCCCCTTCCCCAGACAGAAGGGTGTTTTGACAAGGTGTGAGTGGGTCCAAGCTGCCCTAGCGAGGGAGGGCTCCAACCTGGTCCGTGTCGGGGACCACTGAGCAAACCGAAGAGATGCTGCCATCCAAGCAGCACGCTGCTGGACCTTGTATTTAGTGTGCACGACTGGAAGGGAAGTTGTGCCTTTGCAGTGCTGGCAGGTGCCGGCTCAGCATCCCTCTGCGTGATCCCTGCTCCCACGTTGCTAACCGCGTCTCATCCTTCGTTCCAGGCTCCCTCTACACCACGTCGCCGTGCTGCCTGTTCCATATAGGTGGCAACCTCTGAGACTAGACCTTACCGTAGCTGTTTCAACTTACTCATTATTTTGACCCATTTACCTGTCCATGACCCATTTTTTTCTCCAAGTTGCTGGACCGTCTTCTGCTGGGTTTGCTGACAGCCTGTTGCATTGCCACATATCAAAAACCCCCCACCAAGCCACCCCTATCCCTAGACGCATCCAAACGTGCCCAGCTGATTCGCTTCCCCCGCAGAGCCAGCATGGGGATCGCGTACGCAGCAAGGCATGGCTCACACCAACCAAGTGCCATTTTTATTCATCCAGCGGTAGAGTGGGATTTCCCCACACAAGCGACCCTCCTCTCCAGCGTGCTCCTGCCTCTGGGGTGACATTGCTGCAGCTTTGCCAGCGATGTATGAGAGATCTGGCAGCTGCAGAGCTGTTAGCCGGCATTAGCCAAGCAGCTCTGAAAAGTTACGCTTTCTTCCCCCCTTTCTTCTGAAGCAAGGAGATCGCCTGCTTTCTAGAAGGTTTAAGTACCATCCGCTGAAGGACATTTTTGTTTTGTAAACTGGTGCCAAAACTCTCCTTAAGAATCTGAACTAAATCTGAACCCCCCCCAGCTTGTTTGGTGAGGGGTTTAGGTTTGGTTTGGTTTTATGGCTCCCACCCACACCATGAGACAACGGCCGCGCGCTGCCATCGTGTGCTGAATTACAGAAACCCCACGGGCAGGCGGGTACCCCTCGCTCTGGAGCACAGGCGGTGGCCGTCTGGCGGCCCATTTCAAAGCAAGCAAATGCCACGTTTGGGCAATAAGCTGCTCCTTCAGTAGCCCCAGTGTGGCCACCTCCAATAGCCTCTACAAAAAAAGCATCAACTCTACAGTTTCTCAACAGACAAAAAACCCCGCCTCAACCCCAAAAGGCACTAAAATGGAATAGCAATTAAAACGCCACCCATCCATAGGCAGCTATAGGTGGCTTTTTAATTGCTATTCCATTTTTATGGGAATAAAAGGGGATGGGGCCAATACATTTTATAATGGCTCTCCCAACCCAAAACCTCTGTTTATCAAGCAAAAATCACTCAATCAATCCACACGTCCGAGGTAGCTTCAGATAACAGGTAATATATTGAAGCATACTAAGCATCTGGTGGTGCTTTGCTTCTGTTTAGCCATTATTCAACATAGATGTACATAAAAGCATTTCATGCAACAGGCAGAGCAGCACCCAGCTGCACTGCATGTGGCGTTTGCAATTCAGAGAACACACACACAATCCAGGACCAGTAACCGATTAAGTCACGTCAGAAAAAAAAAGTACTCGGTGTCTATTTATTAGAGGAAAGTGGGGTAAATCTAAGAAAAAGCAAGAAGACAAAACAGAATTGCAGCCATCCTTTACAGCTACTGGTGCACTGTATTAAGGTGACACTCACTGTACAAAGAAATGTGTTTGGTACAGTCCAGTGGGTTGCACATGAATTGCATAACCTTGAAAATCATTGCACAAAGCATCGCAGCAGGAACACAGTTCAGAGCTTTTCTACGAGAGATGCTTCAAATCCGATCGCTTTTGTTACGTGGGAGGTCAAAGCACCTGGCACAGAGTAAGCAAAAAGGGCTGCGAAAAGGGATGCTGTGTCAGCGCCCAGTCACATTTGAACCCTGACATCAGCTCTCACAGCAGCTCAGACCTGGACAAGTGGTGCCCCACAGGAAAACCCCACTGCCTATCAAACCCTTGAAATTAATATTCAGATCAATGCCTGGGCACCTGTTGGCAGGGCTGGAGGGAGCCTGCTCCTCGCAGCCCAGACTGGAGATACCGCATCAGCTGGCCAACAAGCACTCCCGGCCATGGCAACGCTCTGTCAAAATTCATAGAGATGCAAAGCAAGGCAACTCTCTGCCAGCACCTCAGCACTGCACAGCAGCCTGGGTGGGACCCGGCCAGCGACACCGACGGTTCCCAGCCATCACCTGCCCACAGCTCATTCCCCGCCGTTGTACAGCGCAGCAGGTTTTTGGACACAAGTCTCCGCACAGTTCCAGCGGAGAGGTCTCATTCTGCAGCAGCATTTCTTCCCCCAGTTTGTGTGTGTGAACTCCTGCCTCTGCTTTTATTCCTGCAGTTTCCAGGGATCTGTGTACATATTTCTAATAGTCTGCTCAACATCAAGCACAGGAAATACAGGCTTTCACCGCATGGGGAACAAACCACAGCTAAGATGACCAGGAAACATTGATAATTTTTAATTCACACCAGTAATAAAATTGCATTACATTTTTCATAAAATAAATGTTCCAGTTTATATACAGAAAACAGACTGTACAGAGCCCTCCCCCAGACCCCAAAAACTCACAAACATACAGGCAATGCAGTGCTCAGCTAAGCAGGCACAACTGTACATCTAAAATTGTAACTGCTTTGTGTTGGGGGGGAAAAAGTACTACAATGTATATAGTCCTCTCTGGACCAAGAATTAAAAAAATATTGCAGGCAAGCTGACAGGCGCCCTCGCTGCTCGCGCGGCCGAGCGCCCATCCCACAGTGCTTCAGCGAAGCAGGGTTTGTTATTGAACCTGGGACTCGAAGCTCCCGTTCAGCTGCCCTTCCTCATAGTCCATCTGACACAAGATCATGTTGTTCTTCAGGAAAAATTTGTCTCCCACACAGAATCTGGAAGATAAAAAGAATTAATGGCTGTAAGTATGAACAGAGGCTAGAACAAGGGGAATTTGAGGCAGTTTGGGTCTGAAGGCGACTCTGGGGACCAGAATTTGGTTTCCAGTTCTGCCAGTGGTGTGGGACCCCGGGAAGGCCGCGTGCCTCTCCCCTCGCTCCCCTTCCCCGCAGACGCCCTGGGGTTTTGCTGTCCCTTTTCCCGGCACGGTGGTGCTCAGCTCCCAGGCCATAGTTGTATGAAGCAGCTCAGGCAGCAGGTCCCGATCTCTGCTAGGTCCCACGCCAGTGGCCAGAGAAGGCTGGGTGCAGTTAAGGGATTTGTCCCTGCAGATGAGAGGTGTCAGTTCTACAGCTGGGAAATCAAACAGGCAATATTACACAGAGACTATTTTAAGTTTTAGCTGGTATCCACATTTCCACGGTTCCCTCGGGTGAGGCAGTATTTACACTAATTTCCAGGCAAGGACTGGCTATTAAGTCTTTCCTCACCCCCTTGTGTACAGTGCGGAACAATAAACAGAAATTTCCTGGTGGCTGGACTCCTAACCTTTATCTTCATTGAGCGAAGGGCACTACTCTCTATATACCATGTAAATTGTTCTGTTTGTATTGAAGTTGACAGAGAGGCTTGTGATATTTAACAATTTTATTTGACCATTAAGGTCAAAAAAGTTCCACATATACGATCTGAGAGGTGTGAATTGACAGCCAATAGATTTTTCCGCCCTGCCTGCTTGCTCAAGAATCAGAAGCTAATCTTTACTTCTTTAGATAACAAATAATGCTCTTTGCACCCAATTCAGGGGCTGGGTTTTGTCCATCACACCAACGGGGCCATGACAGACCAGAGCGCATGGCTGCGCCTCCCTGCCCCAAGTGCTGAGTCCTAAATCAGCCCCAGGTCCCTAAAGCAGAGAGTCCCCCCGGCCCCTGTGCCGAAAGGCAGCTCTGAACCCACAGGAAGGGGCAGGTACCATCCTCTGGCAAGGCCGAATATTCACTGGGCTTTGAAGGAAGATTAGTGGCAATGATCCCGTCCTCCAGAGACTTAGCAGACCTCAAACGCCCATTTCCTCTGCTGCCAGGCAGAGCTTTGGCAGGGATGTTGCCTACTCCTTGTCTAAAATGCTTTCTAGATTTGTAACCCAGGCAGCTTCAGGCAGAGCATCTCCATAAAACTGAGTATTTTGTGCTACAAGACCAGGAGTGGTCATTTTAGAGCTCCTTTATAGGTCTGACATGGGCACAAGTTTTCTCCAACTGGACACCTGCAAATAAACTGATTAATTTGCCAAGCTGGTGCAGAGAGAACTGGGCATTGGTTCTCACTTTATATATGATTTCACTGGAGACTTTCCATTTTCTTCCCTCTGCAGCATGTGCATTAGTAGTTCTGAAATTCAACCTTTTTTGCATATTAAAAAGCTAAAAATTAATCTCAATTTAAATTAACTGCTTTTATGCTAAAAGCTGTACTGCATACACTCTCCTGAAAACCACCTTCCCCACTTGTAGGTTTACTCACAATAAATAACAGACATAGCTGTTTGCTTTCTGCTGCTTATCCCTACCTTAAGTACAACATAAATCTCCAGGAAGAGAAATGCAAAAATTACTCTTGCCAGCAGCATCACCAACAGCCATCTCTTGCCCAACCTGGTTTGGGTCTAGAGGAGCCAAAGGAGGAGCTGGAGGACTAGGGAGTTGGGGGGCGTCTGCGTATGAGCACGTGGGAGCTAAAATGCACAGCAGGGCTACCCTGAGACCCTGTGAAGTTTTGGGAGAAGGGCTTGATTCACTGGAAAGGCAACTATTTCTTTCTACCTGCCAGTCCTGCAAACCCAGCAGTAAACTGGGATCTCTTCAGCTGATGCATCTCAACTAGAGACAGAGGATTTAACAGGGCAACTTCAGATGCAGTTTCACATGTCCCATCCCGCAGCTCTCTTCAGAGAGGGAGGTGGGACCGCACCGCCAGCCCCCACGCTCGGAGCAGGTCTGTCGCAGAGCCTGTCTGGCTGATCGAGTTCCAGCCAGCAGCAGCGAGAAACAGACGCTGAATCTACCCTGCCATTTCTACAGAGTGATTTTCTTCCGAGCAAATCCACATTTTTAGATAACGGCAACACAAGCAGCGGGATTTCCTGCAACCCTTGTAATACTGGCCTATTAGCCAGCTACAGCGGTGACCAACTTTTATTCAGTATTGTGACAAGCTTTGTTGACCTTATAACAGTTTAAAGCACGGTAGGCTGAGTCGCGTTGTAGGACTTGCTGCAAACCTGATGTTTTGGAGGATGAAGCTAATGAAAGTACTGCACACTCAGTAAAAATATTAGAGATTTTGCTCTGATGGATTTAACACCCTACACAGAGTCTAGCTATAGGAGGGCAAGTAAGCTGGAAGAGAACTAGAGAAAGGTCTTCATAATCAAATCTTTTCATAGCTGAAGAACGAGGTGGGGGTTTCCAATTCAGAACTAGTTTTGGCATTCACCTCTGCAATTTTTACTTTAGGGTTACTTAAACTCACTGTTCTCGGTTCAGCTTCCAGTGTCATCTGTTACAGGAGCACTGCCATTCTGCCCTTTTGGGCCAAAATCTCTAGAGGATAAGTCATAAAAGTTTGTAGCCTTCTGATCTCAGCCAAAAATAACAATCTACACATAGCTCTACACTGTCTACTCAGCCCACCTTTCTGAAAAACTCAGCTCCTCCCAAACTGGGCAAATCCCTTGTGCATCAAAGCGCAACTCTGCCAGAATGGGGGGATTACCTGCACTTTCCTGCCAGGCAGTGACAGCGCTTGGAGGTTATTTTAAGGGCAGAGTAGGACTGCACTTTGCACTGCGGTAACAGTGTTAGCAATCGCAGAGGGAAGAGAGGGAGAGAGGTGCTTTGGAGCCTTTGTAATAAAAGGTGAAATTTAACAGAAATTCCTGAAAATGGAAACTAGGTGGTACTAGGCTTTTCCATGAGACAAGCTAGGGTAAAGTAGGGGTTTGATGACAAATACTCATCCTACAGACTCCAAGGCCAACCCAGCACTCCTGCCGGTGCAGCCCAGAGCCATGACTTGCCTCTGCCAGAAGGGACATTTGAGATGCTCTAGCCCTAGTATCGGCGTGGAGTTTGGGAGCACCCCTCTCTTGCCCGGCCTTCATTGGCAGGTGGAAGAAAGCTGAGCCTAAGGGCTGAGCCTGGCAGCATTCCGCAACACTTCCCAGTCTGGAGACAAACCCCACAAACAACCAGCAATTTCAGCTGAAGACAGACCATCTCGGGGAGGGAACATAATACGTTCTGCAGACAGTCACACGCTGCTGATCGGGAATCACGGCTGTTGCAGAAGCATATTCAAGAGTGGCAAAACAAGAATGGGCAACTGAAAGATTTAGCGTGGCTTCGGGAAAGGAGCCCAAGGCCAGGAGCCACTAGATGTCACTGCCGCCTCGGCGCTGCCACCGTGCCTCTGGACGCCGCCAACATTAATAGGAGAGTTTTCTACCTCAAACAAACACCGCCTCTGCCTTCAGTAACGTGGTCGAGTAAAGCCACCTGAGCTACAAACTGCTCACCCCATTCTCCTCTTCCATGGTCTGGCACCAACTAGCCACAACCCCATTCATCCCCATGAACTAAACCACTGTCAGAGGGCATGGAAGGAGAATCAGGCCCCAGTTTGCATGGTCTCCTAAATTTAGAGGGAAAGGTGGAAGGGGTTTGCATCCACACACGCACTGAGTATGGCTACTTCATTAGAAATCCCACTGTGACTTTTGTTTTAGGGCGAGTGATGAATTCTTAAGTCAGGCTTTTAACTTGACCTTTACAGCATTAGGTTCTACATCTCCCTACAAGTTTTGTCATCTCTCTTCCATCACTATCTCTCTCACACCTTCACACAAGATGAAGTGTTGTTTCCTAGGTTCATCTTTGGGAAACATAACCACAAGTCCAGAACATGCACCCCAGCGCAGCCCCCGGGCCCTGGGCAGTCACTATAGCCTCACTAAAGCAGGAAGAACAACAAGCATTTCAGGCCTGTCTTGGACAAGGATGGATGGATGGATGCATCAGAAGGTGACACCATATCACGTCTGGCTCTGTGGGCTTCCATTCTGCCTACAATCACCAACAAACAGGGCGCTGGAAAGATCTTTCACAGCCCTGCCAAATTTGGCTATCTACAGGTAGCCCAAGGGCAAACTTTGTGCATGACCCTTTATTATACTCCTTGACATGTGTTTTTCACTGGGTAAAACCCAGCAGAAATACACAAGCCCCACTCAAAATTACCCCACCAAGATCCCCTATTAATTACACAACAACTAAAGGGATTTGTTCCTAGTGTTGGAAAGGGCTTGTCTAGAGTATTTTTCTCTTTCCCATCCCTTCTCTTTCTCCTCCTTCTTTGCTGTCCCCAGTTCTGAGCCTGTCAGAAACCTGATTTAAGCAAAATAACATCAGTTTGCCAGAGGAGGACCAGTCTCTATCGCCTGCATTCTGCAAAGAGAGCAGATCATGAAAGGACGCTGAAGCGGTTTGTTTTATTCAGCAGCAGCTGTGCTGTGTACAACCGTGGCCAGATCTGCAGGCTGCGTGCCCCTCCTCGCCTCCCCAACTCCCACCAGCTACAAGGGGATTTGCAGTAAAGGGGCTACAGGTACTTAGATGCATCACCCAGGTCAGCCTAATGAACCAGCCCCAGTCACACCAGCAGGCTGTGAGGCCCAGACAGGTAGCGTGGATCAAACATTTCCCCTATTTTACAGGCCAAGGTATAAATTAGTTTGTGTTTGTGTGTATAATAACTGTGTCCTCACCGCTGGTTGCAGAGCTGACAGGCAAAGCAGTCCAAATGGTAAACATTATCTCTGGCCCTCATCACCATCTCAAAGGCAGGGATCAGTTTACTGCAGGCAGCACAATTCCCGGTGGTACCAAAGAGCCTGCCAAAGAAGCACAATCATTAGAAGCCATTTTAATTAAATGGTGGAAGGACTAATTAAGTGTAATTAGCAGTATCAAATACTGTATTGCACCAATAAATAGAAGTTGCAGTCTCCATTTCGCTGACCAACCAGTGTGCGGGAACTTGGGATAAAACTGCCTGGTGAGCAGGCTCCGATTGTCGAGATGAAACTTCATTTGGTTTGCGAGCCTAGGGCTAATTTGCTGTCTAATGGAGAAAAGCATTAAACACTTAGAGCACTATTTTGGGGCTCACAAAATTTCAGTCAAAAACTATCTGCCTCTCTGCAGCGGTGGGGGTAGGTGCTTGGAGCCGCCCGTCCTCCTCTGCGTGTGCTTGCCCCGTCTGCGCTTGGCCACAACCTAACGGAGGAATAGGCTGGCAGCCTCTTGCAGCAAGACGCAGAAGACCTGCACACTTTGCCAACCCTGGCAGGCAATGCTATAATATAGCTCAGGAAGAACCTCACTTACCTGCTGTTGAAAGCAAAAAAGTACAACAGCATTTTGCAGGGCATCTGAGAGAGCAAGCCCTCCTCCCTGGCTGTGCCCCCCTCCTCCCGCCTCCACGTTCCTCCTGGGAGTCAGCTAAGCCCTTCCACTGGGCCCAAACAGCATGCTCAGCCATTCCACTTCAGCTCCCCGGTCCTCGAGGACAGCCCTTCGGCACTGGAAGCTTTGCCATTTTCATCTTAGCTTTCACTATCTGTCTCCCCAGATGTCTGCTGCTGTTACAGCTCCCGCCGGGGGACTCAACCAAGACTGCAGTATCCTTCCCCCGGCCCACTTCTCCAAGATGTCCCTGCAGACCCCTGCACACGCCAGGGGCAGCACGCCACTGCAACGATAAAGCCACACAAACCAGCCGGGGCTTGAATCAACACGCCGACAAAACCAAATTTCACCTAAGACTGTGGTCAATATGCAAGTGGTTAGTTAGGAGATGATAAAAATTGTATTCTTGGGGTGATGAGCCTCAAGAGGTACGGTTCCTGCTGACCATTAGCTCTGTGTGTGCAACGCGTCACTGCCCGCAGACAGATTTGGGCTCGTGGTTTGTTTCAAGCCATTGGTTCTGGCGGATTCCACAACAGGCAGGCGAGAAGCACCAGGAAAATCTATAACCAATTTCTAAACCTGCAATTTGCCAAGCTAATCAATAGTAATTATTACTGGTCAGTAATTGTGAATTAAAACACCCAGCAATGTTACAGAAACCTCCACACAACTCTCCCACCCTCACACGGCACCGTGCTACCAAAGTCAGCTTGCTCTTCAGCTACAGAAAAAGGCTACCCTTATTTTTCATTAGAAGTGGTATCCATGGTCTTTCATTACACCTGGCTGGAAAACCCCAAGACTTCCTATGAAGAAACAGCGCTACGTTTTCCCTAAAAGTTAAACAACACAAATCAAATGAAAACGCAAACCCCTGGTGGGGTGGGACAGAAAAATCGCAATGGGAGGACCAAAATTTTTCCCCCTAAGATCCATCATATCAGGGCTGAAAGGAAGAGTAAAATGCCAGCTATGTAGTTTGCACTGGCAAACTCAGACCAGGTAATCGGGCAGCCCTTTCCTCCCTGCAAGCTGACTCCGGCTTGCTCGGGCTCCCGCAGGCAGGCAGGGGAGGCAGCTGAGCACGGTGCTTGGCTGCCTAACGCCAGCAGACAGGACTGAAAAAATGTGGCACTGAAAAGTGTACAGGTCTCCACCCTGAAACGCCCGGGCTCTCATTCAGCACCCGCTCGCAAATCAAGCCATTAATACAGACATCCCTCCCTCCCCCAACGTAGCTGCCCCCTTCTACGGTACCTCACTTGGGCATAGCAAAACCTGACAGCTTTTGCCACGGTTTTGCCATTTTCCATAAAACCAGTCATCTGTTTTTAGAGTACCCAAGTCACAGCAAACTCAAAAAATGAGTCCAATACACGTTAGGCAGGGAAAGTGGGAGGTTAATCCTAGATTTGCTCTGTGCCCAGCACTGCTACATGCACAAGTATAAAATATCCATTATTCATTAGCATCACAGTTGTGTGGAGCTCAATCTAGATTAAACAAAATAAAGGGGCCCCAGACAGCACCATTTGCATTGTTAAGCAGGCGCTTTTCTTCAGCCTTCAAATAGGAGACTTTTCTAAATGGAAATGATGGGGAAATTTGGACAGATGTTCACTTAACTATTTAAACAGTTAGCTTAAGAAACATGAAAAATGTATTTGGCATCGTATTCACCTGTCTCCTTTCAGGGGTTTGGGGGGTAAACCAATTGTTAAACAGCTTTGACTGTTTGCATAAGATCTGAAGCTTATGTTCTGTCCAGCTGAAATCGTGTTGCCTTCTAATGTCTACATAAACGTAGCTTCCAGCTAGTCAGCGTGCTAATCTTTTTCTCTTCTATCAAGTTTCACAGTCCTCCATACCCTCCCTTTCCCAACAGATGAACATTTCACACTTATTCTAGCACTTCCTAATTTTAATCTGCTTTTCAGGGAGTGATTTAGAGCCCTGTATATTCACCATGCTTCTAAAAATACGCTGTAACTTGTAGCTCAGTGAACATGATTTTTTTTTAGTCCGCTGGAAGAAAAAGCAAAATGAACACAGACTTTTGCCTTTTTTGTTTGCTTGTAGAAACCCTGCCACCTCTGATACCTACTTGCCCAGAAGCTACTTGAGCTGAAACTTTCTGAGGTGGGGAGCTTCACATTATTGGAGGAGGGAGAGAAGACAAGGAGCAGGAGAAAAATCTTCCACCCTAAGCCCCATCTGTGGTTAAATTTAAAATAACCCCACATGAACAAACTGATCTGCATTCTGTCCCCCAGACACCTTCGTAACAGATGCAATACCCTCTCGCACATTCACGCACACAAAGTTGAAGCGCATTAGAAAAATCTATCAGAAGATGCTCAGCATCTACTTACCAGCTCGGAGCTACTGGCAGAAAAGAAGCTGGAAATACAGAAAGGTTTCAGTTTGGAGTTGTTTTGCTTCTTCTAAAAAACCCTTTTTTTTCATCTCCCTTTGAAGTTAAAAGGCAACAATCTTTAAGTACAGATTTATCCCCCCTTATGTAACAGGAAGACCTAACCAGCTTGTAAATAAGCATAGACTATGCAGATTTAAAATTTAGCACAATTAAACTTTTACCCTGTGGTAGTAATTATGTTTAATGGCTCTTAGCCTGAACTTAACCATGTCTATTGTTGTCAGCCAGTCTAAAAGCAGGAGTTTGTCCAAGGACAATTTTCTGTAGTTTATAGGCACCCTAAAACCCCTGCTACGCGCTGTTCTCATTGGCCATTGATGTCAGTGTGTATAGTAAAAATTAAAGCTAATTGGCATACAGGAGCAGCAGTGAATGCAAATGAATTAATGGGAAAAGAAGGGAGCGCTCCTGGAAGCAAGTAGGCAACTGTCGAAGGATGCTTTTTATGTAGCCTTGTCTGGGCTAGAGTCATCTTCTGCACAATGATCCAGACCTCACCAGCTCCGTGAATACACCTGAAGTTAATTCAAACTAGAGTAAAGTCAACAGCACCCTGCAGGTTTTCAGGGAGGAAAAAATGGTAAAGGGTCCTTACCGTAGGGAAAGCAGGAAGAAACTTCTCATATGAACACATTAACTTTAGCACCTTTTAACAGATTTTTTTCCTTCTCCAACCAAAATGTGCAGGGTGGCTAAACTGAGAACCTGATTGCCTATTTCCGTCACCACTAGAAACAACAATCTGTTTTAGTGATTGTCTACAAGGAGAGAGTCCCTGTTTCTTCTCCTCTCTCTAGCCTGGTGTCTGACTAGCTAGCAGTTTGCAATCGAGAAAGAGGGAGAAAATCTTCCCTCCACAGAAAGAGTGAAAATTTTGGAGCTGTTTACAGGAGACAAAAAAAGAGGAAGCAGAACAGGCACATATAAATAATGAGTGGTACAGAAAGGATAGGTTGGGAGTGTCAACTGGATTTTTTTTAAACAACACAAGAACAAGACAAGTTCAAAATTAAACAGCTGAGTTGAGACTGATAATTCCCCAAAACAAGAGGCTTTGTCAACACTGAAAGGTAAGAATTATGAGTTGAAAGAGGACTAAACACTTATCTACAGATAAATATCTACATTTGTAGATATTGTGTACAGCTACATATTTCTCTGTATATTTGTATATCCAGATTATCTGGATAAGTTTTTGAAGAGCTACCAAACCCCACACTCATATCCTCTCCAGCTAGTAGGTGAAGTAGGTTTTCCCATACACTTTCGCTATATGCCTGCTGCCATTTATTTCCTAGCTCCATCAGGACCTGCTGTAGAACGAGACTTACTTTACGTACCTGAAACTCATCACCATGAAAAGAAAAGGTTTTGCCCCTACCATTTGAAACAAACCAACAACTAGTCTTCCAGTGAGGACAGCTCTTAACAGCTTGCAATCAGTATTTTTCCCATCTGTGGATATTAGAAATACGCTGAGCTACAAGTCTGATTTGACCAAGGTACTGAATATGCCAATAATTGCAGGGAAAGCCCGAACATCACTTAAAAAGATAAAAAGAATAAGCTTAAAAGCAACTTCAGACTCGAGGTTCCCAACTTCCCTGTCATCAGCCTTTGTGTAATATTCAGAGAAAGCCTTAGTGATAGGCATTTCAGTCTGGTAAATACAGATTAGGTGGTGCACCCTCCTTTCCAGGACACCATTGTCAGTGCTGCAGTGGGAAGTCATGTCAGCTGAAGGAAAGGAAATGCATTTTGATACTAATGAAGTTGGTCAACCTGTCCTTTCATGAAGCCTTCAAGTTCAATCGCAAAGAATTTACATCTTGCATGTCAAAGGGTTTGGCATCCATGGATAGCATAGTGGGAGGAGTTGAACCAGCATGGTACAAAAAAGCCCTCTGGTCGGGTGATCGCACTAGTTCAGAGTTTACTGGGCATAAACTTCAAGGCTGCTGAAGGGCATCTATTTTCAGTTGAAGAATGCATCTGAATGTTCACTTATTTTTACTCCTTTGGTCTCTCCCTCCATATTTTCAGTAGATATTTACCGTGGGGTAGGGACTCGCAGCAGGTAAGAGAAATCCAAGTCCCCCTCCCCTGCCCCAGCCTTCCTCAAGGTATAACTGAAGCCACCGACTTTAAAACCCATCTTGGTTGTCTCCAGCACTGTTGAACACACATGCAACAATGTCCTCTTAGGGGAGTTTAAAAACAGCAGTCAGAAAACTGCAAGGCTGGAAGTGCTAGAGGTGTGCTAGAATACCACACCCTGGAAGAATTACTCCCCGTAAGCTTTCCTCCTGACTGGGAGGTGTGGAGAAGGGGGGGCGGGGAGGGAAAAAAAGCAAGCGAACAAACCAAGCATTGCTTGTTTATCCTGAAAGGCATGGGCTGTGAGAAACCCCTGGACCAGCTACTATGGAGAAAAAAAAATCTGTGCTTTAACATCACAAAGCACAGCAATGTTGGCAAGACGCATTGCATTTTGAGCCTAATTAATCCTCCTTAATCTGTATAGATACCAAGCGTAGAAGTGAGGTTATCCTACATAGCAAGCAAGACGCTCCCTGTTGCGATGCAAGAACAGCACTTCAATTTTGCAACGTTTTTAGGCTCTGACCAGATACCTTTTGTTCAGCCACTGCATTTATACCTCTCCTCCCCACACTGAACGTGTCCCTTGAAAAGCAGGCAGGGCATGCTCTCGGTGCATGCATATGCACTATGCTCCCCTGGTGGAAAATAATCCTAAAGACTCTCCTTGCTGCTTCAAAGGTGTTGCAGCTTCTGCAGGCTGAAGCTACATTCAGAGTATTAGTGATGTCTCTAGTAGATGAACTTAAATTCGGCTAGTTTCAGCATGCCCTTCCCAGTTCCTGAAGACTTGTGCTTACATGTCCAACCATGGTTTAATTGTTTGTCTTAGGGCCTTCGTTACCGACTTGGGGAAACCCACCAGAAGGAGGGTGTTTGCCTGCGTCCTCCTGTGCCAGAGAGCAGGGCGCCTGTGTTTGTGCAAGATCGCTCTTCATATCCCACAACAAAATGAAACCGTGCACATTTGCCAGAGACAGAACACTTCAACTAAAGGGCTCCCAAAGTGATTCATTATCAGAATTAACCCACTGGGGCATCCAGAGCAGAGCAAAACCCAGTATCCAACAACTGGAAACCCCAGTACCGGGCAGCTGATTTGTTTGGACTAGGAGCTGCCCAGGGTGGAGTTCAAGCCTCCATGACACAAAGAGTGCTGAGGGGCACCAGTGCCAGGGGACGGCAGTCCTGCCAGGACGTCTCCGTCCCTCAGACGGGCTGCGCAGGGCTGCTCCGCCTGCCAGAGGCACAACGCCATGCTCAGGTTGCGGCACCGATGCCATGCTGAGGTTGTGGCACTGATCAAAACACGTGGGAAGTCGTGTGAAAAGAACTTCCATGAAATGAACCAAGAACAGCATCGGGGCTTCCCAGAAAGCCCTTCTCTCTTACTGATTCACCATCATTTTTTAATGCAGTTTTTTAGCTTTCTTTGGAGTCTAATTAAGGCCCTGATCAGTGTAAATGATGAAAAACTTTCCCAACACCAGCATATCAAACACACAGAAGCAACAGTTCTGCTCCTGTCAAAGCAAGCCTGAACCGCCTTTGCTTGTGTGAGGGCACCATACCGAGTAAAAAGGAAAAATCACATTCTTCATCAGCACTTCACAGTGAAATTTAAGTTGTCAGTTCCTCCTGGGAAATCCTGATGCAAGACCCAAACCGTCCCTGTGAACCAGAGCTTGGTGAATGTTTAATTACGCCTAGGAACAAACACACAGTGCTGCGTGGGGGCTGCGAGGAGCCATCCACGCTGCATGCTAAGCTTCTCTGTCCCAGAAGCAGTTTCTTCAATAGCATTTGCTTATCAAAAATAATTAGAGGTAGGAATGCTGGAACTGTGATTATGAAACAAATGGTAAATCTATTTGCTCAGACGAAATGTATCGAAAAATATATCTAGACACAGCTGGAGACTGAGGTGATACTGCAAGGATAACAACTCGAGATCCAATTTCATCTTTCATGATTAAAAAATGAGCAAGAAAGTGTTTTATGAAATGTGAAGGTTAACAAATGTTCCTTCACAAGCAATGACGACAGTTTATCTTTTGAAACAAATGACCAGGCTATGGTCTGCTAGCAGCTCCTGAAATACATTTGAAAGATTTCTTCTAAAAACCCACTGAGGACCTGCACACAGAGCCGGCAGCCCACCGTGCTGCCAATGCCTCGGACAAAGGCAGCTCCAAAGCAACGCCAATGCACCGGGGCAGGATGCAGCCACGCTCCTGTCCCAGCACACTGCCCCATGCCGATGGCAAAAGTCCAGAAATTCATCCCCGTCCCCGATCCCTGCAGTGGCTGCAGCTGCTCCAGTACGGCAGAGCTGCTCTTTGCTGACAACCATGGCGCAGGGGCTCTCGGCCCAACGACACCGTGGCGCAAGCAGGGCCCAGACCTGCAAATTGCTGAATTTCTAAGCTGCCCAAAATATTCCACAAGTCCTTTCTGTCTATAGGTAAGCACCTACACATTGCTGCCTCCACACTGAGGAGACAAGTGGAAGCCTGATGCTGGGTGGTAGTGTTTGGGTCTTTGCAGCCCCGGGCAGGAACAAACCTGCTGCATGCTCAGCGATGGAGACTGCACAAGGGAGGGGAAAGCACGTCTCACCTGGTAATGAAGCACGTATTCCCAAACTCTATGCTCAGCTCACAGGCAAATTCAAAGAAACATTGGTCTATAAAGAGATTATGAAACACCAATCTTTTTCTCCTGGTCATTACACAGCAATATTCCTTTTGGACTTCAGATATAAAAGATACATCTATTTACTTTTATGGGTGCAAAATCAGTCTAGCTTTTAATTTTTCACATGATGGTTGACCTACTAAATATCAGTGCACTATTCACCCTGTTTTTATTCAAAGGCATATAGAGGAAGTGGCCAACAATACATTCCTTTGACTGTCCTCCAGATAAAGTACTCACTTTTTGGTGCAAGTACAGTATGAAGTATGAAAACTTAATTTTAGGAATGAATTCTGCTAAAATTTGACTGGTAGAATAAATACCGTGAGTTGTTGAACATGGAAAACAAGATGCGGATAGAGGCTCTAGAACTATAAAAGGGAAGGAATTATATAATGATGGGAATGGGTAATTCTCCAAGAAGAAAAATTCAAATTACCAGGAGTGAACAGACAGTAGAGAAGATGGTGATGGCAACTTTAACTCCTTCTATTAATAGAACTCATAGTTAAAATTGAGAGAGAAAGAAATATTATGTGTAGAAGGCAACAGAAGGTGTTTTAAAGTAAAAAAAAAAAAAAAAATTGCTTTAAACTTCCATAAAATATAAGACTGCATAGCAATGCCCTTATTCCTATCCTAGGACCCTGAAATGGTCCCTTAGCATCAGGAGAACAGAACCCAGGAGTGCAGCAGAATGCCCCAAAAATAGTATAAACCTAAATTTACTTATTAGCAAGAACACAAAACATCACAGCTGTAGATCTGGCTAAATTTCCTGGGATATGACAATTATATTGTTCTTCCCAATAGAAAACAGGTAAGAAATATTTCTAGTGGTCAAAGCTGCTGTAATGGACTAAATTTGAATAGGGGAAAAATATTTAAAGTAGGAAGTAGTAACCCCCCCTCCCAAAATTAGCTAGTAGCATTATATATACATAGCCATCACCCGAGGAGGTTAAGGCTAGCCAGGGACCGAGAGGAGATTGTGCAGCTAGTTGAAGCGTTTGGTACCCTACTGCAATACGGGCAGATGCCCCCCATTTTTACTCACAATACCTACAATTTCTTTAGCATGGAGAATGTCTGGCCCTGTTTTACTAGGCCACATAAGCCTTCTCGCCACAATTTAACCATGCTGCACAAATAGCAACAGACTCCCCCCTTGGTGGACTGGCGATTATTCTAACTCAACAAATGGAGGCAGAGGGGCTACGAGACCCCTTTCAGGCACAGAAGTTGTTTCCTTCAGAGACCATGCTTAACTGTTGCTGTGACAGAAGCTGCATGGACATGGTTAAACACTAGCCCCAGCTGTTGCCTTCCATGTTTCATGAATTGCCCTCTCTTCTCAAAGACGGGACGTGGGCTGTTTCCTGGGGTCTGCACCTCCTGGCTTCTTTCCCATCTCTAGCACAGACCTCTGGTGTGCCCCAGAAAGTCATGCCATCTGGGGGCCAGTGAGAAGATCACAGATTAAGCTTTTCCACCTCAGAGAAGCATTCTCAGGATAAACCAAGGAAAGAAAGAAAGAAATGCTCTACAACTGCAGTGATAAAAAGGTTCTTCTAAGTTTAACAGCATTGATACTGCTTTCCTTCAGCACTTTAACGTGTCTGATTTGATGCTGCATGTTATTTTTGTTATGAAAGTAGAACAAACCAAAATCAATACAGTGCTCATTAAACGGACAAAACATGGGGTAGCTTGTAGGTCTCCAAAAGCAAATGTAAATGGGAATCACCGCCCAGCTAAGTATTTCCAGTAGGGTTCTGCAACAGGTAGAATAACACTGAATATCTATCTTTCAGGTCAGATTAAAAAAAAAGAAAACCCAACAAACACACACAACGCTGTTTATCAAATGCACAAATGACAAAGTCTACAGAAGTGATAAATAATGAAGAGGAGGATGACTGATGTAGAGACCTGGATCAGCAAGCTGGGTGCAAACAAGATGTGTGTTTTAATACAACCAAGTATAAAGAAACACTCCAGAAACTAATGCAGCCTATGCTTTCTGGAAGGAAGACTATTCCTGGAAGAAGCTCTCCTGAAAGATTTTGGCAGTCCTTGTGATTAGCACCTAGCACGACCCAATTGTGATACTATGATGAAAAGAAATGATGCAATCCTTGACAAGGAAAGATCAAGAGCTGTTATATTCTTCATTGACACATCAGAATTATGTCCACAACACAGAAAGAGTACAGCTGAACTGAAGGAGGGTCAGTGAAGAACCAAAATGCTAATTTGGCGTTAGAAATCTGTGTGTTAAAGAACTTTCTGGAGCTCAGTTTCTTCAGATTAGCAGAGACAGGGTTAAGGATACTTCCAGAGCAAGTGACTTGTGGCATTAGTAAATACTCAGACTTGAGACAAGGTACAAAAATTATTTCATGATAGTGAAGATAGTTAACTCTTTCCTCATCACACCCTTTCCACCTTTCCAAAGGCTGCTTATCCTGTCTTTCTGCCTTCAGATGTGCTCCACCCTTACCTGAGCTGCTCCTCACTTACGTTTTGGGGACGCACCCCATCTAACCCCGTATGGACCTGCAACTGCTGCCTCAGTGGCAGAATTTCAGCTGAGACATTTCATGTGTGCCCTGGAGAGCTTCAGCTCAAGCAGGAGCAAAGATCCTCATGTGGGCAGGATGCTCTTGTATACTGCCTGGCTGAAAGGCAAGGTGGCAGCTCCCATATGGAAGCTAATAGACTTATTTCTTCTATTTGGCTCAGTACTTAAGCTCTCATCTTTAGCAGGAGAAACTTGTTTGTTCAAGTTTACTACGAAAATATTTACTGATGATTTTCAGGAGTATGTTTTACATTGAAACACGTGAAGCATCTAATCATTGAGACTAATCTACCCAGCCTCTGGACACCACAAGGTTAGATGGCATTTTACCTCCCTATCTTAAAACAGCGTGTTGGTTTTGTTTTGCTTCAGATGTGTTTGCTGGTTGAGGTTGCATAGGAAATGCTATCAGTGCTTTAGGAAAAAAAAGAACACACACACATTAGCTGGAGATCAAGTACACTCTTCCAAAGGAAAAACAAAGCAAAACTCAGTGTTTTGCAGTGTGACCCTCATAAGAATGTCTGCATTAGGCCTGCTGTCTTATTAAAATTAATTTGTGTTTATAAAAAGTATTTTGTACAAAACCCCCATACACAAGGCAAAAAATCCCATGTGTAGTTATGTATTGCAAACACACACTGACAGGGTAGTTCTAACTCAGAGTCAGTGATGGTCTCTGCAGACTTCCTCATATTTTTTGAAGTTGATCTGTAATTTTGGAGTGTTTTGCTCTGTTTACTTAGGGAAGAGACAAGAGCCCCTCAGGAGGAACCTTACTCAATATAAGCACTAGAAATCTATCTAAAAGCTATCACCGAAAAAGAAAAAGTAAAGGTTTGGTCAGATCTTAGTCAATATGCAGGGGTATAACATCCAAGATATGCAACAAGAATTAACAGTCTTTTCCTAATTTTCTCAGCAATGACTGCTTGTTCTTGTTGGTTCATAATAATAAAGAGTTAAGTCATGCCCTCCCTTCTACCTTGACCTAAAAATAGGATGCCACCTCCCTGACTACAAAACACAACAAGTGCAAATAAAAAGCCATGCTTAAACAGAGGAAGAAACTCCAACCTTTTCTGGGCAGGGCTGACCACGCACAAGTACATGTTTTCATAGTAAAGGTTTAGAAAGACAAACAGCTAGCAGCACACTGAGAGGCTCTGGGAAGAGCCCACAGTACGTTCCTCTATTTACCTCAGGTAATCTCTGCGGCAAAGAATGAGATTTGCTTTTGTGTAAAGAGTTGATCCAACCTCTCCAAGACGACAGTCACAGCAGGCACACTTTAGACAGTCTTCATGCCAATACTTATCCAGAGCCTTCAGCAGGTACCGGTCCTTGATCTTCCGGTTGCAGCCAGCACAGCCCTTCTGCTTCCCTTTGGGTTGCACAGATAACATCGGCACACCTGCAGCACAAACAAACCATTTCGTTTAGAAGATATCAAACAGCTTGAATAGGTTTTCTGCATTTGGGGTAGCACTCTGAGCTATAGGTAAATCCGTGAGCAAATACTGCTCCTGGTTTTATTACAAGGAGTTCCAATTGCAAGAAGCTGATGGTCAAAGGAACTTAAACTTCATTTGCTATGACAGGGTAAGTGGGAGTGTGACACTTGCAGGAACGCAGCCCTTTTTTCCTAAGGGTAGGGCTGACACACAGCACCAGACTTTTTTTTAATTAACATTGTGCAGCAGAATAAACTGGCTGCAATGTCAACATTTGCTTTTTCCCTCACTGCCAGTACCCTTGTGTTGTTAATTACCTGCCACAGGCAATTACAAAGATCAGAAGGGCCACCACTGTACGTACCCTCAGTCCAACATCTTGGCTGGATCAAGCTTGATGGGGAAAGGAGAGGAGTGGCTATAAAAAGATGTAGTACGCCACTGTTTTTCCTCTTTTGTGAACCCCGCTGGTCACAGAGGCCTCAGTGAACACTAGAGCAGCCCAGGGGCTGCTCTAACATAAATGTTATTCAAAAGCCCTCAAGGACTGCTGAGAATAACCCAATGAGTGCCCCTCTACCACTAGTGAAGCCACACTCCTTAAGCAAAGCAGAGCTTTCCTGCTCCTCTTGTACTGCTGGAGAAGGTAATAAAAAAACAGGAGTTTTTTCCTCCCTGGAAACCCCTGCTGGGACTGCAAAGCAAGCATGAGCTAGCTGGGTATGAGGTGGTGACAGGACACTGAAGTCACTAGGCTGGTGGAGACTTGCTGTGGCCACCTTCCTCACACTGCCGTCTCCAGCCTTCTCCTCTCCCCCGAGCGATAGTGCCTCCCATGGTGAGCACCGACACGGGTGTGAGACCTATCACCCTTCTCAGTTTAAGAGGGAGGCAGGGGAGGATTTAATGGAATCAACAGGCAAGGTGGAAAAATAAACAAGGATTGTACTGTGGGGGAGGAAGAGGACAGGGGATGATGAAAGAAGAAACAAACTCACTGAGAGGCCAGAATCCCATTTTCTGTAGAGCCTTGATTTTACTTTGTTACCTATTTTTATTTTTACTAGTGTCAGTTGCTAAAAAGGGAAATGCTGGGCTTTAACAAGCATGACATGGGCTTAGCCAATGCAGAGAAGATGAGAGGGGAAACTCTGGCTACAGTAGCAGGTGTCACTGGTTATATATACTCTTACACAAAGTTAAGCCACCATTTCTGTAGGAAGTGCCGAATGTCCCAGAAAGTATCAGCTTGATAATGGAATTATTAACAGTCCCTTAACCGGAGAGGACTGAGTCAGTGCCACTGTACTAAGTGACATTTGCTGCTTTCCTTAAAAGCCAGGGTGACCTGACGGTGGCTAATGCTCAGCACATGTAAAACCCACCACTCCCACAGTAATAATTGCTTTGTCAGAGCTGCAAACAGATGACAATAGCACTTAAGACACCTCTACACAAACAGGGAGGTATTGATCCATTTGTTATCAAAGTGGTCTCAGCAGCATGGAGACAGGTCAAGTAACATTCAAAAACTCTCAAGGCTTAAAGAGCGCTCCTGCTCTTTGCTGCGGGACACTCAAAATCCGCTTGCAAAGTCAATACAAGCAAACTTTTGATGCTAGTGACAAATATGCAATAATTAAGTGAAAACTTAAATCTGTCTTTGCCTGTTACATATGCAACCCATAACACTCCTGAGGGAAATTCTACGTGCAGAGCCACAGAGAAACACCTGCACGTTTGGAAAGAGGGAAAAGACAGGGAAGTGTCAGAAGTGTAATACACCGCGGGTGCTGGAGGTCAAACTGCAGAAGTCCTGTGCTTCTGGTCAGAGTCTGTTATGAGAACGAGGGAAGTGGCCCCAAGGTTGTGGACACAGCACTTTGTTGTTTTTTTTTTTTTTTTTCCAGAGTACATTTCAGGAGCAAAGAGAAGCTTCACTTTTTGAGTAATTTCTTTTTCTGAAAACTTAAAGCCTTCATTCCATGCTCTCTCCAACTCCACACAAGGAAAACAGCACATCATGAGAAGATACTGCCTTATTCTGAGGCAGAGAAGGGCACATACATGAATTTGCATTTGCAAACTGTGTAAGATCAGTACCAGTGATGAAAGAAAATAGTTTGCACCTATGAAAACTAAGACCTAGATGTGCAAATTATATTTTAAGATAGGAGCCCTAGACACCAGTGAGTCATTACCCACTCCCCAAACAGGCTCTCTGAATGTGAGCTGTGTACCCTTAGAGGCAGAAGAGGATTTCTTACAAGGAGAGGGTCAGCATACAATTCTTTTGCAAGGTTCCTCTAGGTAACTTAAGGATCCTGCGTCTGGAGGTGCTGCAGATTTCAGAATGCAGATTCTAGACAGCCAGAGCCCCTTAAACCTCCTCCCAAGAGAACTGCTGCATGGGTGGAGTTTGAGATCATCTCTGTGATTCAGAAATACAAGATCTTCAGCCAGATGGGACTTCCCAAGGCTGTCGAGCACTTTTGAAACCAGTGCCCTTTCAGAGTTACAGCTCTCCTCACCCAGAGCAAGGGGTCCACTGTAACAGCAGCATGGCCAAGCGTGAGGGCAGCTGTGCAGGGACAAAACCCTGGCTGGACCATTAGGAGAGGCTGGTTTGATCAGTAAGGGCGGGTTGGCAGGTTAGGAGGGTCTCCTGAGGTGGCAAGCAGGCCCAGACGGCTGTGGGCTGGCTGCAGTGGTGGTTCTTGATCTATCTGTGGCCCTGGCAGCCCTCACTCACCGCCACCGTCTCAGTTCCCTGCTATTGCAAGCACACCATTGTCTTAGGAGAGGCTTCTGCGACTAAGGGGAATGTAACACTTTGATTTTCTTCTAATAACTAGCAAAGGAACAGATATATATATTTTTAAACAGTACCTTAAGCAAGGAAAAAAGCTATGTATTTGGTCAGTGTTCAGCAGGGGGCTTTCTAATGAAAAAAGGTACCATTTCAGAGATCATATGATGTTCAAAGCTGCTATTTCCACTCAGATAATAACGAGCAAGGTCAGCCTCTGCTGGTCAGGTTCAGTGTTTTGAAATTACATTTTGGTCTGTGAGGCTTCCCTCCGACATCCCAACCAACCGGTCTGCACGGAGCACACACACCACTACAGAAAGTTGCAGCTGCAATTAGCTGGTGAGTTGACACAGCAGGCAAGGCGTGAAACAAAATTTCAAAAACTGCCAAACTTGATCAGCAAGGGTTCCTCGCATGCTTGCCATGTCATTTCCAAGCAACAAGAGAGCAGCATCTCAGAAGCTTAACCCCTTTCATGGTTGGAGGCTTGCAAAGAGAGGACACAGCCAACACCAAACCCCACTTTCCTCCTCCTGCCTCCCTCCCAGCAAATCCCAAGCAGTCTGGGCTTTGCAGGCGGAAACCACCTGGGGAGATTCTCTTTCTTTTTGGAAATTTCCCCACTGCAAGGCTGCGATGCTGCTTCATTTCTCTATGTAGATTTTTCCCCAGTACGTACCAAAAAATGCCAAGATACCTAGTTCAATTTGATCAGGGCCACGTGGTGTCTAACCAGGGCTGTCAAGAAACAAAGGGCTCACCTTCGATAAATTCCACATGCGCTCCGAGGGCAAGGATTAGAAAATGAGAAGTCGTGTTGCAGAGGTAGGAAAATTAACAGCTGGACACTCACCCGTTTACATACATGATCACAAAGGGAATGCTGACTGATTACCAAATTCTGAAAGTACCATCAAGTTGCTCTCTCCTCTCCTGCTGCTAGCCATCCATCGCTATCTTTTCTTAGAAACAGTAGATGAAGCCTTTCTATTTTTGGCTACCTACACTCCCTTCTTCACCCTTTACAACTTAATAGACTTGCTGCTGGTAAATACAAAACAAAACCTGTTCTGAGTGCTTGGAGCTCCAATGCACATTAAAAAATTATAGACACCACCTCTGGACATGCTGAAATTTATGGCTGTGTCTAAAGAGGCTGTTGTTGTAGTGAGTAATCTAAACTTTACCTCTATTCACAGTCGGACAAGCTAGCTTTAATCAGCCCGTATCTTCTCAGTCGGGGTCTTTCTGTAAAATTATTCAGCTGGCTTTATAACACAAGTGTCCACTAAGTACACCTCTAAATTTTTCTAAGCCATTTTACTGATATTTCTATTCACATGGCAATCAGCTGCAGTTCCTTTAAGGGCACTGTTCATAAAGCCTCGTTTCCAAGAGAGCCTGGAAACTTTTTATAAATGGTAGACCTTTTAAATAACAGTTATCTGCAATGGTCCTATGGCTTACGGCTCCACAGTGCTCTGGTCTGCAAGAGAGCTACTGGTCCCCTCTGAAAGCATGGAAGTTCACCACCTAATTTCTTTAATGCAACTCTAAAGGTTAATTGGTCTGAAAGAGTAATGTGGGACTGCTGGCTAATGATATATGCCTCAAGGCTTTGCAGCTTGCCTGTATTTTATACAGTCAAGTCCAGAGCACAGAACACAGGTGATATCACCAGGACTTTTCAGACCCCCCCTCAGACTTCCCGCAGCCCCCCTCGGCCTCCCCCTCTCCCACCCGAGCCCTCCGCTACACCCACATGTGCCGAGTGAAAGCGGCAGGAGCTGAAGGCGGTTCTCCTCCACCTGCATTTCATGCCTTGTTAGAGGGGGCTCTGAGAAGTGCTGCCACTGCACTCCTCATTACCACTGCAGAGAACTAAAAACAACCCTAATGAGGAGAGCGAGAGCGTACAGTACGGGGTGGGAGGAGGGACGTCCTCCCACACTCCCCAAGGAATCTGGCCAAAATCTTCAATTTGCCATTTATGACAGCTAATTAGTTATTCTATTCAAAATCTTTGCTTTAAATAAAAGAACTAATTATACACAAAGGTCAGTCCCCCACCTCCTGTGAAGCACACATAATTGGCTTATTTTCCCAACATTGTGTGTGTGTTTTACACAATGCTTTCAGGCAGATGGCTTTAACTCTTTCCCTCTGCAAGTTTTTGGGGTTTTTTTCTTGGTTTTTTTTTGTTTGTTTGTTTGGGATTTTTTTTGCTTAAAAAAAACCAACAAAAAACCACTTTCCCTCAGATTAGCTACTTTTACTATAAAAGCTTGCTCAACAATAAAGCAGATAACTACACACACGCGCACAAAATATATCCACTCCCAGAAAGGTTCATGCCAACCACTCCAGAGCAGTGCCTCCTACACAGGTGTACAGCACCTTGCACAACATAGTACTGGAACGATCTTTTTATTCTCCACCACAAATTCTTCCTTGAACAGTGCCTTTCAGATACAGTTACCACATTTCTGAACAACACCTCTGCCGAAGACCACAATTATTACAGGTTTATGGTACGCTTCTTTTTTCTTTGCCTTTTTTTTTTTTTTTTTTTAAAGTTTTTGTAAAAGTGATTATTATAGGGATACAGCATTCCAGTGCTACAAGCAATTCTGATTTAAAAACTGGAATTTTGGCAGCTGGGCAATTGAGCCTAGGTTTCAGAGTTCCACTTGAGGGGAAAAAAATGTTTATTTCTAGCATCAACACTCTTTAAATGAGCTGACCTCCTTTTGCCTGCTAACAAAAAAAACAGCATTTGGCTGCAAAAGATGAAAAAGTAACTGAAGAGTAGGAGTAATCTTATTAACTCCTGTCTCATCACAATAAATAAGCTGCAGTCTTATGTCTTTTATCAGAGGATCTGATATCATTTAAAAGCATTAGAGCCCTGCATCACCCATTTAAGTAAATGCAGACAGTCATTGCCAAAAAGATGCAGTGAATTTCATTCCCTTAAAAAGAAACTCACTTTGTGTTCCCAGTATTGTATTACTCACCTTCTATGAATATTACACCCTGCGAAACAAGTTAAACCATGCACTTCCACTGAACTGAGAGTACACCGTCTCAGGCATCTTCACCAAGAATTTCATTTGAAGAATTATGGCCAGCAAGGTGAAACTCATCATGTCATCTGTATATCCAATTAAAATGTTACATTTGGAACACTGAGTACTTGCAACTAAATGCTTATGAACAAGCCTTAGACCATTCATCAAAATTATTCAATGAGTAACCACAATCTTTTTTCATTTCCAGCTTCATGCTGCAATATACAGCAGATGATTTTTACCGTGGCTTTAGCAATTTATTTGTGGTATTCTTTCTTCTGAACCATTACTGAACAAATTTCCCAAGCATGGCAAAAAAAGTAGTTGGAGAGGGCAGTTAACAGGAGAAACAACCTTTTGATCAGTACTTCTATTTTAACTATGCTCCTCCCAATAACACAGCAATTTTTTTGCCCTACAGTTCAGAACAAGCTTTAGAGAAACGTATTTGAGAGTCCACTGGCAGTTTCAGCTGCCTAAAAGTGACCCAAAGCTTCATGTGTGACTTAACCCCTCCTCCAGTCTCCCATGCAAAGACTCTGTTTTTAAGCCATTTGCTCAGATAGATCAAGATATCCAAAATAATCATTAGCATCGTTTGAATCTGTACCAAGGTAGGTCCTGATTCAGGACACAAGGTTTAGGTTTAGAATTTAGATTTTCATTTTCCCCCAGAGTTTTGAGATTTCCAGTGCCTGCTTTAAGTCTCTGTTACTGAGTTGCCTTTACCAGAGGACAACCTGTAGCTATAAAGGAACACATGGCAGCAGGACTGAAGGCAAAACATAATAATTGTTGCTGCAAAACAGTTCCTATAAATCATTCCGGTAAGCAACATTTTCCCTGTGCTCATAAAATATGCTTGTTTGAGCTTTAATTTTTTGTAATTGGCACATGTCCAAAACTTATCCTTAGCACATGTAGTGTTTCAGTAAAATCCATTTTTACTGTTTGAAGCCCTGGGAACAGTAAAAAGACATGCAGATTTCTTCCACCTTCAACCTACCCTGAGAACATTCTGATCAAGTTTTCTCGATTAGTCACAATTTAGTGTCCTACAGTCTGGCAAAGGTCCTGATTTTAGGCAGCCAGTTCCCTCCTTCAGTGTCTGTAGTAAAAAAAAGTCTGGCAATGGAGAGACTACCCTCAAACCACCTTTCCAGCAGTATAAGAACATCACAGATGAGAAGATGATTATTAGGGATGACTAGCCTGGAATTCTTCCCATATTCCTCAATATTCCACCGACTTGCAGGTGACCACTGAAAAGACACTAAGCTCCAAAGTTTTCCATTCGGGGGGGTTTGTGTGTCAAAGCAAACCGATGGAAGAAGAGTCTCTGAGTCAGATGATCACAAAAGTGAGAACTCATCCCTCACTTTTCAGCTCATTTAAGAAAAACCTATGTACCAATGTTAAATACAGGGAGTTTTTTGTCTCTCCCCAAAAAGGAAAGAAAATCAAATAGAAAAAACCCTATATCAAGTTACAAATCCCGAAGACTGTGAGCAGTAAAAACTTAAGTCAATTATTTACAGGCACATGTGTAATACTACACAATTCTCATCTTCCAGTTAAAATGCACTATTTAACGTATTACTACCGAGGTTTCAAGTCATATGCAAAGATGTGTGATGTAGCAGAGCTCAGGTTTAGCAGTGAAACATTAACATCACCCTGACAGATTTGGTATGCTATATATGTGATTTTTTTACGGAGAATAGAACTATATCATTGCACAATCATCATCATCATCATCATCTTTTCTTCTGCCTCTTTGCAGACATACACAATGTCAACCTAAGCTTTCGGCAACCTTAATAGAATTTCAGTGCCCACTGCCAAATGGCCATTTGATGTTCTGCTCTGTGTACACTGATGAAGCAATCTGTCACAGGCCTTAATGCAGGCAATGATGACTATCCAATCTAAAGCTTTCACAGGCTTATAGAAATTTCTCAAGACTTTTGGAGCCTATAATAATTTGTGCAATACCACAAAAGAATTTGGAATCCTAGTGCTCTGTATTTAATGAAATATGAATATACTCTTTTAAATGTTTCTAGAAGAAATCCTACTCAGGCCAAAAGCATATTTTACACCATCAATCACGAGAAAGCTGTGCTGGCAACTCTGAAATAGCAAACGCTATAGTGATTGCAAGTTATTGTAGTATGAAAATAACAGCCCTCCTGCCCCTGTCCAAACTTACTGCAAAGCCAAGCATAGATGCTCATGCCCTGCGCAAGATTTGTACAATAAATATACAAGGACTATAATTTATTTGCATATTTTTTTCATTTCCAAGAGATGAGTAAAGATTCACCTGTAGAGAATGCAGAGGGAGTCTATCTACTTAATGCAATCCATGTAAGAGATACAATTGCTGCTGACCTTCTAGAAGTCATGAAATACACCTCCCTAGTGATGCAGAAAGATACAGTTATTCCCCAAACCTAGCCTCTCCTCCCTTTCCCAGCAAAACCAGACCAACCCATCTGCTATTAAAAGTTGAAAGGAGAAGGGCAAGGAGGGCTATTTCCTTCTCATCGAAAGAAAAAAAACATAACAGACAGTCCTTTGCAGGACCATTTGCATGCTAAGCTGTCAGACCATGCACTTTCCATTAAAGAGATACCATCCCTTTTCATAAGTCCATTTGGGATCCATTTTAGTGTTATCTAAAAATCAAATCTACATGGTAATCCTTTTAATGTACTCTTGACTTTTAAAACCAGCTTTATGTTCCTTCAGGAAATGTTTTAAGCCATTACTCAGTAATTACTACTCACCCATGAAAACACTGATCTTTTACAATATATAATCAGTTTGCTGACTTAAAAAATAAAGCAGACTGGAATTTCGTCTCATGAAAGTAGCAAAGAAAAAACAAGGTTAAGAGAGCATCCCGTCTCCCCCACCCAATATTTCAAAGTGGTATGTTTTTCCTGTCATATAAGAGCGGGAGCAAGGTGGTCACAGTTCCGAGTTTCTTTGTTAAGTCTCTGGGTGTGAGCAGATAGGAGACTCTCAATCTCAGTTTTGCATTGGTGATCACTGTGCAAGTAACCAATAACAATTACTGATTTAGGCCTAAGCAGAATTTGTATCATCTTGGATATAAACAATACCCTAACCTTTTGCAAGCCCTGAAGTTCTGAATGACACCATACAACCTCCTGAAAGGCTGGCAACATAGGAAAGCCATGGAATTTGTGGAGTTGCTTTCGTAAGCTTCAGCTGTACATGAACAAGTCTCAGAAGAGGTGCCAAAAACGGTTCACATCTAGTGCAACTTTACTGGATTTATCTGCACTGCACCTGAAGTCAACACAGGAATGCCTAGCCAGACTTCAGGGGCCTGAAATTACCCTGAAAGTCCTACTACCAGCTTCTAAAGCTTTTGCCTTGCTCCCTTCCAAACTCCTCTGCCCACCTGGAGGTGGTTGGGAGGCAAAGGAGAGTCTAAGCAGGATGGTAAGCCAGCACTGGCTTGCCCTTTCTAGCAGAAGCCCAAAAGAGGACAAGAGTGCATTTTGCTCAGTTACAGCTCCTGTCTGAGGATGACCAGATAAAAGCCCATGACTTCTGTAATGCAGATGCTCAGACTACAGGAGGTCCCTGGACATCCTGACCTTGCATGCAGTTTAACAAAGATCCTAGATGTTTATACCCAGTACACCCACCAACAATTGGAAAGATCCTTCTCATCCCACTGCTGACCCCAGAGAGCACAGCGTCCTTCTCACTCAACTGCTCTGGCAAAGGCAGTTTAATATTTCAAGATTAGAAAAAGGGCAGGGTGAAGTTTGTCCGAAAGAACTTGCTGTGCTTTGCAAATAATACCAACTAAAATTGTTGTTCTCTTAATGCCATGAAGATAGGGAAGACAGAGAAAGCAGAGGCTAAGTATTTTCTTTGCTTCTGTTCTGTTCGCTGAGGTCTAGCTTAAGCCTTACTTAGCCACAGTTTGCTTCCACAGACAGATTTTACTCTATCCCATTTCGCTACTACAATTAGGACAGCGAAAGTCCTGCTCTTGGCCACTTTCCCTTTCATTCACAGGGAAAGGTATGCAGAACCCAGTGCAACACTGTTCATTAAACATTTGTTATAGCTGCAGTTGGCTAGCAACTATATGCCTCAAACTAATTTTTGTTATTCACAACTGATTAAGTCAGGGCTCACAAGCCACAGCTGGCCATTAATGCTACCCTTCTTTACAAGAAATTATGCTGATAAGAATTAAAAGTGGTTTCTTGGCATTAGCTGTTGTATATTCATTCTATAATGAGTTCCTTTGAGGTGACGTAGAGAGACAGAATTTGAGCACTATTACCCTGGACAACAAGAAAGACCCAAGTAAAATTGCAAGACTTTTTTTTTTTTTTTCTTTTGTTTCTTTTTTTGTGAAATGCTCCAGAAAGGCTTTGAAAACTCTGCTGCAGTTCACCATATATTCCAAAATAAAGTGAGCACTAATGTTTTGAGGCAAGTTAGCAGGACACTTCGTTTGCATTAGAGCATCTTGGAAGTCATACGAAATATACTGTAACAGAGCATATCCTACTCTATTAAGCATTCAGGAGCATCGCAGTATTCAGAATATGGA
Organism: Platalea leucorodia; assembly: GCF_965183815.1. Lineage (NCBI taxonomy): Eukaryota > Metazoa > Chordata > Aves > Pelecaniformes > Threskiornithidae > Platalea > Platalea leucorodia. The sequence continues at coordinate 59,983,405 of NC_138829.1, forward strand.
TGAGAAGTTGGAATTGCACAAGACATTCCTCTTCTTACGGTTGACCACTGAGTTGAATTCAAGCTGATCCTAAGGGAGCCGTTTTCATTTAGCTACAGTAGCTCTCTAATCCTATTCCTTGAATTTCAGACCACCGCCACTACCAGAATTTATGACCTGCTGCCTGCACTTTGGATGGTACTCGCACTTTACTCTTTTCCTCAATGCCTCCTGCTCCTCTGGATCATTACCACTGGTTCATGCAGCAACCGATCCCCTTGAAGTCTGCTCTTCAATTCAGGTACTTATGCTCCATTTAATTCTCACCAACATACGTAAAGATACCGATGGTTAAAAGATAAAGATACCTGGTTAAAGATATTTGGTTAAAAACAATGGGGAAAAGAAAAAAAATCATATGACCTAGCCCAGCGCAAAGAACTGAAAGTCTCCTGAAACGTACCTCCTGAAGTCTGGCCCAGGTATGTATCTACTAATGCTTTGCCTGAAACCTCAGACTAAGACGAAATTCTAAACCACCAACCTTCAGCTCCCAAAATGCTGTGCTTCCGGGCCAAAAAACTTACTGAGCAGCTTTTCCTCCGCTCCATTTCCATGGGAGTCTCTACCGCTTGATTTACTCGTTTTTTGTCCACCTCATCATGAGATTCCTGCCTGCTGAAAAGAACTCCTTCACTGAACTAATGAAATAAGGAGTCTTAAGTGCCCTGCAATCCTTTTTAGAAAAGTCTGTATCTCCAGATGAGTCTCAATTTCACAGCATCAGGGAACTGTGTGCCAATGCGCTGAACCAGAACGCCAGGGCTAGCAGGAGTTGCAGACAACAATGCTAACATCAGGGTTATTTTAGATTAGAGTACTTCCAAATCAATTTTGGATTCAAACTTTTAAATGCACTCTCCAGAAGGAATCTGCACTGACTGAGTATTTTCAAGGCTAATTTTCTAAGCTTGAATGAAACTCACTCTTATCTAAGAAAAAGACGCAACTAACCTTTGCCACAAAGGCTGGGTTACAGCTAGAAAATTAGGCAGACAACAGTCCTAAAAAGGAATAAACTGCCTAAGAAAACATCCGTAAAACTGCAAACAAAACCCACTACAGATGCTGTTGGGAAGAGATTTTCACTGAGACCAGAAATTATGACGACATTTGGGATTCAAGGCACTTCTATAGCTGAGGTACCCCATCTTCCACAAGCAGTCCCATTCTAGCAGAGGTAAGGGCATGCTCCGGGCTACCCAGGGCAGCCGGGCTGCACTCCAGGAACATGCATCATGCTGCAGTGGGATAAAGAAAGAACTGAACATCCACAGCCTGATGGCAGGATTTTGTCGGACTAAAAATCCTGCAGAATTAAGACAGATCCTCAGCACTCTAAGAAAAGAAAGCGGTTGTGATGAGAGAAGGGAATGTGTAAGACAGATGGGAGAGTTAAGGTTAAAGTTCAGACCAGAAGCAATTAAGACGGGTAAGAGTGCTCTGCAACTTGACACAGGTTTGCTTTGTATTCAGAACTTTTCACTAGCATTAAGCATCTTAACTTGTGTATAGAGAGCTTATAATTAAAACCTGACAAGCTTAAATTAGCCATTTATAAAAGGTTCTCCAGAAAGCTTTTAAAGTAGACTAAACATATCTATTAAAATAGAAGAAAGGAAGAAGAAGAAAAAAAAAAAAAAAGAATTGGAGCCATTTTCAGTTACAATAGTTTTCCCTACCTAGATATCTCAAGAGATTAGACAAATTTAAAATCAAAGTTCTGCAACTGTCCAAAGCCATTTAAAAGAGGGGAGAGGGAGGAAGTGGGGCAATTAGAAAAACCTTTAAAAACCCCTTTATTTAATAGCCCACAGTCCTTTGGATGAACATAAGCACTCCAGAAACCCCATTAAAAAAAAGGAGATCCTAATTTCCCTTTAGGATTTTGAGCACTTCAGGGAGTGCTCTATTATGGTTCCCCAGGGATGGGGGAATTATGTCAATCTGCCACGAGGCTGGGCAGTTAGTGAGGGAGGCAGCCCGAGAGCTGGCTTTCACTGGGCCATGCCAATTAGAGTGGAGGGAGTGTTTTCACCTCCTCACACTGGCTATTCAGATTAATTCCTAGCATTTCAATGCTATACAATTTTCCTATGAGTTCAAGAAACTGAATCTAAAGAAAATTTGCTCTTTATCAAAGAAACAAACATATCCACCAGTGTCAAATGACACTAGGTAATTTATTCCCCCTCAAAAGAAAAGAAAGAAAATAGCTACAAATATTTTGGTATTTCAAGAAAAAGTTCACAGACTATAAATATCTGGAAACCGGGTTTGTAAGAATAAGTCATTAAGGGCAGGGCTGCTGCAAAGTCTACCTTATTACTTCCAAATCGTATTAGATTCCTTCTTTCCCTGCCTCACCTTTTCCTAAAGCAAATGCAGTACTTGAGAAATATGGTTGGACATCTAGCTGGGACACAAGAAGCAAGCGTTGGTTTCCCAGTGCACACCTCCAGCCCTGCCACGTCCTCCTCTTCTCCGCTGCGCAGGCCAAGGGAACAATCCCAGCTGGCTCTCAGTACACCTTTCAGCAAGGAAACGACTACAAACATTTGCTTATTAACCTAAAGAGCTCCTGAACAACCCTACATCATTCCTAGCTCTGATTGCTCCCAACACCACATCAGCCTCTCTGCAACCCTCATTTTCAAAGCTCTGGAACAGACACTTTTATATGCATGAAGTACACGATATGAGTTTTTTCGTAGGCCATAGGGTGCCCTTGTCATAACCAGCTGTAGCAGCCTATTGCCACTGCTGAAGACTCAGAAGTTAGATGATCGCAGCATCCTCCTTTTGGGTGAGAAAGGGAGGCAGATAGGAAGTGGAAGAACAGAAGCCAGCACAAACGCTGTATGAAATATGGCGCAGACACGAGTACAGTAGTTCTTCAAAGGAAGGAGAGAGCCAGCGCCTGTCCCTGAGAAAAATAATCAAGCTGCAGCAGCAATGATCGCTCTAAACCCATGTCGTTTATCTACAGCCTACATTCATTGCTTCCACATGCAAAGTGTAATCCTTTTCTCAAATCTACCTCAACTCTACTGCACTCCACGTGGCACCTCTTTTCAGAGGAGTGTCTAAATTATCTAAGCGCAGGAAAAAAGAATGTTACTTTAAAGCAAGCCATGATCTGCCACAGCAAAGCGTAAGATGAGTAATTTGTTACTTCAAGTGCTAGAAGGTCTTTTTTTCTTTTTGAGAGCCAACAGTATTTGAAGTGGTAACGTGCATATAGAAATCTTAATTTATTTTGCTTCATCTTTATATACCACCAGTGTACTTATTCCAAATTCACAGTGAACCAGAAATCTGATTAGGAAAAACAACGTCTGCCTTGGATCCAATACCTAATGGAAGCATGTGAATGAGTATTTGCAAAACCCAAGATCCATTTGAATCATTAACTGAACTGCTTACAAACAGGAATTGCGTGAAAAAGAACAGATATCTGCATTTCAGGCACCCCGAAGTTCAAGTGAAAAAAATCTATCCCATTTTTGGTTATCCACAGCAGCAATTTCACAGCAACTGCCGGGTGTGCAATTGCCACCCTGCTTTTGGAGAATTAAACAGCAGAATACTTCTGCAGAGATTTCTCACTTTTTATGCAGGTTCAGCCTTATTTTCACTTCATTCCCAAACCTACCACAGCTGAAATCTGGCCCCAGTCCCAAACAGGCCCACCAGGCAACACAAGAGGAGCGGCAGATCTGCCCGGAAAGCCAGCGCAGCCCAGGAAGCTGACAGCCAGTTTCCCCTCCCAGCACTGCAGCGGGACCACGGCTGTATCATCCACCGCCCGCCCCACCGTGCCTCTGCCTGCCCCTGCCTACAGCTGCCTGGGGCAGGGGTTATCTTCCCGTGCAAGTGCCGGGCACGAATTCCTCTCCCAGGTAGGAACTTCTGCTCCCCTCTGAGAAGAGCTTGGCTCAGTTGTCTCTGAACCCCCTGGCAGTGACATCTCCCTGCTGCGTTCTCCTCTCCAGGCTGGAAAACCCAATTCCCTCGGCCTGTCCCTGTAGGTACTGCCACTAAGATGGTGCTGGGTTGACATCAGACTTGCTAGGCTCTCTCCAGTCTGTCGATAGAAGAGCTGGCCAACTTCAAGTGATGGCCACTGATCTTGTGTTCAAAGGCCTACAGCTGATTTCACAATGGACACGCTGACCTCTGGGAAACAAAAACTTCTCACTTTTATATGATAGCACCAACAATATGAATTGGGTATCTCCAAAATATTTACTATTTTTTTTTTCCTGAGCTACACGACAAACTATTCCTAGAGCCTGAGCAATCAGAAAATGTGATTTTTTAAAAATATGGTTCCAGTACTGACACTGCATGTCTTTTGCCTAGAGACCCCCATGTTGCAACCACAGACGACTAGAGCGACATGGCTATCTCCAGAGAGGAGTGAAGCCAACAGACAGCACACAGACAGCACTGTTTAAATGGCTAAGAAAATCAGGGGAAACCCGTCCTATGTATTAGTGCTCTGAGACATCCTGTATCTATGCAGAACAGGCACCACTTCCATATTTTGCCCATCCCTCTCTCCAAGCACAACCCTCAGCAATAACAACAGTTCATCTCCTGCTATGAAGGTCAAGGGCTCCACCAGCCCTCCGGAGATTTGAGCTACTGGTTCCAAAGAGTCTGCCAGTATCAAACCTGACACTTAGATTAGTAGTTACTCCCCAGACATATCTAGTTACCCATTTCTTCAGTTTCTAGTGTCAAAATACACTTGCAGTACAATATGCAAACCTCCACAGACAATATCCTCTCTGCTCTTCAGTTGTGGTGGGAGGAATGCCTATTTTTGCAGGAAAAAGGTGTACTTTATGTTAATGTATTATAGTAATATACCCCTGAGCTTGTTTTTTTGTTATAGAGCACAGAAAATGGTAAAGCTGCATCCCACACTTAGCATCACATTATCAGCGCACAGAGAAATATTTTGGAAGTTAGCATTTAAGACAGATGCTCTGCATTATAAACACCAGAGATCGACCAGTCTTTGATATGCAGTCCATGGTTGGCTTCATCACACCTCCATTTGGTGGCTCTACTTGAACCAACACACTGCAACACTATGTATCACCCTGTTAAGGTCTGAATCAGCATGGGTACCTGCGCATTACTCTCCGTTGAGGGCAGCAAGAGTTAAACCAAGGGACCACTTCTGCCCATTCCACATGATCAAATCAGAGCAATCCTGTGCACCCACCTCTTACACAGCCTTAATATATTAAAATCATTACTCACTTTTACTCATCACGAACGGAGCTTACCTCAGTTTCATCGTAAACTGTGAAGTGGCACTTTCCCCTGGCACTTCTGCAGTCCAGAACCACTCTCGCACACCCAAGACAAGCTCCTGCCACATCACACAAGAGCCACCGTCCCCCTGTTCCAGGATGCCAATATTTTAAAAGTCTTACAAGTAGAAGGGCCAAGCTGGGTAATTTCTTGCCCAGCTGCAAGGAATTTTTAACAAGGAAGGAGACAAAACGAAGCTTACAGGAGGTATTAAATCTTACCAAGCCACTATGCGCCAAGGTTATGAAAAAAGTCTGAAATTACAACAGAGCTCCACTTAAAAACTTACAGACTTGGTTCTCCAAGGCTACGTATTTAAGTAGCTTGCAGCTGCAGTCTGTATCATTCAAGATGCTTTAACACCTTTATGCAAGTCCAAAACTGCATGAGCAGACTGCACAGAAAAGTTGTTCTTACACCCGAAGTGGCGGCAGAGAACAACTTGTCCTCATCGGCTCCACTGGGGTAAACGGGCACCAACTTTGTTCCCCCTAACTACATTTATCACGTGGCTGCGTTGGTCCCTTTCACTCTCCCTCTGTTTGCCAAAGGACAAGACAGTTCTGAATACTGGGACTTTCTGTAAAACTGCCACTGGCTATTTTTCAGTTCCATTAATTCACGGACACGTCCGCAGAGAAGGTCCAACGTTTGGATACGGCACACCTTGTAAAGTGTCGAGAGAAGAAAAATAAGCTGCGGCAACGCAGAGCTCAGGCCGCAGGAACAGCAAGAGGATATCAAATGCTGCTTTAAGTGCTGATATATTTGTACTTTGAAGGAAAAATGCCTTCAGGAATCGCAGCAGGAGTCACCTCTATATAAAGACTTTGCATATAAAGGGACATTTATTATTCTCAATTAATGGCATTCTGAGAGACACGTTTACATTTCTAAGTGTCAGATTCAGCCGAATATGAAATGACTTAAGGCCTCTTATTTCGCTCTGAAAATGGCCATAAAAGGATCTAAAGACGACAAAAAAAATCCACATTTTCTAGAAGACACAAGACGTCCTTTGATTCCTTACAGTTCTGAAGCCTGGTTAGTACAGCAAGGCTTTCCAAATACAGATTTAAATGCCTGCAAACAGCAAAGCGAATTGCCACTATAGCTCCTTCACAGAATTCGGTGACGTCCACATTGAGAGGCAGTAATAGATCTTGATCACATCCTCCCATGGATTATTAGGGAAACCTAATGTGGCAGAACACTGTATAGTAGGTTTCTGGAAAAATGAATAGCTAGAAGTCTCAAAAAAAATTCACACTTTGCAAGCAAAATATGTGTAATGTTACAGGATTTTAAACGAACACGTCAGAAATATTGTCTAAAAGGAGACAGAATAAACATCTTGATCTTGCAAGAGAAAACTATTTGGTTAGGAGGAAATCTAGAAATGGAAAGCCACTTCAGTGACATTTGTGTAATTGAAGCACCAATAAATTCTTCACACATACACACACACGCTCACAGGTTGCTGGTGGCATGGCGTGCATATGGCTGGGACTGATACACAAGCGTTTGTCACTTTTGAACCTCCCTGAGGCTAAAAAGAAAAAATAACATTAACTCAACCATGAGCAGCTAAGGATCATGTTAAAAAAAACAGTAAAAATAAAAGTGCAGATACTTAAGGCCCAAAGCTATTCCAGTGCCTAACTCCCCAAGGCAACAGAAGGTCTTTCTCACGTACACGCGCACACACATCAGCCATCAAATCCTTCAAACACTCTCAGCTGTGGAAACGCTGACGTGAATTGTTAAGCAGTCAATACACCTCCACCAAGTGCCAGAGACAGCTCACACACGGACCGACTGAACATTTAAATGGGAAGGGTGGGAGCACCCACACAGCCCAAGTAAGGTTTTGCAGGAGAAATAAGCTGAAATGCCAGAGGCAGGTTTGCAGCTTCCACAGCAGGTGATTTTGGAAAGCTCCCCCGTGAAGGCACAAGCAGTCCTTGCTTCTGGTTCCAGCTTAATCCTGTCTCCGCTCCTCTCCTGGTGCCACTGCGTTCTGCAGCTGCCTCTCATGGACTCCACATGCATCCTCCCAGCTCTCCTTTTTAAGTCTCCTCTTCCAAATGATATACGTATTAAAAAGAACAATTTTACTCATATTGACTCTCCTTTCTCTGCTGGAAAGAGCTGCAGACTGTTTGCTTTACCAGAAATTGGAACACTGGTTAGTTTTGTGGGTTGGTTGTTGGGTTTTTTTGTTTGGTGGTTTGGGGTTTTTTAAAATTAAGAATATCCCATAGAAAATGAAACCTCTCCATCAAGCTACCCGGTAGTTCACCGTTTTGAGGACCTCGAATGAAAATGCCTAACAATCTATTCAACTACATAAACCTACATGTTGCAGGTACTCCTGCCTGGTGGCCTGGCGCTAGACCTGTAAATAAACAATTCAGTACTCAAATAATAGCAGCTAAATTTAAAAAAGCACCCACAAAACCTACTAGCATTAACTGGAGGTTTCGATGGTCAGATTTGGTTTCTTGGGCAGGGTGGGAAATGCAATTTACTACCACGGGGAATGTACGGGTGTTGAAAACTAATTCAGCAACACTTCCAAATACGAAAGCTGTTCCTCAGCCCCAGCCAGTGGGCTGCAAATCTTCATGGACTGCGGCTCCCTATGCCCTCACACGCAGCTCCACGACCACCTCCAGACTTGTGGACTTAAGGACTTGTGGACTTAAGGACGAGCCCACCTTACAAACCCTTGGGTAGGGCTGGGATGCCAGCAGCTCCCCAGTTTGGATTAAGAACTGCACCACGAACCAGAAAATCTCAGATTATAACTGCAGTTCTGCTACTGATTTTCCGCATGAAAATCTGTGCGTCAGTGTCTCCACTGGGGACCGGGAAACAGCAACGCCTGTTATCCCCAAGGGATTTCAAGTGGTCTCCAGCACTCTGAAAGCACCAAGTTGCTTTATAAGTATAAGCGTACTGCCAGATGCAAAAGATTTAATGTGACAGGCTACTCTTACCTTGTCCTAAGATCCTTTAGCAAAGGCCAGGTAGATTAAAGAGATTAAACTTTCCAGTGGATTTTTTTAAAACTTCCATAAAGTCCCCACACCTAGGTCGTCTGAAAACATGAGTTTACATTTTGTTTTCAGCAAAAAACCTTTGGAAGCTGTGAGACTCTCTGGCATATACAACACAGATATATATTACCAGCAAAAAGGCAGTTTTCCCTCCTTTTAAATGATGGAAAGTCAATTTGCATCATAATTACAACCAAGGCTCTGTAACGTTATTTTTAGTTAAAACAGTAAACTACTATAATAAAAGTGTACCTGGGGAATATTTAGAGAATGCACTAATGATTTCTTCCCTAGTGGTTAATAAATTCACTTCCAGATCAATTTGTTCATGATAGAAACTTGAGAGCATAAACAGTTACACAAGCACATTAGAGTGTGTCTTTCTCAGTATAAATGATTTATTACAATGATTAGCAGCACATAAACAATTTAAAATACAACTCTAATTAGCTTTTTGGAAGAAAAGGAGAAAAACCTTCCTGACTCCCTCTCACATTATGTTTTACTTTTCTAAGTGTGTACTTTTTAATTAAATCCAAATGTCGCAATAAATTTAAAGTGTTTTACTACCACCCTGGCTAACTAAGCCATTCATGCAAACACCCCTTATATTAAACCAGATGCAGGACTGAAAGTGGTTGAGGAGAAAGGAAAAAGAAAGGGGGGAAAAGACAATTATTTCTATATTTGACAAGAGATTTGTACAAATGTTTAAAGACAAGATGATCTTTGGCAAGCTTTCTCTATTTTAGTCAGAGAGACCGGCCAGCTAATTGCTCTTTAATACCTGTTTCCAAGTTTGAAAACGTCACACCCTGTTAAACTTTCCCCATCGAAAGCAAAAGGAGGAGGAGAGAAAGGTAAGAAAACCAGTCTGCGTACAATCTAGCACAGTTTACCATAAACAGCCAAAGCCAACCACCTCTCTACCTGTACACGCATATATCCTTTTTTATATCTGGGGAGAGCAGAGGGATAAAAAAAGCGTCCTTTCTAAAAACGTTGAGAGCTCTCCCACAAGACAGCTGACAACGAGCCCTTGCCGTTCACCATGACGCCTGGCCATCTCTCTGCTGTGGGATGAAGTGCCACCTCCCCTCCAACCTCCTCAGCTCAGAGGAGGCAGCAGTCTGTAAGGCAGGGAGGTGCTCACCCTGCTGATGTTACCGGCCGTCCCAAACAGCTCTCCCACGCTCGTGGTGCAATCAGCATAACGAGGGACCCTGGCCACTGCCAGCACCAACGGGCATTTGTCTCTTACTTACAGGGAAAAGTGGAGGGAAAGGCTTTCAAACAAGGTCGGCGAGGCGCGAGCACAGCTAAGCTGATGGTGGGACGCTGAAGATGCAGCCCAGGGTGGCCGCTGAGCCCCGCAGACCCATGGCCTGTCTCTGGGCGCTTTGCAGAGGGGCAGGTTAGGGGAGCCGTGGGGCTGGGTGTGCTGGGAGCTGTGCTGGGAGGGAGGGAAGCCCGGCCCCAGAACCTCCCCAACCCAGGCCTCAGGGCTGCTCCGCGGCACTTTGTTTTACTGCTACATCAGCAGCCTGGTCTAAACAGGACAGATTTAGCATATTTCAGACAAAAGCTACCCATTAAAGAAAGCAGCTATGATTATTAAAATAGGTTAAAGAAAATGGGCACTGCGCAGATAAAGCTTTTGACCTTAGCGTGCAGCTCTCTCAAGAACACTTTAGCATAATTTATCTAAATTAAAAACCAAACACCAAATTCTAAAATGGCACAAAAAGATCGTTTTAAAAATGCGATTAAAAAAGCAGGTCAAGGGTTGGAAATTAGTAATTACTACTACAATTAACCAAAATCAGACAGACACACATAAATTGTCCACATTACTGCAGTTCACGTCAGAAAGGCAAATGTGAGCGGAGCACAGAAGAAAAAGCCTGCAAGTTGCAGAACCACTCGTATAATTAACCTCTGCCACAGCAGAAGACCCGCTCTTGTAAGTTTGCGTCATTTGTTTCAGAGAGAAGTGCCACTAGTTACTGTGCCCAGCTATTAGACCACGCTCTTCACCGGTTACTTAATTCTTTGGAAACCGATATTTTGATTTTCTTCCGGTCTAAGATCTTTGTGCATCTTCACCCTATTAGTAGTACATTTGGCCCTCACCTCCTCTTTTAATAGTTCTGAAAAAGATGAGAAAGGCCAACTTTTGAACATCCTGGTATTGAGAAGAGGTCATTTGCCAAAAATGCCACCTGCTAGAGGCCATATTGTCTGAGTGAAAAAGCCTATTGAGAACTGCAAAGGACAAAATATAAAGGTTTTCTAAAACAGACTACTTAACACTGGATGGAGGCAGAAATACTCTGTATGCAACTAACATCCTTCAGATGATTTTCCTTAGGTTTTGGGGGGCAAAAGATAATTTAACAATTAGCACTTTGTTCCCACTTCAGTCTCACGGGGCTCTTTGTGAGCTTCCTTGGAACAACTCTAAAAGAGCACAGTGGGAAAGAACAGACTGACTACTGGTTTGAACTATAACCAAAATGAACTATTCTCTAGGTCCTCCCTTGAAGCTATCATCTACTTTAGGTTAGATGAGGAAAATCTAGGTTCAAATCTTATTCAGGCTCCAGTTTAATTTTGAGAGCTCAGAAGGCTCCACAAATCATTTTAAGTTAAAGTAATGAAAATAGGTGAACTTGAGAAGGTGGACAGGCACGAATGATCTCTTCCAAAATAGGGAAGAATCCATCTGTTCCCTTTTAAAGTGCATAAAAGTCTTTGTAGCAGTAATGAAAATTCAGGGATGTAAGTCATGGACATCATAGCAGTCTATTAGAGAGAGGAGTGGGGCTGTATTACAGAATACTGTGAGCAGTGGTGATTATATAAAAGGGATGCTGCAAAGGCAAGTCAAATGATTCAAAGACTCAAGAATCGCAGTTCTTCAAAAATGGAGGGAGAAATGAAGATTTCTACCTTTTGAAGAGGCAGGATGAGCACAGAACCACATGAATGTCTGAAATAAGCTGGGAAGATGGAGGTATAAAGCAGGACACGCTCCTCAGATGCAGAAGGCAAATGGCTGCAGCTCCAGGTGAAGCACAGACAGCGGGTTTGCACTGCAGCTGGCACAGGGGCAAACAGCACTTGGGAAGGTCTCTGCTCTTCTTCTCTTCATTCCATACATCAACCCATGCCTTTCAGCCATGCACTCTCAAGTGGGAGCAAGGCATGGCCTCCAAGCCAAGAACCTCAGGTGAGGTAGAGCTGATCAGGGTGTAAGACACCCTGGCCGGGGGCTGCCCAGCAGCTCACATGGTGGCTTCTTCAGCTGCCTGTGGCTTGCAGCAGGGGCTCCTGTCTGCCAGCTCTGTGCCAGCATGCACCATCAGCTCCCTCCGCGGTACGTCCCACAGGACAGCCACCAAGGGCTGTAGGCGCTGTGTGCTTGCAAGCACCCTCTGCCCCGTGGCAGAGCTGGCCATGAAACCACCCTTTTGAGCCTTCTGTACAGGACTATGGCACAAAGAGGAGCAATGCTACACTCACCATCTCCCATTTCTCTCTTCAGACCTGGTTCCTGTGAGGCACCCTATGCAAAACCAGCCAAAACCACGCAAGAGCCAGGAGAAGACTAAGTACTAGTTGATCAGTCATCATGTAAACTAAAGACTAAATGTTGACAAACCCTTAACTAGTTAGGAATATTTTTCTGTGTACATTTTATAAACGGCAGGTTCCACACAACTACTGTTTACCTCTGTATCAGTTCTTCTGACTTAGAGCCAGTAATACCCGAAACTCACAACCCCCCCAGTACATCCTGCTTCCAACCCATGCATGCCCTTCTCCTCCTCTTCCCCTACTAGCTGACTACACTTCTCTCCACCCATACACAAAGACCCAGTGTACTTTAACATTTCCAAAGATACTTACGTGCTTTATTGCGTATCTCCTTGCTAACATTTTTAAAACATTGCTGCCAACCAATCTTCCAGTAGAGCATGTGTTTCATTTGGTTTGCACGTTGTTCCCAAATTGTTTCTCTCTATTTTAGAGGAAAAACACTTTGCCATAATACCTATTATACAGTGCAGTAAATCCAGCAAGGGGGAAGGTGAGGATGACTTATTAAATTGCATAAGCGTTACAGAAAGCCTTAGCCAGATTAGCATTTGACACAGTATAACACAAAGTCTTACTCTCAAAGTAAACTGGAAACAGACTGACAGCCAGCCCACATGCTGATCTGCCCTCAGGTATGGTACTGAAGCAAGAATCACATGAACTTACATGTTTTTTTGCAATTCGGCATATAGTGTTCAGGCCTGAGATCTGGAGACCAGAATTTCATCCCACCACAGATTACCAAAATGCTGCTATTTTGGGAAGCTTGCTTTACTTTCATTGCCCTTCTCAACCTTTTTTTGGATGCTTAATTCAAACATTCTATCTTAGAGATTAGGACATGTTATTCTGTATGCATACACTGCCTTACATAGCATAGTACCAAACAAATATAAACACAAGCAGGGTCAAGTCCTGTTGGTTTTTTTTTTTTTCCCCTACATGAAGTCTTAGTGATTTCTTCCAGGACATAAAAAGCATCTTCAGCATTTATTTCATGGAAATACTGTCATTCAGCATCCACAGGATGTGTAAGACCTGCTAAACTCAAGGGTAAACACTTAAGTGGAAGGAGCGCTCTGAGAGCTTGCAGGGAAATGCTGAGTAAACACAGCCCTGCTATCAACACTGCTCCTTTAATGATGAACTCATTCAGATGTTAAAGTCGCCTCAAGCACTTGATCATGATATGCAGCGTGAGGAAAGTTCAAAATCAACTCCTCCTCCTGCATTCTCGTACAGCTTCAAACAGTACTACGCGCTTACCTGGCTTGCTTCACAGATCTTGCTTTGATAAGCAAAATTTTAACTAGGTTAATACCATTTGAAGAGTATTCATTTAATTGAAACAAAATGAGACTTGTCATACTGTTCACAGCTGGTACTGTAGTAACAACTCACATGACTCTCTCTCGTAGCAGGAACCAGCATAATAATCTTCACAACTGGCTTGCTCTGTAAATCTAATGGAAACTTAAGCCAAGACCAAGAAATATTTGCTTTCTTTGATCAAGCATCACCAAGGAACGTTCTTTGGAGAGTCAGTGCTATGAGCTTACAAGCTAAATGGGAACAGCACACATTGAGAAACACTAAGTACAGATCAGGATTTGGCAAGGGTTTTGTTGAGCTCGAATTTTTATCTAGTTCCTTGGGATGGGAAAGGGTGGGAAACAAGTCATCATTTGAGACTTACAAACATGGAGCTTGCTCAGTGATGAGGAAGGAGCCAACCGTCCTTAGCAGAAAGAAGACAGGACAACAAGAAGCAAAAACAACCACTGAGTATCCATCAAGTGTAGCACGGGGGCTACTCCAACATGTCCACAGCTCCTTAGTTCAATGCACTGTTTCATTTGATAAAAAGTTTATAATGGCAAAAGATGGTCAAAATATTTGTCCCAAGAGGCAATCAGAGCTTTGTTTACTGTACAGAAAATGGATCCAGTTGTGTACAGTGAAACATGCCACAACTAAACTACAGGGACCACAAAGCAGCAGCTCCTGCAGCCTGGGAGGGGAGGTGGGGGGAGGAGGGACGAGACTGTCAGTCTCTGGTGTCATTTTTTAAGTCTTGCAGATAGAAAACTGTCTGACTTCATGACTGGTCACCTACAGAAGACATCAAAATCATTCTCCTTTCCTCTGCCTTGTCTGGTGCAGTTGCTATTGCCTTCAGCTCACTCAGGATCCCGCCAGGGCACATTTTTCTTCCGAGAGTGACCACTAGCAAATTGCCACTCTGGATGCAAGTGTGGCCACCATGCAGGAGCACTGCACAGTAACTGCCCACAGGGAACACAGAAATTGCGCTGGGCACAATTAAAGCTGAGCAGTACATTACTGCAGCATGGTCTCTGTGGTTGCTCTGACTCAGAGCCTGTCAGTGTTTCCAGTGTTTCTCCTCCTGGACTTATTACAACAGTTGCAAGACAAAAAAAGCAAGAAAAAGCAAAAAAACACACCAAGGCTTTAGGTTAGCCTAAGATCTCTGCCTACAGCTATGTCACACTCACTCCAAGACAACACTAGGAAGAACCCCCAAAAAACTGGCCAGGGAAATCTGAACCCTTTAACACAGACACACCAAACCCTTGAGATCATTCACTCGTGGCAAGCACTGATGCATCTATGAAACCCCAAGAAGGGCCTAGGTGCTGTGACTGTATCACCAGAAAGGCCTTTAGCTTACCAGACATTACAGAAGGCAAGAAATCAGGAATCCCCACCTTTGCTTGGAAGCAGCAAGATGCTCACTGACTTACACCAGCTGGCCCCTGCATCCTGGCTGAAGTTTTAATGCTGGTGGGGCCTCCCTGGTTACTCCATCAGCTAGAGGCAACCGCAGGCTTGGTAGAGAGGCTGGCAGGCAGAAGCAGGTCCTCAGAAGCGCACCTCAGCTCAGCCGATTTTCTTTCCATAAGGTGCTCAGCAGAACTTCCACGTGACGGGCTCAGCTGCAGCAGGAGCCTGCCTGCTTTGGTGCACGCACTGACAGCGCTAGAATACACCAGTTTGCAGCCTGGCATTGCTTCCCACCGAGCACATCATTATGTCAGGTGGTTGCATTCAGCAGGGCCTTTTTAAAAGCTACTCTAAGGCTAGCAACTGGAAGCGTGGCACCACAAACCCCACAGCTTTGTGAGTTGACACCAGCTGTTTCCCACATTAATGCACGATGCCTTTGAGCATTGATGCTGACATGAAACCAGGATAAAAATTTTAGTGCTACTACCAATTCCTGAAAAAGAAGCAGCAATAATGATGCACCAAACTCATTTTATTGGGTCTGGGTTTTCTTCCCCATTCAAAAGAGCACTCTGCTGCTGCTGCTTCCACTACAAGCAATCCAACCTCATTAAGGTCAAGCCTACAGGGTGGACCATGCATAGGGGAAGAGAAGAAAAAAAGATTATGTGAAACTTCGGAGCTGCACTTGGTGAAGAACAGCTGCAGCCGTCAGTATCCCAAATATGTTACCACGAGAATTATGTTTCTCTCCCACTCTCCCCAAAGTATTTAATTCAGGGCAGAAGGGGTAGAACATGTTCACCTTTGAGCTCCCATGCCACAAGCAACCATATTCATTCAGCTTCCCTATTTAACTAAATGGAGTTCACACATGCTACAGTATAAAGTTACCTCTTGCCATCTGAAAGCAGTCCAATCAATGCTATACACAGAGAGTAGCATTTGAATCAGCCTTAAGTTAATTCTTAGTCGTCGAAACTGTGACAGCATGCTGACCCTTTCAAGTCAACTGGGAGCAGGCAATCTTTGCAGAAGATCCTCAGGCCTTTAATCAGATTCTCAGTGGGTTTTAAAGAGATACTACAGCATCAGTTTGTAAACATCTCTCTAGTGAAAATAAAGATTACTTCTGACCTAGCCAATTACTCAGTCCCAGAAGATATATCCTAGAGTTAAAATTGAATGAACTGTAGGGAAAGAAAATATATTTTAGGTAGGGGGTAGCAAACCCAAATCCCAACTTAGGATGCAGGCAGCACTGTATCCCGTGGAAAGATCAGATGCAGAGAGAAATGCTTATAAAAAAAAAGTCTATTAAATCATCTAGTCCTGTCTCCTACCAGGGCAAGATTGCTCTCTTGAGCAGAGCGCGCTACAAAGATCAGTGCAAATTATCAGCCAAAGCTCTTCCTGAAAAGCAGGTGTGATGGCGAAAGACCAAAGCATTATTTTGAGGAGACCCGTAGTATCAGGTACTTGTTTGCCACATCACAGAGAATCTGGGGAGAGATGTCAGCTCCTGGTAGCATGGATATGCTGTAATTCGAGTAAGCAATGAGAAGGAAAACGCTAGAGAGAGAAAGCGGAGGACTTGCGCTCAGCGCTGAGACTGTCAGAGACATTAAACAGTCTCTTGTTGCATTACTTTAAAACTGCATTTTAGCATGCGGAGCCATTGCACTCCATTGTGGAGAGATATAATTACTGACTTTTAAAAAAAAAAAAAAAAAATCAAGTTATTTATTCTGGAGCTATTACAGACTAATGTGTAACAGACATCACCCGATGGGCCGTAAAGGCTCCAAGGGCCATTACAGCCTCACAGGTCAAGACCTACTTGAAGGTTTTAAAGTTTGTGGATCACTGCTTTCAAGCCGAACAGCGCAGGCAACACCTGCAGACCAACATGCATGCAGAAAAGCTAGGGAAGACTTCTGGGAACAGCACCTGCTTATGCATTTTCACACTCGGATCAAACCAAATCCGCTCATTGAAAAGAAGTTCGAACCTTTTGCCATTCCCATCTAGGAGTTCACCCATAAGCTTGTAGCCTGTGCCTTTTTTTTTTTTTTTTTTTTAAAGGGAGCATTGAGGAAGAAAATGACACTATCCCTCCATGCTTCCCCATCAGGGCCCCCCTTCTATTTTACTTTCACAGAGAACTAAAAATCCCAGCCAAGTGACGGGTTTATAAAATTTTAATAGGAAAGAAAAAGGTGTCCTCGGGCAGGATCTTATGTGCAGACTTTCACCATAAATAAATGTTCATGAAAATATGGGTTTTATATGGAAACACTGACAGAGCTTCATACACTGTGACATAAATGCCTCAGCATGGACTGACGACTGAGAAGGACTAGCGAATCCCACCTCCTGCAGCCAGAGGCTATCATACCATCTCTTTCTCTAACCCAAACAATTCAGCTTCATGCCTCCACTATTCCCTGGGGAAGGCTGATCTAGAGACCAACTCTTCTGAAGCCCAGAAGCTTTCAAGTTGCTAGCCTAGAAATATTCGTAGCCATTTCCAACTGCTTGTTCTAATGACAATAAAATATTTTGGGGTAAAAAGCCTGTTTTCCTTCCTCCTCAGTGTTTCCCCTCCCAGTGTCCTCATACAGGGCAGACCAGTCAGCCTTCATTTTGCAAAGGTAGGCAAGGTGAAGCACGGACCCCTCTGTCTTCACAAGCATCCTCTCTGCCCCCACTTCCACATGGATTTACTGTCCCCGAGAATGAGTGATCCGTGGTTCACCCACAATAGGCAAGGTGTATCCGTGCCTCTCTCCAGGATTATTAACAGTGATCATTGGTAGCAGTTTCTTGTTCAATCCATTCCAGGATTGCATTTGCCTTTTTCCAGCTACCTCATAGCTCAGGCCTTTTGAGGTCAACCACCACATATTCATGCTACCCTTCCTCTCTTCTTCTGCCATTTCCAGCCGATGGTAGTTGCTGCTTGTAGCTGGTCCAGCGATCCCAGCAGAGATCAGCTGGGGCCCCTGGCCTCCTTTTCTTACTGTTGTGAGCTTCACGCAGGAATGAAACCAAAGGGCAACAGAACAAGACTTCAGTCTCCCTCCCATCAGTTACTTGCACCGCAAAACTTTTCAGTGGCATTTTCATGAGATCAGCAAATTTGTACTTAGTGCTCACAAAGTAGCTTTCCCACCCTCTATACTAAAAGGTAAGCTGAACAACTTCTGTTCGAAAGCAGAATTCATGGCTTTGGTTTCAGGATCTAAACTATTACTTCTGAACACAGTGATGCTTGAGGTTCATTTCCCCTCATCTCCCAGGTTCGGAATAGAAGCATTATTCCTCATTCACAAAAAAAGAAAGAGATGCCACAAGGAACAGCCGCATCCTGTTTAGGCTGTCATTTCTTAAAGCAGCACCAATCTACGAGCAGTGCTCCATAGCTGAGGTATAACAAACCTGTATAGAGCTAAAGCAGTTTGTTATTTTTTGTCAGCCATTGGTTATGTACGCACATTTCCGCAAGTCAAATTTTTGCTTTCAGAAAACTTGAAGCTTCTTAACTGCATGAGGAAGATGGGTAACCAGGGAGGGTGCCTGTGCAATGGACAACGCTAGTGGTTCTCTCAAGTGAGACGGAGACCTAAAGTGGCCAAGAGCCAGATCCACTCAAAAATTCCTCCTGATCTCTTCAGAATTTAATTGTCATTCTCTTTAGCATACACACACAAGGCAGATTTAAAAAAAGAAACAATGTGCAGGGTGGAAACACCATTACACAGTATTAAAATGTCAGAGGTTTAAGCTCTGTGCTGGTTTAGTCATAAGTTACCAACAACCACTGATGGCAGACATAAAGCTTCCCTTAAATTATTAAGCATAAAACAGCAGACTGTAATATTTTGCTAAACCAAAGTACAGACACAGACAAAGATGTCATTTCAATATTTGAAACCAGCAAGTTTAATTTAAAATAAAAGCAAACCAATAAGCTCAGAAAATAGCAATGTGTGAGAGGAAAATTACACTGCTAGAGAAAAAAGTGGAAGGACTTAAGAAATTTATAAAAGTAATCTCCAAGTGGAAATTAGAAATCAACCCCTAGAAACAGAATAACACAAAAGAAATATTACTGTCCACTTTCTAAATCAATATAACACTGCTACACGACAGAATTACCATGGTAACTCAAGTAAAAAGAATAAAGCAATTCTTATTATTTCAAAATAAAATCACAGCCTGAAGCCCAGCTTTTATTACAACTGCTGATAGATCGCTGGCTTGTATTTATCTGAAATATTGCTTTTCAATCAGCTATTTTATGAATGTACAAATTTCACTGAGCAGCCCACTTAGACTGAATGCTTAAAAACCCCCAAAAAGACTAGTCAATGAATCGATTATACATACGCATACTTTTTTTTTAAGGGAGCCTTATTACATTTTTTTTTTTTTACTCCATCCAAATTAAAGAGAGATAAGGGAATGAGCGAGAGTAAGTTAAAACCTTGTTTAGTCTGACCTCTCTAAATTCCAACTTAGATTCCCTGGAAAAAAAACAATAATAAGAAAAAAACAAAGAGGAATAACAGCCTACCCTAAATACTTCATCCCCTGCACAAGGACAGGGAATGCGTGTGCATCAGGGGGTGTGCGCAAACACACACACAAGAAAAGACACATCTGTTCCCTCCCAATCAAAGGAGAAGAGAAAACACTGCCTAAGTACAAAGTTGCTCAAGGACGTTTTGACTTGCCCTGCTGGGTACTTCAGACATTTAAAGCATTGTTTGTACAGCTTGGAAAGTGCATCAAGCACAGGATACTTGTCTGCGTTGAAGCCATGCTAAAGGCAGAGCTCAGTCAAGTTCCCCCACGCCTCCACTGCTGGTGCCACCTTTTAAACACATTAGTGCAAGGAGAAAACCAGCAGGTTACCTTCTGCTCCCTCCCCCTGGACATTCAAAAGAGCATCGATCAGGAACTGAAAGCAACAGTCCTCTTAAAAATAACAGCACGCCTCCTCTGCCCCTGCCTGTCCAGTCCCTCCTTCCTCTGGGCACAGCAAACACCCCTGGACCCGCTGAAATCCGAGACAGTCACTAGATATGGGGCAGAGCTCCACGGGACTTTGGAGCAATTGCACAGAGAACCAACACGCCAGCGGGCTAAGAAGTTAAGGCACCATCTACCAAAAAAAGGTTGCTAAGGAAGTGCCTGTAGACTGTCAGGATGTTTTACAGCACAGTCTTACCTCATTTTTCTGTTGTACACATGAAACAGCAGAGGGGAACGTGACTGACACTTAAAATCATCGCAGGAGTCGGAGGGGAACGTGACCAATGCTCATAATTATGGCAGGAAGATAGGCTGCCTATTGAGAGGGGATCAACACAACAGCCCCAACAACATTCAAGGAGAGCAACTGTTGCAATAGCGCTCCATCCTTGCCAGGAGATCCAGAAGTTATTTCTTCCTTCTTCTGCAGAGCTCTGATCTCGAAACCCAGCATGGGGGAGCAGGCGAGGTGGGACCCAAGCCCAGCGCTGCGCCACAACAAGAGATGGCGTTGCAGATCCCACCCTCCTCTTTTGCTGGGCAGGGCAGCAAGGGCTGTGCAGAGACAAAGCAGAGCTGAACAAATCTGGGACAACTTGCACAGAAGCCCACCCACACCTTGCGGGGGTCAGGCACATCCCCCCAGGTACCCATGCCTTAGTTCCAGGGAATGCCAGCTTGGGGTGCACAAATTCCTTCATACTGGCAAAATGCTTTGAGGATTAAAAGCAGCAGTGATATGCCAAGTATCATAGCTGGAAGTAAAGACAAATGCTGCAACAAAAGCAATAAGCCACCTGCCAGCTGTCTTTTATATTAAAATATTTCAGTGTTCTTAGAGCTGCTTAATTTCCCATCTCGCTCCAAGTCCAGAGGAACTTTGTGGGTTGCTAGTTTTGCCATGCGGTAGTGACATTGCTCATTATTTTTAAAATAGATTTAGAAGCTGTGATCACACTCAGCTCAATCTAAAAGTATGCACTGTCTTTTAGTGTAATGCGGTCCTTTGCCGTCTACTGCAAATGGGTTTTAAAAGCAATGGTGAAAACAATGTGTGCTTAATCTGAACGTGGACTGCAGAGAGGTCACACACTCAAATATCCTGTTTTATGTGGTATCTGGTTGTATTTTAAAACACTCTTTCTAGAGACTTCAAGCCAGCCGAGGTCACAAACAATCATATACAGATTAGAAAAGGGAAGGAGCTGGGGGGAACGAAGGGGAGCCTTGTCTGACACACTGAAATAGGACACTCTAAATTGCACTTAGTATTTCTTTAAAAGAAAAAATGGCTAAAGTAGTAAGCTTTGGCAAAACAGTAAATACAGGGGTGGTTAAAGAGTTTTTATTCAAATAAAGTCTTGCCCCAGGAGATGGAAGGAGATTCTTGAAATATGGAGATAGGATTTCACATGTGCTAAAAGCATCAGTGTGACACTTTTTGGAAAAAAAAAAGGGGGGGGGGGGAAATACTTTCGTTGTTATACATGACAAAATAGCAACTAAATGTTTGCTTTGATCCCAGCGCATAAAGGGTGAAGCTTTTAGGCAAGGAGCGGCAGGTGATCTCAGCTCTTCTGCAAGTCCTAATGCTCCTAAAAGCCACTCTTCCAGTTTCTGTAATTGGGCATCAGTAGTTAATGTAGTATTGACTGCATTACATGCTCCTGTGCATCCTCTCACTAATGCCAATTGCATCACCTTGTACATTTACCATATTGCTTAGCCAATAGCTGTTAAAAGCAATCCAAATCATGAATCATATAGGAAACTTTTAGCAAGACACGACATCCAAAGGAGACAATTTACAGTTGAGTTAATCTGGGTACATTAGCGAGACATGGATTCAGGAAGACAGACCAATTTATGTTACTTTAGTTTTACCCTTTATTGCTTTGTATAGGCAAATGAATGGAAGGGCACGGAGTAAAAACAGATATAAAGGAGTCCTTTTCAAAACAGATCTCCATTCTGTGCAGACAGGTCAAAGGGTTTGAGACTGATGCTTGGTTTGGGCTTTCATAACCATAACAGGGTACTTACAGAAATCATTTTCCACAAAGGAGTATAAAGATAAATATATAATGGATTCTGAATAATGTTCAATACCCACCCCCACTGCAAGTACATTAGGCAGAAACCAGGTTGCTCAACATTATCTAAGGCATGGCCTATCCACGAGTCACCTGCCATCAAGAGTGCCAGGAAGAGGCTTCACACAAGGTCCCAGGTAGGTCTGCTCATGAGCTCTTTCAGGTGGGAACCCAAGGCACGAGCGTTCTGCAAAACACACCAAGGCTCACCAGCTCAGGCCGGTCCTCCACCCGTAGATCTCTACCATGTCGCTTGTCAATATACAGAAAGTACGACCTTCCCCTACCCACTCGACTCGAAGGGATTGCATCCTTTTGAAAGGTATACCCATCTCTCTGGAACAGAAGGAAATGATACAAGCATTAAAGAGGTATTGGTTAACTCACATCAGCTGCAAGGTAGAGCCAACCAGGAAACAAATTAGTAGCAAGTTCTCTCTGAAAAAGTACATTTTACAGAACAATTTCACACTGGATGCTTGACCAAAAGATGCATAGCAAATTGACATAGCACCTTTCTGCTTTTCTGATCAAGCTCAGTAGCGCTGGGAAAATAGAGGAGATAGGGGAAAAAAACGGCAGCTAGAAAGTGTGCTGTTGTCTCATCTCTTACGGGTAGCGAGTAATTTGCAATATGGGGGGGGGGGGGGGGGGCGGGGGGGAGAAGAGTGGTAATGGAAATTTAGGGGAAGCAATGGCTCATCAGCCAAAAACTTTACAAAAGAAAAACTGAACTGCATCTTTAAATATTGGATTCCAAAACACTGGGAACTCTGGTGTTCTAAGCCTGGTTTTAAAAAAAGATCATGATTCCCCTTTGAAAAGCTTCCAGAAGTCCCTTCGAAAGAGGTGCACATGCAGGGAAAATGCCAAAACAAAACATTTTCACTAGCTGATCAATTTAAACAGCTGTGGTAAAACTGCAGCCACTGGCACCATCATTAACAATTTAAAGCATGGCTGCTTTTGTCTTCCTTCCCAGTTACATTCTCATTATGCCTTTTTATTTATTAGAAACACAGTCCTCCGGAATACATTTCTATATCTCAGATCCGTAATAAACTGAGTAGGAACATCCCTGGCTTCCACTCAAATGGATGTTTACATTGGTGAGAGGGTTAATTGTTTAATTCTGGTCCAAGTTCTCTGCAGTTCAGTCATGAATATGCAACAATCATCCACTTTTTCTTTAAGAAAAACTAGAACTGTTGAAATCAATAGTTTAAAAAGAAGGCAAATATTACTTTCACTGCCCAAATCACCCTTTCAGAGTTTGATTAGCATGCAAGGAACTCTAAACACTGGCATAAAGAATTCAGAAGTGTTCAATGAAATTAAAAATCCCTTTAAATTTGGACAACGGCATCCATTATCTGCTTTGATGTGCAATGTATGAAGAAACTAGTTTGCAAGAACATTCACTGGAAAGGAAAGTTGAGCATCTGTTTGCACAGATAGCACCCAACATCGTGCTTGAAAACTTGGGCTTGGGAGTCATCCTGTTGGAGGACAGAGAAACACACACACACACACACACACACACACACACACAGAGAAGTAAAAAACAGTAGCTGCAGTGAATTGTTCTCAGACCATCCATAGGTTTAATTATGTTAATCTAATAGTGAACAACTTTCATTTTAAATCGCCCTTCCCTCCACCCCCAAGTCTTCAGTGAATAGGAGCTACATTCACTGAATAAATCATTCCCTGGCAACAGTTACGCACATTATTGAAGTTGGGGGCAGTGATTTCTATACGGTTTAAAACAATGTATGTCTATGTATTCTAAATGACGACAGTTCTGCCCAATTTTAAAAAGATATAGACCCATTAGAGTTTTATAGTTCAGCATTTAGCAGCATCTGCAGCGCCTTTTTTATTCTTACACCGCAACACTTAATGCTTGATACCATTATTCTGAATTTGAATTGATTTCAAGTAAAATACCTTATTTGCCATAAACTTTCATATTCTTTACCTAAGTAGGACTCCTCACAGATGCAATCAGTGATAATGCTAAAAGAACAGTTTGCCTTTAGCAGAAATGTAATAGTTCATGCTAATGATAGTGAAGCAAAACTTTGAGCAGCAAGCACATTTGCAAAGAGAGTAAAACCATCTCTACACACAAAGCCTGAAAACCTTAAGAAAGCCTCCAAATGAAATCAATTAATCCTCCAACCATGATAAATTTCTTAACCATTTAAGAAACGTATTTCAGACTCTGCTGTGACCCCTTATCACCAGACCTAATGGATTACTTTATTAATAATGCACTGCTCTTAAAAGGAATTTTTCCAAAGATTCTACCATAAGAGAGCATTTTCGGTATGGCTATGACAAACAGGCTGACACATTCACATTGTATCTATTAAAGACAGTAAAATTTAACACTAACTCCAAAGAAGACAAATCCCCTTACGCTGCCAGGGTATCAAGCATCCTTTCAACCATATTAAACCAAAATTAGAGCAAACTAATTTCCAAGAATCAGCTTCTTCTTTTGCCCTATTACCCAAGCTGAAAAACATTCCTACATTGTTTTAATGTTTGTTATGTCAACCAGACAACTATCACATCTCACCAGCATCTGGGAACGGAGAATGGTGACACCCAGATCCTTCAGCTATCTAGTCTGAGCAAACACTAAGAACTATTTGATTGCTTGGCAGGAATACACCTCTACAAAGTAGTTTGCTCATATTAGGCCCGCTAACTCCTTTCATCCCTCTTCTTCCCATAGGATGAGTTTGCATTAAACAGAGATCTAGGTTATCAGTGCTCCAACCGCAGTACCTTCCATTTCTTGAAAAGGTTTAGGCAATTACTTTACTGTCTCACGGTACTCTCATAGAATCATTTAGGTTGGAAAAGACCTTTAAGATCATCGAGTCCAACCATAAACCTAACACTGCCAAGTATTTGCCATTTCCAGGAACGGGGGGCACCTCTAGGAAGACTACCTCTAGCTCCACACTTGGTCAGCTTTGGAGAAACATTCCAATTTTTTTTTTTTTTCCTCCGTTCTGGCCAAACCAAGTCTCATGGTTTATTCTGCTGCCAAGTGTGCTCTGGCCTTATTCAGATTCCTGCTTTTACAACCTTCTGCCTCCTCTTCATAAATATATTAATCCACTGCTGTAAAACTTGAATGACAAAAGGACACAGTGTCATGAACTAAAGCCAGACCAAACTTCTGAAATTACACTGAGACCACGTGTGTCAAGATCAAAAAACTAACAGGTAACCCAGCTAAATAGGCAAATACAAGGTCTTTGGTGACCTGAATCAAACATTCTTTGAATAAGCTGATGTCTGGGAAGATGTGTAGTGTTTCTTTATAAATGGGAAGTTAGACAATGATGGACCACAGAGAAGGTCCAAGGTAGAGGGGTGTAGGAGGAAAGAGAAGGAAAAAAAAAAAAAGAGGGAGCTTCAGGAATATTAAGCAACAGAAAAATTTAATTCCATGTCATGCAAGGAGAAAGCCACCCTGCCATTTCCCCTCCTCTCTCTTTGCATGATTCTTCAATAGGTATATCTGAGAAAGGTACGTTAAAAAGATACCACCAGCACGTAGAACAGCTGTTCTTCCTATATGGCACTATTGCATATTAGGCTTGTGTACAACCTGGACGTGCCTTATTTTTGCACGTATAATGATTTTTGTCAACAGAAGCAGACTGTCAGGACCTATCTTGCTGGAGGTAGATACCTATCCATATCCATCTACCTATCTATAGGTACCCCCGTATGGCAGCTGGCATACTCATTTGTGAAGTCAGCCCACAGCTCTGCTGTCCTGGCTAGGGCGCTGTGGCACCATTCCTGTAACTGCCATTATACAACCAATTTCACTGCTTTTCTAATTCCAAATGCTGCTTTTCTTTCCTTCTGTGCAGGGTAAGATGGGCTCTTACACAACAGGGAACCCAACTGCTGCTACTAATCCAGTTTCAAATTACCTAATATTCGTTGCCCTAAATACCTCTCATCAACCTAAGACCCATTCTTCAACCCCAATGCACACAACCACTGAGTATCCGTATTTTTCTTTTCATTTTTAAAGAAACTAGGGATTTAAAAAAAAAAAAAGAAAACACACCAAGGTTTGTATACAGGTACATGTTTAACAGAGTCCTCCAATATATTATTTACTTGGCCTACTCTTGCGATCTATTTAGTCAGAGTTCTGCTTGAAAACACAAAGGATCCATGATTTGGGGTGCTACTGTCTATGCAAACATTGGGACAAACACACAGCTGATCAGTGTTTTTACAAGTGCACACACACTCAATAATTTGGTTGAAGGATACTATGTCTAGTTAACACAGTACAAGTTAGCTAAAAGGAAACTTTCACCCCCCACACACATAACAAAGAGCCGTGATTTCTATTAGTGCATTTCATACCATACATGCTGATTACCAGGCTGTGCTTCATTGTTAGCAGAGATTACAGCTGGGATAAGCTGCAGCTTTTTCCTAATTGCTATTATGATGACTGAATTTTTGTTTTGTGTCAAGCATTATTCACACATTATACTCCAAAATTTGATCCCTCCATGATGCATTATTGATTCCATGCAGGCAATCATACTGCCGCCAATGTGAAGAATTAATTTGGGCTATTCTAGTTGATTTGCATTGCTCCATCATAGCAGTACATAGTTCTATAGGGAAACACAAATTGAAAAGGAAGATTTAACAAAATATGGAAAATGCTGCTGTCCTTTAAAAGAGATGAGTCCTAAAGGGGGGAAAAAACAAAAAACCCCAAACCCAGCACAACACGTGTGGTCCAAAAAGAAATAAGGTCAGTCAGCCAAATTCATCTTAGTCAGAGGAAGGTTACAAGAGTAGCCTTATGCCTCTAATAAAGTAAACTAGCTTGCTTCAACTTATATTGCCAAAGAAAACAACTGAACACCTCTGAGAGCGACACTGCTTCAAAGCCTTTGAAACCCTGTTAGCTTCATTTGTTTTCCCAGCATAAGCAATACTCAACCACTTAGCGTGTCTTTTATCCACAGTCCAGTCAACTGCAAAGCTGATCTAGAAGATGTATAACAGATGCTTCACATCTACTCTTTTTTTTTAAAGTTCTGCTGTGTTAACAAAGAAACTTATGAGATCTCAACAGAAATAAAGCCTGGGATTTATTTTTTTTTTCCCCCCAAGTAAGATTATTTCACAGTTTTAAGATGTCAACTTAATTAGCACAGAATAAAATCAGAAGGGCAAGATGACTTATACACAGGCACTGACCCCACATTGGTCAACTCTTAGTCAAAATTTGATCGAATCTGAATACAAGAGGGCACTGATAATGACACATTTCTGCTTGGTCTCATATTTTAAAGGTGTAAAATCTGTGTGAAAAGTCCATTCACATTTTTTCACTGTCCCAAGTGCTTCACATCAGAATGAAACAAAACCTCACATCGCATCCCAGAAACTAGACTCAAATTCTACGCACATGAATACACCAGATTGATAATTTTAGAAATCAAACTTATAATGAGATAAAGACCTCAAAATGCTAGATGTAAAATACTGGGTAGTATTCCCCCCACACCCTTTTTGGGGAGGCAAGGAGCAGAGAGAGAGAGAGAGAGAGAGAGAGAAGAGAAACTTCAGTAAAATACCTTTGGTTAAAAGTGCCTTATTTTTAATAGTCAAGCCTTCTTTCCTAACTATTCTTCAGTACAGTATTAATTCAGTTTTAAAATACCAGAAGACAGATGTGGGTCGGGGAACAAAAATCATATTGCTCCAACTTATTAGCATTGGGCAGCTTTCAGTACTAGTCACAATACATGATTAGCACCAATCTGACACAGGAAAGCAAGTGACTTTGAATTACAAGTTATTTTTCTCATAAATATTTTAAAAAGCAATACATACATTCAAGTAAAATCAATGCTACTGCCAAAATGCTCAACTTCCAATTTCTCCAAGCTCTTTGGCTCCCTGTGAAAAGCTGTTTCCTGTCTACAGTCTTGCAAATATTCAGTAATTTCTTCAACTTCCAAATGACAACTGCCTATGTCTATCTGGTTTTTTTAACACTTAAAGAGATTTCTGAAAAAAATTTTAAAAGATCAGAGAATCCACCAACACACCCATTACACGGCACACTTCATCCATTTATAAAGGTGAAATGAAACAATGAGATAATAGCTACAAATGTGCGTTAAAAGTTAAGATGTAGTTCCCACTTTCCATACACAAAGTGCCACCACGGTGGAGGTCTTTGGCAAGAGGCAGCGCCATCGACGGAAGTCCATCTGGATGGCTGCAGAAGCATTCTGCTCTGCCTCAGTTTTAATCTTTGCTTCAGTGTACAAGCTATGAGGGAAGACCTAAACCACAAAGACGCCTTAGAAAAACCTCATTAAAAAGTTGTGATTAGACTTACCACATTCGTCCTAGAAACTACTGGTGACAGAGCAGTTAAGTTGCACGTCCTGGTAGGCAACGTGCAAAAGAAGGCATCAGGTCATTCAAACTACTAAGGCTGCTTATTATTCTTGACATCAATTCATACCCCTTAGTCATCCTTGATAAGGACTAGTCAGCTTTAAAAAAAAAAAAAGTATATGTGAAGTCCTAAAATAAGTCAAGCTCTCCTTCAGCTTCATTCATTAAATTATCTCCCAAATGAACCTCCACTTCTGCCATTTAGAGAAAGGAGTAAATTCTTAGAATAAGCCAATGCTTTTTTGCCAGAGCAGCTTATTAGCTTATTGTCATTATGTTTATAGCTATGAAGAAAAGCTGCGAGAAATAGATACTAAAGGCGCACATTAAAGAGACCCAAATGACATGCAATGGAAAGGAAAGAAAATCTCAAAATTAGATTTACAATAAAAGCTGTTAAAATAAACAGGCTAAAATGGATATATTGGAGTAACTTGTAGAAAGAAAAATCTAAATAGTTATTAAAAAACCAAAATCAAGCTCTCTCTGCTATGTCCTTCAGCAAACAGAGCCTGGGGTAAACCCTTCTCGACCGGTTCGATCATGCCAAAGAGAAGAAAAAAAAAAAAAATAAAGAGCAAGCATCCTTTTACCAACACAGGAGGAAAATATCAGAAGCTGAAAGCAGAGCACTCTGATATGCACAGCGCGCATCTGTTTCAAAACTATTTATTTCTATGTTAGCAGCACACAGAAGATACCAAGCACAGGCTTACACAATCTCAGCCCACCTACCGTCCTCCTTGTCCAGCACCATCATCTCCGCAATCAAGAAAAGTCCGGGGACAGATGCTTCTTCTCCAGCAGCCTCCGCTCAGGGGAGAAGAGAACAAGTCTCTGGGAACACAAATGAGCTACGGTACAGCTGATCGTCCTTTAGCAGCAAGTGAGCTCTAATTACCCAGTTGTCCAGCTTTTAACCTAGATTGCACTCAGTTAGAATTACACTCAGAAATAAAGCACTTTGCAGATACAAAAGCAGTCTCACCTACTTTTGTGCCTCAGAATCGCAAGGAACTAAAACTGCAATTTAGAAAGAAGGGGGATCAGAGCTGTTTCTTTGGTTCTCACCTTCTAAATGGCTCAATTTACGCAGTATAATCTATTTTAATGTAATTGCATTTGATAGCTCATAACCCTGGCTGTTGCAACTACGCAGCTTTCAACCTTATAAAGTGTTTTCCCTTTGGATTTAAGCTGAATCTAAATCTAGAGTTATATTCAGAGAGGACAGAATACCTAAGCCTGACTACTGCTGCCTCTGTCTCTCAGTTTGTGAGCTTTGCACACTTGCAATCGAATAAATGCACATATTTCCCAGGGACCCGGCTCGTTCTGCCGCCAGGGCTGCCAGGCGAGCCGCAGCCTTCCCGGCTCAGCAGCACCACCTGCAGCCCGGCCCCGGCCCCTCCGCCGCCCCGGTGCTGCCGGCCCGGCTTCCCCCGCCCGGGGACCCAGCCTCGGGGCGGCGGGGAAAAGCCCGGCGACGGAGCTTCGCGGGCTGCAGCTGCACCCAGCGCTGCTCTCTGCCTGTTTAGAAATGCCTTGCTCCAAAGCAGGGGTGTTATTCCAGATTTGCTCCCCTACGAGCGGGGATTTTGTTTGAAACCAGCCAGTAGCTTCTGGCAGGTCAGACTCGAAACTCTCCGCAGAGGATGCTGGCGACCCAGGCTGCGTTACGCCAGCCCTGCTACTCGCAGCTAGATTTCACACATCTGTTGTGACCTAAAACTTGATACTAATTTTGTGTACAAACATTTTGGGTTTGTTTCCACATGTACGTATTAGTTTCAGGGAATACTCTGGAGAATATAGCTCCATTTTCACTAGGTCGATATTAATATGAATTTAACAAATCAAATGCGGTAAAAACCCTTACAGCTTTGCTCCACTCTTCAGAGATGCCATCAATGCCCAAATATAAAGTGACAAGTTTGGGGCCCATGTCTTTTATCCTTCCCCTCGCAACTCACAATCCTTATTCAGACAAGTCATCTGTTGTCTCCGATGGCGCTCGCAAGGATTGCGGGATCAGACGCTTCGCTACCAAGATCAACAGCACCATTTCACTCATCTCTGTCTTTTAATCCGAGAAAACATTCCATTCCTGCTTTAATGATACTTCTTCCTCCCCTTTACAACCGATACAACGGTACTCTAAAAAGCATGATAGCAGGCTCAAGTTATATATCCTTAATACCGATTTTTAATTAGATTCCTTATCCCCAGCTGAAGTGGCTTTTCCTTCCCCCTTCATTCAGAATACTTAATCCTAACAGTCCTTGAGCATATTTGATGTTAAATGTATCATTTTACATTGAACCGTTTTCATCTAGTACTTCGAACAACTCCTGTTTCCTAGTGATACTAGTTTGCAAGTGTTGAATATGTATTCTAGCGTAAGAGTGCAACCACCATAAATAATCATTTTATTTTAAGAAGTATCACAAGCTAAAAAGGAGGAGGACTTTATCCCAAAGATTAAAGTCTAATAGTTAAAAGCATCAGTGCAAAAAGTAACAAAAACACAGGCTTTCTAAATCTGAGGTATTTTAATACTTCTAACATACTATTGGCCTCCATTAGAAAATGGTGAACTCCAAGAATGCTCCATCTGTCTGATGGCATACTTTTCAACCCTATCACCTTCAAAAAGGACAAACTTACCCCCAAAGATATGGTATATTTAAGCTTCCACTATCTAGTAATTACAAGAAAGGCAGATTTTTGATAAAAATGAAGTTAGCCATTGTCTATCACAGCTGACTTCTGTGGCCGAGCAAACTAGCAGATGTAACGCACTTGTAAAAAATACGCAGTACCGGATCGATGTACGTTTTATTCCTTTACTGCTTCAGCATGTCACAGAGGCTGGATTACTCCCTTTGCAAATGGATATTTATAAACGCTTTATCTGCTTACTCATTTCACACATCAACAATAAAAAAAGTTTTCTAACCCCCAACACATTTGTACAGCAATTAAAGTCAACTACAATTAACACAATCTGTTGGAATTAATCATGATACCTGATGTCAGTTTACTTTTCAAGCAGAAATCTGGTCTTTGCAATCAAAACATTTATGTATTTGAGAAATATCTTAACTCTCATTATCTTGAAATTTATAAATGCGCTGCACGGTGCGTAGGTTGGCTTGCCCACAGCAAATTCAGCAGTGATATATGCAGTGGAGCTGACTAAAATGCAAGCCTTGAAGTTTTTCACTCTTAACCTTTCTCTTCCCCCCCGTCTCTCTTCTCTCACTTCCTAACATTTGTTTCGGGAAGATACTTGCCAAAGTTCCACTGTAAAACCGTATTTTCTAATATCAAGTCATGTTGCATCAGTCAAGTTATATTATGTCGCTTCAAACACACAAAATGATGTTACCTCCCTGACATAACTTGACGTGATGCCACAACACATCAAGTCAAAAACATTATTACTGTTGTTATTTTTTCAGTCTGCCCCTTCATCCTCAATGATACCTGTAAAGACCACAGAAAAGCATTATTACATCTCTAGTACTTCTCTCAGCACCACGGAGTGTGTTTGCCAAGGAAGCTTTTCACTCGCAAAGCCGTATAGCGGCTATTAGACTTCACGGGCGATACTGGTGTCACACTAGGGCTAGCACACCCCGCTAAGGCACCGTTACAGCCCCGACCCGGGGGCTGGAAGAGCGGGCGGCTGCCTCTGAGGCCATGGCTGTGCCCCAGCTTGCCAAGTAGCCTTCAGCGATGCAAAAGCAAGGAGCGCATTGCAACCTCTACCTACTAGGCAGCAAGCATCCTCCTTGCGATGCACCGGGACTACTAGAGGGGGAAACGTTCCTGAAATCCTGCCTTCTCCACACAGTAATAACTATGAATAACCCCACTGCTGGCAGAGACCTCAAAAGAAGAAAACCCCTCAAAAAAACCCTGCATGGCAAAGCCTCTTAAAATCAAGGGGAGAACTGGATACTAGCCAGAACTCCAAGATTTTTAGATGGTAGAAATCAGACCGGCTTCTGCAAAAAAAAAAAAAAAAAAAAAAAAAGCACCATTTACGGGAGTAAAACAGACCCATTTTTATTAACAAGCTCATTCAAGCTTGATTTCAAAAGGAATTGGTTTAGTTAGCAAAAGCTTCCATTTTAGTCCATTTGTAACCTATGCAGGTCCAGCATCCCCTTTTAACATTCACAGATGAGCGGGCAAGTGGAGCCCATTTGAATCAGGCAGAAAGAAATGTACAAAGGTAAAATAACCTCTTCATAAAAAGGGTTTCTTCTCTCAATCTCACCTCCTGTCCCCAATTTTTCCAGTGCACTTTTAAAAGCGAGTGTAATTTCTCCTTGAGCATAACTACTCCATCAACAGCACAGGAGATTCCCAGGCGTTACTGCAGTTTGTTCCTCTGATCTCCACATCCCTCTCATCAGGGGTTTGTTTCCTACTTTGCTCCTTTTTAAGGGCACCCCGCACTAATTTCCTCTTTACCTCTACCATCGGCACTGTTATTCCCTTTTATACAGCCGCTCATGAGATCTCCTGGAAGGAGGCTGTTGAGAACTGTCTGGATAATCAATGGTTCTAGTTTCATTTCCTTACACCACCATCACGCTGGCCAGAGCTCCTTGTGTTTAATGAGTACGTCTGCGACACTTGAAAGAACCCAAATACCCCTATTAGGAAACCTTCTTCAGATCTCAGTTTTTCCTCCCAGCTCACCTGTGCCTCTCGCTTCCGCGACGGAGGCAGCATCCCGCTGTTAGCCCGTCAATCAGATTGAAATGGATACAGGTTGGCAGGCACCCTCTGACAGAGAGTCACTGGGATTAAGACATCACCCAGTTATTGTTATTATTAAAGAGTATTAATGGAGCTGTTAAAAGCCTTTTCTCCCTTTTGCTCCAACAGTCGAGCAAAATTCAGGGAACCCTCGCAATGCACGTCACCCCTGACAGTGAGGTCAGAGAGAAACACAAACCTCGTTCCACGTAGGTACACCAAGAAGAAATTAACCTTGCGTAATTCCTCTGCCATTACTTAACCCTTTTACCTTTGCGCACAGGGGGTGAGGGATGGGGAAAGTCCTTCTACTGTTATCTCTCGATGACCAGTTAGGTAAGTTCATTCCCTCTTCTCCAACACACACGCTTTCAACTGGAGCATTATAGACCCCATTAATAACACTACATCAGTTTACTTCAGAGGGCTTGAAGAAACCGGAGGAAGAAAAGACGCTGGGAGAGGGATTCTCGGCCCAGAGGCATGTGACGAGTTTGCAGCAAGCTCCCTCCCCACGCACCTCTCTGGGGCAGTGAGCATTTAACCTTCTAGTTGTCAGCGCTTCGGCCCCCTCCCACACAGCCAGATCGCACAAGCGAGCCCGTGATTTCTCTTCGTGCCCCATCTGACTCTGCGGTGTCGTGGCAGGCGGACTCTTACCTTTCTGAAGCAGAAACTCCAGATCAAAAGAAAAAGGGAGGGGGGGAGGGAAAAGAGGTAGAGAAACAGGAAAAAAAACAGCAAAGGAAAGCATCTTCCACTTGCCTCTTTAGCCTGGTATCCACTTTTCCGAGTTAAAGCCCCCCGCCAGCCCGACAGAGAGACATTTTATGGCAATTTATGCAATCATGTAAGGCAGCACCGACTGCAATGGGAGAGCCGGGTGGCTTTTTGGCACGCCACAGCCTCGGATGCCGCCCAAGTTGGCCGGGTGGCGACACACGCCAAGGCCACCGGGGCCGATGGCGGGCCCGGTGACAGGGCTGCAGGCGTCAGGCACTTCCCCGCTGCCCGCAGCCCTCACCGGGGCCGGGGCGCGCCGCCGCCGCCGTCCCCAGCGCGGTCACCGCCGCACGGCGCCGCACGGCGGGGGCCGGGCGCGGGCCGCCGGCTCGGCACGCCCGGGCGGAGAGACCCCGCACCCCCGGCCTCGGCACCGCGGCGGGGCGGCGGCAGCCCTCAGGGGGAGCGGCCCCGGGGGTGGTGGGGGGGCACCGTCCCGGGCGCGCTCTCCGGGCCCCCGGACCCCTTTGCGAGGCGGCGAGCGGGGGGGCTCCGCTGCCCGCGGCACCGGCGGGGCGATGCGGGACAGGCCGGGCAGCAGCGCCCTGCCGCGGCGCGGCGAGCGGCGGCCCGGCGCGGGGCAGCTCCCTCCGTCCCTCGCTCCCGCCCTCCCGCCCTCCCCGCCCGCCGCCTCCCGCGGCCGGGGCGCCCGGGCGGAGTTGGCGGCGGCGGGGCCCCGCGCCCCCGCTCCCACCTACCGTCCTCCTTGTCCAGCACCATTGTCCCGGGCGCCGAGGGCGGCCGCCGCCGCCGCTCCGGCTCCTTGGGGCGCTCCCCCTCCAGCCGCCGCCGCGCGGCTCCGGGGGAGGCGAGGCGCCGCGCCGCGCCGGGCCGGGCCGGGCCGGGGAGCGGGGCGCTGCCGAGGCGGGGGGCAGCGGCGCGGCCGCCCCGGCGCTGCCCCGGGACGCGAGTTTGGAGCGGGGCTGCGGCGGGCTACGGTGGCGCTGGGCGCCGGAGAGCTGGAGCCAGGCTGATGCACCAGCCTCCTCGCCCCCGGCCCCGCCGCTGCAGCTCGACTGCCAGTTTAGATATTAAAAAAGAAGAAGGTGGGGGGGAGAGAAAAAAAGGTAAGGGAGGAACAATATCGGGGGCTGGTTCCCCGGCTCCGTCCTTTCCCAACCTGCGCTGTCAAAAATTGTCTTAATGTAATCGCGTGCGATAGCTCACAACCTCTCCCCCCTTTGCTGTTGCTACTGCAAGAGCTTTCCAGGCTTCTAAAGTGCTTTTCTCTTGATTTCACTCTAAATCTAAAATTATATTCAAAGGAAGGGGGGTGGGAGGGAGGAAAGATGTGAACCTATCACTGAAAGCAAAAGCACTTGCCGCCTGCCTCTCTCGCTCGCTCGCTCTCTCTCTCAATTTATGTGCTTTGCACTCTCTCCTGCTGCTGAATAAATGCACACATTTCCCAGGGACCCTCAGATTCCCCTGTTAATTAAATCAATTCATTATGCTCAGATCTGATTAGCAGCCCCTTCCCCCCCTCTTTGAATCAATTATTCAATACACAAACATAATTGCCTGTGCCAGAGGTGTCTAAGTATTAGCTTATTTAACTCCAAGGACACTAATTACCCCTAGGGCAAGGGAACTTTTCTCATTAATTCTGACAAAACACAAAAGCACAGTTAAAGTGTGTGTGTATATACGTGTGTGAGAGAGAAAATGGGGGAGCGTATAGCCGTATAACACTCTAACACACGTGTTACTGTATAAATAACCTCAATTTTCTTTCTACCTTTGCATTAGATTATTCCCCATACCTCCCCTTCGCTAAACTTGCCCCGTCCACCCCTCTTTTTTTAAAGTAAGGAACAGATCGGGATTGCAATGGTGGCAGTTCTGGAGCAAAAGTGCTTGCAACCAAATCCAAAAAGAAAAAAGTATATAGGACTGATGGGGAGCAAAGCAGAATTTGCAAATAGTTTCTTTTACTGAGGCAGAAAACTCTGTGGCAGACAATCATCTGTACTTTAAAAACCCATGAAAGAAGTGGCCCTCTGAAGCAGCAGGTAAAATGATACATAATCTAGTATGTACTGGGAACAGTTCTGAATTGTTTACCATTTGAATTAATGTCAGTGCCCACTATTAATGTACTTGCTTCCTACATTTACCATAAGGGGCTTGATTTCCATTAGCTGAAGCTGGAACGCTAAAAAGAGCCTAGGCAAGACTGATGCAAACCGAGATCGACCATCATTGTAATATCTGAGACGCATGACTTCTGACTTGCGTGTTACCCAAATTTTACCTCTGTGTGAACCTCCTTTAAATAAGTGTAAGAAAAAAGAAGTAGTAATTGATTCCCCCAAATTAGGTTTTTACTTTCTAAAGACCTTTATTGTTCATGTCCTCAATGTGCACAGAAGTATTGAAGATTTTCTTTTTGTTTCCTTAGGCAATGCATGAGCTGATCCATTAATCCATTTGGCTTTATATATCAGGAAACTAATATTAGCTCAGCTCATCTATTAGCTTTTGTTTAGGTCCCCCCATGTTGCCTTTTTTTTGACTTTTGTTCAGGCTGGTTCCCCTTGACGGGAGACAGACAATTTTTGATAGATTTCAGGGGAGAAAATGCTGCACACCATCTCATGGGAACTATCCCCTTCCTCACATTCCCCCATGTCAAGACAGCCATGATTAACCTTGCTTGTTTGGCAACTCTACCCACTCTGAAGCACACCTTGTACACATCACTCAAAGCCAAGGGGGGCAAAACCACCACAAACACCTCCTCTTCTCCCCCACCAGAAAAACCCAAAACCAAAACCCTAGCTAAGCTTGCTTGGCAACAAACTTACTGAGCTACGTTCATTCTTTGCAAGCATAAATATCACTGGGAACATAAAGTTGTGTTCTGTTAGTGCAGTATGTTTTCCTGTGAGTACACACATATAAGGATAAAAATGCCTTCAGCTTTGTAACAAAACAAACCCTGTTAATTCTCTGGTCTTTAATTTCTGCTGTATGGCACATACTGCACCCACAGGAACCTGGTCCATCTAGCTCGATGAATCTTTTTTTTTTTTTTTTTTTTTTTTTCCTGAAAGAACACAACAGCACTTGAAGAATACCAACCCTGGAGAACACCATGTGTCGACTCATTTCTGAGTGTACTTTTGGTCCTTGAGCCTATTACTTTTCTCACTGTGGCCAAGGAGACTTTTGGGTGCAAAGCCAGAATCTCAGGATCTTAGTATGCAATGCTTGAGCCTTAATTCCGAGTTTGCTACAGGGGTGATGAAGTTTCACGTAAACACAGACTTACCGAGTAGCAGGCATTTGTCTGCATGCACTGAAGCTCAAGGTCACTGTTGGGATGCCAAGGGTAGAACAGGAAGAAAGTGAGGAAACAGATGTTGACTTTGGTGTTGTTCTTAAGAAGTTGTGTTCACACTTGAGCTGAGAGAGATGTGGTCACTGGAGATGAAAGAGGTGGAGTGAAAAAGCAAGAGAGAAATTTGCACATGTGCATGCACATGAGGGAGCATCACACAAGGGGAGAAAAATAATGCAAGAAAGTACAAAACTTAAAACATTCCATTCCCAAACACACATCCTGCAGTTTGAACAGTCTGCTGTAATCCTACAGTTGCAGTTATGGGGATTTTTAGGTTTACAGCTTTAATAAGATGAAGGGATGAACCCCAGTGTAAAGGTCCCCACTTTAGGTAAATGACTTTTTTACAGTGTGATGAAGCATTGTTCTTCATGGTTTTCAATTAT
Organism: Platalea leucorodia; assembly: GCF_965183815.1. Taxonomy (NCBI): domain Eukaryota; kingdom Metazoa; phylum Chordata; class Aves; order Pelecaniformes; family Threskiornithidae; genus Platalea; species Platalea leucorodia. The sequence goes on from NC_138829.1 coordinate 60,021,098, forward strand.
ATCTGTTCAGCGAGTCATTTCAGAGAAGTGAGCAAGTTTCAGTAATTTTTGAGCCTCCTTCACCCAGTAGATTGGAAAAATCTCATACAAAGAATTTTACCACACTTATTTTTTAGTATCTTGACACTGGAGAGGAACAGCTAGATCAGTCCTTCGAAAAGTGCTTACGTACGTAACGGACGCCGTAACCAGTGACGGGGAAAACTTGACACAGATCAGTGGCAGAACTGGGAATAAGCCTCAGTTCCCCGACCCTCCGTTCTCTGGAACAAAGCGCTAAAGCAGCTCGCTGCCAGAGGAGACCAGACAACACCGTCACTGAGGTGCCAGTTTATCATTAAGGTGCACTGTTATTCATTCAATTATGGTACCTTGCACATGTCCTATCTAGGCAGTACTGAGAAGTCATCGTGCTCAATACTGCAGAAACTACAGATAAAAGCGAACAGCTGTGCCCTGCCTAGGAAAGTTTCTGGTCTAATACTAATTCCTGGTGTGGGAGGGAAGAGGCACACAGGAATAAAAACACCTGTGTGCTGCAGTAAGGCCTGGGGCTCAGACCTCTGGGTCTAACTTGAGGTCCTTGCTCACTAGCTGCTCTTACTTTTCTTTTACTAGTCTTGAGCACAAGCAAGAGAAAATGAAGTTTCTTAAGAACAACATGCCATTCTTATTAAATTGCAGAGGAAGTCTGCAATATACTTAAGTCAAGCCTTTAGCAGACCCGTGAGGTTTCATATTATCCTATGCTTGAATGAGGCAGATGACTGGAGCAAAAACCAGCTAATGACATAAAAGCATTCTTCTAGTTTCAGTCTCTCTTAATTAAGGAGTTGGTTAATGTTTCAGTGTTGGGAATTATAAAGCTTCATCAGGGAGGTTAATATGTTTTTTTATTTTATCTTTCAGCTGACAGGAGGAAAAAAAAATCAAAACAAAAAAGAAAAGAGTCATGTGCCAGTCAGAATCCCACAGTGAAGACAGTATCAGGCCATACCAAAGACCACTGCTGCACATGGTGAATTTAGCAGCTATTTCCAAAGTCAGATTTCTGAGCAGATGAGACTTTTGTCTGCCAGTATAGACACATGGGTTTTATTTCTTGAATTCACACAAATAACCAAGACAATTTGCACAGCTCTATACCAGATTAGCTACAAAAGATCTCTATGTTATTACCCATTTCAGAATCACTTGCACCTACCTTGCTAGTGTCAGAAGAGAGTGACCATGGGCCTGACCTTATACCGCAATTCAGCAGTCCTGTGAAGGAGGAAAATCACAAGTGCTCTAAAAAGTTATGTTCACACAGAACATGGGCTGCAGTTCAAAAGACCACTTAAATACATACCTGAGATCTACACACCTCAATTATTTCTAAACTCCTGCTTGATCTACTTAACTTCTCTGCCTATACATTGTAAAAATAAACCACTCGATTTCGTTACTATGTTTTGCATGAAATGAATGTTAAATATTTTTGTAAACATAGGCTATTTTTTAAAAAAAGAAAATACTGTGTTAAAAATACAGCATTTCCTTTGATAGAAGAAAAATGGCAAAGCTTCAAAAACACTACCTCTAGAGAATGAGTTCTTTACCACTGTGATATAAGGCTGGCACTTTAAGCCATTAGGCTTTACAATCTGTAATGACCTTTTAGAGAAATTTACAGTGGATAAACTAGTTATTCAGAAGTTTTGCTGCTGCTCTCCATAGCACAAAGTTAAAAAGAAAAATATTTTTTCAAAAATAAAAGTAGCAAGACTTAAATTTTTGGTTTGCTTCTGGTTTCATAAGAAGTCTAATGGGCAGATTCTGGCCGCCGCCCCCCCCGGCTCCGAACAGCTCAGCTGCCATGAACTCCATAAAGTTTCTTTCTACAGGAGAAACTGGCATCAGAATCATTTTGTGAGTGGCTATAAACTACTGGAGGATCAGGCTGGGTTTAACGCACTGCAGATCCATCAGCATCTCCCCAGTACCAATACAGCTGGGGAGAAGGGCAGGTCGAAGGCAGAGGAATCTATGACACAAGTGAATGGCTTTAGAGGAGGCCCAGACTAGGAGTTGGGACAGGCTGGCTTCCCCTGGGCTCCAGGGAAACTGTACTTAGAGGAGACACATCTCTTCCATGAGAAGCCTCCTTTCTACTTCTTGAAACTTTCCCAGGCTCAAGCGAGATGTGTTCTTCCACTTGTATGGTCAATCAGTTCTCAACAGTGATGTAAAATTTCAATTCATACTGAAGTCAAGCAAAAGTTCAGGAATGCTCCTTTAGCCCAACCTCTCTGACCAAGTCAGCACATGGACTCTGACTCTGCCACCTCTTCATACAGTAGTATCTGTGCAGAGTTTCCAGAGTCCTTTAAAGTAAGTGGGGAAAAAAATCCTTAAAAAAAACCAAAAAAACCAAAAAAACCCAAAAAACCCCAAACAACAAAACGCCCCCCAAACCTTATGAGTAAAATCTGGTGACAGTGTTTCTATGTTTTCTACTTTCATCCGGACCAATAACTGACTTTTCTGTATATCCTCTACTTCAAAGTTCATTGCTACTGCAATGTTTTCCTGCTGATAGTCCTGCCTTTTATCCCTTACCTTGGTGGGTGCGGTAGGTAGACCTGAAAGACAAATCTGACATCCACATATCTGCCTCAGTTGTTTTATGGAGGAATCCAGTGAGACAGTGTCTGGTTCTAGAGTGACACATGGAGCTCTCGGGCTTGTTGCCACATCCACTGTTCTGATCAGAGCTTATTGCTCCCAGCTTAATGTCAAGCAGAGACTAATCAAATGTGAGATGGGTGAACAGAGGCAGAGCCATGGAGCTGGCTCTTCATAATCTGTTACTATCAGTTCTTTATACTGCAGCAGCACACAGGGATCCCAGTAATGGAGCCAGACCATAACATATTGTCCAAAAATCTTAGTGCCTTTCTTCAATAAGATACTTACTTTCCTTACTGTCTTGCTGCTGAAGAGACTAGGCAGAATTGACAAAGAATAGTCAGAGATGGAAATACATGAATTGAAAAGATAAAATGCAATGTCAGGCTCACATTGCTTTGTGATGACAATATCCTAAGATGCTGCCAGTGTCCCCCGTATTTTGTGTCTGCCTCTGACTCTCCTTGGCATGGGTGATATTTGCCCAGTCTTCATAACATCATTCTAACAACATATCGTCTAAAAATGTTGATTCTGTAGGAAAATGGCTGCTGGCACAATACCAGTAGGTGCACACAAAGGATGTGGCATGGCTGCTGAAGACGCAAGGGAGGAATTCCAGCTATTCCCATGTCACACAGCCAGTGAGGGTCTGTTGGACTGGACTACGTTTTGCACATGATTTCATCAGCATCCAGTTCAGTTTGAATCTAATGGTCATAATCTTGATCCATTAATGTGTGAAAAGATAAAACACATCTGCAAACCAAAGAATATTTTACTTTTTTTTTTTTTTAAATAAACCCATCCTGTGAAATTACAAGATTTCTTTCCCAATCCAAAGACAGAAACAAGTTCAATGAAGATGAAAGTTACTGAAGAACTTCAGATAAAAGCAGGCAGGTGGAGGCTCTTATGAAGGCATACACTATAGTGCACATCTTGCCAACGTTTCTTAATGAATAATATGTGCACTCAGATGAGAATAATATTGATTGAGGTCTGCAGGGAAAGTTCTCTAGGAAAAAAATTTATTCTAGGAGCGGAGTCCTTTTTGGAAGATTTTGATCTTTTCCTGTTGCAACCTTTCTCCTCCCCTCTCTTTGTGCTACCCAAAGCAACTGACAGCCAAAAAATGAAAAGCCTGCCCTGCATCTAATGTATCTATCAGATCCAGAAAGAAATTTATATACCGGTACTAAGAATGACTGCACCATTCTCCTTAGCTGGTAGAGGGCACAGCAGTGTGTAATTAGGACTGGATTACTTTACTCAGAACTGGAGCAGAGAGCAGATGTCATGCATTAATATTGGCATTTGATTCCACACACTTTCTCTGCCATGTTTGCAAAAACAATTTGCCTTCCTATCTTGGATCTTGCCTTGTGTTTACCCTCAGGTTGCTGTAATGCAAACAAAAAGCCACGAGTGGCAATATGAAAGTACATGTAGAAGGACAGGCCCATACAGAGTGGATAGAGTTTATGATTTAATTCCTAACATAAAAGATCAAGTTATTTTCTGATTATGTTGATTAGATTATTATTGCCGGTATGTTCTACTACACGCCAGATCAGACACAAGAGGTCATGACATTATAATGCATTTGTTAACAGTAAAGAAAGGTACACCTTATTCCAAATTAATGTTATCAGACACTATCTGTAGTACATATGAGAGATGCATCTCCCTTCTCAAACACAGCCAACCTTTTCTTCACCTGTTTTTCCACACAGGGGACTTCAGTTTTGATTTTGCTCCAGTTCAACGTTTCATATACAGAATCCTTCCAGAGGGCCTACAACAAAATTTCATGCTGTTAAAAATATTGGCCCCAATTCTGAACTGCAGCCAGCTTGCATTTGATAGCAGCTTTATGGCTGCAGCTGGGTTCTGGAGGTTTCTTAGGAGTAAAAGATGATCTGCCTTAATTTAGGAGCATCCAGAGGCTGATTACAATGGTCTATGCTACAGCAGCATAGAATAACCATAATATACCGGGCAGCATGCAACCTAGCAGAGTAATGCTGACAAACTCTAGCTTCATATATATGGATGCAACCCAAAGAGAATAACCACTGAAACTCTGCTGCAGTGGTATGTTTGCCTTCAGGACACGCCGTTTGCTTTACTTATTGATGGAGGATGCATCAGACCCAGACCTGTAACACCAGCAGCACACCTGTAACACACCTGCAACACACATTTGCAGGTGGTAACACCTGTTTGTATCATGCAGGGCGTTACCTACACAGACACTTTGGGAAGAGCGCCAAAATCCTCTATCCACACCTATGTAACCCCACCTCTACTGCCTCTGTTCTCTTGTGATGCCAGCCACTGGGGAAGGCAGTGTGTGTGATTGCAGTAACAGGGTCACAGCTGAGAGACTGAAAGATTTTGTGCTTGTAGACCACCAGGTACATTCCCCATGAAAAACTGTCCCTTTTTTTGCCTACTCCCTGTATGCAATGGTGACAACTCCCCTAGTCCTAAATAAGGGCTATGTGTTGGATATCTTAAAAAAATGACAAATTACCTTACCAAATTAGGAAAAGACTACTGAAATCAGGTGGGCAAGTTCACATTCTTCTGGTCCATCAGCAAATGACAGAAGTGCAAGAACTGCTATCCTAAAACAAGTAAATAACTGGAGTGAAATGGCAGTGGTCGCGACAGTTCTCTTTAAGCAGGTGAGAAACTTCAGTCTGGAAGCTGTGAAGATAACTACAGAAATGATATCATTCTCTCAGTGAGAGCTAGAAAAGCTTCTCTGCTCACAGGGAGGTCAAGAAGCGAGAGCCCAGTGGATCATTTGTTGCGTTTTTAATGCTTCATGGCTCAGGGTCAGTCAGAAATCCCTATCCTAAGGTCATGGTTAGGGCAGCCTGGAAAACAATCTTGTTTCTTTTCTGTTACTGGTAAGGCCTTGCTCAGGCTCTGCTATTTCTCTCTCTCACAGCAGATAATTACAGCCCACTGCTCCTGCTCATCAGGCTATGGTTAAATTCACCCTAGGCACTGACATTCAGCTCCTCCAGGATCACAGTGGCCCAAAGGACCTTCCCTGTAGCAGTCCATAGTGTTGCAATGTGATGCAACAAACACCCAACCAAAGCTAACCCTAGGCAGCATTCAAGGGAGTAAAATTCCTTACCGTGCCTATTGATAAGCAAGCACTAATATTTATTTTTAGCTTCATTTTTAAATAGCATCGATGAGACAGAATGAGGAACATGGATGGTAGCAAACTTGTCTGTTAACTAAGTAACAAGTCCTACTTCTATTGCACTAGCCCCTTGCCTCTGCAGCAGTGTGGCTACACTTGACGTGTGGGGAAGCAGTGATAATCATCTATCTCCTAACCTGCCTAGGAGACGGTTTGACTTAGAAGAAGCTGGGAAGCACAGTTTAGAGGGCCTGCTAATGACTACATCTGTTTTAGATAGACATATTTTTGCTATAACTTCCATACCAAACAGCCATCGGAGGCAAGTGATCACTTAAAAAGGCTGAGATACAACTCTGCAGTATTTTACAATGGATTTAATAGCTAAGCCTTAAAAGAAAAAATACCGACATCCAAATACACAGCTGAAGCACAGGCATTTAATGAACACCAGTCACTGCTTAAATGTGAATTCACACTACAACACCCTTGCAAATGATCTATAATACCTTGCATTGCTAGTATATCAAATTTGCATAAGTATACCTCAAATATTTATAAATCAATAGATACAAGCATGCATTTAAAAGTGAATATCAAAAGTGCATTACACAAGGAGTTCTTACACACTCTAATTAATTCAAATAATCACATTTTGCCTTATTAAATTAAACATTATATGGATAAAATATAGCTTGCCATCAATTCTAAGCACTAAAATACTGTTAGAAAGGTACACTACTGCCAAAAAAAACCAAGAGAGAGACAGAATGTGCCCATAGAAGAACGCTTAACTGAAATGTAGCTGTAAGATCTAATGCCATGGAATGACTAACAATAATGTATATATTACTTTTAAACAAGTGAGCAATTTTGGATAACTTTCCACTTCTTTGTCTGGTACTCCAGTTTTAGCCTAGTGAGCTGTGCAGGATAAGCAGAAAACAGCAAAAAAAGCATGCTAACCCTCTTGCAGATTTAAAAAAGGTCTCCTCAGAAGCAAAGATAATTCCTTATTTCCTCCAGCTGCTTATTTACCAGTGCTTCCCTGCCCTCATTTAATTAGAGCTAAAAACCCAACAGCAACAACTGTCCCTGATAGTTTTTTAAAACTCTTTCCAACTAAGAATCCCTTTACTTACCAAGAGGTGCGAAGAAGCACTGAGGACAGCTGTGTAGTTTGGAAAAAATTTCTGAGTCAGTCCCACTTTAAAGCTTTT